>NC_053392.1:27156834-27887885 GCF_905171765.1 Bufo bufo | reverse complement strand
CCTGCACCCAGGAAGAGGAGAGAGGCCCCACAGCACATATTCTGGCATCATATCAGCCACCACAGGAGAAGCCACCATTTAGTTACTTTGACCCCTTCACCCAAACAGAGGAGAGAGGTTCCACATCAGAGAATCAGGCATCATATCAACCACCACAGGAGTAGGCCACAATTTAATGGGACCCCGGCAACCATGTCAGATGGCACAACCATCAGCTTCATATCAATCAGCACAGGAGAAGGCGACTTTGAAAGACTTTGACCCCTACACCCAGACAGAGGAGAGAGGTTTCACAGCAGAGAATCAGGCATTTAGATCACCCACCACAGGAGTAGGCCCCCATTGAATCAGACCCTGGCAACCATGTCAGATGGCACAACCATCAGCTTTATATCAATCAGCACAGGAGAAGCCACCATTGAGTTACTTTGACCCCTGCACCCAGGAAGAGGAGAGAGGCCCCACAGCACATATTCTGGCATCATACTAACCACCACAGGAGAAGCCACCATTGAGTTACTTTGACCCCTGCACCCAGGAAGAGGAGAGAGGCACCACAGCACATATTCTGGCATCATACTAACCACCACAGGAGAAGCCACCATTGAGTTACTTTGACCCCTGCACCCAGGAAGAGGAGAGAGGCACCACAGCACATATTCTGGCATCATATCAGCCACCACAGGAGAAGCCACCATTTAGTTACTTTGACCCCTGCACCCAGGAAGAGGAGAGAGGCACCACAGCACATATTCTGGCATCATATCAGCCACCACAGGAGAAGCCACCATTTAGTTACTTTGACCCCTGCACCCAGGAAGAGGAGAGAGGCACCACAGCACATATTCTGGCATCATATCAGCCACCACAGGAGAAGCCACCATTTAGTTACTTTGACCCCTGCACCCAGGAAGAGGAGAGAGGCCCCACAGCACATATTCTGGCATCATATCAGCCACCACAGGAGAAGCCACCATTTAGTTACTTTGACCCCTTCACCCAAACAGAGGAGAGAGGTTCCACATCAGAGAATCAGGCATCATATCAACCACCACAGGAGTAGGCCACAATTTAGTTTATTTGACCCCTGCACCCAGGAAGAGGAGAGAGGCCCCACAGCACATATTCTGGCATCATATCACACACCACAGGAGAAGGCCTCTTTCAGTGATTTAGGCCTTTGGACCCAGACAGAGGAGAGAGGTCAGAGATTAGCTTCATATCCCCCAGCACAGCAGAAGACCGCTTTATTTGACTTAGGCCTCAGCACCCAGACAGAAGACAGAGGTAGCATGGCAGAGGTTATGGCTTCATGTCACCCGTTAGTTTAACCGGCCACTTTCATCTGGTTAGGCCCCGGCGCCCAGACAGAGAAGAGTTTCATTCAACTGTGGGTTTCATAAAATTTGTATGAAATAAAGAAGTGGCCCGTAGCACAACAAGACATGTTTTAGGCAGTTAATAAGGACTACTCTGCACAAGGGAGGGACAGGTCCTGTGGGATCCATGCCTGGTTCATCTTTATGAAGGTCAGCTTGTCCACGTTGGCTGTGGACAGGCGGCTGCGCTTGTCAGTAATGACGCCCCCTGCCGTGCTGAATACGCGTTCAGATAAAACGCTGGCCGCCGGGCAGGAAAGCACCTCCAAGGCATAACATGCTAACTCTGGCCACGTGGACAATTTCGAAACCCAGTAGTTGAATGGGGCCGAACCATCCGTCAGGATGTGGAGGGGTGTGCAGACATACTGTTCAACCATGTTAGTGAAATGCTGCCTCCTGCTAACACGTTCCGTATCAGGTGTCGGTGCAGATAGCTGTGGCGTGGAGACAAAACTTTTCCACATTTTTGCCATGCTAACCCTGCCCTCAGATGAGCTGGCCGTGACACAGCTGCGTTGGCGACCTCTTGCCACTCCTCTGCCTTCACCTTCCACCTGTTCCCCTGTGACATGTGGGAATGCTCTCAAGAGCGCCTCTATCAGCGTGCGCTTGTACTCGCGCATCTTACGGTCGCGCTCCAGTTCAGGAATTAAAGTGGGCACATTGTCTTTATACCGGGGATCCAGCAGGGTGGCCACCCAGTAGTCTGCACACGTTAAAACGTGGGCAACTCTGCTGTCGTTGCGCAGGCATTGGAGCATATATTCGCTCATGTGGGCCAGGCTACCCATGGGTAAGGACAAGCTGTCCTCTGTGGGAGGCGTATCGTCATCGTCCACCGTATCCCCCCAGCCACGCACCAGTGATGGGCCTGGGCTGCCACCCCGCTGTGAACTTGCGTCATCCTCGTCCCCCTCCACCTCCTCCTCCTCATCCTCCTCGTCCTCCAGTACAGTGCCTTGGCTGGCGACTTGTGAACCTGTCCTCTGCTGCTTAAACAAACCTCCCTCTGAGCCACTTCGAACAGACTGGCCCGAAAGTGTTAGAAACGAGCCCTCATCCTCCTCCTCCTCCTCCACCTGGGCCACCTCGTCTAACATCATTGCCCTAAGTGTTTTCTCAAGGAGACATAGAAGTGGTATTGTAACGCTGATAACAGTGTCATCGCCACTGGCCATGTTGGTGGAGTACTCGAAACAGCGCAGCAGGGCACACAGGTCTCGCATGGAGGCCCAATCATTGGTGGTGAAGTGGTGCTGTTCGGCAGTACGACTGACGCGAGCGTGCTGCAGCTGAAACTCCACTATGGCCTGCTGCTGCTCGCACAGTCTCTCCAGCATGTGCAAGGTGGAGTTCCACCGGGTGGGCACGTCGCATATGAGGCGGTGAGCGGGAAGGCCGAAGTTCCGCTGTAGCGCAGACAGGCGAGCAGCGGCAGGATGTGAATGGCGGAAGCGCGCACAGACGGCCCGCACTTTATGCAGCAGCTCTGACATGTTGGGGTAGTGGTGAATGAACCTCTGCACCACCAAGTTCAGCACATGCGCCAGGCAAGGGATGTGCGTCAAACCGGCTAGTCCCAGAGCTGCCACGAGATTTCGCCCATTATCGCATACCACCAGGCCTGGCTTGAGGCCCACCGGCAGAAACCACTCGTCGGTCTGTTGTTCAATACCCCGCCACAACTCCTGTGCGGTGTGGGGCCTGTCCCCCAAACATATGAGTTTCAGAATGGCCTGCTGACGTTTACCCCGGGCTGTGCTGAAGTTGGTGGTGAAGGTGTGTGGCTGACCGGATGAGCTGGTGGAAGCAGTGGAGGAGGAAGCCGAGTAGGAGGAGGAGGCTACAGGAGGCAGAGAATGATGCCCTGCGATCCTAGGGGGCGGAAGGACGTGCGCCAAGGAACTGTCAGCCGGGGGCCCAGCCGCCACTACATTCATCCAGTGTGCAGTTAGTGAGATATAGCGTCCCTGGCCGTGCTTACTGGTCCACGTATCTGTGGTTAGGTGGACCTTGCCACAAATGGCGTTGCGCAGTGCACACTTGATTTTATCGGACACTTGCATGTGCAGGGAAGGCACGGCTGTCTTGGAGAAGTAGTGGCGGCTGGGAACCACATACTGCGGGACAGCCATGGCCATCAGCTTTTTGAAGCTGTCTGTGTCCACCAGCCGGAATGACAGCATTTCAAAGGCCAGCAGTTTAGAAATGCTGGCGTTCAGGCCAAGGGCTCGAGGGTGACTCGGGGGGAATTTGCGCTTCCTCTCTAAGGTTTGAGATATTGAGAGCTGAACGCTGCTGTGTGATATAGTGGAGACGCTAGTTGACGGTGGCGGTGGTGGTGGTGTCGGTGGTACATCCTCTGTTTGCTGCTCGGCAGGTGGCAACATTCCTCTCGAGGCGGAAGCCGAGGCAGCAGCGGTAGAGGGAGCAGGGGGAGCCTCAGCGAGTGCCTGGTTTTTAAGGTGTGTACCCCACTGCAGTTCATGCTTTGCATGTAGATGCCTGGTTATGCAGGTTGTGCTGAGGTTCAGAACGTTAATGCCTCGCCTCAGGCTCTGATGGCAGAGCGTGCAAGTCACTCGGGTCTTGTCGGTAGGACATTGTTTAAAGAAGTTATATAGGATAAACCAGGCACTCAAGTATGGAGTATATTGATAAGGGTATTTATTCCCACAATAGAATATAACAATAAAATTCACCAATAAAATACTATAAAATATTAAAAAACACTTTAAACCATATTAGCAGCAATAATATACATATACACCAAAAGTCAATGCGTTAATTGGATAGCAGCGGCATCAGTACATAAATTAGCAGCAGCAATGGACATATGCACTAGTTAATAAATAGCGGCATTGCACATATGCGGTTTGGAGATGCTGAAGTCATTGGGTTCAGAAGACAAGGAAAACGCAGGAAAACCGCAGTTGATAGCAAAGTCTTATAAGCGCTTTTTCGGTTTTGGTAATATTGAATTGCACAGCGGTGGCGTCCCACCGATTTGAGCAACTGTGTTGCTTAGTTTTACCTGGCCAGTATGTCTTTGTCCTACAAGGGCGGTGCGATAGTAATCCTAAATACTGACGACTACAATAGAGAATGTCAGAGACAACTGTTGGATACAAATGTGTATACCAAATTAAGGGCCGATCCTACTAATGATTTTTATCCGCAATTGAGGCAATTATGTGAAAAAGGTATAAGGGGAAATATTTTATTAGAAAGTGAGGCCAATTTTATATTAAGCACACAGTGTAGACTTCCTGTATTTTATCATCTGCCGAAGATACACAAAAGCCTCACAAATCCCCCTGGCCGCCCTATAATTTCGGGGATTAATTCCCTCACGGCCAACCTCTCCCAATATGTGGATCACCAACTGCAACCGGTAGTTAAAAAAACAAAATTCTACCTAAAAGATACCACACAGGTAGTAAAAATATTGGAGGAATTAATGGTAGAAGAGAATTGGACATTGGGGACTCTCGATGTCCGATCCCTTTATACATCTATTAGGCATGATCAGGGACTTGCGGCATTGAGATCTCAACTTGACAAGAGCGGTCTTTTTAAAGTAGCACAAATAGAATATATTTTAGAAGCAGTGAATTTTATATTGAAGCACAACTATTTTGCTTTTAATACAGAATTCTTTTTACAGGAATCTGGTACCGCGATGGGCACCAGGTTCGCACCAAGTTACGCAAATCTTTTTATGGCGAATTGGGAGGATGAATATATTCAGCCAATACTGGGTGCGGATCTGGTGCTCTGGAAGCGGTACATAGATGACGTGATTTTTATCTGGAGAGGCACGGATTTGGCGTTGGGTTCCTTCCTGTCTAACATCAATCTAAATGATCAGAACCTTCAGTTTACAGCTAACCTAAGTAAAACAGGCATTGAATTTCTAGATCTAAAGATTGATGTTGATAGGGACAAACTCAGCTGCAGTACCTATTATAAACCTACAGCTAGGAACAATTTTATTTTACATTCAAGCTGCCACCTTCCCAGGTGGCTGCTGAATGTACCAACAAGCCAATTCAGACGCCTCAAGAGGAATTGTACGAAGAACGAGACATTTGAGAATGAGGCCGAAATACTGAGGCAGCAGTTCGTTGAAAAAGATTACCCTAATGACTGCATCGAAAAAGCCTTGAATAAAGTAAGAAATCTAGACCGACAGGATTTTTTTACAGAGAAACCAGTTGCATTAAATAGTGATGGTATGACATGTGGGGAGTTACAGGTGATCTTACCCTTTAACACTCAGTATAAAAAGATTGAAACCATCATTGTTAAACACTGGTCATTTCTGCAGAAAGATAAAATCATAGGACCATTGATGCCGATAAAACCAAAAATAATTTACACTCGTGCCAACAACTTAGGTTTAAAAATTGCACCCACGATAAAAACAACTAAAAATAACCCCCAAAAAAAGGACAATCAATGGCTATGCTTTGAAGGCTTCTTCAGATGCAGAACTTGTTCAAACTGCAAAATAACAAATTTTCAAAGAAAGACAGTCAAAGTTTCCTCAACCAGTAATGAATATGTGTATGAAATCAAAACCTTTCTGACATGTAACAGTAAAAATATAATATATCTGTTAACCTGTCCGTGCAGGAAGCAATATATTGGTCGCACAAAAAGGTGCCTTAAGACAAGGATTTCAGAACATATAGCAAATATTCGTAAAGGCTATGAAAATCATACTGTCTCAAGGCACTTTAAGCTATGTCATAATAGCGATCCAACAGGTCTCACCTATACAGCTTTAACGATGGTGACACCAGAGTGGAGGGGGGGAGATTTGATAAAAAAGATGTCAAGGGTGGAATCCAAGTTTATATTTGACTTTGGTTCCCTAGTCCCACAAGGACTGAATGCTGATTGGGAACTTTTTGGTTTCTTGTGATTCCATGACCCTTGAACTTTTTTCTCCCCCCTTCAAAACATTGTCTAATAAGAATAAAAATAAAGAGACTGATGTGGTTGTGTTTTATATATATATATATGCATTTTTATATATATATATATGCATATTTTTATATATTTATATATTTTTAAATATATTTTAAGTATTATATTGTAACTGAAATTATGTGGCATATGATCTACTCTGCATTTAAATAGCAGTGGAGCATAAAACGCAACTTACCTAAAAAACGCAGCGAAAATCAGAGCACAGGAATCGCATAAGGAAAAACGCATTTAATGAATATATTGGATAATTCCAGTCTTCCATGTTTTGGCACGATGAGATCCTGTCCGGATCTTGTTTCTTTCCAAGATTTTATATAAAAGGATGTGGGGAAGCACTTCAGGGTTACTACTGAGGAAGGGGTCATTCAGAGAACCCCGAAACGCGTATGGTTTAATACCCTGTACCGGCATGCTGGAAAAATAGCTCCCCTGGACTTCCAAGAATTGACTAGCTGTGACTGAGAGCGACGAACACCGGAGGAATCCTAACAAAGCCACAGACATTGCTTTCGTGAGCAGGATATCCAGGTGACACCGCGCCCACAGCAAATTTCTACAGATCCGGATGTAGGACAAAGACATACTGGCCAGGTAAAACTAAGCAACACAGTTGCTCAAATCGGTGGGACGCCACCGCTGTGCAATTCAATATTACCAAAACCGAAAAAGCGCTTATAAGACTTTGCTATCAACTGCGGTTTTCCTGCGTTTTCCTTGTCTTCTGAACCCAATGACTTCAGCATCTCCAAACCGCATATGTGCAATGCCGCTATTTATTAACTAGTGCATATGTCCATTGCTGCTGCTAATTTATGTACTGATGCCGCTGCTATCCAATTAACGCATTGACTTTTGGTGTATATGTATATTATTGCTGCTAATATGGTTTAAAGTGTTTTTTAATATTTTATAGTATTTTATTGGTGAATTTTATTGTTATATTCTATTGTGGGAATAAATACCCTTATCAATATACTCCATACTTGAGTGCCTGGTTTATCCTATATAACTTTGTATTTCTCTTTGTGACTGGGTGGGTCACATAAACCAAGAGCACCTTAAATCCATTACTCAGCTGTAGTGATCCACAGATACCGCACCTTGATTGTTTAAAGAAGTGCCATGCCAGGGAACTCTTTGAAGCTGCCTTTGTGGGGCTGGGTCCCTGTTGGCGATGTCCAGTAGCAGGCGAACTCTGGGGGCGGCGGCTCGTCTGCTTTGGCCCCCTGCTCCCTCTTTGGCTTCGCTGTTGTCTCGGTCTCACCACTACCTCTTCCTCTGAACTGTGAAAGTCATCGCCACGACCTTCAGTCCATGTGGGGTCTAAGACCTCATCGTCCTCTGCATCGTCTTCCACCCAGTCTCCCTCCCTGACCTCCTCCTGTTCAGTCTGCACACTGCAAAAAGACGCGGCAGTGGGCACCTGTGTTTCGTCATCATCAGAGAGTCGGTGACTCTGCTGTGGTGGTATTCCCATGTCCTCTTCATCTGGAGACATAAGTGGTTGTGCGTCAGTGCATGGTATGTCTTCCTCCACTGGGGAAGGGCTAGGTGGACGCCCCTGGGAAACCCTGGAAGCAGAGTCTTCAAACAGAAGAAGAGACTGCTGCATAACTTGTGGCTCAGACCGTTTCCCTGATATGCTTGGGGGTGATGTGACAGACTGATGGGCTTGGTTTTCAGGTTCACCTGTGCGCTTTCCGCAGAAGACTGGGTGGAAGACCATGTGGTGAACGTGCTGGAAGCACTGTCGGCCACCCAATCGATTAATGCCTGTACCTGCTCAGGCCTTACCATCCTAAGAGCGGCATTGTGCCCCACGAGATATTGCGGTACATTCTGCCGGCTAGTTGAGGGAGTTCGTTCCCTACTGTGTGCGCCTGGGGCCGAACGGCCACGTCCTCTACCAGCAACAGAGGCTCCACGGACACCACCACGACCGCGTCCTCGTCCCTTAATAGTATTTTTCTTCATTGTTGCGATTCAACTCGCACCACAATGAAATATATTATTTTTTATAAGCAAAATCCCCTCACTGGAATACTTTCAGTCTTTTGACTGTATGGATTACAGATGGAATGACTGTTATATGTGAGTACCGCTTTCTTTGACAGATTCTAGTATGGGTACATATATGTTTTCCCAACCCCAGCACATTAGTTTGCTAATTCCAGATGTATGAAACGCAGGCCTAACTGTATCTAGTATATTGAACGCCAGATAAACTAACTTGGCCTTTTTTAAATAAAAAAAATTCCCTCACTGGAATACTTTCAGTCTTTTGACTGTATGGATTACAGATGGAATGACTGTTATATGTGAGTACCGCTTTCTTTGACAGATTCTAGTATGGGTACATATATGTTTTCCCAACCCCAGCACATTAGTTTGCTAATTCCAGATGTATGAAACGCAGGCCTAACTGTATCTAGTATATTGAACGCCAGATAAACTAACTTGGCCTTTTTTAAATAAAAAAAATCCCCTCACTGGAATACTTTCAGTCTTTTGACTGTATGGATTACAGATGGAATGACTGTTATATGTGAGTACCGCTTTCTTTGACAGATTCTAGTATGGGTACATATATGTTTTCCCAACCCCAGCACATTAGTTTGCTAATTCCAGATGTATGAAACGCAGGCCTAACTGTATCTAGTATATTGAACGCCAGATAAACTAACTTGGCCTTTTTTAAATAAAATAAAAATTCCCTCACTGGAATACTTTCAGTCTTTTGACTGTATGGATTACAGATGGAATGACTGTTATATGTGAGTACCGCTTTCTTTGACAGATTCTAGTATGGGTACATATATGTTTTCCCAACCCCAGCAAATTAGTTTGCTAATTCCAGATGTATGAAACGCAGGCCTAACTGTATCTAGTATATTGAACGCCAGATAAACTAACTTGGCCTTTTTTAAATAAAAAAAATTCCCTCACTGGAATACTTTCAGTCTTTTGACTGTATGGATTACAGATGGAATGACTGTTATATGTGAGTACCGCTTTCTTTGACAGATTCTAGTATGGGTACATATATGTTTTCCCAACCCCAGCACATTAGTTTGCTAATTCCAGATGTATGAAACGCAGGCCTAACTGTATCTAGTATATTGAACGCCAGATAAACTAACTTGGCCTTTTTTAAATAAAAAAAATTCCCTCACTGGAATACTTTCAGTCTTTTGACTGTATGGATTACAGATGGAATGACTGTTATATGTGAGTACCGCTTTCTTTGACAGATTCTAGTATGGGTACATATATGTTTTCCCAACCCCAGCACATTAGTTTGCTAATTCCAGATGTATGAAACGCAGGCCTAACTGTATCTAGTATATTGAACGCCAGATAAACTAACTTGGCCTTTTTTAAATAAAAAAAATCCCCTCACTGGAATACTTTCAGTCTTTTGACTGTATGGATTACAGATGGAATGACTGTTATATGTGAGTACCGCTTTCTTTGACAGATTCTAGTATGGGTACATATATGTTTTCCCAACCCCAGCACATTAGTTTGCTAATTCCAGATGTATGAAACGCAGGCCTAACTGTATCTAGTATATTGAACGCCAGATAAACTAACTTGGCCTTTTTTAAATAAAAAAAAATTCCCTCACTGGAATACTTTATGGCTTTTCACTGTATGGATTACAGGTGGACTGGTATTAGTAGGGGTGACACAAGCACACCCAAGTCCCTGATGTAGGATTTCTATGGCACAGACCACTATTACAAGTGATTAATGGACGTTGGGAGAGATTGTGCTGCAGCACTAGTCCCAAGATGGCCGCCGCCTATCAGCCCAGTAACATGTGCCACAAAATGGTCTGCACAACCTTTAAAAAAAATAGCCTTGGACTGTGCTGCTAAATCGCTATTGGTCTGAATCCCAGGTGTAGATGTCTGACTTGTTTGGAACTTTGGAATGCACACTGTGGCAGCTTCTGCTGCAGCACTACAAGTCGCAAAATGGCGGCCGGCGGTCAGCCCAGGTACATGTGGATGGAAAAATCACTCTGGCCACTCTAAAAATAGCCAATCCCTATCAAAAAAGCAGCTCAGCTGCAGTTGTTCAGGTGAATCACAGGTGGAGGAGAGAAATTTGCTTCCAGTTATTCAATTATCCCTGCCTATTCTCGCCCTAGCATCAGCTGCGTCTATCCCTGTTCTATTCACATCGGGAGTGAGCACGTCCCGACGTGCGCACAAGCTTATAAGAGGCTGAGTCACATGCTGCACTTGGCCAATCACAGCCTTGCCAATAGTAGGCATGGCTGCGATGGCATCTTAGGGCAAGTAGTATGATGCATGTTGATTGGCTGCTTTGCAGCCTTTCAAAATGCGCCAAAATACATGCCGAATGACGAACCCGAACCCGAACTTTTACGAAAAAGTTCGGGTTCGGGTCCGTGTCACGAACACCCCAAAATTCGGTACGGACCCGAACTATGCTCGAACTGTTCGCTCAACACTAATCACTGTGTGTGTCTCCTATATGATATATTTAACTGACATTTTTTATCGTAACAACCAACGATTTATACAGGAAAATCATGACGATTAACAAGGTTGCCCAAACTTTCACATCCCACTGTATATAGATATAGTGTAATGTATTTGTATTGTGCAATAAATATTTATTTATTCATAACATGCAGTGTATAGTCTTTTGTTGTAGCCGCCATAATAGTAGTAGTGTGTCACAGGTAGTTCAGTAATAGAATAAGGCAACAGAGGTAGTTAGTTAGTTAGACAATTAGCTAATTAGAGAGTTAATTCCTTTTATATTATAAATAGGCAGAGTCATCACTAGATGACTCACGCTTATTTATGAATATTAATTATTGAGATTACCCTAAATTTCAATAATGAATATTTCCCTTAACATGGCTTAAACAATTAGTAAAGCCAAAACAAAACAGTTCCTTCACAATTATGATTTTATAAAGAAGCATAGCCATTATGCAATCTTCTTATTTTTTTTTATACTCAGATACATATTAAAGGGATTCTGTCACCTCGTTTTAGCCTATAGTGTTGTTGACATGCACGGCTAGATCGCTGCTAGTATGTCCGCAATATACCGGTCCTATAGGGCTGTGTGCTTTTAATTTGTTAATTTTTTTTTTTATATATATGTAAATGAGTCTTATAAAGTGCCCAAGGAGCTGTACGAACCTTCCTGGTGCCCAGCCATGCCCCCCTGTGAAGGAGCCTAGCACCGCCTATGTCCTCTAAATCTCCTTCTTTTCGACACAGTTAGATTGCCGTAATCTCGCGATGCGCGAGCTAGCGCATGCACAGTGCCAGTATAGTGTTCCTTCCCTGTGCTGGCATCAGCCTTAGCGAAGGAACTGCGCATGTGCGAGCTCGCGCATCGCGAGATTAAGGCAATCTGTGTCGAAAGGAAAATATTAGGAGGACGCAGGCGGTGGGTGCTGGGCTCCTTCACAGAGGGGCGTGGCTGGGCACCAGGAAGGTTAGTGCAGTCCCTTGGGCTCCTTACAAAGCTCATTTACATATCTCTAAAATCATTTTTTAAACAAAATAAAAGCACACAGCCCTATACCGGTATATTGCAGACATGCTAGCGGCGATCTAGCCGTGCATGTCTGCAGCTCTATAACCGAAAACGAGGTGACAGAATCCCTTTAAGTCATTGATTCTATGCATTTTAAATTTAGAAATCCAAAATATTAAAAAAGTAAGTCTATAAATATCCATGGGAGCAATCTTTTTCTTCCTCTAACACTTTCAGCTCATAACATATAGAGAACAGATAGTGGGGAAGGACAGAGGCTCCATTGTCTCTGCTGGGGGCAGCTTTCTTTAGTAAAAATACACTGTCTACAATGAAAACAAAGTTAAGGAGAGCTTATCTGAAATCTAAACATTTTACAGAATTTTATCCGAGATTATGATGGAGAGAAGCACAAATTAGAGACACATAATACTCTGTCTGTACATTTCCGATACCGGCAGAATGATAAAGAGCCAGGGTAAATATCAAGTGTCCTTTAAAGAACAAAACTTACAAAAGTAACGCCTGGATTGGTTTCTAAGGGTTGAAGCAGTTTTCTAATTGAAATTGAGATCAAGGGGCAGGAAAAGTTTCATAGTTAAAACTTAGGAACAACTGCCAACATTTAATAATATTATATGCCAACATTTGGTGCAAACTGGAACGGTTTGAGAAGAGAGTCTGACTTGATGGAAAAAGGGTATGGGTTAGTGGAGAAGGGCATGGCCTGAGGTGCAAAATTTTACACCAAAATTTTATCACAAAATCGTAAAAGTAAGGCCTCATGCACACGGCCGTTGTTTGGGTCCGCATCTGAGCCGCCGTTTTGGTGGCTCGGATGCGGACCCTTTCACTTCAATGGGGCCGGAAAAGAGGCATCCGTGGCTCCGTTCCGCGGCCCCGCTAAAAAAATATAACATGTCCTATTCTTGTCCGCGCTTTGCGGACAAGAATAGGCATTTATATTGCCGGCGCCCGTTCCGTTCTGCAAATTGCGGAAGGCAATACGGGCGGCTTCCATTTTTTGCGGATCAGCAGTTTGCGGACCGCAAAAAACAGAACGGTCGTGTGCATGAGGCCTAAGACAAATGTAAGCCAATCAATTGAAGTCTGACACGTTTGGCTAAGGCCCAGTTATACAGTATAATAAATTGTAACACAATGAGCTCTGATAAATCCACAAGCTCCTCAGGCTGCTTCTCTAAGTTTCCATTAGCAACTCTGGCCCAATATGTGCAAAACTAATTTCAACCATTGATTTCCTGTCAGTCCTCTTTACTTTTTCTTTCTAGCTCAATCAATATATAAGAAGAGTTCGCTTTACAACTTCTACTGGAGATTCCATTCACCTTGATGAGAAAGGAAACTTTCCGGCAAGATTTGATCTGGTGAATTATGATGTATATGCTAACAGTACTGTGGAGAGACAAACAGTGGGACATTTCCATGAAGACAATGGTCACTATCAGTTTCCTATAAATGACAGTTTCATCTTTTGGGATAAAAGATTTCCCCAGGTAATTGTAACAGATAATATATCTATAGAAACCTCAATAGATCATACACTACTCACAAAAAGTTAGGGATATTTGGATTGTGGGTGAAATTTTAGGATAACACTAAGATGCACTCTAACCTTTACAGGTGAACTTAATGTGACTTTCTTTAAACCTCTGAATGCACTTGTCCAACAGTTCAATGTTTTAGTACTTTTGGCACAACTTGCTGTTCTCTAACAAGGAGCTTAACAGCAAAATTCACAGATGTTTGATACAGGAATCACCCAATACATTTCCTGGTTCAATTAGAATTGGTATTTAAACAGTCCTCCTCATCATGCTGTTCACATATTGACATCATGAAACCAAGACGACACCTAACAATTGATCAACAGTACCTCGCCATTGCAAGGTTTTAAGCAGGATGTTCTCAGACGGAAGTGGCCACTGAGCTTAGAGTGTCACAGAGTGTCATCAGCATGTTGCAACAGCGATACAGAAAGACTGGAAGATTCAATGAAAGGCATAGAAGTGGACGTCCTTTGGTCACATCCCACACGGATGACCGCTACATTCTGAACAATGCCTTGCATAACTGGATGATGAACACCACAGAACTCCAGGCACATTTAACCCCTTATGGACCGGGTTCATTTTCACCTTAAGGACCAGGACATTTTTTTCAAATCTGACCAGTGTCACTGATAACTTTAAAACGCTTTGACTTTTTTGGAATCTGGTTTGTAAACTGTCAGATGAAATGCAGAATATAAAAGTAAATTCCCCATTAAAAGTGCCCTGTCTGACCCAGGAAGAAGTACAGTGGCGTCTTAAAAAGATTAAAATAGAAAAATCGCCAGGACCGAATGGCACACACCCCTGTATCCTAAGAGAATTAAGTAATGTCATAGCCAGACCCTTATTTCTGATATTTAACCCCTTAAGGACTCAGCCCTATTTCACCTTAAGGACTTGGCCATTTTTTGCAAATCTGACCAATGTCATTTTAAGTGCTGATAACTTTAAAACGATTTGACTTATCCAGGCCATTCTGAGATTGTTTTTTCGTCACATATTGTACTTCATGACACTGGTAAAATCAAGTCAAAAAAATTAATTTTTATTTATAAAAAAAATACGAAATTTACCCAAAAATTTTAAAAAATTGCAAATTTCCAAGTTTCAATTTCTCTACTTCTATAATACATAGTAATACCTCCAAAAATAGTTATTACTTTACATTCCCCATAAGTCTACTTCATGTTTGGATCATTTTGGGAATGATATTTTATTTTTTGGGGATGTTACAAGGCTTAGAAGTTTAGAAGTAAATCTTGACATTTTTCAGAAATTTTCAAAAACCCAATTTTTAGGGACCAGTTCAGGTCTGAAGTCACTTTGCGAGGCTTACATAATAGAAACCACCCAAAAATGACCCCATTCTAGAAACTACACCCCTCAAGGTATTCAAAACTGATTTTTACAAACGTTGTTAACCCTTTAGGTGTTCCACAAGAATTAATGGAAAATAGAGATACAATTTCAAAATTTCACTTTTTTGGCAGATTTTCCATTTTAATAATTTTTTTACGGTTACAAATCAAGGGTTAACAGCCAAACCAAACTCAATATTTATGGCCCTGATTCAGTAGTTTACAGAAACACCCCATATGTGGTCGTAAACCGCTGTACGGGCACACGGCAGGGCGCAGAAGGAAAGGAATGCCATACGGTTTTTGTAAGGCAGATTTTGCTGGACTGGTTTTTTGACACAATGTCCCATTTGAAGCCCCCCTGATGCACCCCTAGAGTAGAAACTCCAAAAAGTGGCCCCATTCTAGAAATTACACCCCTCAAGGTATTCAAAACTGATTTTACTAACTTTGCAAACCCTTTAGGTGTTCCACAAGAATTAATGGAAAATAGAGTAGAGAAGAAACTCAAAAAAAGTAATCCCATTTTAGAAACTACGGGATAAGGTGGCAGTTTGGTTGGTACTATTTTAGGGTACATACCGTATGATTTTTGGTTGCTCTATATTACACTTTTTGTGAGGCAAGGTAACAAGAAATAGCTGTTTTGGCACCGTTTTTATTTTTTGTTATTTACAACATTCATCTGACAGGTTAGATCATTGGGTATTTTTATAGACCAGGTTGTCACGGACACGGCAATACCTAATATGTTAACTTTTTTATTTTTATATAAGTTTTGAAACAAAAAAAATCATGTTTTAGTGTTTCCATAGTCTGAGAGCCATAATTTTTTCAGTTTTTGGGCGATTATCTTCGGTAGGGTATGACTTTTGTGGGATGAGATGACGGTTTGATTGGCACTATTTTGGGGTGCGTGTGACATTTTGATCGCTTGCTATTACACTTTTTGTAATGTAAGGTGACAAAAAATGGCTTTTTTTTACACCGATTTTATTTTTATTTTTTTACGGTATTCATCTGAGGGGTTAGGTCATGTGATATTTTTATAGATCAAGTTATCACGGACGCTGCAATACCTAATATGTATACTTTTTTTATGTAAGTTTTACACAATGATTTCATTTTTGAAGCAAAAAAAAATCATGTTTTAGTGTTTCCATAGTCTGAGAGCCATAATTTTTTCAGTTTTTGGGCGATTATCTTGGGTAGGGTATTATTTTTGCGGGATGAGATGACGGTTTGATTGGCACTATTTTGGGGTGCGTGTGACTTTTTGATCGCTTGCTATTACATTTTTTGTAATGTAAGGTGACAAAAAATGGTTTATTTAGCACAGTTTACCTCATGTGTCCTTAAGTACCGGGACAACATGCCGTACCGGTACGTCATGTGTCTGGAAGAGGTTAAAGGGCGGTGACAGGCACCCAAGTGTCAGGTCAGACCATTCAAAACCGATTCCATTAGCCTGGTCTGCGTGCTAGATGACTTGCAAGGGTACGTGATCACAAAACCAGGCACAGGCATCAATGTCTTGCATTGGCCAGGGAACATCTTCGCTGGATGAGTGCCAAGTGGGCCTCAGTGCTGTTATGAAAGTCAATTCATGCTGAGCAAAAATTTTGGCTGCCAATGATGTTGGAGACGTCAAGGAGAGTGCTATGCAGCAGCCACTGTTGTCACCAGACAAGTCTTTGGTGGTGGTGGTATTACATAGTGTTGAGCAAGCATGCTCGGCTGTACTGCTGTTCCGCTCGAGCATCGCTATGCTCGGCACATGGCGGTAATCGGCCGAGTACCTCATGTGCTCGAGCACCATGCTCGAGTCTCCCTCGCACACATTTCGCGGCTGCTATGCAGCCAATAAACGTGCAGGCAAGTACAAGTTGGCTACTGGCATTACAGTGATTGGCTGAACGAAACACTTCATTGGGTGCTATATAGCACCTGATGACGCATGTTCGGCTCATATGTAGTCAGGGAGAACTGCGCTTCGGAAGGGACAGATAGTGTAGGGAGTCTGATCGGAATCAATTCAGTAGAAAAACGTTTCAAAGACCAAAAAGTCCTTTTAAGGACTATTGTGTGTGGTGGCAGGCTGGCAGTATTTTATAGCTACAGTACCAATTTTCTTTCCCCAGCATTTTCAATACTTGACTGGTGACATCTGTATTATACCTTCTGTGTGTCAGGGCCAGAGATTGGAGAAATATAACTGAAAATCACTATATTTTTTCTATCATTTTCAATACTTTTTATATAGAGGGTGTCTGCAGTGACTTCTGACATCTGTCCAATAGCTTCTGTGTGTCAGGGCCAGAAATTGGAGAAATATAACTGAAAATTAATATATTTTTTCCATCATTTTCAGTACTTTTTATATAGAGGGTGTCTGCAGTGACTAGAGACATCTGTCCAATACCTTCTGTGTGTTAGGGCCAGAGATAGGAAAAATATAAGTGAAATCTATTTTTCTTTTGCCATACTTTTCCGTACTTTTTCCGTATACTGTGCTTGCTGTGAACTATGACATCTGTGCCACATCTTGTGTGTCAAGCGTGCATATAACATTTAATATGCGCAAGGCGAGCAGTAAGGAACGGGGAAGTGGCAGTGATGCTGATGGTTCATGCAGAGGCCATGGCCCTGGGCTTGTTGAAACTGTGCCAGCTGCCAGAGCACAAGAAAAACAATCATCCACGATACCTAGCTTCATGTCCCAGTTTGCAGGGCGTCGCAGGACAAAACCCTTGAAGTCAGACCAGTGCGACCAGGTGGTCAATTGGATTGCAGCAGATAATGCTTCCAGTCGGGTAAGGATACTTTCACACTTGCGGCATTGCGGCACAGTGATCCGGCAAGCAGTTCTGTTGCCGGAACTGCCTGCCAGATCCGTCAAAACGTATGCCAACTGATGACATTAGTAAGACTGATCAGGTACCTGATCAGTCTTAAAAATGCCTGATCAGTAAAAAAAATGTATTGAAATGCCGGATCCGTCTTTCCGGTGTCATCCGGCAAAACGGATCCGGCATTTACTTTTTTCACCTTTTTTTCGGTCTGCGCATGCGCAGACCAGAAGGACGGATCCGGCATTCCGGTATTTTGTATGCCGGATCCGGCACTAATACATTCCTATGGAAAAAATCTTTAGTTTTTTTCGCTGTAGATAAAACCGTAGCATGATACAGTTTTATCTTTTGCCTGATCAGTCAAAATTACTGAACTGAAGACATCCTGATGCATCCTGAACGGATTACTCTCCATTCAGAATGCATGGGGATATACCTGATCAGTAGGTTGAGCGAACCCGAACTGTAAACTTCGGGTTCGTACCGAACTTTAGGATTTTTGGACCCCGGACCCGAACCTTTCATTAAAAGTTCGGGTTCGGGGTTCTGCGATTTCTTGGCGCTTTTTGAAAGGCATGGCTGTGATTGGTCAGTGCAGCATGTGACCCAGCCTCTATATAAGCTGCAGTCACATAGCGCTGCACGTCACTCTGCTGTTACTAGTGTAGGGAGAGGATGCTGCTGCTGTGAGGGAGAGAATAGGACAGAATCTTTAATCAGAACTCCAATTGTACTCAGCGATCTACATAGATTTAGTTGTGTGGGTGCAGTGCACAATATTTTTACCCTGCCCTGAGCCCAGTGACAGAGAAAAATTACTTTTATCCGTCTGTTAGTTAGGTGGGCGCTGGTGGCGGCGGCCATTTTATGCAAGCTCAGTGCACCAGCACTGCATATGTGCTATTGTGACATTCAAATCCAAGCTTGAAATACTGCACTAATAATCTGGTTTTAAAAAAACACCCTTTTTTGGCAATATCCTACATCTGGTGCCTTTGCAGCATTAGTCAGTGTGCAATTTAAGCTAGAAATACAGCCATAATTTTCTGGGTTTTTAAAAACACCCTTTTTGGGCAAAATACACAAATTTACAGCCCTTGCTGCATCAGCACTTGTGAAATTCAAGCGTTATATACAGCTTTCATATTCTGTTAGTAAAAAAAAACACCCTTTTTGGGCAAAATACTTAATATTGCAGCCCTTGCTGCATCTGTTTTTGTTAAAAACAAGTTTGAAATACTTCAATAATTTTCTGGCTTTGAAAAAACACCCATTTTTGGCAATAACCTTCATTTTGGGCCTCTGCCGCATTAGTCAGTGTGCAATTTAAGCTAGAAATACAACTATAATTTTCTGGGTTTTAAAAAACACCCTTTTTGTGCAAAATACACAATTTTACAGCCCTTGCTGCATCTGCACGTGTGAAATTCAAGCGTTATATACTGCTGTCATATTCTGTTATTAAAAAAAAAAAAACATTTTGGACCAAAAACTTAATTTTGAAGCCCTTGCTGCATCTGTGATTGTTAAAATCAAAGTTTGAAATATTTGAAGAATTTTCTGGCTTTGAAAAAAACACCCATTTTGGGCAAAAAACTTAATTTTGCAGCCTTTGCTGCATATGTCATTGTGAGATACACCCTTTAGATATTGTGGTTCTATTCTGTTATTTGAAAAACAGCCATTTTGGACCAAAAACTTAATTTTGCAGCCTTTGCTGCATTTGTCATTGTGGGATATACCCTTTACATACTGTGGTTTTATTCTACTATTAATAAAACACCCTTTTTGGGCAAAAATCTTTAATTGCGGCCTAGTCTACATCTGTACGTGTGATATACACACTTTCGATACTGTGGTTCCATTCTGTTATTTCAAAAACAGCCTTTTTGGGCAAAAATCTTTAATTGCGGCCTAGTCTGGATCTGTACGTGTGAGATACACCCTTTAGATACTGTGGTTCTATTCTGCTATTAGAAAAACACTAATTTTAGGCAAAAATCTTTAATTGGGGCCTAGTTTGGATCTGTACGTTTGAGATACACCCTTTACATAATGTCGTTTTTTTCTGCTATTATTAAAACACCCATTTTGGGCTAAAATCTTTAATTGCGGCTTAGTCTGGATCTGTACATGTGAGATACATCCTTTACATACTGTGGTTCTAATCTGCTATTAGCAAAGCACCCATTTTGGGCAAAAATCTTTCATTGCGCCTAGTTTGCATCTGTATGTGTGAGATACACACTTTAGATACTGTGGTTCTATTATGTCATTTGAAAAACAGCCATTTTGGGCAAAAAACTTAAATTGCGGCCTAGTCTGGATCTGTACGTGTGAGATACAACTTTACATACTGTGGTTCTATTCTGCTATTAATAAAACACCCATTTTTGGCAAAAATCTTTAATTGCTGCCTAGTTTGCATCTGTATGTGTGAGATAACCCCTTTACATACTGTGGTTCTATTCTGCTATTAATAAAACAACCAATTTGGGCGAAAATCTTTAATTGCGGCCTAGTCTGGATCTGTGCATGTGAGATACACACTTTAGATACTGTGGTTCTATTCTACTATTAGAAAAACACTCATTTTGGGCAAAAATCTTACTTGTGGCAGAATAGAACCACATTCTGGCCTAGTCTACACCTGTACGTGTGAGATACACACTTTAGATACTGTGGTTCTATTCTGTTATTTGAAAAACAGCCATTTTGGGCAAAAATCTTTAATTGCGGCCTAGTCTGGATCTGTACGTGTGAGATACACCCTTTAGATACTGTGGTTCTATTCTGCTATTAGAAAAACACTAATTTTATGCAAAAATCTTTAATTTTGGGGCCTAGTCTGGATCTGTACGTGTGAGATACACCCTTTAAATAATGTCGTTTTTTTCTCCTATTAATAAAACACCCATTTTGGGCTAAAATCTTTAATTGCGGCCTAGTCTGGATCTGTACGTGTGAGATACATCCTTTACATACTGTGGTTCTATTCTGCTATTAGCAAAACACCCATTTTGAGCAAAAATCTTTCATTGCGGCCTAGACTGGATCTATACGTGTGAGATACACCCCTTACATACTGTGGTTATATTATGCTATTATTAAAGCACCCATTTTGGATAAAAATCTTTAATTGCGGCCTAGTCTGCATCTTTACGTGAGATACACCCTTTACATACTGTCGTTCTATTCTGCTAATAATAAAACACCCATTTAGGGCAAGATCCTAAATTTGAGAAATATGAGGAGAGAGTCAAATAAGGGACGTGGCCCAGGTCGTGGTGCTGCTGGTGTAGCTCCTGTTGCAGGGAGAGGACGTGGTCGATCTGTGCCAGCTACACGCACAAGTGAAACCCCTTCCTATTTGGTCGGGCCTAATGTGGCTCAACGAATGATGAGGCCAGAACAAGTACAGGAGATAGTAGATTGGGTTGCTGACAATGACTTCAATTCCTTCACATTGTCTCCCACCCAGTCTCCTGCTGAAAAATCAGAGTTGGCACCTGCAGCTGATGTCCATCAGTCTTTCACCTCACCCCCTTGCAAATCAGCCAAGCAGTCTGAGCCCCAAGTCATGCAGCAGTCTCTTCTGCTTTTTGATGACTCTGTTTGCAGGGTTTCCCAGGTCAATCCACCTAGCCCTGCCCCAGAAGTGGAAGAGATTGAGTGCACTGATGCCCAACCACTTATGTTTCAAGATGAGTACATGGGAGGACCATCGCAGCATGTCTCGGATGATGACGGAACACAGGTGCGAACTGCTGGGGCTTTTGAAAGTGTGCAGACTGACAAGGAGAGCAGAGTTGAAGACTGGGTGGAAGATGATGTGGAGGACGATGAGGTCCTCGCCCCCACATGGAATCAAGGTCATGCGAGTGACCTGTGTAGTTCGGAGGAAGTTGTGGGGGTCGCACAGAGCCACCAGCACAGCAGAAGAGGGAGCAGGGTGCAAAAGCGGAGCAGCCGTCCCCTAGACAGTACGCTACTGCCCACCGCAGCAAGGGACCGAGCACACCAAAGCCAGCTCCAAGGAGTTCCCTGGCGTGGCAGTTCTTCAGACAATGTGCTGACAACAAGACACGAGTGGTTTGCACTCTGTGCAATCAGAGCATGAAGCGAGGCATAGACGTTCTCAACCTGAGCACAACCTGCATGACCAGGCATCTAAGTGCAAAGCACAAGATGCAGTGGAGTAGACACCTCAAAAACCAAGAAATGTCTCTGGCTCCTCCTGCTTCCTCTTCTGCTGCAGTCTCGGCCTCTTCATCCACCTCTGGAGAGACAGTGCCACATGCCACTTCGCTAAAAGATGATCTGCCAGCAACACCACCACCTGGCTCACCATGCATCTCCACAATGTCCCACGGAAGCGTTCAGCTCTCCATCTCCCAAACACTGCAGCGGAAGAAGAAGTACCCCCCTACCCACCCGAGATCCCTGGCCCTGAATGCCAGCATTTTAAAATTACTGGCCTTTGAAATGCTGTCATTCCATCTGGTGGAGACAGAGAGTTTTAAAAGCCTTATGGCAGTGACTGTCCCACAGTACGTCGTGCCCATCCGCCACTATATTTCCAGGCGTGCCATCTCTTCCCTGCACAACCAAGTGGGGGACAAAATCAGGTGTGCACTCCGCAACGCCATCTGTGGCAAGGTGCACCTCACTACGGATACGTGAACCAGTAAGCACGGTCAGGGCCGTTATATGTCCATAACAGCCCACTGGGTGAATGCAGTGGCAGCTGGGCCTGAGGCGGATAGCAGTTTGGCGCATGTCCTTCCACCACCGAGGATTGCAGGGTGCTTCAGTTTTCCTCCTGTTTCTTTTTCCTCCTACTCCGCTTCCTCATCCTCTACCGCCTCCTCATCCAGTCAGCGTAACACCTTCACCACCAACTTCAGCACAGCCAGGGGTAAACGACAGCAGGCAGTTTTAAAACGTATCTGTTTGGGGGACAAACCCCAAACCGCGCAGTAGCTGTGGACGTGCCTTGAACAACAGACCGATGAGTGATTTGTGCCAGTGAGCCTCAAGCCCGGCCTGGTGGTGTGCGATAATGGGCAAAATCTCGTAGCAGCTTTGGGACTAGCCGGTTTGACGCACATCCCTGTCCTGGCACATGTGCTGAATTTGGTGGTGCAGAGATTCCTTAAAAATTACCCTGATATGTCAGAGCTGCTGCATAAAGTGCGGGCCGTCTGTGCGCGCTTTCGGCGTTCTCACCCTGCTGCTGCTCGCCTGTCAGCGCTGCAGCGTAACTTCGGCCTTCCCGCTCACCGCCTAATATGCGAAGTGCCCACAAGGTGGAACTCCACCTTGCACATGCTGGCCAGACTGTGCGAGTGCAGCAGGCGATAGTGGAGTTTCAGCTGCAGCACGCATGGGTGAGTCTCTCTGCGGAACAGCACCACTTCACCACCAATGACTGGGCCTCCATGCAAGACCTGTGTTCCTTGTTGCGCTGTTTCGAGTACTCCACCATCATGGCCAGTGCCGATAGCACAGTTCTCAGCGTTACAATCCCACTTCTATGCCTCATTGAAAAAATGCTGCTGGCGATGATGGAAGAAGATGTGGCACAGGAGGAGGAGGAGGAAGAGGGATCATTTTGTAGGGTTTCTGGCCAGTCATTCACAAGTGGCTCCGAGGGTGGGTTCCTGCACCCACAAACGCCAGGTACACAATTGTCCAGCCAGGGCACAGTTCTGGAGGATGACGAGGTGGAGGATGAGGAGGAGAAGATGAAGGATGAGGAACCTTGTTCACAGCAGCGTGGCACCCGGACCAGCTCATGGTCATTACTGGTGCGTGGCTGGGGCGATACAGAGGACACAGACGATACACCTCCCACAGAGGACAGCTTTTCATTGCCTCTGGGCAGCCTGGCACACATGAGCGATTACATGCTGCAGTGTCTCCGCAACAACCGCCGAGTTGCCCACATTCTAACTTGTGCTGATTACTGGGTGGCCACGCTGCTGGATCCCCATTACAAGGACAACGTACTGTCCTTAATTCTGTCACTGGAGCGTGATCGTAAGATGCGCGAGTACAAGCGCACGCTGGTAGATGGGCTGCTGGTGGCATTCCCACCTGACAGCGGGTTCACAGTGGAAGCACAAGGTGAAGGCAGAGGAAGAGGTCGCCAACGCAGCTGGGGCACCACCAGCACCTCAGAAGGCAGGGTTAGCATGGCCGAAATGTGGAAAAGTTTTGTCAGCACGCCACAACAACCAGCACCACCAGCTGATATGGAACGTCTTATCAGGAGGCAGCATTTCACCAACATGGTGGAGCAGTATGTGTGCACACGCCTACACGTACTGAATGACGGGTCTGCCCCCTTCAACTTCTGAGTCTCCAAATTGGGCACATGGCCTGAGCTTACCCTTTACACCTTGGAGGTGCTGGCCTGCCCTGCAGCCAGTGTATTATCTGAACGTGTGTTTAGCATGGCAGGGGGCGTTATCACAGACAAGCGCAGCCGCCTTTCCACAGCCAATGTGGACAAGCTCACGTTCATTAAAATGAACCAGGCATGGATCCTACAGGACTTGTCCGTACCTTGTGTAGAATAGACATGTATACCGGCCTTAAGCAGCCATTGTTATACTACAGAGCAATTGCTCATTCTTGTATTTTGGATATTTCACACTCTTTTGGAGTGTACCCTAATAAAAAAACAAAAAAAAACAGTGTTGTCTTCCTCGTCCTCCTCCACCGCTGCTTTCACCTACACTGCTACGTCCGCCGCCTCCTCAAACTCCTACTCCATATGGACCTCCACCTCATAAATCAATATTTTTTTTTTTTATTTGTACGTATTTTATTTTATGTCATTTCATTAATTTGTCAAATTTTCAGGTGACATTCACCCATTTTTGGGTGTGATATACCACTGCTCTACCTAGTAGATAGGTTAAAAAATCCAATCATTTGTCTGTTACATTTTCGGGTGAAATTCACCAATTTTTGGGTGTGATATACCACTGCTCTACCTAGTAGACAGGTTAAAAAAAATTCACAAATTTGTCTGTTACATTTTCGGGTGAAATTCACAAATTTTTGGGTGTGATATACCACTGCTATACCTAGTACTGCTCTACCTAGTAGACAGGTTAAAAAAAAAATCACTAATTTATCTGTTACATTTTCAGGTGAAATTAACCAATTTTTGGCTGTGATAGACCCCTGCTCTACCTATTAGACAGGTTAATAAATTTCACAAATTTTTCTGTTACATTCTTGGGTTGACATTTTACAATTTTTGACGTTAATAAACCCCTGTTCTGCATAGGTGACAGGGACCAAATTTTTTTAAAATAATCTGCTCCATTGGTGGGTGACACTAACCCATTTCTGGCGATGAAAAACCCCTACTCTGCATAGATGACAGGGTCTTAAATTTCTAAAATTCATCTTTAATTGGCCCTTTCCTTCGATACTTCTGCTTTAATAACTTTTCCCATATTTCCGCTAGATCAAAATTAAATTTCATCCATTTATCTCCCTTTGAACCCTGATTCGCCGATAACTGTGATTAACATGCTAGGCTCAGAAAAGAACATTGAAAGTTGATAGAGAAGATATCCAAATAGATGGTGGACATCACGTCTGTTACATTGTCAGGTGACATTTTACCAATTTTGCCGGATATAAACCCCTGCTCTGCATAGGTGACAGGGACTTAAATTTCTAAAATCCGTCTTTAATTGGCCCTTTCATTCGATCCTTCTGCTTTAATAATATGTCCCACATTTCCGCTTCATCCCATTGCAGCCATTGACCTCCCTCGGATGATGTCTCTCTTTCTCACGCTCCCTCTCTAGAGTGGAACCCTGATTCGCCGATAACTGTGATTAACATGGTAGGCTCAGAAAAGAACATCGAAAGTTGATAGAGAAGATATCCAAATGGATTGTGGACGTAACGGGGGCACCTCTGCATAGGTGACAGGAACATAAATTTCAAAAAATCGTCTGTTACATTGTCAGGTAACATTTTACACATTTTGCTGGATAGAAACCCCTGTTCTGCATAGGTGACAGGGAATTAAATTTCAGAAATTCTTCTTTAATTCATGCGCGCCACCTCCTTTCATTCAATGCTTAAACTTTAACAAGTTGTCCCACATTTCCGCTTCAATAGTTTGTCCCACATTTCCGCTTTATCATATTTAATTTGAAACAATTAACTTCCCTTAGATGTGGTCTCTCTTTTTCATGCTCCCTCTCCGGTGTGGAACCCTGATTCGCCGATAACCGTGATCAACATGGTAGGCTCAGAAAAGAACATGGAAAGTAGATAGAGAAGATATCCAAATGGATGGTGGACGTCACAAGTATATGCGATCAGGCAGAAGTTATCTAGAGTCAACAAAGCGGCAGCAGGGCCTCTCCTGTCTAACGTTTCCTAATCCAAAATACCGCAGTGACATTCCCTGTAATTTTTAATTAATCATTCAAATAACAGGGCATCTTAAGAGTCCTGTATTGTTATTTATCGTCACTACCTCCCCGAGTCGGGAGTGGGTAATTGCCACGCGCCCCCTCCTTTCCTTCAATTCTTCCGTTTTAATAGCTTCTCCCACAATAAAATTTCATACATTGATCTCCCTTGGATGTGGTCTCTCTTTCTCAAGCTCCCTCTCCGGGGTGGAACCCTGATTCGGCGCTAACCGTGATCAACATGGTAGGTGCAGAAAAGAACATCGAAAGTTGATAGAGCAGATATCCAATTGGATCGTGATCATCACAGGGATGTGCGACATGGTGGGGCAGTATGTTTGCACATGCCTACATGAACTGACTGATGGTTCTGCCCCCTGCAACTTCTGGGTCTCCAAATTGGGCACATGGCTGAGCTTGCCCTTTACGCCTTGGAGGTGCTGGCCTGCCCTGCAGCCAGTGTATTGTCTGAACATGTGTTTAGCACGACTGCAGGGGGTTATCACAGGTTATATTTCCCAATGTTTTGGGGTATACCCTAATTTAAAAAATAAAATAAAAATTTAAAACCAAAAACCAGTGTAGGCTACCTCCTCCTCATCCAACGTCGCTTCCACCTACACCGCCACATCCACCGCCTCCTCAACCTCCTACTCCATATGGACCTCGTCCTCCTAGATCAAGATTATTATTTTTTATTTTTACGTATTATAAGTCATTTCCCTATCCACTTTTGTATGCAGAGCACTTGCCATGCTCTTAACCACATTTTGCTGGCATTTGCAGCCCTCTAGCCCTTTTCATGACATTTTTACAGCCATTTTAGTGCTCAAAAGTTCAGGTCCCCATTGACTTTAATCGGATTCGGTTTCGGGGTCAAGTTCTGGTCAAGTTCGGGTTCCGAACTCAAACTTTTTTGTGAAGTTCGGCCGAACCTGTCGAACCTGAACATCCAGGTGTCCGCTCAACTCTACCTGTAACTTCTCTACTATTGACGTTGATGGGGTTACCTTAATCCTGCGAGACCTCTCATGCTACACCTTGGCCCAGAGGAGAGGCCTTAAACCCCTGTGAGATCTCCTCAGAGCAAACAACATCCCCTATACGTGGGGCTTTCCATTCCAGCTAGTAGTTACTAAGAAAGGTCAACGTATTGAGCTGTGAGGCCCAGACGATCTGTCAGCATTCATCGCAGCGTTGGATCTCCCTATGATTCAGCAACCACATTGGCATACCATACCTCCACTGCCTTCTCGATCCCTCATGCGGAGACCTAGGAGAAACCTTTAGCGACACAGTAGCGCTACCCAACCAACCTGAAACTGATGGAGGACTTCAGGAAAAGTATATTCTGGTTTTCCAGATGGCACAGAAAGTACTCTACTTATTAGGTAGAGACATTCGCCGTTTAACATTATGAGGGCTCCTAACCTTTCACAGCTAAGCTCCATATTTGATTTCTTTTTTGTCTTTTGGTGTATCCTTCACCTACAGTTCCCTGTGATACCATAGTAATGTATGTCTTTGCCTTATTGTCTTATTGCCACTTTGGTGGCTCTGGTTGTGAGGTGGCAACATCCTGCTTGTTAATGATCTGTTTTGTTATCCAGTTTCTCAGCCTCAGGGCGGCTCCTCTGCTGTGTCGTTGGAAGCCCGTCTCCTATTTAGGAACTTGTCTTTACCCAGTTAGAGATGGTAAACTCCTCTCCACAGAGGATTTTCTTTTTGTTTTTTGTTTTTTCTTGGCAGGTTAGATACTGCACAGTTCCAGTGATATGTCCTTGTCACTATATTTTGAGGTATCTTATCCAAATTGGACTCCTTTGCTGAAGGGGTCATAGTACTAGGGGGCGACTTTAACATGACCTAGAAAACTGGTAGACGTATGGTGCATCTTACATCCTAAGGAGAGAGATTACACTTATTTTTCCCCAGCTCATCAATCCTACAGTAGGTAAGATATGTTCCTGATTTCTCATCATGCCCTGACCTTCCATCCACAAACATCTATAGGGACTTCCATTTGGTCTGACTACTCCCCAGTATTCCTATCTTTAGAATTGCTGGGAATGGTGACTAGAGAATGGACTTGGCGCCTAAATGAGGCTCTTCTTTGTGATAGTGTATGTCTGCACTCTAAAGTCAACCATTAAGGGTTTTATAACTGATCACCCATTTGATCCTACGGCTCTTCCTCTGCAATGGGAAGCATTAAAATGCGTACTATGTAGGGTATTCATCCAACATGCGGAAGTTAGCTCCACAAATGGAGGAGGAATTTTCGGAAATGGAGATTAAAGAGGTATTGACCTCTCTGAAAGGTAGGAAGAGTGCTGGTCCAGATAGGTTTACTGCACCTTTTTTCCAGAAGTTTTGCAACCTCCTTATGCCTTTCCTCTTGAAGGTATTCAATAGTCTCTCCCCTTCCTGCTCTTTTCCAAAACAAGCCTTAGAAGCTCATATAGTCGTGATCCCGTAACCTAACAAAGATGTGACTACCTGCAATAATTATCGACCCATCTCGTTAATTAATTGTGACATCAAAATGTATTCTAAACTGTTAGCAAATCGACTCAGTAGAGTGCTCCTGGATGTTATCCACAGAGATCAAGTGGGCTTCATGCCAGGCAGAGAAGCTAGGGATAACACCATACGTACTATCAATCTTATTTCCGGGGTGCATTGTCATCAGGTCCCATGCTGAAAAAGCATTGAATAGGGTATATTGGAGAATTCATAATAGCCTCTCTGAAAAAAATAGGCTTAGGCCCTAGTTTTATAGCTAGGGTTTGTGCCCTGTACACCAACCCCACGGCCCGAGTCCAAGCTAATGATATACTAGCACTCTCTTTTAATATTAGAAACGGGACTCGACAAGGATGCCCCCTCTAGCCCCTTTTGTACGTTTTGGTTATAGAATATCTAGCCATTGCGCTGCAAAGGAATCCAGACATTTTTGAAATACAGGTTGGAGATTTTCCACACAAACTAGCACTTTATGCGGAAGATCTCCTCCTTTATGTCTCGAGGCCTCATACCTCCCTCCCATCTATTCTTAGCGAATTTAATCGGTTTGGTCATCTCAGAAATTTCAAGATAAATCTAACCAAAAGTGAAATGCTGAATATATCACTGCCCTCGACTGATGTGCTCCTTGTACAAAGCAACTTCTCTTTTCATTGGCAGACTCAGAGCCTTAACTACTTGGGGGTTACAGATCCCGACTCATTTACACCTCCTGTATCCGCTCAATTATTTACCATTGCAGAGGAAGACCCTATAAGATTTACAGAGATATTCTTTGATAGCTCTGTCATTGAGTGTAGTTCAAATGGATATTCTACCGAGATGTTTCTATCTCTTTCAAACAATACCCACTTGTAAACCAGGTGGCTTTTTCTCGACTTTACAAAAAGCAATCACACGCTTTGTATGGGGTACTAGCAAACCCAGACTTAATATGAAGGTATTAACCAAACCCAGAAGTAAGGGGGAGTTGGGCTACTTGATCTTAGGCTGTACAATACTTTGGAGATCCTAATTCGGATCTTAGACTGGTCTGATAAGTCATCTCTGAACTTTGGGACCAGTTAGAACAAGAACTCTCCCCAATGGATCTAATGGTTGCTCCATGGAAGATCCAGAACAAAAGACCACTATTAGAGGAGTGGCCCTTTCTAGTTCATCATGCTCTTACTCAATGGGATACCTGGGTATTCAAAGAGACTGGGTCCTATGATGCCTCTTTTAGGCAATCCTGCATTCGTCCCTGGACTAAGGGTGGACAAGTTTATAATATGGAATAAATATTCGTGCCCACTGGTCTGAGATGCAATGAGAAATGCAAAAGTAGTGCCTATTGAGTCCCTTAATATTGATGACAGTATTAGAGGTTCTTTATGGCTTACATACGCCCAGTTGAGATCCTTCCTAGATAGCTTACTCAGCCAGGGGCATTGTCATGACTTAACTGACTTCGACACTCTCTTTTTACATCCCAAAACTCACTTCAAATTGTTGTCACAGATGTACAGAATCCTGTTGGATCAGAGCAATGCAGACATAGCTCCTTATTTTTGAAAATGGAAAGCAGACCTGCAGCTCACTTTTAGACCACAGAGCATTCTTAAGATGTGTACGTTCTCTGATGGATTATCTCTGGAGGCCCACGCAAAAGAGAAAAACGATAAGATTCTCTCCAGGTGGTATTACAGTCCAACGACCCTCCACCACATGTTCCCTACTGTATCGAGCTTATGTCGGAGATGTGAACAAGAGGAGGGAACCGTGCTACATGTCTGGTGGTCTTGCCCTACCATAAGCAAATTTTGGGACTGGTGATTCAGGTTTAGAATAAATTCTCAGGGAAAAAAGTGCCCAATCTGCTCAAAGTGACTCTTCCTTCACTTGTACCAAGGACTTTAGCTCAAATGAAGAAAAATGCCAGAGGTTCCTTCTGACGAGTTATATACGAACATCGGCCGCGACGGTTCGCGAACGCGATCGAGCGAACGTAATCAAATGTTCGCGAACCGCAAGTTCACGGCGGGCCCCATTCACTTTAATTGCAAGCGAACCTGAAAAACCTTCAGCTCATATTTGCAGCCACCAAATACTTAGTAGAAGTGTAGAAATAGTCCCACAACATGGACAGTGACATACTAGAGGGGGATCAATGACAAAAATTCCACCAAAAAATATGTACCTTAATCAGGGGACATTTTTATGCATCTTAAAGGGAAATTCTCAGAAATGTGCCCTGTTGGAGCCTAGAAAATTTTTATTTTAGGCCACGGGAGTACGGGCCTTAAAAATTAGGCATTCACCTGACATAAAAGAAATTCTGATTATGTGGCTCGAGGTACATTATGCGGTCATTGGATAAAAATTTTACTGTAGGCCACTGGACTACAGACCCCAAACATTAGGCATTCACCGGACAGAAAAGGTCAATTGATTATGTGGCCGGAGGTATATTACACGGTCAATGGATATCAATTTTACTGCAGGCCAGTACAAATACAGGTCAAATACATATGTTTAAAAGAACTAAAAATATAAAATTGGGTTAAAAAAAATGGCTAACGAAATCCCCCCTCTTGAAAAAAACCCTAATGATAATAGTTGAAAATCGATAACATGTGGTCGTCACTGGTGTTGAAATCCACCGAGGCCGCAACAATTATGCATTCAGCGTACATAACAGAACAAGTAAGTATGTGGCTGGAGGTAGATTACACGGTCATTGGATATCAATTTTCCAGCAGGCCAGTGTACTACAGGCCCCAAGAATTATGCATTCAGCGTACATAAAAGAACAAGTAAGTATGTGCCTTGAGGTAGATTACACGGTCATTGGATATCAATTTTCCAGCAGGCCAGTGTACTACAGGCCCCAAAAATGATGCATTCAGCGTACATAAAAGAACAAGTAAGTATGTGGCTGGAGGTAGATTACCCGGTCATTGGATATCAATTTTCCAGCAGGCCAGTGTACTACAGGCCCCAAAAATGATGCATTCAGCATGCATAAAAGAACAAGTAAGTAGATTACAAAGTCATTGGATATCAATTTTCCAGCAGGCCAGTGTACTACAGGCCCCAAAAATTATGCATTCAGCGTACATAAAAGAATAAGTATGTGGCTGGACGTACAATACACGGTCATTGGATATAAATTTTCCAGCAGACCAGTGTACTACAGGCCACAAAATTTATGCATTCAGCGTACATAAAAGAACAAGTAAGTATGTGGCTGCAGGTCTATTAGACGTATAAATTTTACTAAAGGCCAGTACAAATAGAGGTCAAATACATATGTTTAAAAGAACTAAAAATATAAAATTGGAATAAAAACATAGCTAACAATATCCCCCCTCTTGAAAAAAAACCCTAATAATAATAGTTGAAACACGTGGCCGTCACAGGTGTTAAATTTCTCAGAGGCCCAAAACATTAGGCATTCAACGGACAGAAAAGGCCTTTTATGCCGCTGTATTTACCTAAGACAGTGACGGATATTTGTTCTGAGCGGTGGCGGATATTTGTGGGCTGGCATGAGGAAATTCAATTAAACGTGGTCATCACAGATGTTGAATTCCTCCGAGATCCATGCCTCATAATTTTTTAGAAATGTGAGGTAGTCCACACTGTCGTGAGCTAGGCGACTGCGCTTATTGGTCATGGTCCCCCCTGCTGCGCTGAACGTCCTTTCGGACAGGACACTGAACCAGTGGCAAGGCAACAGTTCCATGGCAAATTGTGCCAGCTCTGGCCACAGGTCAAGTCTGCACACCCAGTAGTCCAGGGGTTCCTTTCTTCTCAGAGCGTCCACATCGGCCGTTAACCTGATGTAGTCAGACATCTGTCCGTCTAGGCTTTCCCTGAGGCTGGATCCGGAGGGCGGCTGTGGATGGGTTGGCTGCAAGAATGATCTCATATCTCAAGTGACCAACACATCTTCAAACCGCCCTCTTCTTGCATGCACTGTTGAATTGGTACCCACAACTGTTTCTCTGTGAGTGGAAATTCCTCTGCCAGCGCCCGCAAAAGCAGAATGCAGCATTTCTTGAAGCAAGGCCTGGAAGTGCTGCATTCTGACAGCCCTCTGTGATGCTGGTAACATGTCTACTATTTTGTGTTTGTATTGGGGTCTAAGTACATTGCCACCCAGTACTGGTCCTTGCCCTTTATGCTTTTTATACGGGGGTCCCTCTTTAAACACTGGAGCATGAATGCCCCCATTTGCACTAAACTGGAAGTGGTGGAGTGGCCTGGCTCCTGCTCATCATCCAGGATAATGTCGTCCTCGGTCTCCTCCCCACCGCCACAGACAACACCAAGGATCACAGAAACGTTTAAAGCATGCTCTTCTTGCTCCTCCTCCGCCCCGGCACCATCCTCATCTGACTCCTCTTCAGACTCCTGTTGACTTGTCTCAGATTGAGTAGCCTCCCCTGGGAATTCATCCAGCATTGCGACTTCCTCATCTTCCTGCTCCTCGATGGCTTGATCAATGACACGATGCAATGCACGCTCCAGAAAGAAGGCATAAGGTATGATGTCACCGATGGTGACCTGGCTGCAACTGACCAGTTTGGTCATCTCATCAAATGGCTGCAGAAGTCTGCATGCATTGGGCATGAGCAGCCACTGTCGCAGTGAAAAAAAAACAAGGTTCCCCGAAACTTTCCTGCCACTGAGTTCGTACAGAAACATAGAAACATAGAATGTGTCGGCAGATAAGAAACATTTGGCCCATCTAGTCTGCCCAATATACTGAATACTATGAATAGCCCCCGGCCCTATCTTATATGAAGGATGGCCTTATGCCTATCCCATGCATGCTTAAACTCCTTCACTGTATTTGCAGCTACCACTTCTGCAGGAAGGCTATTCCATGCATCCACTACTCTCTCAGTAAAGTAATACTTCCTGATATTACTTTTAAACCTTTGGTCTCCAGTACTGCGCACAATACTCCAAATTAGGTCTCACTAGTGCTCTGTAGAGCGGCATGAGCACCTCCCTCTGTCTACTGGTAATGCCTCTCCATATACACCCAAGCATTCTGCTAGCATCTCCTGCTGCTCTATGACATTGTCTGCCTACCTTTAAAGGGAGTCTGTCACCAGCATTTCACTTTTTTAACCCTTCCCATAGCTCCCTAGCATGCTTACAGTTAATAAAAACGTTACCTCTGGCATCAATCCTGGACTTATAGAACCATCAAAAACGATATTTATAACTTATGCAAATGAGGGCTCGCAAGTGCCCAGGGGCGGCGTTACACTCGTAGGTGCCCTGCTTGCTCAGCCTTTTCATTGCGTCCCCCCTCCCCTTCCTAGCCTCCGCCCGCCCATCCTTTCCCTCTGACCGCCTTTCTACTAACTTGTTATTCCGTCGAGATCCCGCGCCTGTGCATCAGTCCGTCGGCCGGTGCATGCGCACTGCGATGCCCATTCCTTGTACGGCATCACAGTAACTATTGCGCATGCGCCGGCTAACGGCGCGAAGGTGGCGCATGCGCATTAATTACTGTGATGCCATACAAGGAATGGGCATCGCAGTGCGCATGCGCCGGCCGACGGACTGACTGCGCAGGCGCGGGATCTCGGCGGAATAACAAGTTAGTAGAAAGGCGGTCAGAGGGAAAGGATGGGCGGATGGGCGGGCGGAGGGTAGGAAGGGGCGGGGGGACGCAATGAAAAGGCTGAGCAAGCAGGACACCTACGAGTGTAACACAATCCTCTCCTTAAGTATGGTTTCCATTAATTTCCCCACTATTGATGTCAGTTTTACTGGCCTATAGTTGCCCGATTCCCCCGATTTGTTATATCAGAGATACATTCACTTGCCGCTGAACGTGGCCATATTGCTCTGGGACTCCCTTCTGGGAGAAATATTTCCTTCCGCGGACCTTCCATTGCGGTATGCCAATGGCCACAATTTTTCTAAAGGCCTCCGAGTCCACCAATTTATATGGCAGTAGTTGGCCGGCTAGCAGTTCTGACAAGCCAGCGGTCAGCTGTTGGGCAAGAGGGTTATCCAGCCTCATCATCTTTTTTAGCTCGAAGATTTGTGGCACGGAAGCCTGCCTTATGCCAGATGAACACGACGACGGCACTGTGGAAGGTGGAGTGGAGGACAAAAGGGAAGAGAGAGGAGAAGGAGAAGAGGCAGGACGTGGAGCACCAGGAGTGTGGCTTTGTGGGTTCTGACGGTGTTGCTCCTCCCATTGGGCTCGGTGATGGGAGGCAAGGTGCCTTCTTAAGGCAGTCGTCCCTAGGTGAGTGTTGGGCTTACCGTAACTTATGCGTTGACAGCACAGACTGCAAATGGCAACACTATTTTCAGCAGCGGACACGTTAAAAAAAGCCCACACTGCGGAGCCATGTGCCGGCGTCCTGGGAGCGCCAGTTGTGACCGTGCATGGTGGATGTCTTGTTTCATATACATTAGCAGTCTGCTTTTTGCCTCCAGTGAACTGTAAGTTCTGTCTGCTTCTCCTCCTTCTCCTCCCTATCTGCTGCTCCGTCTCTCCCTCTGAACCCCCTCCTCTTCCTCTCTTGTGGGCACCCACGTGACGTCCATAGACACGTCATCATCGTCCCCTTCACCGCCACTGACATTAGAGATCTCGGAGTAGGCAGCAACAGCGGGGACCACCCTCCTTGTGCTGATCTGGGTACTGTCGTCAGACCGCTGGGTGGCGGCCGTTGCTACCTCCTCTTCCTGATCCGATGCCAAGAATGGCTGCATATCAGTAAGGTCTTGTAATGGATGGGAAAATAATTCCTCTGACTCGAGCGGAGGGGATATGGTGGTGGTTGTGGTGTCTTTGGGGGTGCACACAGCAGAGAGTGAAGAGGGTGCAGATACAGAGGATGAGGAGGGTGCAGAAGCGGAAGGCTGAGTGAGCCACTCAACCAAGTCTGGTGCTTCCTTTGAAATAATCGCACGGACCTTCTGCAACTTACCACTTAGGCTCCGGTCTGGTGCACCTGCCCGACCCCTACTACCCCTGCGGAATGGCCTGCCTCTTCCTCTGCCTGTCATTTTCAAAATGACCCTGTGACAAAAGTCCCTATAGAAGAGCAGTATTTGTAGAAGACGGTATATCACATCCTATCACATGCTTCAATCAGTTTTTTGGGGGGGCAACTGGTATATGACACCAGTAGAAATTATTTGTTTCAATAGCGTTTGTCACTCTGTGTAGCTGCGGTAACACAGCAAAACTGCAAACAAATGCTACACTACCCAAATGCACTATATAGAAAGTATATAATTGATATATAACACCCCTGCTTCAATCAGTTTTTTGGGGGGTCAACTGGTATATTGCACCAGTAGAAATTATTTGTTCCAATAGCGTTTGTCCCTCTATGTAGCTGCAGTATCGCAGCAGAACCGCACACAACTGCTGCACAATACAATTGCACTATAATATACTTTCTATGTTAGAAAGTATATTATAAGTATATCACACCCCTCAGTAAGCCACACCTATAGATAGCACACCTATACCAGTCCTTAAAATGATTTTTGTGGCCCTATTAGCTAGCGTTTGGTGTCCCTAACAGTCTGTCCCTGATCCACACAGCAACCTCTCCATACATTGGCAAAAGATTGAATGTAAAATGGCGGCCAGATCAGGTTTATTTATAAGGTAGGGGGTGTGTCTATGTGCTGACACGTCTCAATTGGCTATCCTGTACCACCTGATGGATGTGTCATGGGTCAAAGTTCTTCACAATGTAAAAGAATATGGCACTGGCGGACATCGCCATATGAGCCCGTTGGGCGAACCGCGAACGAGCAAAGTTTGCCGTGAAACGACCGCTGGCGAACTGCAAGGCCATTTCTATTTCTCACAGTGGCACGATTGGTGATTCAGAGGCATTGGAAATCTAGGGTTCCACCCTCTCTCTGTGAATGGGCTGCTGAGCTCCGACACCTACTTAAAATGGATTGATGAATGAACTGATTGCACACTCCCATGACCAGGGAGACATGTTCTACCTTTGGTGGAGATCTGTTTCTCTGTTCCTATACTCTACAGAGTTCTCCAGCCTCATGGGAGAGCTCTCCAAGTGACGCCAAGCTGCTGAAACAGTGGCTTTATCATGTATTGCTGTGGTCGAGACAGGTCTAATCTCTATTCATCAGAACGAGGCGCTGGAACATGTGATGTGGCCCCTAACAACCCCCCCCCCCCCCCCCCCCCCCCCGGTTATTCCTTATTTCTATTCCTCTCTATACCCCCTGCATTCTTTTTGTTTTTCAGTTTTTTTTGTTTGTTTATCTTTCTTTTCTTATTTCTTATATGGTTGTTTTATTTTGCTTCAGATTTGATTATTGCTGATGGCATTCATAGGATTATGGAGTATATTTTCATTGCCTGAAATGCTTCTTCACAGGAAGACTGAGATCTAGCCAATGCCGTTGGCAACAGATTGTATTAGTCTGCTATCATAATGATGTCTGATTTGTTTTATTTGAACATGTGTCAGCTTATTTGACGCTATTGCAATTGGCTATTATCGTTATTCAATAAAATGAGAGTAAACCTAAAAAAATACCTAATAGTGACACCATGCCATGTATTTCTTCTTTTATCCTAGATACCGCGCTCCGCTTGTAGTGAGAGTTGTCTCCCCGGATACAGAAAGGTCCCACTGGAAGGAAAACAGAAATGCTGCTACTATTGCGTCTCCTGTGCAGAAGGCGAGGTCTCCCACCAGACTGGTGCGAGATGGATTATGTTCATATAAATCACATGTAAATTATACACTGCCTGTTCAAAAAAAAAGTCGCCGCCTGGATTTAACTAAGCAAATAGTTATCCTATTGGATAATTACTGCATGGGCGATTTTCTTTCCGCTAGCAATAAGTTATTTAACCCCAACTGGTGCAATGAGTTGCTTCTCATTTCTTAAACAACCATGTCGAAAGACACATCTCGTGGTCGTGGAAAAGATGTTAGTCTGTTTGAGAAGGGTCAAATTATTGGCATGCATCAAGCAGAGAAAACATCTAAGGAGATTGCAGAAACTACTAAAATTGGGTTGGAAGGATAATGGGGACCCATCGTATTCGAGGAGGAAATGTGGCGATCACTTAAACTTTTGGTGAAATCAAATTGAAGAAAAATAACAGTAAAACTCAGGGCTATGTTTAATAGTGAAAGTAAGAGCATTTCCACATGCACAATGCAAAGGGAACTCAAGGGATTGGGACTGAACAGATGTGTAGCCATAAGAAATCCACTAATCAGTGAGGCAAACCAGAAAAAAAGGCTTAAATTTTCTAGGGAGCATAAAGATTGGACTCTGGAGCAATGGAAGAAGGTCATGTGGTCTGATGGTTCAAGATTTACCCTGTTCCAGAGTGATTTCAGGGTAAGAAGAGGGGCAGATGAAGTGATGCACCCATCATGCCTAGTGCCTATTGTACAAGCCTGTGGGGGGCATTGCAATGATCTGAGGTTTCTGCAGTTAGTCAGGTCTAGGTTCAGCAACAGTATGTGCTCCAAAAATGACCACGTTATTCCATTAATGGATTTGTTCTTCCCTGATGGCACGGGCATATTCCAAGATGACAATGCCAGGATTCATCGGGTTCAAATTGTGAAAGAGTGGTTCAGGGAGCCTGAGACATCATTTTCACACATGGATTGGCCACCACAGAGTCCAGACCTTAACCCCATTGAGAATCTTTGGGATGTGCTGGAGAAGGCTTTGCGCTGCAGTCAGACTCTACCCTCATCAATGCAAGATCTTGATGAAAAATTAATGCAGCACTGGATGGAAATAAATCTTGTGACATTGCAGAAGCTTATCGAAACAATGCAACAGTGAATACGTGCCATAATCAAAGCTAAAGGCGGTCCAATGAAATATTTTTGGTGGCGACTTTTTTTTTGGACAGGCAGTGTATGAAACAAATAGCTTTCTAAAGGGTGTTAGTAATTAATTAGAGTAATTACTATCATACTTTCCATGAATTCCTCTGATGCCTGCTGGAACAAGGAGAGGAGTCAATATAGAGTAGGGTCCACTGCTATCTAAGAAAGAACACCTCGCTATAGTGGACTTACTCCAGGGGCCACAAATTCCAGTCTGTCACTGGATCTGGACTTTCTTGGAACACACAGACACCATCCAACATTTTTGTTTTGCTCATTAAGCTCACAGACAGCGTACTCATCATCCTAGGAGCAAGGCTAGTACCAATAGGTACAGAACCCATCTGGCTGACCCCCTACTAACCACATTAGTTTCACAAGATACTAGCAAGGCAACCTCATTCTCTGAGCTGTCATCAGTCACCATACACTTATTACATATAACACTCTTACTTTTATCAACTATGTCCTCTAGAGGTGCAATTGAGCACTTAACCATTTTGTCAGTTACTAATTTTACTACGTCATAGTTTTGTCAACAGTCAGAGTTTGCAGTCAGAGTTCTCCTGAACTGACTCTGTGTTATACCCAAAATGAATGACCTCAGGTTTTAGAAGGACCTCTTCTTCAGTTTATGCATCAATACCCTGCAATACAGGCATATTATATATATACACTCACCTAAAGAATTATTAGAAACACCATACTAATACGGTGTTGGACCCCCTTTTGCCTTCAGAACTGCCTTAATTCTACGTGGCATTGATTCCACAAGGTGCTGATAGCATTCTTTAGAAATGTTGGCCCATATTGATAGGATAGCATCTTGCAGTTGATGGAGATTTGAGGGATGCACATCCAGGGCACGAAGCTCCCGTTCCACCACATCCCAAAGATGCTCTATTGGGTTGAGATCTGGTGACTGTGGGGGCCATTTTAGTACAGTGAACTCATTGTCATGTTCAAGAAACCAATTTGAAATGATTCGAGCTTTGTGACATGGTGCATTATCCTGCTGGAAGTAGCCATCAGAGGATGGATACATGTTCTCATTCTGTTTACGCCAAATTCGGACTCTACCATTTGAATGTCTCAACAGAAATCGAGACTCATCAGACCAGGCAACATTTTTCCAGTCTTCAACAGTCCAATTTTGGTGAGCTCGTGCAAATTGTAGCCTCTTTTTCCTATTTGTAGTGGAGATGAGTGGTACCCGGTGGGGTCTTCTGCTGTTGTAGCCCATCCGCCTCAAGGTTGTGCGTGTTGTGGCTTCACAAATGCTTTGCTGCATACCTCGGTTGTAACGAGTGGTTATTTCAGTCAACGTTGCTCTTCTATCAGCTTGAATCAGTCGGCCCATTCTCCTCTGACCTCTTGCATCCACAAGGCATTTTTGCCCACAGGACTGCCGCATACTGGATGTTTTTCCCTTTTTACACCATTCTTTGTAAACCCTAGAAATGGTTGTGCGTGAAAATCCCAGTAACTGAGCAGATTGTGAAATACTCAGACCGGCCCGTCTGGCACCAACACCCATGCCACGCTCAAAATTGCTTAAATCACCTTTCTTTCCCATTATGACATTCAGTTTTGAGTTCAGGAGATTGTCTTGACCAGGACCACCCCCCTAAATGCATTGAAGCAACTGCCATATGATTGGTTGACTAGATAATTGCATTAATGAGAAATAGAACAGGTGTTCCTAATAATACTTGAGTGTACACTGACCACAAGAATCTGACATATCTACAGTCTGCACAGCGTCTAAATCCACGTCAGGCTCGATGGGCACTTTTCTTTGCGAGATTCAATATTCTTCTGCATTTCCGACCGGCTGATAAAAATGTAAAGGCTGATGCACTTTCCCGTTCTTTCGACCCAGCGGATCAGATTGAAGAACCTCAACATATTATAGAACCGTCTCGTCTGATTTCTGTGGCGCCAGTCACGTGTGAGAGATATTCCTCCGGGGAAGATCTTCGTTCCACAGGCCAAGAGGAGGAAAATTCTTTCTTGGGGACATTGCTCCAAGTATGCTGGTCACCCTGGGGTGCATAAGACCCTTGTTTGGCTCTCCAGTCACTATCGGTGGCCGACCCTACCCAAAGATGTCCAGGAGTTTGTGTCTGCCTGTACTTCCTGTATCCGCAACAAGGCTTCCCGAACCAAACCCATGGAATTGCTACTACCGTTACCCATTCCTGAAGTCCCCTGGTAGCACATCGCTATGGACTTTATCACAGACCTCCCGTCCTCTGCTGGCTGTTCCGTATTCTGGGTAGTGGTAGACAGATTTTCCAAGATGGCACATTTTATTCCGCTTCCTGGATTGCCTTCTGCTAATTGATTAGCCTGTCTGTTTATAGAACATATCTTTTGCCTTCATGGTCTACCTCTGCACATTGTGTCTGATCGCGGGGTACAATTCACTTCCAAATTCTGGTGAGCGCGCTGTGGGCTACTTGAGGTCAAGTTGGATTTCTCTTCTGGTTATCATCCTCAGTCTAATGGGCAAGTTGAACGAATTAACCAGATCTTGGAGAACTACCTACGTCACTTTGTCTCTGCTCAGCATGATGACAGGGTTCGGCTCCTGCCTTGGGCAGAATTCTCTTACAACAGCCATTCCGGAGAATCTACGGGCTCTTCTTCCTTCTATATAGTGTATAGACTTCATCCCCATGCTCCTTTACCCCTGTCTGCATCTTCTGAGGTAACAGCTGTTAATTCTTTGTTCAGAGACTTCCTCAGCATCCAGACGTAAACCACCTCCTCAATTCTCTCCTGGTGACAAAGTCTGGCTTTCCTCCCGGAACAGCTGCATGAAGGTACCCTGTTACAAATTTGCTCCCCGGTTTCTGGGCCTGTTTGAGATCCTAGAGCGCATCAACCCTGTTTCCTACAAACTCCGGTTGCCTCCTACCCTCCGGATTCCAAACTCCTTCCATGTATCTCTCTTGAAACCATTGGTCCTCAGCTCCTTTTCCAGAACCCCCTCCACCACTACTTCTGTTCCTACCGGTGAAGAATCAGAATTTAAAGTACATAACATCCTCAATTTCAAGGTAGTTGGTGGCAAGAGGTACTTCCTTGTAGACTGAAAGAATTATGGTCCTGAGGAAAGTTCCTGGGAGCCTGAGGAAAATGTACATGCTCCGAATATTCTCAAAAGATTTTTTCAGCACATCAGGACCAAGAAGAAGGGGCGTGAGAGGAGGGATACTGTAACAATGGCAGCTGGTAGCCGCCAGTGTGCAGCACATCCTGCTATGTACCTCAGTTGAACTGCACACAAGGCTTCTCTTCTCCGCTGCAGGCTCCGGACCAGCTTTTCTGCACTGTCGCGGGCGGCGACAGCTTCAGTTGCACCTGGTAAGAGCCGCATGCGTCCTGTTTCTTTAAGGGTTCATGCATGCCCCTGATTCCGCCTTCTCTCCAATCCCGGCCAGGAACCACCTTTATAAGGGTGCTTCCCCCTTCCTGTGATGCCTGAGCAATATTGTAGTTTTCTACAGCGAAGGTTCCAGCTTGTTGTTCCTGTGTTGATATCCTGCTTCCGAACTTAGCCTGTATCCTGACCTCATCTCTGCCTGATCTGATCCTCTTGTACCTCGCTGCTCTCAAGTGTATGATTCAGATTGTCGACTACTCCTCTGTCTGCTGTTCAGCTTGTTACACCTGCTGCACCTGAGCTATTCAGCTCTGCTATTCTAACAGCTCCAGCACTGCTAAATCACTAACTCAGCTCTGCTTCATCTGACTCTGCTGCTGCGCTCCTTCCATCCAGTGACAGCTCACTCCACCTACCTGTATCCCCAGTGCTTGCACTGGGGCGTTCTGGCCTGCTTGGCCAGCTGCCACTTAACCGGGACCACTCTTGCGGTAGAGACCTGGTATCTCCGCTGCAGCTAAGACTAGCTTCTGCATCTTGGAGCGGGATAAAGGGTGAAAACCAGGGGAACACTTAGATTCCGCTCCCAAGTTTGGCCCAAAGCCAAACAGGTAAGTGGCACAGCGGGTCCACACCCGTTGGAGCGTTACAACAAGTCTCCTTTAAGACAGACATTTGTTCCAGCAACCTTCAGATCACAGTATACTGCTCTTCAGAATAAGGTCAGAGCTTTCCTTTTATTACTTATCATTGCATATAGGCTTTGGCATAAAGAGACATTTTTTGTGTTCAGAAATAAGAGACTTTAAATAAAAACAAAGGACAGTTTGTATTACACGGACTCTATTGCATTTAAAGTGAAAGTCATTTATTGCCTGCATTTATCGCTGTTATATTTAACGTGAAAGTCATTTATTTCTGCATTTGTCAGTATTGCATTTAAAGTAAAATGTCTGAGCATAGTATTACCATGCCACTGTTAGAGGATGCAAAGATAGATAGAGTAGAAATTGAAGAGCAAGGGAACCTGTCTGAGGTAGTAGACTCTGATGCAGCATTAGTCTTGCCTCAAATAAATATAGCCCAAACAGATGAACTAAGACACTCTTTGCATGCCAGAAAACCACCCCAAAGATGCTGGAAAATTTGGAGCAAGAAGCAGCATAAAAAGGAAAAAAGTTCACCATGATGTATGAGAAGTGAAAATCATACATTAAAGACATTCGTAGAAAGCTAAAGCAAGAAAGTATAAAAAGGAACTTGAGTGATATGGTAGAGACAGTAGAAGAATCTGAATCAGAGCTTATGGCAGCATATGTCAACCTGCGGTCACTTACGACACCTTCCCAGGATATTGTAAGGAACATAGACACATGCAGTGCGGTCACTAAAGATTTAGTAAAGCTAATGAGAGAACTATCATCTTGCGCAAACTATGATGAAGTTAAAGCAAGAAGTAGAATGAACAAGCTTTTTATGAGAGACTATGCTAGGTCCTTAGGGGGAACCACAATCTCAAGTGTGACTTCCTTGGCTAGTAGAAGTGCCACCCACATTTCAGAGTCCTCAAATACTTCAGCCAAAAGAAGGAATTAGCTGAACAACTCGCTGTCAAGAAAGCAGAAATTGAGATGGAAGCTGCCATCGAGGCGCAGCGTCAACTGATGGCTGAAAAGAAAGCTGAAAAGGATGCACAACGCCATCAGATGGAAGCTGAAATGGATGCACAATGCCATCAGATGGAAGCTGAAATGGAGGCACAGCGCCATCAAATGGAAGCTGAAATGGAGGCACAGTGCCATCAAATGGAAGCTGAATTGAAAAGTCTGGAAAGGCAGAATGAAGTTAAGATCATAAAAGCCAGACTTAGAGTACATGAGGAGGATATGAGTCAGAGTAGTCATAGGTTCAAATCTGTACTAAGTGAAGAAAAAGACTTTGTGAATTTACCCTATATCTCTACCTGAAAAGATGAAGAAAAGGACTCGCCTAATTCAGAACTAAGTAAGGAAATAGAACCGGATGATTCTATTCCGAGATGCCACGGCAATGCTCAGGAGAATGTTACAACCATTGTCCCAGCAAGACCACAGAGAACAGTCCTAGCTAAACTTCCCGTTCCGGAACCTACTGTATTTTCAAGGGACGTACTGAAGTTCATAAAGTGGAAGGCAAATTTTGAAATGATCATTGAGCATCATTGCTTCAGTCCAGTTGACAAGTTATTCTACCTTCAGAGATATGTTGGTGGGGAAGCAAAGAAAGTTCTTGGAGGTAACTTCTATAGAAAAGACGGAGAAGCCTACAAGCAAGCTTGGGAAAAATTAAATGCAAGATATGGTCATCCTTTCTTAGTACAAAGAACTTTTAGAGAGAAATTGATTAACTGGCCTAAAATAGGTCCTAAAGAACACTTCAGACTCCAAGAATACGGTGACTTACTGCAAGCATGCAGCACTGCCATCCTACACGTTCATGGACTGGAAGTACTGAACAACTATCTAGAAAACCACAGAATGCTAACTAAGCTACCTGAAGAAGTGTATTTTAGATGGAATCGCTATGTGACTGAACAGTTAGATCTAGGCAAGAACTTCCCAAGTTTTAAAGAGTTCTCTGAGTTTGTCAATAAGGAAGCACGGATAGCATGTAATCCGGTAACATCATTTTACGTCTTAAAATCCTTAGAAGAAAGGGCTGCAAGAGAGATAAGACCTGCAAGAGCAACTAGCTTTGCAACCAACACAGCATCTAAAGGTCCAGATACCTACGAGAGTAAGTTCAAAGTCACTACTGGAATCAGTAGAGAGACAGAACCGACAAATCTTCAGACTACCTTCAAGTGTACAGTATGTTGTGTGGAGAGAACCACTCCATATATAAGTGCCAAAAATTAAAGGAAAAATCCCTAGAAGAAAAGAAAAAATTTCTGCTGGATAACCAACTGTGTTTCGGATGACTAAGAAAAGGCCATGTTACTAAGTTGTGTAAGAAAAAGGCCACATGCAGCCTTTGCAAAGGACGTCATCCTACACCACTACATGAAGAAAGTCCAAAGAAAGATAAATCCTCAATACCTAAAGATACTGAGGAAGAAAGAAAGTATCGGTATTCTCTTGCAGAGTGAGGGAAGGAGAAAGCAATGGCATATCAATGGTTGTACCAGTGTGCATATTAAATCCTAAAAAGAAGTAACAAGAAGGTATATGCCTATGCACTACTGGATGCCCAGAGTGATGTCACCTTCATTGATCAAGAAATCTGCAAGAAATTACAAGTGGCTACAGAACCAGTGACGCTCAAACTCACCACAATGAGGGGGAGAGACACATTAGTGAACAGTCAAAGGGTCAAAGGACTGAGAGTTAGAGGACTTCATTCAAACTGCACATTAGATCTACCTCCAGCCTTTACAAAATACGATATACCTCTAGATCGAGATTGCATACCAACCTGTGAAACAGCCAATGAATGGGAGCACCTATCTGTCATATCTCATGAAATGTCCCTAATGAAGGAGTTTGGTGTTGGACTTTTGATAGGCTACAATTGTCCCAAAGCCTTGGTACCACGTAAGGTAATCACAGGAGGAAAGGGTGAACCCTATGCTGTTCAAACTTATCTAGGATGGGGTGTTGTTGGTGGAAAACAGCAGATCGCAAACTCAAGACAGGTGACAGGATTGTGTCATCGAATATCTGTCTAAGAGTTACCAACTGTAAGTCCAGCAAAAGTAATCAAGATCCTTGAATCCGACTTTGTAGACATAAGTTCTAAAGAAAAGAGTGTATCTCAAGAAGACATAAAGTTCGTACACACTCTAGAAGAAAGTATTTAGCAGAATCAACAAGGTCATCTTGAAATGCCCTTACCTTTTAGAGAACGACCCCTCTGCCAAATAACAGAAATCTTGCCCTAGCAAGATTGAAATGTTTGAAGAAAAAGATGGGAAGAGATTCCAAATTCAAGCAGGATTATTTGAAATTCATGGAAGGGATCCTCGAAGAAGGACATGCAGAGAAAGTTAATAACCAACCTAAAGAAGGAGAAGTGTGGTACATCCCACATCAAGCTGTTTACCACTCAAAGAAACCAAATAAGATTAGAGTAGTATTTGATTGCTCAGCAAAGTACAATGGTGTTGCATTGAACGATCATCGACTAAAAGGACCAGATCTTACAAACACTCTGCCTGGAGTACTCTGTAGATTCAGAAAGTATCCCGTAGTGGTCATGTGTGACGTTGAAAAGATGCTCCACCAGTTTCATGTGAAGAATGGAGATAGAGACTTCCTGATGTTTCTATGGTGGGAGGATGGAGATACAGATACAGAGCCAGCAGAATACAGAATGAAAGTACAGTCGTGGCCAAAGGTTTTGAGAGTGACGCAAATATTAGTTTTCACAAAGTTTGCTGCTAAACTGCTTTTAGATCTTTGTTTCAGTTGTTTCTGTGATGTAGTGAAATATAATTACACGCACTTTATACGTTTCAAAGGCTTTTATCGACAATTACATGACATTTATGCAAAGAGTCAGTATTTGCAGTGTTGGCCCTTCTTTTTCAGGACCTCTGCTATTCAACTGGGCATGCTCTCAATCAACTTCTGGGCCAATTCCTGACTGATAGCAACCCATTCTTTCATAATCACTTCTTAGAGTTTGTCAGAATTAGTGGGTTTTTGTTTGTCCACCCACCTCTTGAGGATTGACCACAAGTTCTCAATGGGATTAAGATCTGGGGAGTTTCCAGGCCATGGACCCAAAATGTCAACGTTTTGGTCCCCCAGCCACTTAGTTATCACTTTTGCTTTATGGCACGGTGCTCCATCGTGCTGGAAAATGCATTGTTCTTCACCAAACTGTTGTTGGATTGTTGGAAGAAGTTGCTGTTGGAGGGTGTTTTGGTACCATTCTTTATTTATGCCTTTGTTTTTGGGCAAAATTGTGAGTGAGCCCACTCCCTTGGATGAGAAGCAACCCCACACATGAATGGTCTCAGGATGCTTTACTGTTGGCATGACACAGGACTGATGGTAGCGCTCACCTTTTCTTCTCCGGAAAAGCCTTTTTCCAGATGCCCCAAACAATCGGAAAGAGGCTTCATAAGAGAATATGACTTTTCCCCAGTCCTCAGCAGTCCATTCACCATACTTTCTGCAGAAGATCAATCTGTCCCTGATGTTTTTTTTGGGAGAGAAGTGGCTTCTTTGCTGCCCTTTTTGACACCAGGCCATCTTCCAAAAGTCTTCGCCTCACTGTGCGTGCAGATGTGCTCACACCTGCCTGCTGCCATTCCTGAGCAAGCTCTGCACTGGTGGCACTCCGATCCCGCAGCTGAATCCTCTTTAGGAGACGATCCTGGCGCTTGCTGGACTTTCTTGGACGCCCTGAAGCCTTCCTAACAAGAATTGAACCTTTTTCCTTGAAGTTCTTGATGATCCTATAAATTGTTGATTGAGGTGCAATCTTAGTAGCCACAATATCCTTGCCTGTGAAGCCATTTTTATGCAACGCAATGATGGCTGCACACGTTTCTTTGCAGGTCACCATGGTTAACAATGGAAGAACAATGATTTCAAGCATCACCCTCCTTTTAAAATGTCAAGTCTGCCATTTTAACCCAATCAGCCTGACATAATGATCTCCAGCCTTGTGCTCGTCAACATTCTCACCTGAGTTAACAAGACGATTACTGAAATGATCTCAGCAGGTCCTTTAATGGCAGCAATGAAATGCAGTGGAAAGTTTTTTTGGGGATTAAGTTAATTTTCATGGCAAAGAAGGACTATGCAATTCATCTAATCACTCTTCATAACCTTCTGGAGTATATGCAAATTGTTATTATAAAAACTTAAGCAGCAACTTTTCCAATTTCCAATATTTATGTAATTCTCAAAACTTTTGGAGCAGCATTATCTCCAGGTTGCGCCAATTATGGTATGAAGTACCTGGCTAATCAGAATCAAAAGGATTACCCATCAGCTGCAAATTTTCTGAAGAAAAACTTTTATGTAGATGATGGTCTTATAAGTCTAGAGTCCACAGTATCTGCAATCAAACTAGTGAAAGAAAGCCAAGAGTTATACGCAAAAGGAAACCTGCGCTTTCACAAATTCATCTCAAACAACAGAGAGGTACTGGAATCCATCAGTGACTCTTAACGTGCAGCAACAATGAAGAATGTAGATCTCAATTATGATCACCTTCCAGTTCAGAATGTACTTGGATTGTGATGGAATGTAGAGAATGACAAGTTCTTCTTTGAAGTATCTATTGAAGAGAAAGTTGCAACTAGACAAACCATTCTTTACGCAGTGGCTTCTATATTTGATCCATTGGGATTCTTGGCCCCAGTAATCCTCAGAGCAAAATAATTACTGCAAGAATTATGCAGACAGAAGCTGGGATGAGCCCATACCTGAAAATTTGAGGCCAAGGTGGGAGAGTTGAATAAGAGACTTGCAAAACTTGATTGAAGTTCGGATACCCAGATGTTTTTTACCTCTTGATTTCGGAAAGTACAAGAAAATAGAACTTCATCACTTTTCAGATGCTAGTAGTTATGGTTATGGTCAGTGCACCTACATCAGAGTAATAGGAGAATAAAAGATATGATACACTGTTCCCTGGTTATGGGGAAGGCCAGAGTTGCAGCCAACCAATATTCATACAATACCAAGACTTGAACTGACAGCAGGCGTAGTTTCAGCATCAGTAAGCATGTTTCTGAGAGAAGAATTGGAATTGAAAATAGATGAAGAATATTTTTGGACAGACTCACAAGTTGTCCTAGGATACATAAACAACGAAGCTCAAAGATTCCATATCTTTGTCACCAACAGAGTTGAGAAAGTTCAGGAAATAACAAATCCGGACCATTGGCATCATAATGACACAAAGCATAACCCAGCAGATCATGCTTCAAGAAGCCTAAATGTAACAGAATTGAAAAATTCTAACTGGTTCACAGGCCCAGAGTTCCTTTGGGAAAAGGAAATCACGCCCAGTAAAGGTTACACAGAATTGTCTATGGGTGATCCAGAAGTAAAAGTTGTACAAACATTGAGCACTGCTGCCAAGTGTCAAGATGACATACTTGAAAGACTAGCCAGATGTTCAAATTGGAATACGGTCATAAACGTAGTAGCTCAAATTCAATGTTAGGCAAATGGAAATAAGAAAGAAGGAATTGTTGAATGTAGAAGAACGAATGAAAGCTGAAGAAACAGTCATAAGACTCAGTCAACAGAGATTCTACAGTGAAGAGTTGAAGAGACTTAGTCAAGAACCTAAAAGGCTTCCAAACAACCACACATTGTACAAGCTTAATCTTGTTCTGCAGGATGGTATACTGAAGGTGGGAGGGAGACTGGAATATGCATTGTTACCTAGCAGAGTGAAGCATCCAGCAATTCTACCCAAAAACTCCTTCACAAGATTGATTATTGATCACTACCACAACAAATCTTGCATCAAGGAAGAAGCTTTACCCAAAGCTGTCTGAGAGAAGGTGGTTACTGGATTGTGAAAGGAAGCAAAGTTATAGCAAAGTATATAAGTAAATGTGTAGTCTGCAGAAAGGCACGTAGACCTGCAGAAGAACAAAGAATGACAGATTTACCGTCAGATCGCGTAAACCCATCACCACCATTTCTATATAGCGGAATGGATTGTTTTGGCCCATTCATCACCAAACAGAACCGCAAGGAGTATAAGAGATATGGACTAATATTTACATGTCTGAGCTCCAGAGCAATTCACCTGGAAATGTTAGAAGATATGTCAACTGACGCATTCATCAACGCCTTGAGATATTTCATAGCCATTAGAGGTACCGTCAGAAAGTTTAGATCTGACCAAGGATTTAATTTTGTCGGAGCAAAGAATGAACTAAAGAAAGCTCTAAAAGAGATCGATAAAGAAAAAGTAACTATTTGTTAGAGAAACAGTGTGATTTTCATATGAATGCTCCACATGAAAGCCATACAGGAGGAGTTTGGGAAAGACAAATCAGAACTGTGAGAAATGTGTTGAAGTATAACTGTCGTATATATATATTTTTTTGGGAGTATTGGATTGTGGTGATTAATATCACCTTGGTGGCCCTATTTCAACTTTTCACTGTGTATTCAATTACCCCTTAATTCCACATTTTTGTTCCCTGTACTGCCTACTTTTACCTGTGGTTAAAATAGTGTTGCTAGGCACGGTCCGTCCTTCATAGAAGGACGGAGGACGCTGCGTGCAAGGTCAGATTACTGATAGCCAGGGACTGTAAGTAAATGATTAAAGCCAGGTCACCCCAGCAGCTGATAACAGTGCCTGGGCTGTGTGCACTTCTCCCTGTCCCTGCGCTTGGCAGACGCTCCCTCACTCAGCAGAGCTGGAGAAGTAGAGTCGAAGCAGTGCAGAGCAGGGAAGGGAGATCTGCCATCTGCTCAGTGTATAAATGAAAGCAACATGTGGTAAGAGGACCCCTTTGTGCTGCAGGAGATTAACCCTTTAGGGGGGAGGGCTCTGGTTACTGACACTTTTGGGGGGCTATTGTTACTGGCTAGTGAGGGCAGGCGGGATTAGCCTCAGGGTGAGGGCAGTGGCGGCCATCTTAACTGAATAGTGAAACTTCAGTTTTATGCAGACTGGTTGCTAAGGGCTGAATCTTATTAAATATGGGGTAAGTCAGTCTAATAGTAACTGATTCTGGAATATCATGTTATTAGTAACTACATATATGAAAATTGAAATTAGGGTCTAAGTGTGACAGTTATCCTTTAAGTTCAGTGTTGAAAAAGAATGCCGGAAGAATAGATGAATAGGACCCTATTCTATGAAGTAAGTGTCTATTGTTAACAGTCGTCTACTTACAGTTGATAACATCAACGATCCAACAGGTTTGGAGCCTTTAACTCCCAACCATCTACTTCACCTTAAGTCGGATTACATACAGCCACCGCCTGGCAAGTTCTCCAAAGAGGATTTATATGCTAAAAGGAGATGGTGAAGAGTTTAATATCTATCAGAACAGTTTTGGAATAGATGGAGATAAGCGTGCTTAGCCAATCTTATGCTAAGAAGTAAATGACAAACACCCAGAAGAAATGTCCAAGTTAGTGACATAGTGTTAGTGAAAGAAGAATATTTACCTAGAAGTCAATGGGAATTGGCCAAAGTTCTAGAAGTTCAAAAGGATGAAGACAAACTAGTAAGAAGAGTGTTGTTACAAATAGGAGACTCAAAACTTGACAAAAAAGAAAAAAGTCTCACTACTCCACTCAAGTTGGAACGTCCTATACAGAATTTAGTTGTTCTACTTGAGAATGATGGCCAGCTAAGACCTGTCCTAGGTTGCTAATATAGCTTATATGTGTATATAGCCAAACCTGCTAATAACCTTAATACAGTTCCTATGTTTATGTGTTAACCCGTAGAGGACCCACGCGTACATGTATGGCGCAGTGCCCAGGGCAACCAGGTGCTATAAATTGACCCACTTACACTCTTCAGAGCCTGCTCTTTCTGAGGCTTGCTCTACTAAGTGGCTTCTTATTAAGTGGAGTTAAAAAACAAGGAGTTTAAGAAAAGGAGTTTGGAAACTAAGGTTGGATATAATTTCCTTGTGTGTTGTTGGCTTAATTTTACGTGGTCCTTCGACTACAGCAGACAGGGTCTAAATCTAAATCATTTATACTGTTTTACTTTTTTACTGTTGTAATCCCCATTTAGTAGGTGTTGCACAATTTACAACGCAGTCCAGTGCACATCTTGCATGATGTATGCAGTCCTGGAACAGGAGTTCAAGGGTGTATATCTTTGTTCTAGATGTGAGCAAATTACCCGTTTGGAATCGCAGATCGAGTCTCTAAATGGGCAAGTTGCAACACTGAGAGGCATTGATAATTTGCAAAAGAGTTTGCTTCTCACCGAGCAAGCACTCTTTGGGGTAGATGAGGGGGAGGGTGACAGAGAGGAGGCTGAGGAAAGTGAGGTAGCTAGCTGGGTAAAAGTTAGAAAGCGGGGTAGAGGGAAGAGTGCCAGGGAGGCTAGCCCTGATCTGACACACCCCAACAAGTTTGCACGTTTGGCAGATGAGGGGGATGTCAGTCCGGGGACGGCACTGCTGCAGCCAGACACTTCCTCTGCCAGTCAGGGGAATGTCAGCTCCAGTAAGCAGGGAACCAGGAGAGCAGGGCAGGCCAGACAGGTGCTGGTAGTGGGAGACTCCATTATTAGGGGAACAGATAGGGAAATCTGTCACAAAGACCGTGATCGCCGAACAGTGTGCTGTCTTCCTGGCGCTAGAGTTCGACACATCGCGGATCGGGTTGACAGATTACTGGGAGGGGCTGGAGACGATCCAGCGGTCATGGTCCATATCGGAACCAATGACAAAGTTAGAGGTAGGTGGAGAGTCCTTAAAAATGATTTCAGGGATTTAGGTCAAAAGCTGAGGGCAAGGACCTCAAAGGTAGTATTTTCCGAAATACTGCCTGTACCACGAGCCACACAAGAAAGGCAATGGGAGATTAGGGAGATTAACAAGTGGCTCAAGAACTGGTGTAGGAAGGAGGGGTTTGGGTTCCTGGAGAACTGGGCAGATTTTTCTATCTGCTACAGGCTCTATCGTAGGGACGGGCTGCACCTCAATGGGGAAGGGGCAGCTGTGCTGGGGAGAAAGATGGCTAGAAGGTTGGAGGAGTGTTTAAACTAGGGACTGGGGGGGAGGGTAATTACGTTATAGGAGGGGAAGATAGTGCAGATAGAGACCGGGGGCAAGGTAATAAGAATGGGGGAGGAATGGAAGGAGGGACTAGAACAGTTCAGAAGGAAAGGTGTAGGGTAAAAAATATACATAAACCTCTCAAATGTATGTATACTAATGCCAGAAGCCTGACTAATAAAACTGGTGAACTGGAATTAGTGATGTGTGAGGAGGACTATGACATAGTGGGAATAACTGAGACATGGCTGGATGATAGCTATGACTGGGCAGTTAATGTACAAGGTTACAGTCTGTTTAGAAAGGATCGTCAAAACCGGAGAGGGGGAGGGGTCTGCCTTAATATAAAGTCCTGTCTAAAGCCCACAGTCCGAGAAGATATAAGTGAGGGACATGAACATGTGGAGTCACTGTGGGTAGAGATACATGGAGCTAAAAACAACAATAAATTACTAATAGGAGTTTACTATAAACCACCTAATATACCAGAGTCCACAGAAAATCTACTACTAAACGAGATAGACGAGGCGGCAAATCATAATGAGGTGGTTATTATGGGGGACTTCAACTACCCAGATATAGACTGGGAAACTGAAACTTGTATATCTCATAAGGGAAACAGGTTCATGGCAATAACCAAAGACAATTACCTCTCCCAACTGGTTCAGGACCCGACTAGAGGGACGGCCATACTGGACTTAGTATTAACCAATAGACCTGACAGAACAACAGACGTGCAGGTCGGGGGACACCTGGGAAATAGTGACCATAAAGTAATAACCTTCTAATTATCATTCAAAAGAGCGTTTCTACAGGGAGGAACAAAAATACCAAACTTCAAAAAAGCTAAATTTAGCCAACTAAGAGAGGCCATAGGCCAAACTAACTGGGACAAAGTCCTCACAAATACAGACACAAAATGGGATATCTTTAAAAACATCCTAAAAAGTCATTGTGAGAGGTACATACTGTATGGTAATAAAAGGTTAAGGAACAAAAAGAAACCAATGTGGATAAATAGAACTGTAAAGAAAGCAATAAATGACAAAAAGAAAGCATATAAAACACTAAAACAGGAGGGTAGCACGGAAGCACTGAAAAACTATAAGGAAAAAAATAGAACATGTAAAAAACAAATAAAAGCGGCCAAACTAGAGACCGAGAGATTAATTGCCAAAGAGAGTAAAACTAACCCTAAAATGTTCTTCAATTATATAAATGTTAAAAAGTATAAATCTGAAGGTGTTGGCCCTTTAAAGAGTAATGAGGGGGGAGTCGCAGAGAGCGACGAGGAGAAAGCAAAGCTGTTAAACATTTTTTTCTCCAATGTATTCACTGAGGAAAATAAATTCACTAAAGGAATTAAGTAATGTCATAGCCAGACCCTTATTTCTGATATTTGCGGACTCTATACTGACAGGGAATGTCCCACAGGATTGGCGCGTGGCATATGTGGTGCCAATATTCAAAAAGGGGCCAAAAACAGAGCCTGGAAACTATAGGCCGGTAAGTTTAACATCTGTAGTGGGTAAACTGTTTGAAAGTTTTCTGAGAGATGCTATATTAGAGCATCTCAACGGAAATAAGCAAATAACGCCATATGAGCATGGCTTCGTGAGGGATCGGTCATGTCAGACTAATTTAATCAGTTTCTATGAGGAGGTAAATTCTAGACTTGACAGCGGCGAATCAATGGATGTTGTATATCTGGACTTCTCCAAAGCATTTGACACTGTACCACATAAAAGTTTAGTATATAAAATGAGAATGCTCGGACTGGGAGAAAACATCTGTATGTGGGTAAGTAACTGGCTGAGTGATAGAAAACAGAGGGTGGTTATTAACGGTACATACTCAGATTGGGTCACTGTCACTAGTGGAGTACCTCAGGGGTCAGTATTGGGCCCTATTCTCTTCAATATATTTATTAATGATCTTGTAGAAGGCTTGCATAGTAAAGTATCAATTTTCGCAGATGACACTAAACTGTGTAAAGTAATTTACACTGATGAGGACAGTATACTGCTACAGAGGGATCTGGATAGATTGGAGGCTTGGGCAGATAAGTGGCAGATGAGGTTTAACACTGATAAATGTAAAGTTATGCACATGGGAAGGAAAAATGCAAGTCACCCGTACATACTAAATGGGAAACTGAAACTTGTATATCTCATAAGGGAAACAGGTTCATGGCAATAACCAAAGACAATTACCTCTCCCAACTGGTTCAGGACCCGACTAGAGGGACGGCCATACTGGACTTAGTATTAACCAATAGACCTGACAGAACAACAGACGTGCAGGTTGGGGGACACCTGGGAAATAGTGACCATAAAGTAATAACCTTCCAATTATCATTCAAAAGAGCGTTTCTACAGGGAGGAACAAAAATACCAAACTTCAAAAAAGCTAAATTTAGCCAACTAAGAGAGGCCATAGGCCAAACTAACTGGGACAAAGTCCTCACAAATACAGACACAAAATGGGATATCTTTAAAAACATCCTAAAAAGTCATTGTGAGAGGTACATACTGTATGGTAATAAAAGGTTAAGGAACAAAAAGAAACCAATGTGGATAAATAGAACTGTAAAGAAAGCAATAAATGACAAAAAGAAAGCATATAAAACACTAAAACAGGAGGGTAGCACGGAAGCACTGAAAAACTATAAGGAAAAAAATAGAACATGTAAAAAACATAATGATGGCCAGCTAAGACCTGTCCTAGGTTGCTAATATAGCTTATATGTGTATATAGCCAAACCTGCTAATAACCTTAATACAGTTCCTATGTTTATGTGTTAACCCGTAGAGGACCCACGCGTACATGTATGGCGCAGTGCCCAGGGCAACCAGGTGCTATAAATTGACCCACTTACACTCTTCAGAGCCTGCTCTTTCTGAGGCTTGCTCTACTAAGTGGCTTCTTATTAAGTGGAGTTAAAAAACAAGGAGTTTAAGAAAAGGAGTTTGGAAACTAAGGTTGGATATAATTTCCTTGTGTGTTGTTGGCTTAATTTTACGTGGTCCTTCGACTACAGCAGACAGGGTCTAAATCTAAATCATTTATACTGTTTTACTTTTTTACTGTTGTAATCCCCATTTAGTAGGTGTTGCACAATTTACAACGCAGTCCAGTGCACATCTTGCATGATGTATGCAGTCCTGGAACAGGAGTTCAAGGGTGTATATCTTTGTTCTAGATGTGAGCAAATTACCCGTTTGGAATCGCAGATCGAGTCTCTAAATGGGCAAGTTGCAACACTGAGAGGCATTGATAATTTGCAAAAGAGTTTGCTTCTCACCGAGCAAGCACTCTTTGGGGTAGATGAGGGGGAGGGTGACAGAGAGGAGGCTGAGGAAAGTGAGGTAGCTAGCTGGGTAAAAGTTAGAAAGCGGGGTAGAGGGAAGAGTGCCAGGGAGGCTAGCCCTGATCTGACACACCCCAACAAGTTTGCACGTTTGGCAGATGAGGGGGATGTCAGTCCGGGGACGGCACTGCTGCAGCCAGACACTTCCTCTGCCAGTCAGGGGAATGTCAGCTCCAGTAAGCAGGGAACCAGGAGAGCAGGGCAGGCCAGACAGGTGCTGGTAGTGGGAGACTCCATTATTAGGGGAACAGATAGGGAAATCTGTCACAAAGACCGTGATCGCCGAACAGTGTGCTGTCTTCCTGGCGCTAGAGTTCGACACATCGCGGATCGGGTTGACAGATTACTGGGAGGGGCTGGAGACGATCCAGCGGTCATGGTCCATATCGGAACCAATGACAAAGTTAGAGGTAGGTGGAGAGTCCTTAAAAATGATTTCAGGGATTTAGGTCAAAAGCTGAGGGCAAGGACCTCAAAGGTAGTATTTTCCGAAATACTGCCTGTACCACGAGCCACACAAGAAAGGCAATGGGAGATTAGGGAGATTAACAAGTGGCTCAAGAACTGGTGTAGGAAGGAGGGGTTTGGGTTCCTGGAGAACTGGGCAGATTTTTCTATCTGCTACAGGCTCTATCGTAGGGACGGGCTGCACCTCAATGGGGAAGGGGCAGCTGTGCTGGGGAGAAAGATGGCTAGAAGGTTGGAGGAGTGTTTAAACTAGGGACTGGGGGGGAGGGTAATTACGTTATAGGAGGGGAAGATAGTGCAGATAGAGACCGGGGGCAAGGTAATAAGAATGGGGGAGGAATGGAAGGAGGGACTAGAACAGTTCAGAAGGAAAGGTGTAGGGTAAAAAAATATACATAAACCTCTCAAATGTATGTATACTAATGCCAGAAGCCTGACTAATAAAACTGGTGAACTGGAATTAGTGATGTGTGAGGAGGACTATGACATAGTGGGAATAACTGAGACATGGCTGGATGATAGCTATGACTGGGCAGTTAATGTACAAGGTTACAGTCTGTTTAGAAAGGATCGTCAAAACCGGAGAGGGGGAGGGGTCTGCCTTAATATAAAGTCCTGTCTAAAGCCCACAGTCCGAGAAGATATAAGTGAGGGACATGAACATGTGGAGTCACTGTGGGTAGAGATACATGGAGCTAAAAACAACAATAAATTACTAATAGGAGTTTACTATAAACCACCTAATATACCAGAGTCCACAGAAAATCTACTACTAAACGAGATAGACGAGGCGGCAAATCATAATGAGGTGGTTATTATGGGGGACTTCAACTACCCAGATATAGACTGGGAAACTGAAACTTGTATATCTCATAAGGGAAACAGGTTCATGGCAATAACCAAAGACAATTACCTCTCCCAACTGGTTCAGGACCCGACTAGAGGGACGGCCATACTGGACTTAGTATTAACCAATAGACCTGACAGAACAACAGACGTGCAGGTCGGGGGACACCTGGGAAATAGTGACCATAAAGTAATAACCTTCTAATTATCATTCAAAAGAGCGTTTCTACAGGGAGGAACAAAAATACCAAACTTCAAAAAAGCTAAATTTAGCCAACTAAGAGAGGCCATAGGCCAAACTAACTGGGACAAAGTCCTCACAAATACAGACACAAAATGGGATATCTTTAAAAACATCCTAAAAAGTCATTGTGAGAGGTACATACTGTATGGTAATAAAAGGTTAAGGAACAAAAAGAAACCAATGTGGATAAATAGAACTGTAAAGAAAGCAATAAATGACAAAAAGAAAGCATATAAAACACTAAAACAGGAGGGTAGCACGGAAGCACTGAAAAACTATAAGGAAAAAAATAGAACATGTAAAAAACAAATAAAAGCGGCCAAACTAGAGACCGAGAGATTAATTGCCAAAGAGAGTAAAACTAACCCTAAAATGTTCTTCAATTATATAAATGTTAAAAAGTATAAATCTGAAGGTGTTGGCCCTTTAAAGAGTAATGAGGGGGGAGTCGCAGAGAGCGACGAGGAGAAAGCAAAGCTGTTAAACATTTTTTTCTCCAATGTATTCACTGAGGAAAATAAATTCACTAAAGGAATTAAGTAATGTCATAGCCAGACCCTTATTTCTGATATTTGCGGACTCTATACTGACAGGGAATGTCCCACAGGATTGGCGCGTGGCATATGTGGTGCCAATATTCAAAAAGGGGCCAAAAACAGAGCCTGGAAACTATAGGCCGGTAAGTTTAACATCTGTAGTGGGTAAACTGTTTGAAAGTTTTCTGAGAGATGCTATATTAGAGCATCTCAACGGAAATAAGCAAATAACGCCATATGAGCATGGCTTCGTGAGGGATCGGTCATGTCAGACTAATTTAATCAGTTTCTATGAGGAGGTAAATTCTAGACTTGACAGCGGCGAATCAATGGATGTTGTATATCTGGACTTCTCCAAAGCATTTGACACTGTACCACATAAAAGTTTAGTATATAAAATGAGAATGCTCGGACTGGGAGAAAACATCTGTATGTGGGTAAGTAACTGGCTGAGTGATAGAAAACAGAGGGTGGTTATTAACGGTACATACTCAGATTGGGTCACTGTCACTAGTGGAGTACCTCAGGGGTCAGTATTGGGCCCTATTCTCTTCAATATATTTATTAATGATCTTGTAGAAGGCTTGCATAGTAAAGTATCAATTTTCGCAGATGACACTAAACTGTGTAAAGTAATTTACACTGATGAGGACAGTATACTGCTACAGAGGGATCTGGATAGATTGGAGGCTTGGGCAGATAAGTGGCAGATGAGGTTTAACACTGATAAATGTAAAGTTATGCACATGGGAAGGAAAAATGCAAGTCACCCGTACATACTAAATGGGAAACTGAAACTTGTATATCTCATAAGGGAAACAGGTTCATGGCAATAACCAAAGACAATTACCTCTCCCAACTGGTTCAGGACCCGACTAGAGGGACGGCCATACTGGACTTAGTATTAACCAATAGACCTGACAGAACAACAGACGTGCAGGTTGGGGGACACCTGGGAAATAGTGACCATAAAGTAATAACCTTCCAATTATCATTCAAAAGAGCGTTTCTACAGGGAGGAACAAAAATACCAAACTTCAAAAAAGCTAAATTTAGCCAACTAAGAGAGGCCATAGGCCAAACTAACTGGGACAAAGTCCTCACAAATACAGACACAAAATGGGATATCTTTAAAAACATCCTAAAAAGTCATTGTGAGAGGTACATACTGTATGGTAATAAAAGGTTAAGGAACAAAAAGAAACCAATGTGGATAAATAGAACTGTAAAGAAAGCAATAAATGACAAAAAGAAAGCATATAAAACACTAAAACAGGAGGGTAGCACGGAAGCACTGAAAAACTATAAGGAAAAAAATAGAACATGTAAAAAACATAATGATGGCCAGCTAAGACCTGTCCTAGGTTGCTAATATAGCTTATATGTGTATATAGCCAAACCTGCTAATAACCTTAATACAGTTCCTATGTTTATGTGTTAACCCGTAGAGGACCCACGCGTACATGTATGGCGCAGTGCCCAGGGCAACCAGGTGCTATAAATTGACCCACTTACACTCTTCAGAGCCTGCTCTTTCTGAGGCTTGCTCTACTAAGTGGCTTCTTATTAAGTGGAGTTAAAAAACAAGGAGTTTAAGAAAAGGAGTTTGGAAACTAAGGTTGGATATAATTTCCTTGTGTGTTGTTGGCTTAATTTTACGTGGTCCTTCGACTACAGCAGACAGGGTCTAAATCTAAATCATTTATACTGTTTTACTTTTTTACTGTTGTAATCCCCATTTAGTAGGTGTTGCACAATTTACAACGCAGTCCAGTGCACATCTTGCATGATGTATGCAGTCCTGGAACAGGAGTTCAAGGGTGTATATCTTTGTTCTAGATGTGAGCAAATTACCCGTTTGGAATCGCAGATCGAGTCTCTAAATGGGCAAGTTGCAACACTGAGAGGCATTGATAATTTGCAAAAGAGTTTGCTTCTCACCGAGCAAGCACTCTTTGGGGTAGATGAGGGGGAGGGTGACAGAGAGGAGGCTGAGGAAAGTGAGGTAGCTAGCTGGGTAAAAGTTAGAAAGCGGGGTAGAGGGAAGAGTGCCAGGGAGGCTAGCCCTGATCTGACACACCCCAACAAGTTTGCACGTTTGGCAGATGAGGGGGATGTCAGTCCGGGGACGGCACTGCTGCAGCCAGACACTTCCTCTGCCAGTCAGGGGAATGTCAGCTCCAGTAAGCAGGGAACCAGGAGAGCAGGGCAGGCCAGACAGGTGCTGGTAGTGGGAGACTCCATTATTAGGGGAACAGATAGGGAAATCTGTCACAAAGACCGTGATCGCCGAACAGTGTGCTGTCTTCCTGGCGCTAGAGTTCGACACATCGCGGATCGGGTTGACAGATTACTGGGAGGGGCTGGAGATGATCCAGCGGTCATGGTCCATATCGGAACCAATGACAAAGTTAGAGGTAGGTGGAGAGTCCTTAAAAATGATTTCAGGGATTTAGGTCAAAAGCTGAGGGCAAGGACCTCAAAGGTAGTATTTTCCGAAATACTGCCTGTACCACGAGCCACACAAGAAAGGCAATGGGAGATTAGGGAGATTAACAAGTGGCTCAAGAACTGGTGTAGGAAGGAGGGGTTTGGGTTCCTGGAGAACTGGGCAGATTTTTCTATCTGCTACAGGCTCTATCGTAGGGACGGGCTGCACCTCAATGGGGAAGGGGCAGCTGTGCTGGGGAGAAAGATGGCTAGAAGGTTGGAGGAGTGTTTAAACTAGGGACTGGGGGGGAGGGTAATTACGTTATAGGAGGGGAAGATAGTGCAGATAGAGACCGGGGGCAAGGTAATAAGAATGGGGGAGGAATGGAAGGAGGGACTAGAACAGTTCAGAAGGAAAGGTGTAGGGTAAAAAATATACATAAACCTCTCAAATGTATGTATACTAATGCCAGAAGCCTGACTAATAAAACTGGTGAACTGGAATTAGTGATGTGTGAGGAGGACTATGACATAGTGGGAATAACTGAGACATGGCTGGATGATAGCTATGACTGGGCAGTTAATGTACAAGGTTACAGTCTGTTTAGAAAGGATCGTCAAAACCGGAGAGGGGGAGGGGTCTGCCTTTATATAAAGTCCTGTCTAAAGCCCACAGTCCGAGAAGATATAAGTGAGGGACATGAACATGTGGAGTCACTGTGGGTAGAGATACATGGAGCTAAAAACAACAATAAATTACTAATAGGAGTTTACTATAAACCACCTAATATACCAGAGTCCACAGAAAATCTACTACTAAACGAGATAGACGAGGCGGCAAATCATAATGAGGTGGTTATTATGGGGGACTTCAACTACCCAGATATAGACTGGGAAACTGAAACTTGTATATCTCATAAGGGAAACAGGTTCATGGCAATAACCAAAGACAATTACCTCTCCCAACTGGTTCAGGACCCGACTAGAGGGACGGCCATACTGGACTTAGTATTAACCAATAGACCTGACAGAACAACAGACGTGCAGGTTGGGGGACACCTGGGAAATAGTGACCATAAAGTAATAACCTTCCAATTATCATTCAAAAGAGGGTTTCTACAGGGAGGAACAAAAATACCAAACTTCAAAAAAGCTAAATTTAGCCAACTAAGAGAGGCCATAGGCCAAACTAACTGGGACAAAGTCCTCACAAATACAGACACAAAATGGGATATCTTTAAAAACATCCTAAAAAGTCATTGTGAGAGGTACATACTGTATGGTAATAAAAGGTTAAGGAACAAAAAGAAACCAATGTGGATAAATAGAACTGTAAAGAAAGCAATAAATGACAAAAAGAAAGCATATAAAACACTAAAACAGGAGGGTAGCACGGAAGCACTGAAAAACTATAAGGAAAAAAATAGAACATGTAAAAAACAAATAAAAGCGGCCAAACTAGAGACCGAGAGATTAATTGCCAAAGAGAGTAAAACTAACCCTAAAATGTTCTTCAATTATATAAATGTTAAAAAGTATAAATCTGAAGGTGTTGGCCCTTTAAAGAGTAATGAGGGGGGAGTCGCAGAGAGCGACGAGGAGAAAGCAAAGCTGTTAAACATTTTTTTCTCCAATGTATTCACTGAGGAAAATAAATTCACTAAAGGAATTAAGTAATGTCATAGCCAGACCCTTATTTCTGATATTTGCGGACTCTATACTGACAGGGAATGTCCCACAGGATTGGCGCGTGGCATATGTGGTGCCAATATTCAAAAAGGGGCCAAAAACAGAGCCTGGAAACTATAGGCCGGTAAGTTTAACATCTGTAGTGGGTAAACTGTTTGAAGGTTTTCTGAGAGATGCTATATTAGAGCATCTCAACGGAAATAAGCAAATAACGCCATATCAGCATGGCTTCGTGAGGGATCGGTCATGTCAGACTAATTTAATCAGTTTCTATGAGGAGGTAAGTTCTAGACTTGACAGCGGCGAATCAATGGATGTTGTATATCTGGACTTCTCCAAAGCATTTGACACTGTACCACATAAAAGTTTAGTATATAAAATGAGAATGCTCGGACTGGGAGAAAACATCTGTATGTGGGTAAGTAACTGGCTGAGTGATAGAAAACAGAGGGTGGTTATTAACGGTACATACTCAGATTGGGTCACTGTCACTAGTGGAGTACCTCAGGGGTCAGTATTGGGCCCTATTCTCTTCAATATATTTATTAATGATCTTGTAGAAGGCTTGCATAGTAAAGTATCAATTTTCGCAGATGACACTAAACTGTGTAAAGTAATTTACACTGATGAGGACAGTATACTGCTACAGAGGGATCTGGATAGATTGGAGGCTTGGGCAGATAAGTGGCAGATGAGGTTTAACACTGATAAATGTAAAGTTATGCACATGGGAAGGAAAAATGCAAGTCACCCGTACATACTAAATGGGAAACTGAAACTTGTATATCTCATAAGGGAAACAGGTTCATGGCAATAACCAAAGACAATTACCTCTCCCAACTGGTTCAGGACCCGACTAGAGGGACGGCCATACTGGACTTAGTATTAACCAATAGACCTGACAGAACAACAGACGTGCAGGTTGGGGGACACCTGGGAAATAGTGACCATAAAGTAATAACCTTCCAATTATCATTCAAAAGAGCGTTTCTACAGGGAGGAACAAAAATACCAAACTTCAAAAAAGCTAAATTTAGCCAACTAAGAGAGGCCATAGGCCAAACTAACTGGGACAAAGTCCTCACAAATACAGACACAAAATGGGATATCTTTAAAAACATCCTAAAAAGTCATTGTGAGAGGTACATACTGTATGGTAATAAAAGGTTAAGGAACAAAAAGAAACCAATGTGGATAAATAGAACTGTAAAGAAAGCAATAAATGACAAAAAGAAAGCATATAAAACACTAAAACAGGAGGGTAGCACGGAAGCACTGAAAAACTATAAGGAAAAAAATAGAACATGTAAAAAACATAATGATGGCCAGCTAAGACCTGTCCTAGGTTGCTAATATAGCTTATATGTGTATATAGCCAAACCTGCTAATAACCTTAATACAGTTCCTATGTTTATGTGTTAACCCGTAGAGGACCCACGCGTACATGTATGGCGCAGTGCCCAGGGCAACCAGGTGCTATAAATTGACCCACTTACACTCTTCAGAGCCTGCTCTTTCTGAGGCTTGCTCTACTAAGTGGCTTCTTATTAAGTGGAGTTAAAAAACAAGGAGTTTAAGAAAAGGAGTTTGGAAACTAAGGTTGGATATAATTTCCTTGTGTGTTGTTGGCTTAATTTTACGTGGTCCTTCGACTACAGCAGACAGGGTCTAAATCTAAATCATTTATACTGTTTTACTTTTTTACTGTTGTAATCCCCATTTAGTAGGTGTTGCACAATTTACAACGCAGTCCAGTGCACATCTTGCATGATGTATGCAGTCCTGGAACAGGAGTTCAAGGGTGTATATCTTTGTTCTAGATGTGAGCAAATTACCCGTTTGGAATCGCAGATCGAGTCTCTAAATGGGCAAGTTGCAACACTGAGAGGCATTGATAATTTGCAAAAGAGTTTGCTTCTCACCGAGCAAGCACTCTTTGGGGTAGATGAGGGGGAGGGTGACAGAGAGGAGGCTGAGGAAAGTGAGGTAGCTAGCTGGGTAAAAGTTAGAAAGCGGGGTAGAGGGAAGAGTGCCAGGGAGGCTAGCCCTGATCTGACACACCCCAACAAGTTTGCACGTTTGGCAGATGAGGGGGATGTCAGTCCGGGGACGGCACTGCTGCAGCCAGACACTTCCTCTGCCAGTCAGGGGAATGTCAGCTCCAGTAAGCAGGGAACCAGGAGAGCAGGGCAGGCCAGACAGGTGCTGGTAGTGGGAGACTCCATTATTAGGGGAACAGATAGGGAAATCTGTCACAAAGACCGTGATCGCCGAACAGTGTGCTGTCTTCCTGGCGCTAGAGTTCGACACATCGCGGATCGGGTTGACAGATTACTGGGAGGGGCTGGAGACGATCCAGCGGTCATGGTCCATATCGGAACCAATGACAAAGTTAGAGGTAGGTGGAGAGTCCTTAAAAATGATTTCAGGGATTTAGGTCAAAAGCTGAGGGCAAGGACCTCAAAGGTAGTATTTTCCGAAATACTGCCTGTACCACGAGCCACACAAGAAAGGCAATGGGAGATTAGGGAGATTAACAAGTGGCTCAAGAACTGGTGTAGGAAGGAGGGGTTTGGGTTCCTGGAGAACTGGGCAGATTTTTCTATCTGCTACAGGCTCTATCGTAGGGACGGGCTGCACCTCAATGGGGAAGGGGCAGCTGTGCTGGGGAGAAAGATGGCTAGAAGGTTGGAGGAGTGTTTAAACTAGGGACTGGGGGGGAGGGTAATTACGTTATAGGAGGGGAAGATAGTGCAGATAGAGACCGGGGGCAAGGTAATAAGAATGGGGGAGGAATAGAAGGAGGGACTAGAACAGTTCAGAAGGAAAGGTGTAGGGTAAAAAATATACATAAACCTCTCAAATGTATGTATACTAATGCCAGAAGCCTGACTAATAAAACTGGTGAACTGGAATTAGTGATGTGTGAGGAGGACTATGACATAGTGGGAATAACTGAGACATGGCTGGATGATAGCTATGACTGGGCAGTTAATGTACAAGGTTACAGTCTGTTTAGAAAGGATCGTCAAAACCGGAGAGGGGGAGGGGTCTGCCTTTATATAAAGTCCTGTCTAAAGCCCACAGTCCGAGAAGATATAAGTGAGGGACATGAACATGTGGAGTCACTGTGGGTAGAGATACATGGAGCTAAAAACAACAATAAATTACTAATAGGAGTTTACTATAAACCACCTAATATACCAGAGTCCACAGAAAATCTACTACTAAACGAGATAGACGAGGCGGCAAATCATAATGAGGTGGTTATTATGGGGGACTTCAACTACCCAGATATAGACTGGGAAACTGAAACTTGTATATCTCATAAGGGAAACAGGTTCATGGCAATAACCAAAGACAATTACCTCTCCCAACTGGTTCAGGACCCGACTAGAGGGACGGCCATACTGGACTTAGTATTAACCAATAGACCTGACAGAACAACAGACGTGCAGGTTGGGGGACACCTGGGAAATAGTGACCATAAAGTAATAACCTTCCAATTATCATTCAAAAGAGGGTTTCTACAGGGAGGAACAAAAATACCAAACTTCAAAAAAGCTAAATTTAGCCAACTAAGAGAGGCCATAGGCCAAACTAACTGGGACAAAGTCCTCACAAATACAGACACAAAATGGGATATCTTTAAAAACATCCTAAAAAGTCATTGTGAGAGGTACATACTGTATGGTAATAAAAGGTTAAGGAACAAAAAGAAACCAATGTGGATAAATAGAACTGTAAAGAAAGCAATAAATGACAAAAAGAAAGCATATAAAACACTAAAACAGGAGGGTAGCACGGAAGCACTGAAAAACTATAAGGAAAAAAATAGAACATGTAAAAAACAAATAAAAGCGGCCAAACTAGAGACCGAGAGATTAATTGCCAAAGAGAGTAAAACTAACCCTAAAATGTTCTTCAATTATATAAATGTTAAAAAGTATAAATCTGAAGGTGTTGGCCCTTTAAAGAGTAATGAGGGGGGAGTCGCAGAGAGCGACGAGGAGAAAGCAAAGCTGTTAAACATTTTTTTCTCCAATGTATTCACTGAGGAAAATAAATTCACTAAAGGAATTAAGTAATGTCATAGCCAGACCCTTATTTCTGATATTTGCGGACTCTATACTGACAGGGAATGTCCCACAGGATTGGCGCGTGGCATATGTGGTGCCAATATTCAAAAAGGGGCCAAAAACAGAGCCTGGAAACTATAGGCCGGTAAGTTTAACATCTGTAGTGGGTAAACTGTTTGAAGGTTTTCTGAGAGATGCTATATTAGAGCATCTCAACGGAAATAAGCAAATAACGCCATATCAGCATGGCTTCGTGAGGGATCGGTCATGTCAGACTAATTTAATCAGTTTCTATGAGGAGGTAAGTTCTAGAATTGACAGCGGCGAATCAATGGATGTCGTATATCTGGACTTCTCCAAAGCATTTGACACTGTACCACATAAAAGTTTAGTATATAAAATGAGAATGCTCGGACTGGGAGAAAACATCTGTATGTGGGTAAGTAACTGGCTGAGTGATAGAAAACAGAGGGTGGTTATTAACGGTACATACTCAGATTGGGTCACTATCACTAGTGGAGTACCTCAGGGGTCAGTATTGGGCCCTATTCTCTTCAATATATTTATTAATGATCTTGTAGAAGGCTTGCATAGTAAAGTATCAATTTTCGCAGATGACACTAAACTGTGTAAAGTAATTTACACTGATGAGGACAGTATACTGCTACAGAGGGATCTGGATAGATTGGAGGCTTGGGCAGATAAGTGGCAGATGAGGTTTAACACTGATAAATGTAAAGTTATGCACATGGGAAGGAAAAATGCAAGTCACCCGTACATACTAAATGGGAAACTGAAACTTGTATATCTCATAAGGGAAACAGGTTCATGGCAATAACCAAAGACAATTACCTCTCCCAACTGGTTCAGGACCCGACTAGAGGGACGGCCATACTGGACTTAGTATTAACCAATAGACCTGACAGAACAACAGACGTGCAGGTTGGGGGACACCTGGGAAATAGTGACCATAAAGTAATAACCTTCCAATTATCATTCAAAAGAGCGTTTCTACAGGGAGGAACAAAAATACCAAACTTCAAAAAAGCTAAATTTAGCCAACTAAGAGAGGCCATAGGCCAAACTAACTGGGACAAAGTCCTCACAAATACAGACACAAAATGGGATATCTTTAAAAACATCCTAAAAAGTCATTGTGAGAGGTACATACTGTATGGTAATAAAAGGTTAAGGAACAAAAAGAAACCAATGTGGATAAATAGAACTGTAAAGAAAGCAATAAATGACAAAAAGAAAGCATATAAAACACTAAAACAGGAGGGTAGCACGGAAGCACTGAAAAACTATAAGGAAAAAAATAGAACATGTAAAAAACATAATGATGGCCAGCTAAGACCTGTCCTAGGTTGCTAATATAGCTTATATGTGTATATAGCCAAACCTGCTAATAACCTTAATACAGTTCCTATGTTTATGTGTTAACCCGTAGAGGACCCACGCGTACATGTATGGCGCAGTGCCCAGGGCAACCAGGTGCTATAAATTGACCCACTTACACTCTTCAGAGCCTGCTCTTTCTGAGGCTTGCTCTACTAAGTGGCTTCTTATTAAGTGGAGTTAAAAAACAAGGAGTTTAAGAAAAGGAGTTTGGAAACTAAGGTTGGATATAATTTCCTTGTGTGTTGTTGGCTTAATTTTACGTGGTCCTTCGACTACAGCAGACAGGGTCTAAATCTAAATCATTTATACTGTTTTACTTTTTTACTGTTGTAATCCCCATTTAGTAGGTGTTGCACAATTTACAACGCAGTCCAGTGCACATCTTGCATGATGTATGCAGTCCTGGAACAGGAGTTCAGGGGTGTATATCTTTGTTCTAGATGTGAGCAAATTACCCGTTTGGAATCGCAGATCGAGTCTCTAAATGGGCAAGTTGCAACACTGAGAGGCATTGATAATTTGCAAAAGAGTTTGCTTCTCACCGAGCAAGCACTCTTTGGGGTAGATGAGGGGGAGGGTGACAGAGAGGAGGCTGAGGAAAGTGAGGTAGCTAGCTGGGTAAAAGTTAGAAAGCGGGGTAGAGGGAAGAGTGCCAGGGAGGCTAGCCCTGATCTGACACACCCCAACAAGTTTGCACGTTTGGCAGATGAGGGGATGTCAGTCCGGGGACGGCACTGCTGCAGCCAGACACTTCCTCTGCCAGTCAGGGGAATGTCAGCTCCAGTAAGCAGGGAACCAGGAGAGCAGGGCAGGCCAGACAGGTGCTGGTAGTGGGAGACTCCATTATTAGGGGAACAGATAGGGAAATCTGTCACAAAGACCGTGATCGCCGAACAGTGTGCTGTCTTCCTGGCGCTAGAGTTCGACACATCGCGGATCGGGTTGACAGATTACTGGGAGGGGCTGGAGACGATCCAGCGGTCATGGTCCATATCGGAACCAATGACAAAGTTAGAGGTAGGTGGAGAGTCCTTAAAAATGATTTCAGGGATTTAGGTCAAAAGCTGAGGGCAAGGACCTCAAAGGTAGTATTTTCCGAAATACTGCCTGTACCACGAGCCACACAAGAAAGGCAATGGGAGATTAGGGAGATTAACAAGTGGCTCAAGAACTGGTGTAGGAAGGAGGGGTTTAGGTTCCTGGAGAACTGGGCAGATTTTTCTATCTGCTACAGGCTCTATCGTAGGGACGGGCTGCACCTCAATGGGGAAGGGGCAGCTGTGCTGGGGAGAAAGATGGCTAGAAGGTTGGAGGAGTGTTTAAACTAGGGACTGGGGGGGAGGGTAATTACGTTATAGGAGGGGAAGATAGTGCAGATAGAGACCGGGGGCAAGGTAATAAGAATGGGGGAGGAATGGAAGGAGGGACTAGAACAGTTCAGAAGGAAAGGTGTAGGGTAAAAAATATACATAAACCTCTCAAATGTATGTATACTAATGCCAGAAGCCTGACTAATAAAACTGGTGAACTGGAATTAGTGATGTGTGAGGAGGACTATGACATAGTGGGAATAACTGAGACATGGCTGGATGATAGCTATGACTGGGCAGTTAATGTACAAGGTTACAGTCTGTTTAGAAAGGATCGTCAAAACCGGAGAGGGGGAGGGGTCTGCCTTTATATAAAGTCCTGTCTAAAGCCCACAGTCCGAGAAGATATAAGTGAGGGACATGAACATGTGGAGTCACTGTGGGTAGAGATACATGGAGCTAAAAACAACAATAAATTACTAATAGGAGTTTACTATAAACCACCTAATATACCAGAGTCCACAGAAAATCTACTACTAAACGAGATAGACGAGGCGGCAAATCATAATGAGGTGGTTATTATGGGGGACTTCAACTACCCAGATATAGACTGGGAAACTGAAACTTGTATATCTCATAAGGGAAACAGGTTCATGGCAATAACCAAAGACAATTACCTCTCCCAACTGGTTCAGGACCCGACTAGAGGGACGGCCATACTGGACTTAGTATTAACCAATAGACCTGACAGAACAACAGACGTGCAGGTCGGGGGACACCTGGGAAATAGTGACCATAAAGTAATAACCTTCTAATTATCATTCAAAAGAGCGTTTCTACAGGGAGGAACAAAAATACCAAACTTCAAAAAAGCTAAATTTAGCCAACTAAGAGAGGCCATAGGCCAAACTAACTGGGACAAAGTCCTCACAAATACAGACACAAAATGGGATATCTTTAAAAACATCCTAAAAAGTCATTGTGAGAGGTACATACTGTATGGTAATAAAAGGTTAAGGAACAAAAAGAAACCAATGTGGATAAATAGAACTGTAAAGAAAGCAATAAATGACAAAAAGAAAGCATATAAAACACTAAAACAGGAGGGTAGCACGGAAGCACTGAAAAACTATAAGGAAAAAAATAGAACATGTAAAAAACAAATAAAAGCGGCCAAACTAGAGACCGAGAGATTAATTGCCAAAGAGAGTAAAACTAACCCTAAAATGTTCTTCAATTATATAAATGTTAAAAAGTATAAATCTGAAGGTGTTGGCCCTTTAAAGAGTAATGAGGGGGGAGTCGCAGAGAGCGACGAGGAGAAAGCAAAGCTGTTAAACATTTTTTTCTCCAATGTATTCACTGAGGAAAATAAATTGTCAGATGACATGCAGAATGCAAAAATAAATTCCCCATTAAAAGTGTCCTGTCTGACCCAGGAAGAAGTACATCAGCGACTTAAAAAGATTAAAATAGACAAATCGCCAGGACCGGATGGCATACACCCCCGTATCCTAAGGGAATTAAGTAATGTCATAGCCAGACCCTTATTTCTGATATTTGCGGACTCTATACTGACAGGGAATGTCCCACAGGATTGGCGCGTGGCATATGTGGTGCCAATATTCAAAAAGGGGCCAAAAACAGAGCCTGGAAACTATAGGCCGGTAAGTTTAACATCTGTAGTGGGTAAACTGTTTGAAGGTTTTCTGAGAGATGCTATATTAGAGCATCTCAACGGAAATAAGCAAATAACGCCATATCAGCATGGCTTCGTGAGGGATCGGTCATGTCAGACTAATTTAATCAGTTTCTATGAGGAGGTAAGTTCTAGACTTGACAGCGGCGAATCAATGGATGTCGTATATCTGGACTTCTCCAAAGCATTTGACACTGTACCGCATAAAAGTTTAGTATATAAAATGAGAATGCTCGGACTGGGAGAAAACATCTGTATGTGGGTAAGTAACTGGCTCAATGATAGAAAACAGAGGGTGGTTATTAACGGTACATACTCAGATTGGGTCACTGTCACTAGTGGAGTACCTCAGGGGTCAGTATTGGGCCCTATTCTCTTCAATATATTTATTAATGATCTTGTAGAAGGCTTGCATAGTAAAGTATCAATTTTCGCAGATGACACTAAACTGTGTAAAGTAATTTACACTGATGAGGACAGTATACTGCTACAGAGGGATCTGGATAGATTGGAGGCTTGGGCAGATAAGTGGCAGATGAGGTTTAACACTGATAAATGTAAGGTTATGCACATGGGAAGGAAAAATGCAAGTCACCCGTACATACTAAATGGTAAAACACTCGGTAACACTGACATGGAAAAGGATCTAGGAATTTTAATAAACAGCAAACTAAGCAGCAAAAACCAGTGTCAGGCAGCTGCTGCCAAGGCCAACAAGATAATGGGTTGCATCAGAAGGGGCATAGATTCCCTTGATATGAACATAGTCCTACCACTTTACAAATCGCTAGTCAGACCACACATGGAGTACTGTGTACAGTTCTGGGCTCCTGTAAACAAGGCAGTCATAGCAGAGCTAGAGAGGGTTCAGAGGAGGGCAACTAAAGTAATAACTGGAATGGGGCAACTACAGTACCCTGAAAGATTATCAAAATTAGGGTTATTCACTTTAGAAATAAGACGACTGAGGGGAGATCTAATTACTATGTATAAATATATCAGGGGTCAGTACAGAGACCTATCCCATCAGCTATTTATCCCCAGGACTGTGACTGTGACGAGGGGACATCCTCTGCGTCTGGAGGAAAGAAGGTTTGTACACAAACATAGAAGAGGATTCTTTACGGTAAGAGCAGTGAGACTATGGAACTCTCTGCCTGAGGAGGTGGTGATGGTGAGTACAATAAAGGAATTCAAGAGGGGCCTGGATGTGTTTCTGGAGTGTAATAATATTACAGGCTATGGCTACTAGAGAGGGGTCGTTGATCCAGGGAGTTATTCTGATTGCCTGATTGGAGTTGGGAAGGAATTTTTTATTCCCCTAAAGTGGAGAAAATTGGCTTCTACCTCACAGGGTTTTTTTGCCTTCCTCTGGATCAACTTGCAGGATAACAGGCCGAACTGGATGGACAAATGTCTTTTTTTGGCCTTATGTACTATGTTACTATGTTAGATGTCCATGACTTTAGGACCAGCGCCGTACAGGAGATGCGCCCGCCCGATCTGCTGCAGGGGTCTGGCAGTCAATGATAGCCCGACCCCTGCTGCACATGGCAGCATCTGTGAACTCACCGATGCCGGCGCATTAACTCTTGATGTGCAGCGGTCAGCGCTGACCGCAGCACATGCGATGTCCTCGCGGGTATCCAAGCTGCCATCGGGTCGACTTGCTGCTGTGACGTGGACTCGATGGCAAGGAAGGCAGCGCGATGCCTTCCTTAGGCATCGTGGCTGCCTTCCGGTGGAGAGTCTGTGAGATCCAGCCCCCTGGATCTCACAGGCAGGAAGCTGTATGTGTAATACACATGGTATTACATATACAGCCAATGCATTCCAATACAGAAGAATTGGAATGCATTGTAAAGAGGAACAGACCCCCAAAAGTTGAAGTCCCAGAGTGGGACAAAAACAAAGTGAAAAAAAAGTTTAAAAAAAAGTTTCAAGTAAAAAATGTTATAAAAATATCCTTTGCCAAAATAAAGGGAAAAGAATAGTAAAAAATAGGGCAAAAAAGAAAAGTACACATATTAGGTATCGCTGCGTCTGTATCGACCGACTTAATAAAAGTAACACATGAACTAACACCTCAGATGAACACCGTCAAAAAAATAAAATAAAAACTGTCCTAAATAAACAATTTTTTGGTCACCTTACATCACTAAAAGTGCAATACCAAGCGATCAAAAAGGCGTATACCCCCAAAATAGTACCAATCTAACAGTCATCTCATCCCGCAAAAAATAAGCCCCTACCTAAAACAATCGCCCAAAAAGAAAAAAAAATATGGCTCAGAATATGGAGACACTAAAACATCATTTTTTGGTTTAAAAAATGCTGTTATTGTGTAAAACGTAAGTAAATAAAAAAAGTATACATATTAGGTATTGCCGCGTCTTTAACGACCTGCTCTATAAAATTACCACATGAACTAACCCCTCAGATGAGCACCGTAAAAAATAAAAACGTGTCAAAAAAAATTCTTGTGTCACCTTACATCATAAAAAGTGTAATAGCAAGCAAACAAAAAGTCATATGCACCCCAAAATAGCTCCAATCAAACCGTCATCTCCTCCCGCAAAAATCATACCATAGTAATAAAAATAGAATGGGCACTCATATACCTGGTTCACTAGGTAGGCAATGCGACTCAAACAGTGTAGTAATAATATATTAATTTATTGATAGCGATTGTATGCAAGTATATATCAATATACAATAGGTAACCTAATAATTATACCCTCTAAATAAACCTGAATGGTTAAAATTCACATAAAGCTAGTTGATAAAATAAGCATAAATCTATCCACTGTTATAGCTAATGGAAAGTCGGTCCAGCGTTAATAGAAGGCACACACTAATAAATCTTCCGTTATCTACAACAGTGGCTAACAGCAAATATGACTTCAGGGATAAATATGTGAAAATAAAAATATAAAATATAAAAATATATAAATAAATAAGTGAAAATTCAACAGTGAAATTGCGTGATATAAGACAGTAACTTGAAATGTCCAATAGATAAAATGTAGCAATTTGTGACACATAAAATCTAATGGATCAGCATAATAAAGTGTAAATAGATAATAAAATAGTGAATATATATAAATGTATAAGTGAATAGATATCTCTAAAAAATCAATAAAATCGCTGTCTCCCACTGGTAGTTCTGTTCCTAAAATAGTCCTTCTTAATACTAAAACGTGTGACCTGGGTTACGGATTCATCCACACATTTGTCCGCAGGTAAGCTCAGTTTGAGCTGATAGGCTGTATATTTAAACAACCGCGACAGACGCGGCAAGATACTTGAACAGTAGTATAGAAGTGTCCAATGATGTTGCAATGCGATAAAGCAACAATGCCAATGTAGCAAACAGTGTATCAGAATAGTTTGCTACATTGGCATTGTCTGTCGCGGTTGTCGCGGTTGTCGCGGTTGTTTAAATATACAGCCTATCAGCTCAAACTGAGCTTACCTGCGGACAAATGTGTGGATGAATCCGTAACCCAGGTCACACGTTTTAGTATTAAGAAGGACTATTTTAGGAACAGAACTACCAGTGGGAGACAGCGATTTTATTGATTTTTCAGAGATATCTATTCACTTATACATTTATATATATTCACTATTTTATTATCTATTTACACTTTATTATGCTGATCCATTAGATTTTATGTGTCACAAATTGCTACATTTTATCTATTGGACATTTCAAGTTACTGTCTTATATCACGCAATTTCACTGTTGAATTTTCACTTATTTATTTATATATTTTTATATTTTATATTTTTATTTTCACATATTTATCCCTGAAGTCATATTTGCTGTTAGCCACTGTTGTAGATAACGGAAGATTTATTAGTGTGTGCCTTCTATTAACGCTGGACCGACTTTCCATTAGCTATAACAGTGGATAGATTTATGCTCATTTTATCAACTAGTTTTATGTGAATTTTAACCATTCAGGTTTATTTAGAGGGTATAATTATTAGGTTACCTATTGTATATTGATATATACTTGCATACAATCGCTATCAATAAATTAATATATTATTACTACACTGTTTGAGTCGCATTGCCTACCTAGTGAACCAGGTATATGAGTGCCCATTCTATTTTTATTACTATTGTTTTCTGGTGATTGGGTACAACATCTGTTTGGTGCACCGTGCCATCTTAAAACCAGAGGTGAGCCGTCCCTTACCCTTGTTTTCTTAAAAATCATACCATACCTAAGACAATCGTCCAAAAACTGAAAAAACTATGGCTCCAAGACTATGGAGACACTAAAACATGATTTTATTTGTTTCAAAAATGAAATCATTGTGTAAAACTTACATAAATAAAAAAGTAGACATATTAGGTATCACCGTGTCCGTAATAACCTGCTCTATAAAAATATCACATGACCTAACCCCTCAGGTAAATGCCGTAAAAAAAATAAAAATAAAAACAATGTAAAAAAAGCCTTACATCACAAAAAGTGTAATAGCATGAGATTTAAAAGTCATATGCAACCTATAATAGTACCAATCAAACAGTCATCTCATCGCCTAAAAAATGAGCCCCTACACAAGACCGTAACCCAAAAAATAAATAAAACTACGGCTTTCAGAATGTGGAGACACTAAAAAATCTTTTTTTTGTTTTTTTTAAATGCATTGATATATTAAACTGAAACAAACAACCCAAAAAAGTAGTCATGTTTGGTATTGTCGCGTCCATAAAAACCTGCTCTATAAAAATACCACATGATCTAACCTGTCAGATAAATGCTGTAAATAACTAAAAATAAAAACGGTGCCAAAACAGCTATTTCTTGTTACCTTGCCTCACAAAAAGTGTAATATAGAGCAACAAAAAATTATTTGTACCCTAATATAGTACCAACAAAACTGCCACCTTATCCCGTAGTTTCCAAAATTGGGTCACTTTTTTGGATTTTCTACTCTAGGAGTGCATTAGAGGGGTTTCAAATGGTACATGGTGTCAAAAAACCAGTCCAGCAAAATCTGCCTTCCAAAAACCGTATGGCGTTCCTTTCCTTCTGCGCAATGCTGTGTGCCCATACAGCAGTTTATGATCACATATGGGGTGTTTCCGTAACCTACAGAATTAGAGCCATCAATTTTGAGTTTTGTTTGGCTGTTAACCCTTGCTTTGTAAATGGAAAAAATGGATTGAAATGGAAAATCTGCCAAAAAGTGAAATTCTGAAATTTCATCTCTATTTTCAATCAATTCTTGTGGAACACCTAAAGCGTTAACAAAGTTTATAAAATCAGTTATGTATATCTTGAAGGGTCTAGTTTCTAAAATGGGGTCACTTTCTTTGAGTTTCTAACCTAGGGGTGTATCAGGGGGTCTTCAAATGTGACAAGGCAGCTTAAAATTATCCCAGTGAAATCTGCTTTCCAAAAACAATATGGCGTTCCTTTCCTTCTGAGCAATACCGTGTGCCCGTACAGCAGTTTACAACCACATCTGGGGTGTTTCTGTAAATTACAGAATCAGAACCATAAATATTGAGTTTTGTTTGGCTGTTAAGCCTTGCTTTGTAACTGGAAAAAGTGGATTAAAATGGAAAATCTGCCAAAAAGTGAAACTTTGAAATTGTATCTCTATTTTCCATTAATTCTTGTGGAACACCTAAAGGGTTAACAAAGTTTATAAAATCAGTTTTGAATACCTTGAAGGGTGTAGTTTCTAAAATGGCATCATTTTTGGGTGGTTTCTATTATGTAAGCCTCACAAAGTGACTTCAGACCTGAAAGTGGGTTTTGGAAATTTGCTTCTAAACTTCTAAGCCTTCTAATGACCCCAAAAAATAAAATGACATTCACAAAATGATCCAAACATAAAGTAGACATATGGGGAATGTAAAGTAATAACTATTTTTGGAGGTATTACTATCTTTTATAAAAGTAATGAAATAAAAATTGTGAAATTTGCTAGTTTTTCAAAATTTTTGGTAAATTTAGCATTTTATTTATAAATAAAAATATATTTTTTTTACTCAATTTTACCACTGTCATGAAGCACAATATGTGACGAGAAAACAATCTCAGAATGGCTTGGATAAGTAAAAGCATTTTAACCCTTTCAGGACCAAGACATTTTTCACCTTAAGGACCAGGCTATTTTTTGCAAATCTGACCAGTGTCAGTTTATGTGCGAATAACTTTAAAACGCTTTTACTTATCCAGGCCGTTCTGAGATTGTTTTTTCGTCACATATTGTACTTCATGACACTGGTAAAATGGAGTAAAAAAATTTCATATTTTTTTATAAAAAAATACCAAATTTACCAAAAATTTGGAAATATTTGAAAATTTCCAAGTTTCAATTTCTCTACTTCTATAATACATAGTAATACCTCCAAAAATAGTTATTACTTTACATTCCCCATATGTCTACTTCATGTTTGGATCATTTTGGGAATGACATTTTATTTTTTGGGGACATTACAAGGCTTAGAAGTTTAGAAGCATTTTTCAGAGAATTTCCAAAACTCATTTTTTAAGGACCAGTTCAGGTCTGAAGTCACTTTGTGAGGCTTACATAATTGAAACCACCCAAAAAAGACCCCATTTTGGAAACTGCACCCCTCAAGGTATTCAAAACTGTTTTTACAAACTTTGTTAACTATTTATGTGTTCCACAAGAGTTATTTGCAAATGGAGATGAAATTTCAGAATTTCAATTTTTTTGCAAATTTACCATTTTAATCCATTTTTTCCAGTAACAAAGCAAGGGTTAACAGCCAAACAAAGCTCATTATTTATGGCCCTGATTCTGTAGTTTACAGAAACACCCCATAAGTGGTCGTAAACTGCTGTACGGGCACACGGCAGGGCGCAGAAGGAAAGGAATGCCATACGGTTTTTGGAAGGCAGATTTTGCAGGACTGGTTTTTTTGACACCATGTCCCATTTAAAGCCACCCTGATGCACCCCTAGAGTAGAAACTCCATAAAAGTGACCCCCTCTAAGAAACTACACCCCTCAAGGTATTCAAAACTGATTTTACAAACGTTGTTAACCCTTTAGGTGTTCCACAAGAATTAATGGAAAATAGAGATACAATTTCAAAATTTCACTTTATCGGCAGATTTTCCATTTTAATATTTTTTTCCAGTAACAAAGCAAGGGTTAACAGCCAAACAAAACTCATTATTTATGGCCCTGATTCTGTAGTTTACAGAAACACCCCATATGTGGTCGTAAACTGCTGTACGGGCACACGGCAGGGCGCAGAAGGAAAGGTGCGCCATATGGTTTCTGGAAGGCAGATTTTGCTGGATTGTTTTTAGACACCATGTCCCATTTAAAGCCCCCTGATGCACCCCTAGGTTAGAAACTCCAAAAAAGTGGCCCCATTTTGGAAACTACGGGATAAGGTGGCAGTTTTGTTGGTACTATTTTAGGGTACATATGATTTTTGATTGCTATATATTACACTTTTTGTGAGGCAAAGTAACAAAAAATAGAAATTCAGAAATTTCATCTCCATTTGCCATTAACTCTTGTGGAACACTTAAAGGGTTAACGAAGTTTGTAAAATCAGTTTTGAATACCTTGAGGGGTGTAGTTTCCAAAATGGGGTCATTTTTTGGAGTTTATACTCTAGGGTTGCATCAGGGGGGCTTCAAATGGGACATGGTGTCAAAAAACCAGTCCAGCAAAAACTGCCTTCCAAAAACCATATGGCGCTCCTTTCCTTCTGCGCCCTGCCGTGTGGCCATACAGCAGTTTACAACCACATATGGGGCATTTCTAAAAACTACAGAATAAGGGCAATAAATATTGAGTTTTGTTTGGCTGTTAACCCTTGCTTTGTTATGGGAAAAAATGGATTAAAATGGAAAATTTGCCAAAAAATAGCTGTTTTGGCAATGTTTTTATTTTTTATTATTTACAACGTTCATCTGACAGGTTAGATCATGTGCTATTTTTATAGAGCAGGTTCTTACGGACGTGACGATACCTAATATGTATACTTTTTTATTTATTTAGGTTTTACACAATAATATCATTTTTGACACAAAAAAAAAACATGTTTTAGTGTCTCCATAGTCTGAGAGCCATAGTTTTTTCAGTTTTTTGGCGATTGTCTCAGGTTGGGTATAATTTTTGCGGGATGAGATGACGGTTAGATTGGCACTATTTTGGGGTGCATATGACTTTTTGATCGCTTGCTATTATACTTTTTGTGATGTAAGGTAACAAAAAAATAGCTTTTTTGACACCGTTTTTTTTTTTTTTTTTTTTTACAGTGTTCACCTGAGGGGTTAGGTCATGTGGTATTTTTATAGATCAGGTTCTTACGGACATGGCAATACCTAATATGTCTACCTTTTTATAATTTATCAGGGTTTTACACAATAATGTTTTAGTGTCTCCATAGTCTGAGACCCATAGTTTTTTTATTTTTTGGAACATTGTCTCATGTAGGGGCTCATTTTTTGCGGGATGAGGTGACGGTTTGATTGGTACTTTTTTTGGCGTACATGCAACTATTTTGATCACTTTTATTACCTTTTTTGGGAAGTAAGGTGGGAAAAATTGTAATTTCCTCATAGTTTTTATTTTTTTATTTTTATGGCGTTCACTGTGCGGGGAAAGTAACATGACCGTTTTATAGATCAGGACGCGCGATACCTAATATGTGTAGTGTATTTTTTATTTTATTTTTTATTCAGTGATAAATGTGTTTTTTTTAAACTTTACTTTTTTCACTTTTTTTTTGACCCAGACCCACTTGGTTCTTGAAGATCCAGTGGGTCTGATGTCTGTATAATACAGTACAGTACAATATATATTGTACTGCACTGTATTTTACTTACACTGAACAAATCTATGCCTTTTAGCACAGATCTGTTCAGCACCATGGACAGCAGGATGCCTGAGAGGCGTCCTGTTGCCATGGGAACCTTCCCCGTCTGCTCAGTACTGGTCAGAACTGCGCAGACGGGGAAGGGTGAGCACGGGGCTGTCGGGGGGCTGTCTGGGGGCTCTCTCCCTCTCCCATCGGGGGGCTGCAAAGGCACAGCAGCCCCCCGATGGGAGAGGGAGGGAGCTTCCTGAGCTGTTAACCTTTTCCATACAGCTGTCCGTACGGACCGCTGTATGGAAAGGGTTAAACGGCTGACATCGCATTGCAGATGTCAGCCGTTTATACCAGGGTGTCAGCAATGTGCTGACACCCTGGTATACCAACTAGACGTCAACGATCATTCAAGGGGAGGCGGGCGGGGGATCGCGATCCCGCCTGCCGCACCGCCCGCCTCCCGCACCTCCCGCACCGCCTGCGACACCCCCGCCCGCCTCCCGTCACAGGACCCCCCTCGGCATTGACCCAAGGTGCCTGGCTGTGTGTAACAGCCGGGATCTCAGCGCTGTCACCATGTCTGCAGACATGGTGACAGTTGAATGTCATGACGTGTATACTCATCATGGCGCGCTAAGTAGCAGTGCTCCATGACGAGTATACTCATCATAGGTCGGGAAGATTTTCACACTATCTCCTTCTCTGATCGCTTCCCTGACAGGAATTGGGGCGATCAGAGAAGGAAAAGCACATAGTCCCTCCCTAACCCCCCCTTACCTGCCCCGATGCGCTGCGATTGGTCCCTCTGCAGTAATGGACCAATCACAGCGATCGCGGGCGGGTCAGAGCTCCGATACAGTTCCTGTCGGCTTCTCTGGTTGCCTAGCAACCCCAGCACGCCGGCTTCACTGAACCTTCAGCGCTTCGTTTCGCTGGCCCTTAAGGTTAAAAATGGCAGGGTCCTGAAAGGGTTAAAGACAAAAGCAGAGTTATTTACTGTGACATCATGTTTTGGATGTCATATAACTGTTATATATTTTGTGTTCACAGAAGCAAAAAAGCATAGTATGCCTTTAAGATTCATTTTATAATGAAAGGTAAGCTCAGTGACACAGCAGAAACAACAGAAAGCATAGTGTTAATCTGTTGTTGCTGGGCAGAAGTCTAGACCAGTCACAGCCAGCTTCTCACTCAGCAAATGTTTTCACCAATCATAGCCAGCCTCACACTCAGCCTATCTGGGAATTCCCCCAGCTCCTGCTGCTAGAATCATTATTCACCAGAGACCGGAGCTGAAGAGACATTCACTCCACTGAGAGCTGAGTTTTATGGGAACAAGAGGCCAATATAGGTATTTAAAAACAGTTATATAATGTTCGTATTGTTAGTATTGTATTTAGAACTATATACTGAACTAGATATATATGTGTTTACTTACAGTTCCATCAATTGCAACCATACAATTGCAAATACAAATTGCAAGCATACAAACCAGATTCCATACAAATTGCATACAAACTGAGCAAGCAGAACTATTAGTTAGACCTCATATATACCTCTCAGAGAGACCTTAAAGTGCTTAAATAACTTAAAGTGAGAGTACAGATACTCAAGAGAGAAATATATCCACCATTTTATGTTGAATGACAAGATTGAACAGTTGAACCAACATCTTATGCATACTGCCATTTTGTGATATCTTTTCAACACGTGTTTTGTACATGGACTATCTGCTGCGGAGGCGGCAGTGTTATATATGAAGAAAAGTTAAAGTTAATAAAGAAGTTATTTGAAGCATTTTGTGTGCTCTTTAAACCTACTGTTTCGATAGAACGGCGCTAGAGGAATTACAGAGTAATAGACAGTCTGGTTAGACTAAAAGTCAGGGATACCAAAATTCTTATAATGCCACAGCGCAAAAGGCACTTTATAGTGCTGCCCCTTCCACAGAAAGACCTTTGAAGATATCATCATGTGACCAGCGCAGAGGACTGGTGAAAGACCTATGGGATGTCACTGTAAGGGGTCATGGCTTCTGTGTGGGGCCTTCAGTAGAGGTTGGTGGTGTCCTGGTATTAGAGATGGCCTTGCGGTTCGCCCGGCGGTAGTTTCGCAGCGAACTTTGCGTGTTCGCGATTCGCCGAACATGCGGACATATGGAGAAATTCGTACCCGCCATATTCTTTTACATTGTGAAGAACTTTGACCCATGACACATCCATCAGGTGGTACAGGACAGCCAATTGAGACATTTCAGCACATGGACGTACCCCCTACCTTATAAATAAACCTGATCTGGCCGCCATTTTTCATTCAGTGTTTTGCCAGTGTAGGGAAAGGTTGCTGTGTGGAGCAGGGACAGGCTGTTAGGGACACCAAACACTAGCTAATAAGGCCACAAAAGTCATTTTAAGCACTAGTATAGGTGTGCTATCGATATGTGTGATACACAGAGGGGTGCGATATACTTATAATATACTTTTATAATGACTCAAAAACACATAGATCTATATATTGATCACCTGGAAGTCAAGGGCCTAGGGGCTAGGGGCTTACTAGGGCCATTTTTATATAAGGTAAGGTTCCGGACGGGGTCGCTCTTATCAGGGCAGGTGGTCTATGGTTAAGCTATCAGGGCCAGAATAGCACCCCCCTGTAGGGCAATATCAGGGACAGTTCTTTGCTCACACTGTCCTTCAATACCACATCATCATCTAGCCCAGGAATGGATTTTTTTTGCTTTCCGTCCTGGATTCATCGATGTGGTAGGACATATGGTTTCTGATTTGGTGCCACCGAGCACATGTTATTGCCTACCACATCTATGCTTTTTGGTTAACTTTAATAATTTCATTTATTTTCATTTTGAGGGATATCTTTTCCATTCACATGTCCTCAAAAAGGGTCCGCATCCGTTCCGCAATTTTGCGGAACGGGTGCAGATCCATTCATTTTCAATGGGGCCGGAATGTGCTGTCCGCATCCTCGGATCCGCGCTTCCGCATCTGTGCTTCCCTTTCCGCAAATTGCAGACAAGATTAGGCATTTTCTATTATAGTGCCGGCGATGTGTGGTCCACGAATTGCGGAATGCACATTGCCGTTGTCCGTGTTTTGCGGATCCGCAAAACACTTACGGACGTGTGAATGGACCCTCATAGTAAAATTATTAAAGGTTACCTTTTATCTTAATGTATATTGTAATGGATTGCCTTCCTTGTACAATGTTATAATATTCTGTCTATGTTAGAAAGTATATTATAGTGCATTTGTATTGTGCGGCGGTTGAGTGCGGTTCTGCTGCGATACTGCAGGTATATAGAGGGACAAGCGTTATTGGAACAAATAATTTCTACTGGTGTGATATACCGGTCGTCCCCCAAAAAAACTGATTGAAGCGGGGTGTTATATACCAATATACTTTCTTTAGAGCGCATTTGGGTACTGTATAGTGCATTTGTGCATGCGCGTACGCAAAAATGATATTGCCGATATTTTGCATTGAAAACAAAAATGAATGGAGATCGCAAATTCGAATAATACATCTGGTATGTCACTGTCCATGTTGTGGGACTATTTGTGCACTTCTAGTAATTATTTATTTGCTGAAAATGAGAGCTTAAGGTTTTTCTGGTTCGCCTGCCATTAAAATGAATGGGACCCGCCGCGAACTTGAGGTTCGCGAACATTTGATCGCGTTCGCGAACTTCCCCGGCAGATGTTCGTCCATCACTACCTGGGATAACCTACATAACATCCTAGGAAAGCTGGGAGTTGTAGTTCTGTCCTATTATATCCCTCTCCACGTAATTTCAATTTATGCCCTACTACAGTCTGGTAATGCTGGGAGTTGTAATTCTGTCCTATTATATCCCTCTCCATGTAATTTCAATGTATGCCCTACTACAGTCTGGTAATGCTGGGAGTTGTAGTTCTCCCCTCTTATACCCCCTCTCTGTAATGTATACTGATGCCACATAATAAGTCTGACCATACTGGGGGTTATAGCTATTTCCCTTTAAAGCTCTCACCTAGTACAACTGGATGATGCACTATAATAATCTAAGCATACTGGGAGTTGTAGTTCTCTCTTCTTAGGCTAGGTTCACATCACCGTTTAGTTTTCTGTTTTGAGTGCAGGACTTTAGCCTGAAACGGATGCAGAATGTGCAGAACTGATGCTTGAAATGCAAGATCAGTTTTTTTCTAGTTTTTTTCTGTTCTTCTGATGGATCAGACGCACGGAAAACTAAACGGTGACGTTTATCTGGCCTTATATTCTCTATGTGTAATATCCACTTGTATCCAATAATAACAGCCTGGATATGCTGGGAGTTGTAGTTCTCTCCATTTTACCTCTCCCTGTGTTGCACCCTAATTTCCAATACTAACAATCTGGTGATGATGAGACTTGTAGTTTCCTTGTCACAATTATAATGTTCTGCAGCAGCTGTGGTGTGTATTAGGAGGTTCTGCAGCAGCTGAGGTGTGTATTAGGAGGTTATGCATCAGCTGAGGTGTATATTAGGAGGTTCTGCATCAGCTAAGGTGTGTATTATGAGGTCCTGCAGCATCTATGGTGTGTATTATGATGTTCTGCAGCATTTGAGGTGTGTATTATGAGGTTCTGCAGCAGCTGAGGTGTGTATTATGAAGTTCTGCAGCAGCTTAGGTGTATATTAGGAGGTTCTGCAGCAACTGAGGTGTGTATTATGAGGTTCTGCAGCAGCTACTGTGTGCATTATGAAGTTCTGCAGCAGATGATTTGTGTATTATGAAGTTCTGCATCAGCTTAGGTGTGTATTAGGAGGTTATACAGCAGCTGAGGTGTGTATTAGGAGGTTCTGCAGCAGTCAAAAAAACATCAGTTGTGACTGGATTAAATCCTTTAGTTTTCGGTGTCTGCACTTTGTAAAATGTCCCTGTCCTGTTCCTCTGCAAGCAGGCGTCACACTGTGACCTGATTGACCAGTCCAGACCCGACCTGATCCAACAGCGTCACCAGTCCAGCTCGGTAAAGTTTTTCCCCAGGCCCTGACTGCGCTCTGCATTGGGGAGGAGGTGAAGCAGGAGCAGGCACAGTCCATGGGGGAAGGATGACATACTATATAAGAAGTAGCAGCAGCAGGCACAGTTCATCGGGTAAGGCTAGGTACTCACTTGCGATCAGATTTTGGTATTCTGTTCCAGCATTCCAGCAGAATTCCAGAATTGCCAGATCCAGCACATGCCAAACACTGCTGACACCTGCTGGATCCCATTCACAATCATCGGGTCATTCGAGATCCCACATGCAGCGGTGTTTTGTCCTTTGTTTTTGCCAGAATCTGAAATGGAGGCTTCTGCTGGAACCTCTGCAGTAGATGTGCACGTAGCCTAAGGGGTGCAATGGGTCACTCACAAGGGGGCCAAATTCAGATTCTTGCCATGGGGCCCAGTGTTTTCTATGTACGCCCCTGGATGTGAGCAAAGCCTAATACACACCTCAGCTGCTGCAGAACCTCCTAATACACACCTCAGCTGCTACAGAACCTCCTAATACACACCTCAACTGCTGCAGAACCTCCTAATACACACCTCAGCTGCTGCAGAACATTATAATTGTGACAAGGGAACTACAAGTCTCATCACCAGATTGTTAGTATTGGAAATTAGGGTGCAACACAGGGAGAGGTAAAATGGAGAGAACTACAACTCCCAGCATGTCCAAGCTGTTATTATTGGATACAAGTGGATATTACACAGAGAGTATAGGGCTGGGTTCACATCACCATTTAGTTTTCCATAAGTCTGATCCGTCAAAAGAACAAAAAAAAAGATAAAAACTGATCTTGCATTTCAAGCATCAGTTCTGCACATTCTGCATGCGTTTCAGCCATTTCTGCCTGAGATCCATTATTTTAGATGGAAAAAAGTCCTGCATGCAAAACAGAAAACTAAACAGTGATGTGAACCCAGCCTAAGAAGAGAAAACTACAACTCCCAGCATGCGTAGATTATTATAGGGCATCATTTATTTGTACTAGGTGAGAGCTTTAAAAGGAAATAACTATAACCCCCAGTATGGCCAGATTGATTATGGGGCATCAGTATACATTACAGAGAGAGGGTATAAGAGGAGAGAACTGCAACTCCCAACATTACCAGCTTGCTGCATTAGCTTGCTGCATTTTTCCAAGTGCTGCTTTTTATAAGTGCATTGGAGATATTCAGGAGACTAACTTAGACTAACTCAGAGCTTTTCCACTGTAGCAGAACTTCAGCAGTGTTTCTGATGGATACTCAGACACAGTTTTTTCAAAACAGCAGAACTTCAGCTGTGTTTCTGGTGGATACTCAGACACTGTGTTTCAAAACAGCAGAACTTCAGCGGTGTTTCTGGTGGATACTCAGACAGTGTTTCAAAACAGCAGAACTTCAGCTGTGTTTCTGGTGGATACTCAGACACTGTGTTTCAAAACAGGTAAGGAATTTGTTAGACAGGTTATCACTATTGTCTGATTGCAAATGAGCATAGGTGATTAAGGTGTTAAATTTGTTGTTGGGGGAGGAGCTTTTGTGGGAGTGTGTGTATATATAGCCACATAATCTTAGCTTGCCTAATTATAGCTTGCTGCATTTTCCAAGTGCTGCTTTTTATAAGTGCATTGGAGATATTCAGGAGGTAATCTGGAGGTGGATACAATCTAAAAAAGTAAGATTTGTTTGTTTAAATTCTTTCCCCTCTTTAAAATGGCAGACCTGGTTCTGTGCAGGAATTGTTGTGCTTTTATTTCAGGTTCCACTCTTCAGAGGTTTGGTTGCTGTCTGATCTGTAGACATCTCTCCGTAATGCAGCAGGAAATAGCATTTTTGAAATCTGAGATTTGTAAATTAAACGTTAAACAAACTAAGGCTGAGAACGTTGCAATGCCACTGCCACAGAGGGCCCCCTAGAAATGGAAGATGGGTTACTGCAGGTTCTGGTATACTGAGTGTTGTTGATAGAAGACATGTCCCACAATCTGTGGCTCTCCATAATTTATTTGCAGCACTTTCAGAGTGCAAGAGCAACATGGAGGATGGCTCAAGCACAGTGGGTGAGAAACAATCATCTCCCATGCCTAAAGTATGCAGCACTGCAGCCAAAGACAAAAAGGAGAAGGTGAGGACTGATAGTAAGCAGCTGTTGGTGGGCGATTCCATCATAAGAGGTGTGAAGTTTGCGGAAAATTGTTTTGTGAGATGTCTCCCTGGTGCTACCGCTAGCAAGGATAGACGACGTATCTTTAATATTGTTAGGCAAGCAAAGCAGGAAAGGGAGGTGGATGTTATTGTCCATCTTGGGACAAATTATCTGGCTTGCAATGAGGTTTCAAAGGTGAAGCAAGCTTTTCACACACTTGGAAATGATATACGGGAGGTTGCATCAACTGTTTCATTCTCTGCAGTTTTGCCTGTGCATAACCTTCAGCATAACAGGAAGATGCTCATTAAGGAATTCAATGTATGGCTTGGTGAATGGTGTCTGAACCAAGGTTTTGGCTTTGTGTCTCATGTTAGCTCTCGTTGGAATGGAAAAGAACTGTACAAGAAAGATGGTTTACATCTTTCTCTCAAGGGAACGAATGTCCTCAGTGAACAGTTCAAAGTATTTGCTAAAAAGCATTTAAACTAGGAAAGGGGGGCGAAAGAGTGATAATCCAGCAGTCCGACTGCCCCTCGGAACAATGCCAGAAGATGCCAGTAGCACAAGGGTTAAGAAATGACAAGCTGATTATTGTCAGCCAGCATGGAGTGAGGAAGCAGGATTGCAGTGCTCCTACAAAATCCTGTGAAATCTCCTTTATACACCTGGCATAATCGGGGTTTCTTGAGCTCATTCATCATATGTTGGATCCCTTCATACTTGGGGACACTCTGCCCGGTGCTGGATTGCTGAGTTTTGGCTGTGGCGCTGTGGATGCCGACGGATTGAGGGAGAGGAGAGGAGGGACGCAAACTGAGGAGAGTGTGGAGTGAGGTCGGGGCACGATCCGCCGCAAGGTACACAGCACAGGTACGGCTTGCCGAAAGTTGCTAACAACTTACCTTGGACTGCTGCCGATACCTGCTGGAGTCTTGAGCCCGGCGACCGAGGCGGGAAGAAGCCGCGCGGTGGGCGCCATCTTGCCGTTAAGTGTATGTGCAGCGGCGCTCCTCTCTGCCCCAGCAAACGGAGTGGATCTGCGAAACGCTCTGCATCTCCCTACTTCCACTATTATCCTGAAGTCCTGCAGTGGTAATCCTCTTGGGAGCCCTTATGTATGAAAGCTGCAGAGTTCACCGCAGTTTATATGAAAGTTTAGTGGTGGTGCTGGTGCTGGTGTACTTATCCCCCTCCCCCCTGAGGAATGTAAAGATAACTGGCAGTCTACTTGGCTGTGTGGCAGGACTTGCTGAATTTAACAAAGCCTTATCTTGTTTTGCTGCATGAGTGACAAACCCCAGCAGATCTTTAAAGTGTCTGTGGACTATTTCTATGGGCCGCAAAACTTCTTCTGTGGCTCCATCATCTGTTAAACGATTCATGGACGCCATGAGTCAAACTGAACAGGAAAGTGAGGGGTCTCCTGTCCCTGGTTCCTCTGCTGAAGCCTCTCAAATTATGAAAGCTATAGCTGATTGTCAAGCTGCTCTTACATCAAAGATAGACCATTTACAGTCTGACCTTAGCTGTTTGCGACACGATTTTGACAAAATACGTGAAAGAACATCTGCAGTGGAGCAAAGAGTGAGTGATGTGGAAGATGCGTCCAGAGCAGCTGGAAATGACACCAGGCAGCTGCTGCAACAGGTACAGATGCTGCAAGCCAGGGCGGAGGACGCTGAGAACCGCAATAGACGTATCAACGTCCGTGTCCTGGGCTTACCGGAGCGAGCAGAAGGGTCTACCCCAGAAATTTTTGCGGAACAGCTCATAAAAGAAGTGTTACATCCCATCTCACTTTCCAGTTGCTTTGTTATAGAAAGGGCGCATCAGATTCCAACCAGGCCCTTACCGCCGGGATCCCCTGCTAGACCTTTCATCATGAAGATCCTGAACTACAGGGACAGAGACGCTATTTTGCTAGCTGCTCGACAGAAGGGGAATGTCAGCTATGAGAATGTCCGTTTGTCCTTTTACCCGGACTTTACCGCAGAGGTCCAGAAGAAAAGGAAGCAGTTTACTGAGGTCCGAGCGCGGCTAAGGGACAAAAATGTGAAATATGCCATGATCTACCCTTCTCGCTTGAGGGTGCAAGATGGTGAAACAGTCCGTTTTTTTAGTACTCCTGAAGAGGCTACTGAATGGATTGAGAGAAATCTAAATGCAAGGCCTCACCGCTGATGGTTTATACTATAGTGTTGACAGCTGGAGCAAATAATACATGATTAAATGTTAAATTGTTTTGCTGACAAGATGGTTGGGGGAGGGGGGGAGTATCTGGTTTAAATGCACCATTATTACTCCTGTTAGAATCCCTGTTCTTTGACTTTGTCTATTGATCAGATGTTTAACCCCATATAGGTATGCTGGGTGGCAACACCCTGTACGACTATGCACTGTTATGGGTAGACTTATATACTTGCTTCCTATCACCAACGTATCTATATGGTATATATGTTCTTATGAGTTAGGGTAGGTTACTGTACCCAGGAGTTGCTAGTTTGGGGTGTCAGGCTCAACCATGTTAGGAAGGTTTGGGCAGGGTGGGTTAGGGAGGTTGGGAATGGGTGGGTTGGAGAGGGTTTCTCTGTTGAGGGGTTCTTTGATGTGGATTGTATGTGTGCGTGAATGTGCCTTCATTGGTCGGCGATTATGGAGATGTTATCTTTGGAAGAATAAATGGCGGTAATTAAGCTACTTTCGTGGAATGTTCGGGGTCTGAACGATAAGATTAAACGGTCTTTAGTGTTCAATTATCTGAAGAGGAATAACCCTGACATAATGTTATTGCAAGAAACGCACCTGCAGGGCCAGAAAGTACTAGCTTTGCGGCGCCCATGGATAGGCCCCACATATCATGCGGTTTACTCAAATCACGCTAGAGGCGTGTCTATTTTAATTGCTAAAAGTCTTCCGTTTCAAATACTGTCTGTACAGCTGGACCCTTATGGTAGGTATGTGATTTTACATGCTTGTGTCAGAGGCCTGCAGTACCTATTTGTGGGATTATATATTCCTCCGCCATTCCGCAGAGAGGTCCTAGACTTAATTACAGCTAAAATAGCAGGATTTCCAGCAATGCCTTATATTATTATGGGTGACTATAATGCCACTTTAGATCCTATACGGGACAGAAGGGTTCCCCAGGCCTCACACAACAATGTCCTATCACATTGGGCTAATACTTATGATTTAGTAGAGACGTGGCGCTATTTCCACCCCACAGATGCACAATTCTCTTGCTATTCAGCTTCTACTGGCTCACTCTCTTGTATAGATCTGGCCTTTGTCAGCAGAGATTTATCCCCCTATATCAAGTCTAGTGATTATCTACCGAGAGGGGTTTCAGACCATGCCCCCCTCCTTCTGATACTGTCACAGCCGCTGGCTTCGACTGATAAGCAGTGGCGGTTAAACCCTATGTGGCTCGAGGTATTACCTGTGGTGAGTGAGAGTCTAGATGCAATGGGGAATTACTGGGCAGAAAATGAAGGGTCTACGAATCCTCTGGTAGAATGGGATGCTCTCAAGTCAGTAATGAGGGGGGCATTGATTGCTGCTATTGCAACTCATAGAAAGGAACTGAATATCAAACGGATAAAACTAGAGACTGAACTAGCTGATAAGGAGAGGTTATATATACTAGATCCGTGCCCTGAGAAAAGAGACTTTGTGGCTTGAGGCGCAGCGTAGGTTTACTTTGCATTTAACTGAATATACTGAGAAGAAACTTTTAAATCAGAGGCAAACTATTTTTTCAGATGGTGATAAGTGTGGTAGGGCCTTGGCGTACTTGACTAGATCTGAGACTCAACAAACGGTGGTGGCGGGAATTCTGAATGATCAGGTGCTCTTATTGAGGGAGCCCAGAGATGTCTGCCGACAGTTTGCCTCCTATTATGAGACATTGTATGCCCCCAAGATCACGTGTACTTCGGAGGAAATTGTCAATTTCTTAGCAGGTATTAATATTCCTTCTTTGGACAGAGATGACAGGGGAGCCCTGGCGGCAGACATATCTGACCTGGAGATTGAAACGGCCATTAGTTCCTTAGCAACCAAGAAAACCCCGGGACCCGATGGATTTCCTGCTGAATGGTATAAGCGATTTTCTAAAGACCTGGTTAGTAGATTTGGGAAGCTGTTGAGGTATGCACTGGAAAGTGGTTCGTTGCCACCGTCCTTTCTGGAGGCAACGATAGTAGTGATTCACAAGTCGGGGAAGCCATCTGACCAGTGTAGCTCTTATCGACCTATCTCACTTCTGAATCTTGACGTCAAAATCTTTGCGATGGTACTGGCGTTAAGATTGCGGGGGGTAATTCTCTCCTTGGTTGGGGTAGATCAATCGGGTTTTATGCCAGGGAAAACCACAGATATTAATTTAAGGCGATTGTTCACTAATCTTCAGGTCAAACATGATAACAGAGGTATGAGGGCTCTTGCGTCCTTAGACAATGAAAAAGCATTTGATTCAGTAGAATGGGAGTTTATGTGGGCAGTGCTGACTCAAATGGGCTTTCCGGAGAATTTTTTGTTCTGGTTACAAATGCTTTATAGATCCCCTTCGGCGAGAGTCAGGGTGAATGGGTACACATCGGACTCCTTCCCCTTGGGTAGAGGCACTAGACAGGGCTGCCCTCTCTCCCCCCTGTTATTTGCATTAATCATGGAACCTTTGTCGATACTCATATCCTCTAATTCAGGTATAGAAGGCTGGGAAATAGCTGGAATATCAGAGAAGCTTTCATTATATGCTGATGACATGTTGGTATACCTGGCTGATTCAGGGAAGTCCTTGGATACCCTTTTAGGTGTTGTTGATCGATTTGGGGGTTTCTCGGGTCTCCGTGTGAACTGGGCTAAGTCTAGTCTATGTCTGGTTGATGATGTTGACCCAGCTCGCATTTCGGTGAACAATAAGCTTCAGATTGTGGAGCAATTTACATATTTGGGGATTGTTGTTCATAGAGATGTGGCAAAATTTTATGATTTGAATGTTGCTCCTACAATGCAATCCATTACTCGAAAGCTAGAGGCTTGGGAAAACCTTCCTTTAACTCTGGTTGGGCGTATCAATGTGGTAAAAATGATTCTTCTCCCAAAATTGCTATACTTATATAGGGCTGCCCCAGTGTTACTCCCCAAGAGACATTTTGCTACTTTGGATAGGATAATCGCTCCCTTTCTATGGAATAAGTCTTCTCCCAGAATAGCGAGATCCACCCTCCAGGCGTCTTACCTGCGGGGGGGTCTTGCCTTGCCAAACCTGTACATGTACTATGTAGCGGTGCAGCTGAGCTATGTGGCTTGGTAGGTACGGGCTGACTCAGGTAACCCGGCGGTAGTGTTGGAGGCAGCTTTATTGGGGTCCTATGAGGCACTTACGAACTTGGCATATAGGAGGGGGGCTAGGTCTACAGTACACTACACCCAATCGATGGCTGCTGCAGTACAGATGTGGGTCAAATGGGGTCAGAAATGTAACCCTGATGAGAATGATATTACTTGGTCGCCATATTTGCCTTTGTGGAGAAACAGAGTGCTTCCGGAGCTGTTCTCATTACTGGAGTTTGAATTTTGGCCTCAGAGGGGGGTGCGCTACCTTACCCAACTATATGATAAAGGCCTATTTAGAACCTTTAATAGTTTGAAACAGGAATTTAATTTGCCCCAGCGTTGTTTGTATAGATATCTTCAACTCAGGCATGCCTGTCAGGCTCAGTTTGGTAGAGAACCTTTAAAACTGGAGTGTGGTACAGTTGAGGCAGTGATTAGGAGGGTTCCGTTGGTCAAACCAGTGTCGACCCTGTATGCGTCGTTGATGGCGTTGCAGGACTCCCCCCTGGACAGGGCATTTGTTAGGTGGAAAAGGGACATTGAAGGTTTGGAAGATGTTCATGTTAAAGAATCTAGCTGTACATGGAGATCTACAGTGGTAAGTGCTAGGGATCAGTTGATTCAAGTTAAATGGCTTCATAGAATTTATTATACTCCTGTGAGGCTATTTAAAATGGGTAAATTGCCGAACCCTCATTGCACAAGATGTGGACATGAAAACGGTTGTCTTATACACATGGTTTGGCAGTGTCCGATTATTCATGGCTTCTGGGAAGAAATCCATAAATATCTTAATGACAAACTAGGCTTTCCTAACGTCTGTACTGAGCTCACTAGTCTGTTGGGAGTAGCCAACGAGATTGTTCCAACCAAATTTGGCAGGAAGCTGTATAGAATACTCTTATACTATGCTAGGAAAACTATCCTTCTCAACTGGAAACCTCCTAAGAATCCTACTGTGCAACAATGGGTACATCTAGTTAATGCTGATCTTGAATTATACAAGTTTGTGTTTGAGAGAAGAGGGACCCCTGATCGCTTCATGAAGATATGGGACCCCTGGATTGGAGCCCAGACTCTAGTACCATAGATGACTGAAAGACTGTTCTGACCAATGAAGGCGTGTGTGAATGTGTGTGCGTGTGTGCAGTACTTTGAATCTTCCTTAGGATTGATATCTTGGGTACTGTTCATCCTGAAAGTGATATCTTTTTCTTCTGTCCCAAACTTGGGTCATGAGGAACTGTTATGATGGATCCCATGTATTTGATTTGTACTGGACTCAATTGATGATTGTCTGTATTTGATGTGTTCGTTATGCTTTTTGCTAAATTAATAAATAAAAAGATACTATTAAAAAAAAAGAAATGACAAGCTCAGAGTCTTGTCTACAAATGCTCGCAGTTTAGGGAATAAGATCAATAAACTTGAGGCTATAATGGCATCTGAGAATATAGATTTAGTGGCTGTTACTGAAATGTGGTTCAATGGTAGTAATGACTGGGATATAACAATACCAGGGTTCTCTCTATATAGAAAAGACAGAGAAGGCAAGAAGGGGGGAAGGGTGGCCCTGTATGTGAAAAATAGCATAAAATCTAATTTAATTCAAGTTAGCGAGACCAATTTAGAGTCAGTTTGGGTTACCTTGCAGCTTGATAATCATAGGGTAACTCGTGTCGGTGTGATATATAGAGACCACCTAGCCAAGTCAAAGAATTAGATGATCTACTAGTTGAGGAAATAGCTAAAATCACATTGAAGGGGGTAGTTATCATTATGGGAGACTTTAATCTTCCTGATGTAAACTGGAAAACCAAAATAGCTAGTTCTGCCAGGAGTACAGATATTCTAAATTCCCTACTGGGATTATCTCTACAGCAAGTAGTTGAGGAGCCAACCCGGAAGGAGGCCATTTTAGATTTAGTATTCACAAATGGGAATTTGTTATCTGATATTACTGTAGGGGAAAGCTTGGGATCTAGTGATCACCAGTCAGTGTGGTTTACTTTAAGTACAGTGACTGATTCACACCACACAAAAACAAAAGTTTTAGATTTTAGAAAAACAGACTTTTCTAAAATTAGATTAGTGGTATATGAGTCCCTATCAGATTGGAACAGTTTCAATGGAGTCCAGGAGAAATGGGACTACTTAAAAGTGGCACTAATGAAGGCAACAGAAAATTGCATTAGGCTTGTCAGTAAAAGCAAAAAAAGGAAGAGACCACTGTGGTACTCAGCAGAAGTGGCCAAAATCATTAAAAACAAAAAGATAGCATTTAGTAATTATAAAAAAATTAAAAAAAACGAGAATGACAGGCAAATTTATAAGATTAGGCAGAGAGAGAGGCCAAACAAGTTATAAGAGCTTCTAAAGCACAGGCAGAGGAGAAATTAGCTTAGTCAGTGAAAAAAGACGATAAAACATTCTTCAGATACATAAATGAAAAAAGGAAACTAAAACAAGGAATTACAAAATTAAAAACAAAAGAAGGAAGGTATATGGAAGAAGATAAAGAACTAGCTGACTGCCTCAATGAATACTTCTGTTCAGTTTTTACAAAGGAAAATGAAGGAAAAGGACCTCAGTTAGGAAGGAAGACTAATTAATCGTTTGATGCATGTGTCTTTACAGAGGAAGAGGTTCTATGTCAGCTGTCTAAAATTAATGCAAATAAGTCACAGGGGCCTGATGGGATACACCCAAAGCTATTAAAAGAGCTTAGCGGTGAACTAGCAAAACCATTAACAGATTTATTTAACCAATCACTGGCAACAGGAGTCGTCCCAGAAGATTGGAAATTAGCAAATGTTGTGCCCATTCACAAGAAAGGTAGTAGGGAGGAATCGGGCAACTATAGGCCAGTAAGCCTGACATCAATAGTGGGGAAATTAATGGAAACCATACTTAAGGAGAGGATTGTGGAACATCTAAAATCCCATGGATTGAAAGATGAAAAACAGCATGAGTTTACTTCAGGGAGATCATGCCAAACTAATCTTATTGATTTTTTTGATTGGGTGACTAAAATAATAGATGGCGGAGGTGCAGTAGACATCGCTTATCTAGACTTTAGTAAGGCTTTTGATACTGTCCCACATAGAAGGCTTATCAATAAATTGCAGTCTTTGGGCTTGGACTCCCATATTGTTGAATGGATTAGGCAGTGGCTGAGGGCCAGACAACAGAGGGTTGTAGTCAATGGAGTATATTCAGACCATGGTCTTGTTACCAGTGGGGTACCGCAGGGATCTGTTCTGGGACCCATATTGTTTAATATCTTTATCAGCGAAATTGCAGAAGGCCTCGATGTAAGGTGTGTCTTTTTGCTGATGACACAAAGATTTGTAACAGGGTTGATGTTCCTGGAGGGATGCACCAAATGGAAAAGGATTTAGGATAATTAGAGGAATGGTCAAAAATCTGGCAACTAAAATTTTATGTTGATAAGTGCAAGATAATGCACCTGGGGCATAAAAACCCAAGAGCAGAATATAAAATCTGTGATACAGTCCTAACCTCAGTATCTGAGGAAAGGGATTTAGGGGTCATTATTTCAGAAAACTTAAAGGTAGGCAGACAATGTCATAGAGCAGCAGGAAATGCTAGCAGACTGCTTGGGTGTATAGGGAGAGGCATTACCAGTAGACAGAGGGAGGTGCTCATGCCGCTCTACAGAGCACTAGTGAGACCTCATTTGGAGTATTGTGCGCAGTACTGGAGACCATATCTCCAGAAGGATATTGATACTTTGGAGAGAGTTCAGAGAAGAGCTACTAAACTGGTACATGGATTGCAGGATAAAACTTACCAGGAAAGATTAAAGGACCTTAACATGTATAGCTTGGAAGAAAGACGAGACAGAGGGGATATGAGAGAAACTGCTAAATACATAAAGGAAATCAACAAGGTAAAAGTGGAGAGAATATTTAAGCCTTTTAGGTTCTTGACTAAGTCTCTTCAACTCTTCACTGTAGAATCTCTGTTGACTGAGTCTTATAACTGTTTCTTCAGCTTTCATTCGTTCTTCTACATTCAACAATTCCTTCTTTCTTATTTCCATTTGCCTAACATGTATAGCTTGGAAGAAAGAGGAGACAGAGGGGATATGATAGAAACTTTTAAATACATAAAGGGAATCAACAAGGTAAAAGAGGAGAGAATATTTAAAAGAAGAAAAACTTCTTCAAGAGGACATAGTTTTAAATTAGAGGGGCAAAGGTTTAAAAGTAATATCAGGAAGTATTACTTTACTGAGAGAGTAGTGGATGCATGGAATAGCCTTCCTGCAGAAGTGGTAGCTGCAAATACAGTGAAGGAGTTTAAGCATGCATGGGATAGGCATAAGGCCATCCTTCATATAAGATAGGGCCAGTGGCTATTCATAGTATTCAGTATATTGGGCAGACTAGATGGGCCAAATGGTTCTTATCTGCCGACACATTCTATGTTTCTATGTTTCAATGTTTCTATTACCAGACTGTAGTAGGGCATACATTTAAATTACATGGAGAGGGATATAATAGGACAGAACTACAACTCCCAGCTTTCCTAAGATGTTATGTAGGTTATCTCAGGACACCACCAACCTCACAGTGACATCCCATAGGTCCTTCACCAGTCCTTTATGCTGGTCACATTATGATGACATCACCAAAGGTCCTCCAGACTTCTTCTGCTCTGCCCTTCTATTCATTGGCTTCCTGCACTGGTCACATGGTGGTCTTTCTTCAGATCTTACATTCTCTTTTCACACAGGTAGCTATAAATATAAAACTGTAATTAGTGTGCGGGGCCTATCCTCCACTGTGGGCCCCCTTCCCTCAGGGGCCCTATAGCAGCTGCGTGGTCTGCTTCTATTGGAGGTATGCCACTGACCAAGATGCAAATGAGCATCCCTTTCTTCCCAGAATTCCAGATGAGCATGTATGACCTATAAGTCTCCTCACGCAGATTAAGATGATCTCTCCCCAAGATTGTACCCCCCAAAATCTGGACATGGGATAGCACAGCAGATGCAGTAGTAGGAGTAGCAGAAGAGTGACAGTGGCCTGTATACATTTTCTGGTATTTATCTAGTGCTCTTGGGCTTGAGGCTAAGCTACAGGCACCACCATACAATGGCAAGTGGGAATTATTCCATTCACAAGTGCTGCTACATTTTGACTTTTTTGTATCTTTCATGCAGTAGCGTCAGGGAGGTGTCTGGCTCCAAATTTATTCTGCAACAGGGTAACAATCCCAAACATACAGTAAATATCACTAATAGTTATCTTCAGAGTAAAGCCTCATTCACACGTCCATGCTGAAATCCGTAAGCAGGTGGTCAGTGATGCATCCTTGAAGCTGTCCCTGAAGGGTTAGTGTGTCAGTTTTTTGTTGTCCGTGTTGCATCCGTGTTTCACTGACACTGAGCAACTGAAAAATAATTTTCAAAGAATCTCTTCTTAATGATCCATGAAACACTGATGCAACACGGATGGCATTGGTGGTTTTCATGGAAACATAGACTAAAATGGGCGTGATGGATCCGTGAACACAGACAAAATAGAGCATGCATCCGCGCTAAAAACACGGACCCACGGACCGTGCTAAAACACTGATGTGTGAATACACACATTAAAATGAACGGGGACGTGTGCTGTCCGTCAAGAACACGTACAGCACATGTCCGTTAAAACACTAACGTGTGAATGAGGCTTAAAGAAGAGGAGTCCTGAAGGTGATGATATGGCCCCCATCCTGATCTCAACATTATCCAGTTTGTCTGGGATTTTGCGAAGAAACAAAAGGCGTTAAGGAAGCCTACATCCATAGAAGATCTGTGATTAGTCCTCCTTGCTGATTTCCTTCAAAAACTATGTGTGAGTGTACGTAGAAGAATTAATGCTGAAGGCAAAGGGCGGTTACACCAAATATTGATTGGATTTAGATTTCTCTAAAAATTAAACTATTAACACTTCTTTTTTAAACAATTTTTACTTTGCGACAGTTTTTCCATACATGATATATATATATACGGTATATATATTGTTACTCTCAGTGGGTGTGAAATCACTGTGTCAACCAACTGGCAGCCACCAGACCACTACTTCCTGGAGAAGTCACAGTGTGGTTGACAGTTGACCCACATACAGTTGTGTTCAAAATAATAGCAGTGTGTTTAAAATAAAGTAAATAAAGCTCAAAATCCTTCTAATAGCTCTTATTTCAATACACACAAATGCATTGGGAACACTACACATTCTATTCCAAATCAAAACATGAAGAAAAATATATCAAATTGGTGTTGTTCCTCTAAAAAAAATTGAAGAAAAGTGCCAAAAAATAGCAGTTTGTATTCTTCTTTACAAACCCAAACATTCACTATATGAACTGAGAAATGTTTGAAGATTTTGCTTTCCTTTGAATCACTTCCCTAATATTTAGTTGTATAACCGCTGTTTCTGAGAACTGCTGTAGATCTGTGATGCTCGGAGTCACCACCTTCTGGCCCCTGTGACCAGGTATTCCAGCCCAGGATGATTGGACTACATTCCATAGTTCTTCTGTATTTCTTGGTTTTGCCTCAGAAACTGCATTTTTGATGTCAACAAGTTTTCTATTGGATTAAGATCTGGGGATTGGGCTGTCCACTCCATAACATCAATCTTGTTGGTCTGGAACCAAGATCTTGCACGTTTACTGGTGTGTTTGGGGTCGTTGTCTTGTTGGAACACCCATTTCAAGGGCATTTCCTCTTCAGCATAAGGCAGCATGACCTCTTCAAGTATTCTGATATATTAAGACAAATCTATGATCCCTGGTATGCGATAAATAGGCCCAACACTGGAGAAACATCCCCATATCATAATGCTTGTCCACCATGCTTCTCTGTCTTCACAGTGTACTGTGGCTTGAATTCAGTGTTTGGGGGTCGTCTGACAAACTGTCTCCGGCCACTAGACCCAAAAAGAACAATCTAACTTTCATCAGTCCACAAAATGTCTCTTTAGGCCGGTCAATGTGCTCTTTGGCAAATCGCAACCTCTTTAGCACATGACTTTTTTTAACAGTGTGACTTTGCAGGGGCTTCTTGCAGATAGTTTGGCTTCACATAGGCGTCTTCTAATTGTAACAGGACTCACAGGTAGCTTTAGACCTTCTTTGATCTTCCTGGAGCTGATTGTTGGCTGAGTCCTTGCCATTTTGGCTATTCTTCTATCCATTCGAATTGCAGTTTTTCGCTTTCTTCCACATCTTTCAGGTTTTGGTTGCCATATTAAAGCTTTTGCGATCATTTTAGCTGAGCAGCCTATCATTTTCTACACTTCTTTATATGTTTTCCCCTCTCAAATCAACTTTTGAATCAAGGTACGCTGTTCTTCTAAACAATGTCTGGAACGCCCCATTTTTCTCAGAATTTCAGAGAGAAATGCACTGTAACCAGCATGTACAACATTTGCTGCCTTCCTTTCTTAAATAAGGGCAATAATTGCCACCTGTTTTTCAAAGAATGAATGACCTCACTCATTGAACTCCACACTGCTATAATTTTGAACATGCCCCTTTCACTAAGTGATTGAATTTCACAGAATCAGCAGCATGCATGGCATGACTGTTGGGTCTGTTGGATTTCTATTACTCTACTACTAATTCTAGTACATTTTTTGCCATGTAGAAATATCATTTCTACCAAAAAAAAGTGATTGATCAAGTTAGTGATGTCTGACTGCTATTATTTTGAACACAACTGTAGGTCAGAGACACCAAAGGATCAATCAATTCTTTTAGTCAGTAACAGGCCAAGCTTGGGGCAGGCAGAGTTTGTGCAAATCCAAAGGTCAGGACAGGCAGCACAGGGTCAGTACGGTGATCAGGCATGGGTCAGGTCATGCTGCAAAGGGTCAGAATCCGTCAGAGGTTTGGGCAGAAGTCAGTACATGGCAGACAAGAAGGTTATAGCACCTTTTCAGGTTGTAGCAAGCTAGTGAATCTATTGTTCAGGCAGAGTATGAGATAAGCAGTACAGCATATGTAGACATTAGAAACAGCCTAGCAGCTGAGCACAGAACCAAAGGAAGGTTTGCAATAATAATTCTTGCAATACTGCAGAATAAAGTTAGGTTCAATGAAGAATATACCCAATAAACGCATAGTACACCAATGCCTGGGCCTACTGCCTTAGTGCTGGACCTGCAAAAGACACAGTGTGAGTGGAGCGGTGCCCGTACCAACCCAAAGTAGTGGGCAGTGGCTGGCACAGGCTGCCGATGTAACATATATGCAGCCGTCTAAAGAGGGATTGAGATTTTTATTGTGCTTGGGATCTTTACCTATATACAGTACATTGTAAAAAGCCTTTAAGAAAATGCAAAACCTGCTTATCCTGTTATTTGCCATTACTTTATATTTTCTATATAGATTTAACTATTTCAGTTAAAGAGAATCTGTCACCACGATTCTGGACTATTATCTGCAGTAATACATAAGTGGTAGAAGTGGTAGAAGAAGTCCAGATAACTATTTTTTATTTTAGTACTGCCCCCGATTACCCCACTGTCAGCAATCAAATCTATGCAGAAATACACAAACCGGACTGCTGTGCTAAAATAGAGGACTGTAGGAACATAAAAAACTAAGTTTCATCCTATTGTTAGGACAGCTGCCTATGGCCGCCACTGCCCTGCTCGCTGTGGGCATGGACGCTGCACTACTGACCATGTTGCAGCTAAAATATAGATTTGTCTCTTTCTTACATTTCCTATTGGCCCAACGTATGATGCGTGGCAAACAATGACCAGACCGGGGATTTGTAATTGAAAGCAACAGTTTTGACTAAAGAGCAACTATAATAACTATAATCACTAACCTGATCAATCACTTTTTTTGGTAAAAATGATATTTCTACACTGCAAATAATTTACTAGCAGGTGTAGTAGAGTAATAGAAATCCAACAGACCCAACAGTCATGACATGCATGCTGCTTATTCTCTGTAATTCATTCACTTATTGAAAGGGGCATGTTCAAAATAATAGCAGTGTGGAGTTCAATGAGTGAGGTCATTCATTCTTTGAAAAACAGGTGGCAATTATTGCCCTTATTTAAGGAAGGAAGGCAGCAAATGTTGTACATGCTGGTTACAGTGCATTTCTCTCTGAAATTCTGAGGAAAATGGGTCATTCAAGACATTGTTCAGAAGAACAGCGTACCTTGATAAAAAAGTTGATTGGAGAGGGGAAAACATATAAAGAAGTGCAGAAAATAATAGGCTGCTCAGCTAAAACTATCGCAAATGCTTTAAAATGGCAACCAAAACCTGAAAGATGTGGAAGAAAGCAAAAAACTACCATTCAGATGGATAAAAGAATAGCCAAAATGGCAAGGACTCAGCCAACAATCAGCTGCAGGAAGATCAAAGAAGGTCTAAAGTTACCTGTGAGTACTGTTACATTTAGAAGACGCCTATGTGAAGCCAAGCTATCTGCAAGAAGCCCCCTCAAAGTCCCCATGTGCTGAAGAGGTTACAATTTGCCAAAGAACACATTGACCGGCCTAAAGAGACATTTTGTGGACTGATGAAAGTAAGATTGATCTTTTTGGGTCTAGTGGCCGGAGACAGTTTGTCAGACGACCCCCAAACACTGAATTCAAGCCACAGTAGACTGTGAAGACAGTGAAGCATGGTGGCACAATCATTATGATATGGGGATGTGTCTCATACTACAGTGTTGGGCCTATTTATCGCACACCAGGGATCATGGATCAGTTTGAATACATCAGAATACATGAAGAGGTCATGCTGCCTTATGCTGAAGAGGAAGTGCGCTTGAAATGGGTGTTCAAACAAGACAATGACCCCAAACACACCAGTAAATGTGCAACATCTTGGTTCCAGACCAACAAGATTGACGTTATAGAGCGGTCAGCCCAATCCCCGGATCTTAATCCAATAGAAAACTTGTGGGGTGACATCAAAAATGCAGTTTCTGAGGCAAAACCAAGAAATAGAGAAGAACTATGGAATGTAGTCCGATCATCCTGGGCTGGAATACCTGTCCACAGGGGCCAGAAGTTGGTTGACTCCATGCAACACAGATCTACAGCAGATTTTAGAAACAGTGGTTATACAACTAAATATTAGTGAAGTGATTCAAAATCTTCAAACATTATCAGTTTCTATAGTGAATGTTTGCGTTTGTAAAGAAGAATACAAACACTGCTATTTTTTTGAACAGTCTAATATTCAGTTCTCTTCAATTTTTTTTAGAGGAACAACACAAATTTGATATATTTTTCTTCATGTTTTAATTTGGAATAGAATGTGTAGTGTTCCCAATGCATTTGTGTGTATGGAAATAAAAGCTATTAGAAGGATGTTGAGCTTTATTCACTTTTTTTTAAACATACTGCTATTATTTTGAACACAACTGTAAAGATATAATGAGCTGGAACATGGTGGTGTTCTCCAGAGAAACCTATTAACTAAGTTCTGTATTAACTGAATAAAAGGTTCTTATTTATTCTTGTATTGAGTTATGACATAAATTACATATTTTTTATAGATATGGAAGGATGCTTGAGGTGTCCTGAAGACCAGTGGTCTAATGAGAGAAGAGACACCTGTATCCCGCGATTACTTGACTTCCTCTCATATGAAGATACATTGGGATTATCTCTCATTATTATCAATCTCTTCTTCTGTTCTGTGACGGTCGTTGTGTTGGGGATATTTATAAAGCACAAGAACACTTTAATTGTGAAAGCCAATAACCAGAACCTGAGCTATATCCTGCTCCTGTCTCTGCTCTTCTCATTCCTATGTCCTCTCTTATTCATTGGACGTCCCACAAGGATGTCATGTCTGCTCCGACAAGTAGCTTTTGGAAACATTTTCAGTCTTGCAGTTTCTTCCATTTTAGCTAAAACAGTCACTGTAGTCTTGGCTTTTCGTGCCATCCAACCAGGCAGGACACTGAGGCAGTGGTTGGGGAGACGTCTGGCCACATCATTACTCATTACTGGTACAATAGGAGAGGTTGTGATCTGTGTCTTCTGGTTGTCTTTCTCTCCACCATTCCCAGATTATAACACTGAGATAGAGGTTGGAAAGATAATATTACAGTGTAATGAGGGATCTGCCATTGCTTTCTACTTGGTCATCGGCTACATTGGATTTCTGGCCATGTTGAGCTTTATTGTAGCCTTCTTGGCCAGGAAACTTCCAGACACCTTCAATGAGGCTCAGTACATCACCTTCAGCATGCTGGTGTTCTGCAGTGTGTGGATCTCCTTCATCCCAGCCTATCTCAGCACCAAGGGGAAGGACATGGTGGCTGTGGAAATTTTTGCCATCACATCCTCCAGTGCTGGACTTCTGGGCTGTATCTTCATTCCCAAATGTTACATTATTCTAATGAGACCAGAACTGAACGTAAAGTCCAATTTATGTTTTGGACAAGCAAAACTATAATGGAGAATTATAGTTTATAGTCCAGATTCTCTGTTCTTTCCATAGTCTTCTTTTCTACGTTCATAGTTACCTGTTTGCTTTTTATTGCTTCTGTCCGCTGGACTGTTTTGTGATTAATCGTAAACAAGTTCTTGTCTTAGTTCTTATAGTACCTTTAAATATAAGATATCTGTCTGTTTATCTATCTATCTCTATACTATCTAACTATCTATCCACAGTATTTATTAGTCTGTCTTTCTGTCTCATATCTATCTAATCTATCTGTCTATTTCTGTCCAATATTTAAACCAAATAAAAAACAATAATGAAAGTTACAGAAATGTTAACAAGAAATAAAATCTCCCATCCACAAAGACTTTTGAGTACCGATCTCTGATGCAAATTGAATATTTGAAGAATACAAATATGATGCATAACATTGGTCTGCCAGGAGAGACCCACCATTATATTGTCTAGTTGGCCTGAATTATTATCACCTACAGGGGTTGTCCAGTCTTGGAACCAACAACCCCTATGTTCCAGACCTATTCCCCAGAACATGAAAAAGCACACTCGCCTGCCCCCAATCCCGCCACTGCTCTGTTTCCGACCGCTTCCTGTTCCCATGGGATCAGGAAGCGGATTGGTCCCGTGACTGCTGTGGCCAATCACAGGCTTCAGTGGTCACAGTCGTTAATGTTATCTCATTGCTGTAAGGTGCTGTTCAAAGCCAATGTAACCATTGATGCCTGGGATTGGTTGAAGGGCCACAGAACCTAAAAGCCCAGAAGCAGAAAGGAATAGAGCAATAGCAGGACTGTTAGTAGGTGAGTGATTTTTTTTATGGACACAGGTCTGAACCTTAGGTGTTGGCAGTTCATAGGCAGGACGACCCTTTTATTGACCGGTCTGTAGATAAGTGGATTAATTTGGGCCATTATTCTTGGATCTATGTCATTCACCTGGGGAATATTCCTCCATCATGAAGGTTATTTCTGCGTTTATGGACTATTTGTGTAAGCTATTTTTATATAGGTTAACTTTATGAGGAAGCAATCCATTTAGTGAGGATCATAGGATCATTTGTGACATCTCATTAAGTCCCATAGGCACACAAGACCCCAATTTATTTTAATATGTACTAAAATTCTCCTTTTTTAAATGCATCAAATCTATTATTTAACCTAATACATAAATGTATTGTCCGACCCACATGAATGAATTGCTAGCTGGGTGTTACCAGTAGAGACTGCCTTGCGATTTGCCCGGCGGTCGTTTTGCGGCAAACTTTGCGCGGTCACGATTCACCGAACATATGGCAATGTTCGCCGGCGCCATATTCTTTTGCACTGCGCCGAACTTTGACCCATGACACATCCAATAGGTGGGACAGGACAGCTAATTGAGACATTTCAGCACATGGACACACCATCAACCTATAAAAGAACCCGATCTGGCAGCCATTTTACAGTGCCATGCAAAAGTATTCACCCCCCTTGACTTTTTTCGTATTTTGTTACTTAAGTTCAATGTTTTGTTAATCTGAATTTTATGTGATGGATCAGAACACAATAGTCTAAGTTGGTGAAGTGAAATAAGAAAAATATATAAATAAAACTATTGTTCAGAAATAGAAAACAGAAAATTGTCATGTGCGTATGTATTCACCCCCTTTGTTATGAAGACCATAAAAAGCTCTGATGCAACCAATTGCCTTCAGAAGTCACATAATTAGTGAAATGATGTCCACCTATGTGCAATCTAAGTGTCACATGATCTGTCATTACATATACACGCCTTTTTTGAAAGGCCCCAAAGGCTGCAACACCTAAGCAAGAAGCATCACTAACAAAACACTGCCATGAAGACCAAGGAACTCTCCAAACAAGTTAGGGACAATGTTGTTGAGAAGTACAAGTCAGGGTTAGGTTATAAAAAAATATCCAAATCTTTGATGATGCACAACAGCAAACCTGCCAAGAGACGGCCGCCCACCAAAAACTCATGGACCGGGCAAGGAGAGCATTAATCAGAGAGGCAGCACAGAGACCTAAGGTAACCCTGGAGGAGCTGCAGATTTCCGCAGCAAAGACTGGAGTATCTGTAAATAGGACGACAATAAGCCGTACGCTCCATAGAGTTGGGATTAATGGCAGATTGGCCAGACGAAAGCCATTACTTTCAGCTAAAAACAAAAAGGCACTTTGTGAGTTTGCAGAAAGGACTCCCAAAATGTATGGAGGAAGGTGCTCTGGTCTGATGAGACTTAAATTGAACTTTTCGGCCATCAAAGAAAACTCTATGTCTGCGCAAACCCAACACATCACATCACCAACATAACACCATCCCCACAGTAAAACATAGTGGTGGCAGCATCATTCTTGGCAGGGGGGGGGGGGGGGGGTTCAGCAGCTGGGACTGGGAAACTGGTCAGAGTTGAGGGAAAGATGGATGGTGCTAAATACAGGGATGTTCTGGAGCAAAACCTGTACCACTCTGTGCTTGATTTGAGGCTAGGACGGAGGTTCACCTTCCAGCAGGACAATGACCCCAAACACACTGCTAAAGCAACACTTGAGTGATTTAAGGGGAAACATGTAAATGTGTTGAAATGGCCGAGTCACAGCCCAGATCTCAATCCAATAGAAAATCTGTGGTCAGACTTAAAGATTGCTGTTCAAAAGCTCAACCCATCCAACTTGAAGGAGCTGGAGCAGTTTTGCAAGGAGGAATAGGCAAAAATACCAGTGGAAAGATGTGGCAACTGCTCATAGAGACTTATCCAAAGCGACTTGGAGCTGTGATTGCCGCAAAAGGTGGCCTTACAAAGTATTGACTTTAGGGGGGTGAATAGTTATGCACATAGATTTTTTCTGTTATTTTGTCCTATTTGTTGTTTGCTTGACAATAAAAAAAAAAAAACATCTTCAAAGTTGTGGGCATGTTCTGTAAATTAAATGATGCAAATCCTCAAACAATCCATGTTTTTATTTTATTTTTATATATATTTTTTTTCCTTTTTTTAAATGCAAAGTGAAAAACAACACACATTATAATAGAAAAGACAACAAATGCAAGATAGTCATTAAGGGGAATAGTAAACTACCCAATGAGAGAGAGCAAAATCCTGCATAAATTATGAATATCACAATAGATTCAGGATTAATATAGAAGAAATAAAACTATAACTTCCCCCCATCCTCCCTAATTGGCTGTCATCACTACAGCTCTATTAAATGCAGCTATAATTACGATAATAATTGTGTCTTAACAGTTCCACGTGCCGCTCTGTTTATTTTCCATATCCTCATAGATTTTAATTTGTCGAAGGTACTGGATCCATTCATTTAGCAAAGGTGGGGAGACAGACCCCCAGTATTTAATTAAGATAACTTTTGCCATCAAACCCCTCATCCAAATCTGTCTGACCCAGACCGGAATTACAGTGTCTGAAGCAAAATATCCCAACATTACCGTCAACATCCCGGGGTTATATGTCGAAGAGGACTCCTTTTGTAGGGCCACAAAAACCTGTTCCCAGTACCATTTTAATTTGCTGCAGTTCCAAAGTAAATGGCCAAAATCCGCATTCACACATCCACATTTAGGACAGCAGCAATCTCGGCCTTTATTTTGAGGAAATTTCGCTTGGGTTTTTGGCGTATAGTACAATCGGTGCAAGATCTTAAATTGAATTAATCTGTGAGCATTAGAAATTGTGGCCTTTCTTACATTTCTATAACTACTGGTCCATTGTAGTGGGGGGCAATGCAACTCTTGCTCCCATTTACTTGGGCTTTTAAATACAGTTATGGTTGCCAATGCCATTTGAAGTTTACAGTATAAGCTAGCTATCTTAACCCTCTCATATGTCTGGGCATAACAATAATCAAAAAATAAATTCTCCCGTGGAAAAATATAACCTTTATTGCTAGAGGCCTCATATACGTGTTTAAGACGTGCATACATAAACAAATCTAATGATGTACTATCAGTGAAATTAAATTCCAAAAAAGATTTAAAATGTCCTAAAGAAAAAAGATGACTCACATTGACAACCCCCTTACGGAGCCAATAAATAAAATCTGTGATTTTGAAAAATTCCACCAGATTCCTGTTCTCCCACAGAGGGGTGAAGGCAAAAGAATTGGAAACTTTAAGAATCCTCTTGAGCTTATTCCAAACCCACTGTAGGGTGCAGGGTATCAATAGGGACTTCCTCAATCCCAAATAACCAGATTCCATATATGTGAAAATATTCTCTATTGGTTTATCCATAACCTGAGTTAAATATTGTGCAAGTATCCTTGAAAAAAAGGAAGTGATAACCCGCCCTCCGATTCCGACATCCATAGATATCTTTGTTTTATACGCACCCTCTTCCTTCCCCATATTTGATCGTTAATAAGAGTCTCCAATCTATGGAAAAAGATATCATCGATCCAAACAGGGGAAGCACACATCGGGTACATCACCATAGGCAGAATGATCATTTTAACCAGTGCTATTCGATCAGTCTGTGCCAGTATCAATTTCTGCCAAGCGCATATTTTGGACTTAACTTTATTCAAAACTGGGGCCAAATAAGGTCATAGAACCTGTTTATGGGAACCCCAATCTTAACCCCCAAGTAGACCAAGGTTTCATTGGGGGCAAGAACCCGAACTCCACTCCCCTCATCTACGGTCTTGCGGTTCAGCGGTCCAATTAATCAAATAGCCTGATAATTTACCGAAATCCTCTATTGCTTCCATCACATGGGGAAGGATCTTCCATCCCTGATCCAGAAACAGAATAACATCATCGGCATAGAGGCTTATTTTATCGCTCACTCCTGCCACCCCAAAGCCGTCTATGCGGTTATCTGATCGGATCATACAGGCCAACTGTTCAATAAATAAGGCAAAAAGGAGGGGAGAAAGGGGGCATCCCTGTCTCATCCCTCGCCGCATCGTAACAGGAGAAGAACTAATGCCATTAATGTTAATACAAGCTGACGGCTGTTCATATAGCATTTGGGTCATTTCTATGAATGCATTCCCCAAACCGAAATGCGACATAGTGGACCACAAAAAAGACCACTCCATCCTGTCAAACGCCTTAGCGGCGTCTAGAGACAGGGCGGAGTGGTCTATACTACACCCAACAGAGAGATTCAGAAACACCCTATAAAAACTCATCTGTATCTGCCGGGCTGGAATGAATCCCATCTGGTTGGGATGTACCAGAGAGGCTATTACCCTCTTCAAGTGATTAGCTTGTGTTTAAGAGCGATATGGGGCTATATGACCCCATATCGCATATATCTTTATCCCTTTTCAATACCAAGGTGATCACTGCCTCTCTAAATGATGGAGGTAAAGAACCAGATAAACAGGATTCATTCAAGACCTGTACAAAAATTGGGAGGAGCGATTTGGCGTGGTACCTATAAAGTTCAAACGGGAGACCGTCAGGGAAAGGGGATGAATTGTATTTCAACATTGGAAGTATCGATCGCAACTCATCCAGAAGAATGGGGTGATCCAGCATTTCCCTATCCTGTGGGTCTAGCTGGGGGAGCCCCAATTGTTGTAGGTATTGATCCATGTCATCCCGACTAGGAATAGGGTCAGACTGATAAAGAGAGGACTAGTACTTCACAAATTCCTCTCTAATCATCTCTGGGGACCTCACCCAATTACCCTTTGAACCCCTAATCTCCCTTATGCTAGTAGCCTCTCTCTGATTGGAAACTAACCGTGCCAAAAACGTCCCCGTTTTGCCCGATTCACAGAAACGGTTTTGACCTTGAAAAAGGAGCTTGTGATGAGCTTTACTATACTGAAGTGTCTTAAGCTGTGAATTATCAAATGAAAGAAACAGGTCAGCACTTCACCTTGTATTGCACGCTGCACGGGAGAGGAGCAACCTCCAATATATAACAGGTAAAGAATCCCAGCTGCTGTGTCTTTGTGAATAAGCTTCTTTTTTATTTTTCCATGAAAGTAAAGAGTCCTACAACCAGGACGCGTTTCGGCATGCAAGCCTTTCTCAACAGGTACATCCAAAAAGAAAAATCAAGTCATATATAGCATGTAGTGCCGCCCATTTGGGGACGTCTCCACCCATACTAGTGGGTGGTGTTAAATCAATGATCAATCAACTAATCAAACAAAGTAAAACAACGTAACACATGGCAGAGTTTGTTTTCTACCTTATTGAAGAATCTAAATGTCCTTTTCGTCATAAGGCTGAGGTCTAAAGGAAATATATAAGAAATGTATTAAACATTTATCTGTTTACAAAAACTTACAAGTATGTGACCTCATAGTCCCTGTTTAGACCCCTTGGATGCAGTGTGCCAAGAGTATGTATCCAAAAGGCCTCTCTTCTAAGGAGAAGTCTTTTGACATCACCTCCTCTTCTAGGTCTCTTTACCTGTTCCAACACTTGAAACCGCAAATGTGCGATAGTATGTTTACATTTTTCAAAATTATATGGGACCGGTAACATAAGTTTTTTTGTCCTAATATCGGATTTATGCTTACTAATCCGATCCCTCACTGCCTGCATTGTCTCACCCACATATAACAGGCCACAAGGACATTTAATAAGATATATTACATTTGTTGAGTCGCAAGTAAAAAAAACTTTTACTCCAAAGCTTTTCCCAGTATGTGGATGATGAAATGAAGGGCCTTTAATTACATGGGAGCACTGTAGACAATGCAGGCAGGGCGAAGTACCCATCCGTGGCGTGGATATCCGTTGTTGTTTCAATGTAGCTTTAGTGCTGCCCAAATCCGCATGTACTATTTTGTCACGGTAATTTGGATTCCTTTTATTGCAGATAAGGGGAGGATATTTAAATTTATCTACATGCGGATATGATTTATTTAACAAGTGCCAATGTTTCTTGACCGTATTGTCAATACCCACGTTAAATGGATGAAATTTATGGATCAGTGCAATTCTGGACATCTTAACCCCATCTTTTAAGACCCTATCACCTTGTATCCCTTCCCTAGCTTCCTTCAGAACAGTTAGTGGATAACCACGTTCCTGAAATCTTTCTGTCATTTCTGCTATTCTTATGTTTTGTATGATTGGATCTGAGACTATTCGTTTAACTCTTTGATATTGGGACCTAGGGATCGCTTTCTTTAGGGACACAGGGTGGGCACTTTTAAAATGGAGTATGCTATTTCTATCAGTGTCCTTAAGGTGGATGTCTGTAAACAAATGACCACTAGGGTCCTTAACGACCCTGGTGTCCAGGAAACTCACCATATTGGTGTCACAAGTGATAGTAAATCGTAAACCATCAACAGCAGTATTAAGATGGTCCATGAAACCAGATAGGGTCTCACGGGGCCCCGCCCATATGCAAAAAATATCGTCGACAAACCTTTTCCAGATAATGACATTTTTACGGAATAATTCATTATTGTATACATTATTTTCTTCAAATCCACAGAGTGGGATCTCGGATCTGGGTGGAGATGTCCCCAAATGGGCGGCACTACATGCTATATAAGACTTGATTTTTCTTTTTAAGCTGTGAATTGGCCTCCTTCAACTGGGTTATATATTGCTCATTATAATGAGCAACTAATGCATCCTGTAAGCTCCTGATTGTCTCTGTAAGCTGTTGCTCCCTTCGTCATAATTCAAGTCTATACCTATTGATTTTAGTAAAATATACTCCCCTTATATGGGCCTTCAATGCATCCCACACATAGTGTATATGTGTAGAGCCTACATTAAAGCTCCAGAATTCCTGTATATCCAGATCAATTCAATGTTGCTCCCCTATCACATCAAACCAATGCAAATTCAGTTTAAAGATTTTACCTGGGGCTGGGAAGTCCACCTCTCTGAACGATATCAGAACTGGGGAATGATCTGAAATTCCATGGGGTTCATACTTCATTTTCACAATTTCATGACTAAAATCACGACTTGCAAAGGCCAGATCTATACGTAACATTGACCCATAGGACTGGCTAAAGCAAGAAAAGATTATCTTATTGCCATAGAGGTGGCGCCAGATATCAACCAGCGCCAGCTCCCGGCAAATAGTACTCAAAGGGGCACCAGTCCGACCTCGGTCAGAGGAGATAGAAAAACGATCCAGCTCAGGGTCAGGAACAGAGTTAAAGTCTTCCGCTACTAATAGTGGACATTGATTTTTTGTGGCTATATATTTAGATAATAGAGAAAAGACAGTTGATTTATATGGTGGGGGATTATAAATAAACGCAAATATAATCTCCTGCCCGTTCCAGAAACCATGCAAGAAAAAAAATCTTCCTTCCTTATCAATCATATTATCCACCGGTTGAAACTCCATCCCACGGTGAATATACACTCATCTAAAGAATTATTAGGAACACCTGTTCTATTTCTCATTAATGCAATTATCTAGTCAACCAATCACATGGCAGTTGCTTCAATGCATTTAGGGGTGTGGTCCTGGTCAAGAGAATCTCCTGAACTCCAAACTGAATGTCAGAATGGGAAAGAAAGGTGATTTAAGCAATTTTGAGCGTGGCATGGTTGTTGGTGCCAGACGGGCCGGTCTGAGTATTTCACAATCTGCTCAGTTACTGGGATTTTCACGCACAACCATTTCTAGGGTTTACAAAGAATGGTGTGAAAAGGGAAAAACATCCAGTATGCGGCCGTCCTGTGGGCCAAAAATGCCTTGTGGATGCTAGAGGTCAGAGGAGAATGGGCCGACTGATTCAAGCTGATAGAAGAGCAACGTTGACTGAAATAACCACTCGTTACAACCGAGGTATGCAGCAAAGCATTTGTGAAGACACAACACGCACAACCTTGAGGCGGATGGGCTACAACAGCAGAAGACCCCACCGGGTACCACTCATCTCCACTACAAATAGGAAAAAGAGGCTACAATTTGCACGAGCTCACCAAAATTGGACTGTTGAAGACTGGAAAAATGTTGCCTGATCTGATGAGTCTCGATTTCTGTTGAGACATTCAAATGGTAGAGTCCGAATTTGGCGTAAACAGAATGATAACATGTATCCATCCTCTGATGGCTACTTCCAGCAGGATAATGCACCATGTCACAAAGCTTGAATCATTTCAAATTGGTTTCTTGAACATGACAATGAGTTCACTGTACTAAAATGGCCCCCACAGTCACCAGATCTTAACCCAATAGAGCATCTTTGGGATGTGGTGGAACGGGAGCTTCGTGCCCTGGATGTGCATCCCTCAAATCTCCATCAACTGCAAGATGTATCTTATCAATATGGGCCAACATTTCTAAAGAATGCTATCAGCACCTTGTGGAATCAATGCCACGTAGAATTAAGGCAGTTCTGAAGGCAAAAGGGGGTCCAACACCGTATTAGTATGGTGTTCCTAATAATTCTTTAGGTGAGTGTATACGCTGACCCCTCTTGCATAAGAGGAGAAGTAAGCGTGATATTCAAGGGAAGCCCATTTTCTTTTCATTGTATAGAGCCTATCTACTGATGCATGAGTTTCTAATAATACCACAATAGCCGGCAAATGACGAGCTACAAGATCAAACACCACCGTCCTCTTAACTCTGTCTCCCAACCCTCTCACATTCCAGAATATAATATTACATAGCATAAGCAATGTATAGATAAGAATCCCAGTCCCCCATCTAGGAGAGAGACACGTGGACTTAAAGATCCAGTGACGACAGCCAATCCCTCCCTTATACCCACCCCCAAAAGACCCACTACATGGTTGATAAAGTATAACACATTACCCATCAACCCCTTCCAATCCACCAAACCTCCCCCCCACCCATTTCCCCCCTTAGCCTCCCTCATCCCCACATTTACATTCTCATTATCACCCCATCGAGTCCAGCCATTGAACAACATCCGCCTGTGCAGAAAAGAACCAAACAGAATCATTGTGTACCACCCTCAGTTTGGCTGGAAATAGCATCGAGTACTTAATATTGGCAGCAGCCAATCTTTTTTTAACATCAAGGAAAGATCTTCTTTTAATTTGGGTCTCTCGCGAAAAATCTGGGTTTATCGATATCAGATTACCATTAAAATAAGTGTCTAATACTTCTCTTTTACGTCTGAGTACTCAATCCCGGTCCTTCGAACATACCAGTTTCGCCAAAATTGACCTGGGGGGGCCCCTGGAGGAGGTTTTTTAAAGGGGATTCTATGGGCCCTTTCCACACAAAATGTAGATGCATCATGATCTGGCCCTTAATTTTTGACCAGCCATTTTTGGATAAAATTCGCATGATTATCCTGTTCTACCCCTTCTGGGAAACCCACCAGTCTCAGGTTGTATCTACGGGATCTATCCTCCAGATCTATCACTTTCCTTCTGAGCCAAAAGCGATCTTGATCTACCTCTTTTATTTTATTTTTTAATAGACTGTTCTCTGAAGTAACAGAGATAACTGCGGATTCTAACTGCTTCACCCTCAGTCTCAGTTTTGTCATTTCATCTCTAATTATCGTGACATCTCCTTTATAACCCCAACTGAGAGGGTGGAGGCCAACTCTGCAACTGAAGTGCTGGTGGAATTTACTACTCCCAATATATCTGAGAGTTTTTTGTTAATACTATCTAAACCTTCACTCTGGGGCGTACTAGATTTAACAGTACCCAATTCTGGCTGGCCCGTGTTAACCTCTCCCAACTCAGCCTGTGGGACAGATCTTTGCACACCTCCCCTAGTTTTGGGTGGTGGTGACTTCAAAAATCTGTCTAATCTAGCCTGGGGGCTACCCCCTGAACCACCTTTCGGCGAGGGCACCCCTCCAGATTTACGGTACTTAGGCAGCATATTTTTTTTTTTGGGAGACCTAATAGGTACACACTATACGTACAATTCCCAGGTACAGAGACTAATATTGGAGCCAGACAGTATAATATACCGATGGATTTCCAATACCAGATCCACTAATAGGCCGGACCGGTATGAGAAACACCCAGTATTAACTGTAAAGACCCAGACGGCCTATTCCGTGCTCATAGAAACATAGATATCCCCCACGCAGATATAACATATATATACAGTACAGACCAAAAGTTTGGACACACCTTCTCATTCAAAGAGCTTTCTTTATTTTCATGACTATGGAAATTGTAGATTCACACTGAAGGCATCAAAACTATGAATTAACACATGTGGAATTATATACATAACAAACAAGTGTGAAACAACTGAAAATATGTCATATTCTAGGTTCTTCAAAGTAGCCACCTTTTGCTTTGATTACTGCTTTGCACACTCTTGGCATTCTCTTGATGAGCTTCAAGAGGTAGTCCCCTGAAATGGTTTTCACTTCACAGGTGTGCCCTGTCAGGTTCAATAAGTGGGATTTATTGCCTTATAAATGGGGTTGGGACCATCAGTTGCGTTGAGGAGAAGTCAGGTGGATACACAGCTGATAGCCCTACTGAATAGACTGTTAGAATTTGTATTATGGCAAGAAAAAAGCAGCTAAGTAAAGAAAAATGAGTGGCCATCATTACTTTCCCGAAAAATTGGGAAAACTTTGAAAGTAAGGGCTATTTGACCATGAAGGAGAGTGATGGGGTGCTGCGCCAGATGACCTGGCCTCCACAGTCACCGGACCTGAACCCAATCGAGATGGTTTGGGGTGAGCTGGACCGCAGAGTGAAGGCAAAAGGGCCAACAAGTGCTAAGCATCTCTGGGAACTCCTTCAAGACTGTTGGAAGACCATTTCAGGGGACTACCTCTTGAAGCTCATCAAGAGAATGCCAAGAGTGTGCAAAGCAGTAATCAAAGCAAAAGGTGGCTACTTTGAAGATCCTAGAATATGACATATTTTCAGTTGTTTCACACTTGTTTGTTATGTATATAATTCCACATGTGTTAATTCATAGTTTTGATGCCTTCATAGTCATGAAAATAAAGAAAACTCTTTGAATGAGAAGGTGTGTCCAAACTTTTGGTCTGTATTGTATATATAAATACCGGTAACTAGAGAAGCTGGGTACATGTAGTAGGGGAACATAGAGGCTGGATGCCTATAAGCTGAGAACATATAGAACAAAGAGCGTGTCAAGCTGAATACAAAAACACTCCGGCGGCTATACAAGTTAAGGTTGAAGCATGCAGGCGGAGGTCTCTGAGAACATATCAGGGCAAACAGATGTATCAAACTTTAAGTTAGTTATTTCCTCTCAGGGGACAAAAATCTAGGAGAGGACTTGCCCTTTAACCCCAAATGACAATGTGGATCATCTTGCAAAAGATCATACAAGCTGGAGCCACTTTATATCCAGATATCTTGCTGGGTCATAGTTTGTCATATAGTTCCCATGCGGAAAAATAGGGTGCAAGCCTCTCTTTAGACCTCACGGTCTTGCCCTCAAAAGGGAGATGCCCAGAATGCCCAGTCCACCCAAACAACAAACTTATCAGACCACCCAACTGGATGCCCCCCAGCGCAAGATATTTTCCTGGGCACGAAACCATCCAGACACAGAATACAGGGAGGTAGAACAGGGCACCTGACAATCAGCGAGCTGCAATGGAGACCTCAACAAGTGATCATCTACAACCTCAGCCCCTCTCAAGCACGAAACAGAGGTCAGCAGGACCAGATCACCTAAGGCTCCACGGCATCCACAGAAGGCTCCGCCGGCGTCCACAGCAGCACACCGCAATCCCAGGGGTAATGGCACATCAGCACCTGCTGGTCAAGACAACGAGGCTTCCACCATTTCCTGCCACCGGCCGAAGGTGAGTTTCCGCCCAAGGCCACGAACTCTGCAGCGCACAGGACTCAGGCTCAATCCCAATCTCAGTCGCATACACCTTCGGCTGCTTCAATCCGTAGCCTGCCGACTCCCCCCTATCTTGATCCAGCCTAACAAGATGCAAGCTGAGACAGAGAGGGTAGCGTCTCAGAACACCACAGCCACAGCTACTCCGACTATCAGTTCGACTTTTCTACGATCCACAGAGCATGGCTGAACCTCGAATCGGGAGACAGGGAGGCAGGGAGAGAGGGGGGAAAGGACGGCAGCCCTGCGCACAGTCACGCATATATGCGTCATCTCGCGAGACGCGAGATTTCGCTCAAAGCCGGCCCGCGCATGCGCATCGCGGACCTGCAAAAGTTAAAGAAGTATTTCGTCACCAGCCTGCCAGCCAATGATCGTGGCTGGCAGGCTGGCGATTTTCAAAAAATCAAATCACAAGCCAGATAACACATTATATTTATAAATATAAGGTGTTAAATGGCTTCTCTGCTCCTCTGCTGGTCCTTTTCGTCGGTTGGTTCCAGCAGAGGAGCAGACATCACAGTGAGTAGCCACCAAACACTACACTTAGCCCCAGATCACCCCGCATCACCCCAATTAACCCCTTGATCACCCCTTGATCGCCCCTGTCAATCACCTAGTGAAAGGAAAAAAGTGATCAGTGTAAACTGTCACTTTTTTTTTCCACTGGTATTGACTGATAGGTTTTAGGATAGTTTAAGCCCCTTGGTTAGGTAGTTTAGCGTCAGTTAGCGCCCAGCCCACCGCACCGCAGTCACTGATTCGCTGATTAGCGTATCGCTAATCAGCATTTGTACTTTTATAGTATCTGTAAGTAATCAAAACTGATCACAGTCAGATCTATAATTGTATTAGTGTCACCTTAGCTCGCCCTCCACCCAAAACGCAGTGTTTGCCCGATCAGGCCTGATCAGTCGCCCACACGTGCGTTCACCCACGCCCGCCCCGCCGCAGTGACAAAAAATATATATATTTTTGATCACTGCACAATCACTTTCCAAGCGCTGCGGCGATAAAAAAAAAATCAGTTTTGATATTTTTTATCAATCGCAGCGGCCTCCGGTACTTCGCTAGCCTCCCCTTTGTAAGACAGGCTTGCTTTTTTTCTTGGGTAGTCTCAGGGAATACCCCTAAATTTAGTAGTCCAAATGTCAAACAGGGGGTATTCTTCTGAGGAGGCCTACAGGATTCTGACCCAGTCGGATGAGGAATGGGAACCCTCATCTGACGAATCTAGCGGGTCAGAATATGAACCTGTAGAAAGCAGTGGCAGTCTGACCCAAAGTTCGGACGAGGAGGTTGAGGTCCCTGATAGCACCAGGCGTACCCGTCCCCATGTCGCTAGACCACAGGTTGCGCAGGATCCACTTCAAGAGCAGCAGAGTGGGGCTGGCGCTGTCGGATCACGTGGTGAGGCATACACCAGCAACGCAGCCCTCCCTGGACCTAGTACCAGCACTGCCGTACAACATGGTGAAGTGGCGAGCACCAGAAAGGCAGTTGAAGCTGGTACGGTGGCACGTGCAGTAGTTACCCCGTCGCAGCCACCGCACAGACAGGCCCGTAGACCTTCTAGAGTCCCTGAGGTGCTGGCAAATCCTGATTGGCAGTCACCAACTTCAGCCGCACCATTAGTTCCCCCTTTCACCGCCCAGTCTGGAGTTCGGGTTGAGACAGCTCAGATCGGTTCGGCCCTGGGATTTTATGAGCTGTTCTTGACTGCGGAGCTCTTGGACTTAGTCGTGGCAGAAACAAATCGGTATGCCACTCAATTTATATCCGCCAACCCGGGAAGCTTTTATGCCCAGCCTTTCCGGTGGAAACCAGTCCAAGTTTCCGAAATTAAAAATTTTCTGGGCCTTCTCCTCAACATGGGTCTAACCAAAAAGCATGAATTGCGGTCATATTGGTCCACGAACCCGATTCATCACATGCCCATGTTCTCTGCTGCTATGTCCAGGGCACGATTTGAGGCCATCCTGCGTTTCCTGCACTTTAGCGACAACACCACCTCCCGTCCCAGAGGCCACCCAGCTTTTGACCGGCTCCACAAAATTCAGCCCCTCATAGACCACTTCAACCAGAAATTTGCAATTTGTATACCCCAGAGCAAAACATCTGCGTAGACGAGTCCCTAATACATTTTACCGGGCGCCTTGGCTTCAAACAATACATCCCAAGCAAGCGCGCCCGGTATGGGGTCAAAATGTATAAGCTCTGTGAAAGGGCCACAGGCTATACCCACAAATTTCGGATCTATGAGGGAAAAGATCAGACCCTGGAGCCGGTCGGTAGCCCTGACTACCTGGGGAGCAGTGGGAAGACAGTCTGGGACTTGGTGTCACCCTTATTTGGCAAGGGGTACCATCTTTATGTGGACAATTTCTACACAAGTGTGGCCCTCTTCAGGCATTTGTTCCTAGAACAGATTGGCTGCTGTGGCACCGCGCAAACTAGTCACGTGGGCTTCCCCCAACGGCTCGTTACCACCCGTCTTGCAAGGGGGGAGAGGGCTGCCTTGTGTAACGAAGAACTGCTCGCGGTGAAATGGAGAGACAAGCGTGACATTTACATGCTCTCCTCCATTCACGCAGACACGACAATACAAATTGAGCGAGCAACCCGTGTCATTGAAAAGCCCCTCTGTGTCCACGACTATAATTTGCTCATGGGAGGGGTGGACTTCAATGACCAGATGTTGTCTCCGTATTTAGTTTCCCGATGCACCAGACGCTGGTATAAGAAGGTGTCTATATATTTAATTCAATTGGCTGCATATAATAGTTTTGTTCTCTACAGTAAGGCTGGGAGAACACGATCCTTCCTCAAATTCCAGGAAGAGATCATCGAGAACCTCCTGTATCCAGAAGGTTCCGTGGCCCCATCCACCAGTGTAGTTAGCCGTCTACACGAGCGACATTTCTCCAGTGTCGTTGCCGGTACCTCAACCCAACCGTCACCCCGAAAAAGATGTCGTGTCTGTAGCAGGAGTGGATTAAGGCGTGACACCCGCTATTTCTGTCCTGACTGCCCTGACCACCCTGCCCTATGCTTTGGAGAGTGTTTCCGGAAGTACCACACACAGGTACACTTAGCATAGGGATTGCATCTCACAGGACAGGCACACAGGGCTATTAGGGCCCTTTCTCTCACAGCTGCTGCAAACCTCTCCTTTCACCTGGGATAAAGTGCATAATGTACTTCGCCACATCGTTGGGCGATTTGCGCTTTGCACATTGTCCCATGGAGAAGGAGAGGTTTGTCCTATAAAAGGTAAAAAAACAAAAAACAAAACACCAGTAAGCAAAAAAGTTAACTTTCAGTTCAAAAAGTTAAAAAAAGTTTATATGATCTGTTCAAAAGTTATTATAAAGTTAATAAATTTATTGCGTTGCGGCCTGGTTTTTTCTTTTTTTTTTTTACCTTCCAGGTGGACCAACCGATGGACTAGCTGCAGCACTGATGTGCATTCTGACAGAAGCATTGCGCTGCTGTCAGATTACACACAAGTCGGTGTATGCGGCGCGGCAAGACGAGATTTCTCCTCTGCAGTAAAAGATACGTTTGCCGAGGCATATGAGCTGAGGAGGCGGCGGTGTTCATATGCTTTGGCAAACACTTTGTATATATAAAAATAAAAATAAAATCCCGGCAATGATTTATTCATCCACATCGATTGATGTGAATGGAGAAATCTGGTTTGCCAGGGCATACGGGCTAAGTGGGTATGGATGTTGGGCGGAGCTCCTATGTCCTGGCAGACGCCTTTCCCCTACTTTTTTTTTTTTTGGCAGAGATTTTTTCATCCACATTGATCGATGCGAATGAAGAAATCTGTGACATTCATTTTTTCTTTCAGCGCAGAGGCTGAACGAAAAAAAAAAATCTCATTACCCGTATGCTCAATATAAGGAGAATAGCAGAAACTCCTAATGCTGGCCATACATGTAATGATTGCGGAGACCCTCAAATGCCAGGGCAGTACAAACACCCCACAAATAACACCATTTTGGAAAGAAGACACCCCAAGGTATTCGCTGAGGGGCATATTGAGTCCATGAAAGATTGAAATTTTTGTCTCAAGTTAGCGGAAAGGGAGACTTTGTGAGAAAAAAAAAACAAAAAACAATTTCCGCTAACTTGTGCCAAAATTTTTTTTTCTATGAACTCACCATGCCCCTCATTGAATACCTTGGGGTGTCTTCTTTCCAAAATGGGGTCACATGTGGGGTATTTATACTTCCCTGGCTTTTTAGGGGCCCTAAAGCGTGAAAAGAAGTCTGGGATCCAAATGTCTAAAAATGCCCTCCTAAAAGGAATTTGGGCACCTTTGCGCATCTAGGCTGCAAAAAAGTGTCACACATGTGGTATCGCCGTACTCAGGAGAAGTTGGAGAATGTGTTTTGGGGTGTCATTTTACATATACCCATGCTGGGTGAGAGAAATATCTTGGTCAAATGCCAACTTTGTATAAAAAAATTGGAAAAGTTGTCTTTTGCCGAGATATTTATCTCACCCAGCATGGGTATATGTAAAATGACACCCCAAAACACATTGCCCAACTTCTCCTGAGTACGGCGATACCACATGTGTGACACTTTTTTGCAGCCTAGGTGGGCAAAGGGGCCCACATTCCAAAGAGCACCTTTAGGATTTCACCGGCCATTTTTTACAGATTCTGATTTCAAACTACTTACCACGCATTAGGGCCCCTAGAATGCCAGGGCAGTATAACTACCCCACAAGTAACCCCATTTTGGAAAGAAGACACCCCAAGGTATTTTCGTGATGGGCATAGTGAGTTCATGGAAGTTTTAATTTTTTGTCACAAGTTAGTGGAATATGAGACTTTGTAAGAAAAAAAAAAGAAAAAAATAATAATTTTCCGCTAACTTGTGACAAAAAATAAAAAATTATAGGAACTCGCCATGCCCCTCACGGAATACCTTGGGGTGTCTTCTTCCCAAAATGGGGTCATTTGTGGGGTAGTTATACTGCCCTGGCATTCTAGGGGCCCTAATGTGTGGTAAGTAGTTTGAAATCAGAATCTGTAAAAAATGGCCGGTGAAATCCTAAAGGTGCTCTTTGGAATGTGGGCCCCTTTGCCCACCTAGGCTGCAAAAAAGTGTCACACATGTGGTATCGCAGTACTCAGGAGAAGTTGGGCAATGTGTTTTGGGGTGTCATTTTACATATACCCATGCTGGGTGAGATAAATATCTTGGTCAAATGCCAACTTTGTATAAAAAAAATGGGAAAAGTTGTCTTTTGCCGAGATATTTCTCTCACCCAGCATGGGTATATGTAAAATGACACCCGAAAACACATTGCCCAACTTCTCCTGAGTACGGCGATACCACATGTGTGACACTTTTTTGCAGCCTAGGTGGGCAAAGGGGCCCACATTCCAAAGAGCACCTTTAGGATTTCACCGGCCATTTTTTACAGATTCTGATTTCAAACTACTTACCACGCATTAGGGCCCCTAGAATGCCAGGGCAGTATAACTACCCCACAAGTGACCCCATTTTGGAAAGAAGACATCCCAAGGTATTTCGTGATGGGCATAGTGAGTTCATGGAAGTTTTTATTTTTTGTCAAAAGTTAGTGGAATATGAGACTTTGTAAAAAAAAAAATTAATAAAAAATCATCATTTTCCGCTAACTTGTGACAAAAAATAAAAAATTATAGGAACTCGCAATGCCCCTCACGGAATACCTTGGGGTGTCTTCTTTCCAAAATGGGGTCACTTGTGGGGTAGTTATACTGCCCTGGCATTCTAGGGGCCCTAATGTGTGGTAAGTAGTTTGAAATCAGAATCTGTAAAAAATGGCCGGTGAAATCCTAAAGGTGCTCTTTGGAATGTGGGCCCCTTTGCCCACCTAGGCTGCAAAAAAGTGTCACACATGTGGTATCGCCGTACTCAGGAGAAGTTGGGGAATGTGTTTTCGGGTGTCATTTTACATATACCCATGCTGGGTGAGAGAAATATCTTGGTCAAATGCCAACTTTGTATAAAAAAAATGGGAAAAGTTGTCTTTTGCCGAGATATTTATCTCACCCAGCATGGGTATATGTAAAATGACACCCCAAAACACATTGCCCAACTTATCCTGGAATACCAGATGTGTGACACTTTTTTGCAGCCTAGGTGGGCAAAGGGGCCCACATTCCAAAGAGCAACTTTCGGATTTCACCGGCCATTTTTTACAGATTTTGATTTCAAACTACTTTGCACGCATTTGGGCCCCTAAAATGCCAGGGCAGTATAACTACCCCACAAGTGACCCCATTTTGGAAAGAAGACACCCCAAGGTATTTCGTGATGGGCATAGTGAGTTCATGGAAGTTTTTATTTTTTGTCACAAGTTAGTGGAATATGAGACTTTGTAAGAAAAAATATATCTAAAATCATCATTTTCCACTAACTTGTGACAAAAAATAAAAAGTTCTATGAACTCATTATGCCCATCAGCGAATACCTTAGGGTGTCTACTTTCCGAAATGGGGTCATTTGTGGGGTGTTTGTACTGTCTGGCCATTGTAGAACCTCAGGAAACATGACAGGTGCTCAGAAAGTCAGAGCTGCTTAGAAAAGCGGAAATTCACATTTTTGTACCATAGTTTGTAAACGCTATAACTTTTACCCAAACCATTTTTTTTTTACCCAAACATTTTTTTTTATCAAAGACATGTAGAACAATAAATTTTGAGAAAAATTTATATATGGATATCGTTTTTTTTGCAAATTTTACAACTGAAAGTGAAAAATGACATTTTTTTACAAAAAGCAATGAAATACCACCAAATGAAAGCTCTATTAGTGAGAAGAAAAGGAGGTAAAATTCATTTGGGTGGTAAGTTGCATGACCGAGCAATAAACGGTGAAAGTAGTGTAGTGCAGAAGTGTAAAAAGTGGCCTGGTTATTAAGGGTGTTTAAGCTATGGGGGCTGAGGTGGTTAAGGACTGGTATAGGTGTGCTATCAATAGGTGTGATATACTGAGGGGTGTGATATACTTATACTTTCTAACATAAAAAGTATATTATAGTGCATTTGTATTCTGCAGCAGTTGTATGCGGTTCTGCTGCAATACCGCAGCTATATAGAGACAAACGCTATCGGAACAACTAATTGCAATGGGTGTGATAATCCTTATCGCCCCCAAAAAAACTGATTGAGGGGTCTATTTTAGGCGAATTTTATGCGAATTTTCACAATCAAGAAAATAATGCCTGGAGTTTATGAATTCGCGAATTCTCGAATATATGGCGAATATTCGCCCAAATATTCGCGAAATATCACAAATTCGAATATTGCCCCTGCCGCTCATCACTACAATATACCTGCCTCCACAAAATACTGATTAAGAGGTTTGATATACCTGCTTCCACAATATACTGATTGAGGGCTGCGATATACCTGCTTCCTCAAAATACTGATTAAGGGGTTCGATATACCTGTTTCCACCAAATATTGATTGAGGCCTGCGATATGCCTGATTCCACAAAATACTGATTAAGGGGTTTGATATACCTGCTTCCACAAAATAATAAATGAGGCCTGCGATATACCTGCTTCCACAAAATACTGATTAAGGGGTTTAATATACCTACTTTCACAAAATTCTGATTAAGGGGTTGGATATACCTGCTTCCACAAAATACTGTTTGAAGGCTACGATATACCTGCCTCCACAAAATACTGATTAAGAGGTTTGATATACCTGCTTCCACAATATACTGATTCAGGGCTGCGATATACCTGCTTCCGCAAAATACTGATTAAGGGGTTCGATATACCTGTTTAATCCAAATATTGATTGAGGCCTGTGATATACCTGATTTCACAAAATACTGATTAAGGGGTTTGATATACCTGCTTCCACAAACTAAGAATTGAGGGCTGCGATATACCTGCTTCTACAAAATACTGATTAAGAGGTTTAATATACCTACTTCACAAAATACTGATTAAGGGGTTTGAAATTCCTGCTTCCACAAAATTCTGATTAAAGGGTTCGATATACCTGTTTCCACCAAATATTGATTGAGGGATGTGATATACTTGCTTCCACAAAATGGTGATTAAGGTGTTCGATATACCTGGTTTACAAAAAGCTGAATAAGGGGTTCGATATACCTGTTTCCACAAAATATTGTTTGAGGCCTGCGATATACCTGCTTCCAAAAAATAGTAATTAAGAGGATTGATATACCTGCTTCCACAAAATACTGATTAAGGGATTTGATATACCTGCTTCCACAAAATACTGTTTGAAGGCTATGATATACCTGCCTCCACAAAATACTGATTAAGAGGTTTGATATACCTGCTTCCACAATATACTGATTGAGGGCTGCGATATACCTGCTTCCACAAAAGACTGATTAAGTGGTTCGATATACCTGTTTCCACCAAATATTGATTGAGGCCTGCGATATACCTAATTCCACAAAATACTGATTAAGAGGTTTGATATTCGTGCTTCCACAAAATACTGATTGAGGGCTGCGATATAACTGCTTCCACAAAAAACTGATTAAGAGGTTAGATAGTGAAAATTATTACCTGGAATTTTGCTTTCCATGAGTCCGAAGGCAGCACATGAAGGGTTAACAGAGTCCTATTCTCGCCCCAGGACCGCCCACCTAGATAAAAACAAGATAATTAATTAATTAGCAGTCCTATAGGTCCCTATAAAGCACTCCCTCTTTCAAACCTCCAATGTGTATAAAAAAATAGATTCAGGCAAAATGCAAAACAAAAGGATTTATTAGGGAGGGTATGTATGTGCTGCCTTCGGACTCATGGAAAGCAAAATTCCAGGTAATAATTTTCACTTTCCCCTGTCGTCCTCGGCAGCACATGAAGGGATATGCATAGATACTAAAGGGAGGGAATTACTGAACTGCTGCACTTAACACCGCAGTGCCAAAGGCTGAGCTCTTATTTTCTATGTCCAGCCGGTAGTGCTTCATGAAGGTAGATGGCGTAGACCATGATGCTGCTGTACAGATCTCTTCTAGGGAGACATGCGCTTGTTCAGCCCAAGATGTTGCTGTGGCCCTAGTTGAGTGGGCTCTAATCGGAGAAGGAGGAGAGATGCCCTCTATGGTGTATGCCTCCAAGATGATAGACTTGATCCATCTTGCCAGGGAATGCTTAGATGCCTTGTGACCTTTATTAGGACCGGAGTATAGCAAAAACAGATTTTCATCTAGTCTAAAATTCTCCGTCCTTCGAAGGTAGATCTCAACTGCCCTCTTGACATCTAAGGTGTGCCAGCGAGCTTGTTCTTCATCTGAGGGGTCTGGGAAAAAGACTGGTAGAAACGCTTCTCGGTTGACGTTAGCAGAAGAAGGAACTTTTGGCACAAAAGAAGGTAGAGTGCGCAGCAGAACTCCATTCGGCAGGATTCTTAAATACGGCGTCTTAACTGATAGTGCTTGCAATTCCCCGAGTCTCTTAGCCGAAGTGATGGCAATAAGAAAAAGAACTTTACAGGAGAGCCAATTAAGTTCTGCGTCTATTAAGGGCTCAAAGGGGGTTTCAGTCAATCTTCTGAGGACTAATGACAGATCCCAAACAGGCATAGGGTGTCTCACCACCGGTCTAAGCTTCTTAATGGCCTTGAAGAAACGATTAATTAAGGGATGATGTCCGAATCTGCTCTCTGTCATGGCATTAATGGCTGTCATGTGCACTTTCAAAGTGTTCGGAGTAAGACCCTTCTGGAATCCATCTTGCAGGAACTGGAGGATAACAGGGACTGTAATATCTGAACATTCATTCTCTGACATCCAGAATGAAAATTTCCTCCATATCTTTTCATACTTGATATTTGTAGAAGTTTTCCGGGAGGAGAGTAGAGTATTGATGACAGGGACAGATAGCCCTTTTCCTTCTAGTCTGGACCTCTCAGTCTCCAAGCTGTGAGATGAAGTTTGTTCAGATGTTGATGAAACAGGCCGTTCTGAACTAGTAGGTCGGGATAAGATGGAAGCTTCCAGTAGACTCCTCTGGATAACTGGAGTAGAAGTGGGAACCATGGCCTGCGTGGCCAAAAAGGAGAAATCAATATCGCTTGAGGTTTCTCTAATAGGATCTTCTGCAGGACTCTTAAGATGAGGGGCACCGGAGGAAAGATATAAACATACTGGTCCTTCCAAGTTATAGAAAAGGCGTCTAATGTTGCTGGATTCTGGAATCCATTCAGAGAACAGAACTTGGGAAGTTTGCTGTTTTCCCTGGAGGCCATCAGATCTACAGACGGAGTACCCCATCTGGCTGTAATCTGCAGGAAGTATTTCTGGTTCAGCTCCCACTCGGTTTGTCTGATCTTCCTCCGACTGAGAAGATCCGCCTGAGTATTCAACGAGCCTTTGATGTGTACCGCCCTTAGATTCTGTAAGTGCCTCTCTGCCCATGCAAAGATCTTCCTGCATAATGCAAGGAGTAGAAGGCTCCGGGTGCCTCCCTGCTTGTTTATGTAAAAAACTGCAGGGAGATTGTCCGTCTGAATTAGGACTGATTGGTTCTCCAAATCTGCCCGAAAGTGCTGTAATGCCAGCTTGATTGCCTTCAACTCTCTGAAGTTCGAGGACAGCTGTCGTTCTGTGCAGGACCAAGAACCTTGAACCCAACTGCTTCCGAGATAGGCTCCCCAGTCCCGGGAAGAGGCATCCGTCGTAACAGTCACCGTAGGTGTTAGCTGGAAGGATTTTCCCCTGGATAAATTCCTTCCTCTTAACCACCATTTCAGGTCCGTGATTGTGGAAGGTCTCAACCTGACACGGGCTGAGAGATTGTGGTTGTACTTCCAGACTTGAAGCAAGTCCTGCTGTAATTCCCGTATGTGGGCCTGAGCCCATGGAACTGCATCTATTACTGATGTCATATGACCCAGGGTTTTCATAACCCTGTGGACTGTAGGTCTTTGGCTCGCAATTAAGATCTTTATTGCTGATGACACGGAGCTTATCCTGGAGGTCGGGAGATACAGGGTCATGGTGCAAGTGTCTATCCTGAAGCCTAGAAACGTTTTGGATGTTGCTGGCTGGATGTCGGATTTGTCCCAATTGATCAAGAAGCCCAGAGACTGAAGCAACTCGATGACTTTCAGGAGATGGGAATTCAGTAAGTCCCTGGTGGGTGCCACTACAAGCCAGTCGTCCAGGTACGGAAACACCTGTAAGGCTTGTAGGCGTAAACTTGCAACAGCGATTACGGCAAATTTCGTAAAAATTCTGGGTGCTGATGAGAGGCCGAAGGGGAGGGCTTTGAATTGGAGGTGTTTTACTTTTCCTCCCATGGTAATTGCAATTCTCAGAAAGCGTCTGGACGCGTTCTCTATTGGGACATGCAGATAAGCGTCTCTCAAGTCGATGGATGCCAAGAAGTGACCTTCTTGAAGCAGAGACGTGATAGACCTTATGTTTTCCATCTTGAAATGAACTTTTGTGATAAATTGATTCACGTAGCGGAGGTCTATGATTAGGCGCCACTTTCCCTCTGGCTTGGGGACTGGAAACACTCTGGAATATACTCCTGTTCCTTCTTGATGTCTTGGTACAGGTTCCAGAGCACCCTTTTGAATGAATTCCCTTACGAGGTCTATGACCCGAGGGTCTTCTCTTTGATTTAAGAGAAAACGGTCTCTTGGACGGCGGATAAACTCCAGTGAGTATCCTTCTCTTACGATCCTCAAGGCCCAAGTGTCTGAGGAAATTCCCTGACATGCTGCGTAGAATCGAGTAAGCCGACCTCCTACCCCTTTGCTTCGGGCGTCAGAAGTCCTCTTTGGTGGGTTTATCCTCTGGTTTCTTCCTACCCTTATCCGATGTTCTGGCAAAATATCTTCGGTCAGATCCTCTCCTGTCCGAACGCCCGCGAAAATCGGATCTTTGAAAGCGCTGCCTTCTGAAAGGCCGAAAGCTTCTGGGTTGAAATCTGCGCCTGGAAAGAGGAAATTCCAGTGCTTTATCTTCCTTATTATGTTCTGGCAAAATATCTTCGGTCAGATCCTCTCCTGTCCGAACGCCCGCGAAAATCGGATCTTTGAAAGCGCTGCCTTCTGAAAGGCCGAAAGCTTCTGGGTTGAAATCTGCGCCTGGAAAGAGGAAATTCCAGTGCTTTATCTTCCTTATTGGTTTCCAATAAAGTGTCTAGTTGAGAGCCGAACAGACGCCCTGGTTCAAAAGGAAGAGAACAAAGGTTGTTCTTGGAGGGGACATCACCCGACCACAATTTCAACCAGATTGACCTCCTGATAGAGTTGGAGAGAGACATATTTTTGGCTAAGCCTTTCAGGGTATCCACGGGGAAGTCACATAGGAATTCCGCCGCGATCTTCAAAGAAGGAAGCTGCTGAAGCAAATCTTCTCTCTCAACGCCATCCTCAATATCCCTTCCTAGTTGACTCAACCATACCCTCAGGGCACGGGCTACAGGTACTGCGGCCATGGACGCCTTCTTCAGGGAGGCTATATAAGAATGAAGCCGCTTTAGGAGATTATCTGCCTTCTTATCCATGGGATCCTTTAACAACGTAGAGTCGTCAGACGGAAAAAAGGACCTCTTCGCTAGTCTGGCCACTGCAGGATCGACCTTGGAAGGTGCCCCCCATTTCTCACATTCGGCAGGGTCTATCCTGTACATAGCCCTAGCTCTTTTTCCTGAATCCATCTTCCTTAATGGATGTTTCCATTCCTTCTGGATGATGGATTCAAGCACCGGATGACTGGGAAAGACCCGTGCTTTCTTTTTAGGAAAGTAAAACAGGCTCCCCTCATCTTGGTCGGTACGCGTCTCCGTCTTGGATTCAATTATATGTTTCACATCCTTGATGAGACGGTTAATATCCTCCTTCCTGAACAAGAAGTTCTCTTCTGTGGCTGGTTCTAGATCTGAGCTAGAACCAGAGGACACCTCCCTTTCCGAGCGAGAGGACCTGTCGGGAGACGTAGAAGGGCTAGGATCAGCCCGTTTCCTCTTGTGCGTCTTCTGTCTCTTAGATTGAGACAGAAAGGATTCGAGTAAGGAGATTAATTTTTTTGTATTATCTTCAGACACAAGCTCCGGCTGAGTACAAGCTGCGCAAATGTTTGACGTATAACCCTTAGGAAGCGGTTTGATACACGTAATACATAAGGGCTGCTTCGTATGTCTCTTCACACACCTGGGTGAGGATTCCGGGTAATGGGAAAACGCCTCTAATCCACAGCTCCCACAATAATCGTCCTGGTGGTCATCAGGGAGAGGCTGGTCGCAGGATTGGCACAGCCTGTGCCTGTGCTTCCTGGCTCTTTTTCCTCCTTTACTGGAATGGCTGGACATCTGGAAGAGGAACAGATTAAATATATAAAGAACTAAGATACCATAAAATATAAAGTCAGGACAAACTGGCTGTAATCAGTCAAAACCAGAGCCTGGATCAGGGGTACCTTAGAAATAATAGAGCTCGACTGCCAAGGCACAAGGGCAGTGAGAGCATGGACTATACCACCTTAAATACAGGAGAAAATTTGAATTTGCCGCCGGAATCCCGGGGGGCGGGCGCCCGCTGATGACGTCACACTCAGCAGCCGACGCTGCGTTCCACGATGCGTTCCACTGGGATTTGCAGGCACAGCCATTGCCACCCAGAGAGAGAAGCGCTGGTGCGGCATATTGCAGGCATCGCTGCACACCCGAACCCGGCACAGGAGAGGAAAGACTCCACAGAGCAGCGCCAAGGCACCCCCATGGCTAGCTGGACTCTGAGCCTAAGCCTGGGACACCCCCCAGGCATGAGGGATCCAGATGAGGTGGGCTATGAAAACCTGTCCAGAATCAGGACATGAAAAAAACACATTGGAGGTTTGAAAGAGGGAGTGCTTTATAGGGACCTATAGGACTGCTAATTAATTAATTATCTTGTTTTTATCTAGGTGGGCGGTCCTGGGGTGAGAATAGGACTCTGTTAACCCTTCATGTGCTGCCGAGGACGACAGGGGAAATACCTGATTCCACCAAATTTTGATTGAGGGGTGCGATATACCTGCATCCACAAAATACTGATTAAGGGGTTTGATATACCTGTTTCCACAAAATACTGATGAGGGCTGCAATATACCTTATTCCACAAAATATTGATTAAGGGGTTTGATATACCTGCTTCCACAAAATACTGATTAAGGGGTTTGATATACCTGCTTCCACAAAATACTGTTTGAAGGCTATAATATACCTGCCTCCACAAAATACTGATTAAGAGGTTTGATATACCTGCTTCCACAATATACTGATTCAGGGCTGCGATATACCTGCTTCCGCAAAATATTGATTAAGGGGTTCGATATACCTGTTTCGACAAAATACTGATTGAGGGCTGCAATATACCTGATTCCACAAAATATTGAATGAGGCCTGCGATATCCCTGCTTCCAAAAAAGAGTAATTAAAAGGATTGATATACCTGCTTCCACAAAATACTGATTAAGGGGTTCGATATACCTGTTTCCAGCAAATATTGATTGAGGCCTGCGATATACCTGATTTCACAAAATACTGATTAAGGGGTTTTATATACCTGCTTCCACAAAATAAAAATTGAGGGCTGCGATATACCTGCTTCCACAAAATACTGATTAAGTGGTTTAATATACCTACTTCACAAAATACTGATTAAGGAGTTTGATATTCCTGCTTCCACAAAATTCTGATTAAAAGATTCGATATACCTGTTTCCACCAAATATTGATTGAGGAATGCGATATACTTACTTCCACAAAATGCTGATTAAAGGGTTTGATATACCAGCTTCAACAAAATACTGATTAAAGGGTTCGATATACCTGTTTCCACCCAATATCGATTGAGGCCTACGCTATATATGCTTCCACAAAATATTGATTAAGGGGTTTGATATACCTGCTTCCACAAAATACTGATTAAGTGGTTTGATATAAGTGCTTCGAAAAAATACTGATTGAGGGCTGCGATATTCCTGTTTCAACAAAATACTGATAAAGTGGTTTGATATACCTGCTTCCGCAAAATATTGATTAAGGGGTATAATATACCTGCTTCCACCAAATACTGATTATGGGGTTTGATATACCTGCTTCGAAAAAATACTTATTGACTGCTGCGATATTCCTTTTTCCACAAAATATTGATAAAGGGGTTTGATATAACTGCTTCCACAAAATAATGATTGAGGGCTGCGATATACCTGCTTCCAAAAAATTCTGATTAGGGGTTTAATATACCTGCTTCCACAAAATACTTATTGAGGGCTACGATATACCCGTTTCCACAAAATACTGATTAAAGTGTTCGATATACCTGTTTCAACCAAACATTTATTGAGGCCTTCGATATTCCTGCTTCCACAAAATAGTGATTAAGGGGTTTGATATACCTGTTTCCACAAAATAGTGATTAAGGGGTTTGATATACCTGCTTCCACAAAATACTGTTTGAAGGCTATGATATACCTGCCTCCACAAAATACTGATTGAGGGCTGCGATATACCTGCTTCCACAAAAGACTGATTAAAGGGTTTGATATACCAGCTTCAACAAAATACTGATTAAAGGGTTCGATATACCTGTTTCCACCCAATATCGATTGAGGCCTACGCTATATATGATTCCACAAAATATTGATTAAGGGGTTTGATATACCTGCTTCCACAAAATACTGATTAAGTGGTTTGATATAAGTGCTTCGAAAAAATACTGATTGAGGGCTGCAATATTCCTGTTTCAACAAAATACTGATAAAGTGGTTTCATATACCTGCTTCCACAAAATATTGATTAAGGGGTTTAATATACCTGCTTTCACAAAATACTTATTGAGGGCTACAATATACCCGTTTCCACAAAATACTGATTAAGGTGTTCGATATACCTGTTTCAACCAAATATTTATTGAGGCCTTCGATATTCCTGCTTCCACAAAATAGTAATTAAGGGGTTTGATATACCTGTTTCCACAAAATACTGATTAAGGGGTTTGATATATCTGCTTCCATAAAATACTGATTAAGGGGTTTGATATACCTGCATCCACAAAATACTATTTGAGGGCTACGATATACCTTCCTCCACAAAATACTGATTAAGGGGATTAATATACCTGCTTCCACAAAAAATTTATGGAGGGCTGGGATATTCCTGCTTCCACAAAATACTGATTAAGAGGTTTGATATACCTGCTTCCACAATATACTGATTAAGGGGTTCGATATACCTGTTTCCACCAAATATTGATTGAGGCCTGCGATTTACCTGCTTCCACAAAATACTGATTAAGGGGTTTGATATACCTGCTTCCAAAAAATACTGATTGAGGGCTGCGATATACCTGCTTCCACAAAATATCGATTGAGGGGTGCGATATACCTGCTTTCACAAAATACTGATAAAGGAGTTTGATATACCTGCTTCCAAAAAATATTGATTAAGGGGTTTATTATACATGCTTTCACAAAATACTGATTGATGGCTGCGATATACCTGTTTCCACAAAATTCTTATTGAGGGGTTCAATATACCTGTTTCCACCAAACATTGATTGAGACCTTCGATATTGTTGCTTACAAAAAACAGTGATTAAGGGGTGTGATATACCTACTTCCACAAAATACTGATTAAGGGGTTTGATATACCTGCTTCCACAAAATACTTTTTGAGGGCTACGATATACCTTTCTCCACAAAATACTGATTAAGGGGTTTGATATATCAGCTTCAACAAAATACTGATTAAGGGGTTCGATATACCTGTTTCCAGCTAATGTTTATTGAGGCCTACGCTATATATGCTTCCACTAAATATTGATTAAGGGGTTTAAGATACCTGCTTCCACAAAATACTGATAAAGGGGTTTGATATACCTGCTTCGAAAAAATACTTATTGAGGGCTGCGATATTCCTTTTTCCACAAAATACTGATAAAGGGGTTTGATATAACTGCTTCCAAAAAATAATGATTGAGGGCTGCGATATACCAGCTTCCAAAAAATTCTGATTAGGGGTTTAATATACCTGCTTCCACAAAATACTTATTGAGGGCTACAATAGACCCATTTTCACAAAATACTGATTAAGGTGTTCGATATACCTGTTTCAACCAAACATTTATTGAGGCCTTCGATATTCCTGCTTCCACAAAATAGTGATTAAGGGGTTTGATATACCTGTTTCCAAAAAATACTGATTAAGGGGTTTGATATACCTGCTTCCACAAAATACTGATTAAGGGGTTTGATATACCTGCATCCACAAAATACTATTTGAGGGCTACGATATACCTTCCTCCACAAAATACTGATTAAGGGGATTGATATACCTGCTTCCACAAAAAATTTATGGAGGGCTGGGATATTCCTGCTTCCACAAAATACTGATTAAGAGGTTTGATATACCTGCTTCCACAATATACTAATTGTTGGCTGCGATATACCTGCTTCCACAAAATACTGATTAAGGGGTTCGATATACCTGTTTCCACCAAATATTGATTGAGGCCTGCGATTTACCTGCTTTCACAAAATACTGATTAAGGGGTTTGATATTCCTGCTTCCAAAAAATACTGATTGAGGGCTGAGATATACCTGCTTCCACAAAATATTGATTGAGGGGTGAGATAAACCTGCTTTCACAAAATACTGATAAAGGAGTTTGATATACCTGCTGCCAAAAAATATTGATTAAGGGGTTTATTATACATGCTTTCACAAAATACTGATTGATGGCTGCGTTATACGTGTTTCCACAAAATTCTTATTGAGGGGTTCGATATACCTGTTTCTACCAAACATTGATTGAGGCCTTTGATATTGTTGCTTACACAAAACAGTGATTATGGGGTGTGATATACCTGCTTTCACAAAATACTGATTAAGGGGTTTGATATACCTGCTTCCACAAAATACTGTTTGAGAGCTAGGATATACCTTTCTCCACAAAATACTGATTAAGGGGTTTGATATATCAGCTTCAACAAAATACTGATTAAGGGGTTCGATATACCTGTTTCCAGCTAATGTTTATTGAGGCCTACGCTATATATGCTTCCACAAAATATTGATTAATGGGTTTGATATACCTGCTTCCACAAAAGACTGGTTAAGGGGTTAGATATACCTGTTTCCACCAAATATTGATTGTGGGGTGCGATATACCTGCTTTCACAAAATATTGATTAAGGAGTTTTATATACCTGCTTCCACAAAATACTGATTGAGGCCTACAATAGACCCATTTTCACAAAATACTGATTAAGGTGTTCGATATACCTGTTTCAACCAAACATTTATTGAGGCCTTCGATATTCCTGCTTCCACAAAATAGTGATTAAGGGGTTTGATATACCTGTTTCCAAAAAATACTGATTAAGGGGTTTGATATACCTGCTTCCACAAAATACTGATTAAGGGGTTTGATATACCTGCATCCACAAAATACTATTTGAGGGCTACGATATACCTTCCTCCACAAAATACTGATTAAGGGGATTGATATACCTGCTTCCACAAAAAATTTATGGAGGGCTGGGATATTCCTGCTTCCACAAAATACTGATTAAGAGGTTTGATATACCTGCTTCCACAATATACTAATTGTTGGCTGCGATATACCTGCTTCCACAAAATACTGATTAAGGGGTTCGATATACCTGTTTCCACCAAATATTGATTGAGGCCTGCGATTTACCTGCTTTCACAAAATACTGATTAAGGGGTTTGATATTCCTGCTTCCAAAAAATACTGATTGAGGGCTGAGATATACCTGCTTCCACAAAATATTGATTGAGGGGTGAGATAAACCTGCTTTCACAAAATACTGATAAAGGAGTTTGATATACCTGCTGCCAAAAAATATTGATTAAGGGGTTTATTATACATGCTTTCACAAAATACTGATTGATGGCTGCGTTATACGTGTTTCCACAAAATTCTTATTGAGGGGTTCGATATACCTGTTTCTACCAAACATTGATTGAGGCCTTTGATATTGTTGCTTACACAAAACAGTGATTATGGGGTGTGATATACCTGCTTTCACAAAATACTGATTAAGGGGTTTGATATACCTGCTTCCACAAAATACTGTTTGAGAGCTAGGATATACCTTTCTCCACAAAATACTGATTAAGGGGTTTGATATATCAGCTTCAACAAAATACTGATTAAGGGGTTCGATATACCTGTTTCCAGCTAATGTTTATTGAGGCCTACGCTATATATGCTTCCACAAAATATTGATTAATGGGTTTGATATACCTGCTTCCACAAAAGACTGGTTAAGGGGTTAGATATACCTGTTTCCACCAAATATTGATTGTGGGGTGCGATATACCTGCTTTCACAAAATATTGATTAAGGAGTTTTATATACCTGCTTCCACAAAATACTGATTGAGGCCTGCGATATACCTGCATCCACAAAATACTAATTAAGGGGTTTTCTATATCTGCTTCCACAAAATTCTGATTGAGGGCTGCGATATACCTACTTCCACAAAATACTGATTAAGGGGTTTGATATACCTGCTTCCACAAAATACTGATTGAGGGCTGCGATATACCTGCTTCCACAAAAGACTGATTAAGGGGTGAGATATACCTGATTCCACCAAATATTGATTGAGGGGTGCGATATACCTGCTTCCACAAAATACTGATTAAGGGGTTTGATATACCTGTTTCCAGAAAATACTGATTGAGGGCTGCAATATACCTGCTTCCACAAAATATTGATTGAGGGGTGCGATATACCTGCTTTCACAAAATACTGATAAAGGAGTTTGATATACCTGCTTCCAAAAAATATTGAATAAGGGGTTTAACATACATGCTTTCACAAAATACTGATTGAGGGCTGCGATATTCCTGTTTCTACAAATTTTTTATTGAGGGGTTCGATGTACCTGTTTCCACCAGACATTGATTGAGGCCTTCGATATTGTTGCTTACACAAAATAGTAATTAAAGGGTATGATATACCTGCTTCCACCAAATACTGATTGAGGGGTTTGATATGCCTGCTTCCACAAAACACTGTTTGAGGGCTACGATATACCTTTCTCCACAAAATACTGATTAAGGGGTTTGATATACCAGCTTCAACAAAATACTGATTAAGGGGTTCGATATACCTGATTCCATCTAATGTTTATTGAGGTCTACGCTATATATGCTTCCACAAAATATTGATTAAAGGGTTTGATATACCTGCTTCCACAAAATACTGATTAAGAGGTTTGATATAACTGCTTCCACAAAATAATGATTGAAGAATGCGATATACCTGCTTTCAAAAAATTCTGATTAGGGGTTTAATATACCTGCTTCCAAAAAATACTGATTGAGGGCTATGTTATACCTGCTTCCACAAAATACTGATTAAGGGGTTAGATATGCCTGTTTCCACCAAATATTGATTGAGGGGTGCGATATACCTGCTTCCACAAAAAATTGATAAAGTGGTTTGATATAACTGCTTCCACAAAATAATGATTGAAGGCTGCGATATACCTGCTTCCAAAAAATTCTGATTAGGGGTTTAATATACCTGCTTCCACAAAATACTGATTGAGGGCTATGTTATACCTGCTTCCACAAAATACTGATTGAGGGCTGCGATATACCTGTTTCCACCAAACATTGATTGAGGCCTTCAATATTGTTGCTTACACAAAACAGTGATTAAAGGGTGTGATATACCTGCTTCCACAAAATATTGATTAAGGGGTTTGATATACCTGCTTCCACAAAATACTTTTTGAGAGCTACGATATACCTTTCTCCACAAAATACTGATTAAGGGGTTTGATATATCAGCTTCAGCAAAATACTGATTAAGGGGTTCGATATACCTGTTTCCAGCTAATGTTTATTGAGGCCTACGCTATATATGCTTCCACAAAATATTGATTAAGGGGTTTGATATACCTGCTTCCACAAAATACTGATTAAGGGGTTTGATATACCTGCTTCGAAAAAATACTTATTGAGGGCTGCGATATTCCTTTTTCCACAAAATACTGATAAAGGGGTTTGATATAACTGCTTCCACAAAATAATGATTGAGGGCTGCGATATACCAGCTTCCAAAAAATTCTGATTAGGGGTTTAATATACCTGCTTCCACAAAATACTGATTAAGGGGTTTAATATACCTGCTTTCACAAAATACTTATTGAGGGCTACAATATACCCATTTTCACAAAATACTGATTAAGGTGTTCGATATACCTGTTTCAACCAAACATTTATTGAGGCCTTCGATATTCCTGCTTCCACAAAATAGTGATTAAGGGGTTTGATATACCTGTTTCCACAAAATACTGATTAAGGGGTTTGATATACCTGCTTCCACAAAATACTGATTAAGGGGTTTGATATACCTGCATCCACAAAATACTATTTGAGGGCTACGATATACCTTCCTCCACAAAATACTGATTAAGGGGATTGATATACCTGCTTCCACAAAAAATTTATGGAGGGCTGCGATATACCTGCTTCCACAAAATATCGATTGAGGGGTGCGATATACCTGCTTTCACAAAATACTGATAAAGGAGTTTGATATACCTGCTTCCAAAAAATATTGATTAAGGGGTTTATTATACATGCTTTCACAAAATACTGATTGATGGCTGCGATATACCTGTTTCCACAAAATTCTTATTGAGGGGTTCAATATACCTGTTTCCACCAAACATTGATTGAGACCTTCGATATTGTTGCTTACACAAAACAGTGATTAAGGGGTGTGATATACCTACTTCCACAAAATACTGATTAAGGGGTTTGATATACCTGCTTCCACAAAATACTTTTTGAGGGCTACGATATACCTTTCTCCACAAAATACTGATTAAGGGGTTTGATATATCAGCTTCAACAAAATACTGATTAAGGGGTTCGATATACCTGTTTCCAGCTAATGTTTATTGAGGCCTACGCTATATATGCTTCCACTAAATATTGATTAAGGGGTTTAAGATACCTGCTTCCACAAAATACTGATAAAGGGGTTTGATATACCTGCTTCGAAAAAATACTTATTGAGGGCTGCGATATTCCTTTTTCCACAAAATACTGATAAAGGGGTTTGATATAACTGCTTCCAAAAAATAATGATTGAGGGCTGCGATATACCAGCTTCCAAAAAATTCTGATTAGGGGTTTAATATACCTGCTTCCACAAAATACTTATTGAGGGCTACAATAGACCCATTTTCACAAAATACTGATTAAGGTGTTCGATATACCTGTTTCAACCAAACATTTATTGAGGCCTTCGATATTCCTGCTTCCACAAAATAGTGATTAAGGGGTTTGATATACCTGTTTCCAAAAAATACTGATTAAGGGGTTTGATATACCTGCTTCCACAAAATACTGATTAAGGGGTTTGATATACCTGCATCCACAAAATACTATTTGAGGGCTACGATATACCTTCCTCCACAAAATACTGATTAAGGGGATTGATATACCTGCTTCCACAAAAAATTTATGGAGGGCTGGGATATTCCTGCTTCCACAAAATACTGATTAAGAGGTTTGATATACCTGCTTCCACAATATACTAATTGTTGGCTGCGATATACCTGCTTCCACAAAATACTGATTAAGGGGTTCGATATACCTGTTTCCACCAAATATTGATTGAGGCCTGCGATTTACCTGCTTTCACAAAATACTGATTAAGGGGTTTGATATTCCTGCTTCCAAAAAATACTGATTGAGGGCTGAGATATACCTGCTTCCACAAAATATTGATTGAGGGGTGAGATAAACCTGCTTTCACAAAATACTGATAAAGGAGTTTGATATACCTGCTGCCAAAAAATATTGATTAAGGGGTTTATTATACATGCTTTCACAAAATACTGATTGATGGCTGCGTTATACGTGTTTCCACAAAATTCTTATTGAGGGGTTCGATATACCTGTTTCTACCAAACATTGATTGAGGCCTTTGATATTGTTGCTTACACAAAACAGTGATTATGGGGTGTGATATACCTGCTTTCACAAAATACTGATTAAGGGGTTTGATATACCTGCTTCCACAAAATACTGTTTGAGAGCTAGGATATACCTTTCTCCACAAAATACTGATTAAGGGGTTTGATATATCAGCTTCAACAAAATACTGATTAAGGGGTTCGATATACCTGTTTCCAGCTAATGTTTATTGAGGCCTACGCTATATATGCTTCCACAAAATATTGATTAAGGGGTTTGATATACCTGCTTCCACAAAAGACTGGTTAAGGGGTTAGATATACCTGTTTCCACCAAATATTGATTGTGGGGTGCGATATACCTGCTTTCACAAAATATTGATTAAGGAGTTTTATATACCTGCTTCCACAAAATACTGATTGAGGCCTGCGATATACCTGCATCCACAAAATACTAATTAAGGGGTTTTCTATATCTGCTTCCACAAAATTCTGATTGAGGGCTGCGATATACCTACTTCCACAAAATACTGATTAAGGGGTTTGATATACCTGCTTCCACAAAATACTGATTGAGGGCTGCGATATACCTGCTTCCACAAAAGACTGATTAAGGGGTGAGATATACCTGATTCCACCAAATATTGATTGAGGGGTGCGATATACCTGCTTCCACAAAATACTGATTAAGGGGTTTGATATACCTGCTTCCACAAAATACTGATTGAGGGGTTTGATATACCTGCTTCCACAAAATATTGATTGAGGGGTGCGATATACCTGCTTTCACAAAATACTGATAAAGGAGTTTGATATACCTGCTTCCAAAAAATATTGAATAAGGGGTTTAACATACATGCTTTCACAAAATACTGATTGAGGGCTGCGATATTCCTGTTTCTACAAATTTTTTATTGAGGGGTTCGATGTACCTGTTTCCACCAGACATTGATTGAGGCCTTCGATATTGTTGCTTACACAAAATAGTAATTAAAGGGTATGATATACCTGCTTCCACCAAATACTGATTGAGGGGTTTGATATACCTGCTTCCACAAAATACTGTTTGAGGGCTACGATATACCTTTCTCCACAAAATACTGATTAAGGGGTTTGATATACCAGCTTCAACAAAATACTGATTAAGGGGTTCGATATACCTGATTCCATCTAATGTTTATTGAGGTCTACGCTATATATGCTTCCACAAAATATTGATTAAAGGGTTTGATATACCTGCTTCCACAAAATACTGATTAAGAGGTTTGATATAACTGCTTCCACAAAATAATGATTGAAGAATGCGATATACCTGCTTTCAAAAAATTCTGATTAGGGGTTTAATATACCTGCTTCCAAAAAATACTGATTGAGGGCTATGTTATACCTGCTTCCACAAAATACTGATTAAGGGGTTAGATATGCCTGTTTCCACCAAATATTGATTGAGGGGTGCGATATACCTGCTTCCACAAAAAATTGATAAAGGGGTTTGATATAACTGCTTCCACAAAATAATGATTGAAGGCTGCGATATACCTGCTTCCAAAAAATTCTGATTAGGGGTTTAATATACCTGCTTCCACAAAATACTGATTGAGGGCTATGTTATACCTGCTTCCACAAAATACTGATTGAGGGCTGCGATATACCTGTTTCCACCAAACATTGATTGAGGCCTTCAATATTGTTGCTTACACAAAACAGTGATTAAAGGGTGTGATATACCTGCTTCCACAAAATATTGATTAAGGGGTTTGATATACCTGCTTCCACAAAATACTTTTTGAGAGCTACGATATACCTTTCTCCACAAAATACTGATTAAGGGGTTTGATATATCAGCTTCAGCAAAATACTGATTAAGGGGTTCGATATACCTGTTTCCAGCTAATGTTTATTGAGGCCTACGCTATATATGCTTCCACAAAATATTGATTAAGGGGTTTGATATACCTGCTTCCACAAAATACTGATTAAGGGGTTTGAAATACCTGCTTCGAAAAAATACTTATTGAGGGCTGCGATATTCCTTTTTCCACAAAATACTGATAAAGGGGTTTGATATAACTGCTTCCACAAAATAATGATTGAGGGCTGCGATATACCAGCTTCCAAAAAATTCTGATTAGGGGTTTAATATACCTGCTTCCACAAAATACTGATTAAGGGGTTTAATATACCTGCTTTCACAAAATACTTATTGAGGGCTACAATATACCCATTTTCACAAAATACTGATTAAGGTGTTCGATATACCTGTTTCAAACAAACATTTATTGAGGCCTTCGATATTCCTGCTTCCACAAAATAGTGATTAAGGGGTTTGATATACCTGTTTCCACAAAATACTGATTAAGGGGTTTGATATACCTGCTTCCACAAAATACTGATTAAGGGGTTTGATATACCTGCATCCACAAAATACTATTTGAGGGCTACGATATACCTTCCTCCACAAAATACTGATTAAGGGGATTGATATACCTGCTTCCACAAAAAATTTATGGAGGGCTGCGATATACCTGCTTCCACAAAATATCGATTGAGGGGTGCGATATACCTGCTTCCACAAAATACTGATAAAGGAGTTTGATATACCTGCTTCCAAAAAATATTGATTAAGGGGTTTATTATACATGCTTTCACAAAATACTGATTGATGGCTGCGATATACCTGTTTCCACAAAATTCTTATTGAGGGGTTCAATATACCTGTTTCCACCAAACATTGATTGAGACCTTCGATATTGTTGCTTACACAAAACAGTGATTAAGGGGTGTGATATACCTACTTCCACAAAATACTGATTAAGGGGTTTGATATACCTGCTTCCACAAAATACTTTTTGAGGGCTACGATATACCTTTCTCCACAAAATACTGATTAAGGGGTTTGATATATCAGCTTCAACAAAATACTGATTAAGGGGTTCGATATACCTGTTTCCAGCTAATGTTTATTGAGGCCTACGCTATATATGCTTCCACTAAATATTGATTAAGGGGTTTAAGATACCTGCTTCCACAAAATACTGATAAAGGGGTTTGATATACCTGCTTCGAAAAAATACTTATTGAGGGCTGCGATATTCCTTTTTCCACAAAATACTGATAAAGGGGTTTGATATAACTGCTTCCAAAAAATAATGATTGAGGGCTGCGATATACCAGCTTCCAAAAAATTCTGATTAGGGGTTTAATATACCTGCTTCCACAAAATACTTATTGAGGGCTACAATAGACCCATTTTCACAAAATACTGATTAAGGTGTTCGATATACCTGTTTCAACCAAACATTTATTGAGGCCTTCGATATTCCTGCTTCCACAAAATAGTGATTAAGGGGTTTGATATACCTGTTTCCACAAAATACTGATTAAGGGGTTTGATATACCTGCTTCCACAAAATACTGATTAAGGGGTTTGATATACCTGCATCCACAAAATACTATTTGAGGGCTACGATATACCTTCCTCCACAAAATACTGATTAAGGGGATTGATATACCTGCTTCCACAAAAAATTTATGGAGGGCTGCGATATACCTGCTTCCACAAAATATCGATTGAGGGGTGCGATATACCTGCTTTCACAAAATACTGATAAAGGAGTTTGATATACCTGCTTCCAAAAAATATTGATTAAGGGGTTTATTATACATGCTTTCACAAAATACTGATTGATGGCTGCGATATACCTGTTTCCACAAAATTCTTATTGAGGGGTTCAATATACCTGTTTCCACCAAACATTGATTGAGACCTTCGATATTGTTGCTTACACAAAACAGTGATTAAGGGGTGTGATATACCTACTTCCACAAAATACTGATTAAGGGGTTTGATATACCTGCTTCCACAAAATACTTTTTGAGGGCTACGATATACCTTTCTCCACAAAATACTGATTAAGGGGTTTGATATATCAGCTTCAACAAAATACTGATTAAGGGGTTCGATATACCTGTTTCCAGCTAATGTTTATTGAGGCCTACGCTATATATGCTTCCACTAAATATTGATTAAGGGGTTTAAGATACCTGCTTCCACAAAATACTGATAAAGGGGTTTGATATACCTGCTTCGAAAAAATACTTATTGAGGGCTGCGATATTCCTTTTTCCACAAAATACTGATAAAGGGGTTTGATATAACTGCTTCCAAAAAATAATGATTGAGGGCTGCGATATACCAGCTTCCAAAAAATTCTGATTAGGGGTTTAATATACCTGCTTCCACAAAATACTTATTGAGGGCTACAATAGACCCATTTTCACAAAATACTGATTAAGGTGTTCGATATACCTGTTTCAACCAAACATTTATTGAGGCCTTCGATATTCCTGCTTCCACAAAATAGTGATTAAGGGGTTTGATATACCTGTTTCCAAAAAATACTGATTAAGGGGTTTGATATACCTGCTTCCACAAAATACTGATTAAGGGGTTTGATATACCTGCATCCACAAAATACTATTTGAGGGCTACGATATACCTTCCTCCACAAAATACTGATTAAGGGGATTGATATACCTGCTTCCACAAAAAATTTATGGAGGGCTGGGATATTCCTGCTTCCACAAAATACTGATTAAGAGGTTTGATATACCTGCTTCCACAATATACTAATTGTTGGCTGCGATATACCTGCTTCCACAAAATACTGATTAAGGGGTTCGATATACCTGTTTCCACCAAATATTGATTGAGGCCTGCGATTTACCTGCTTTCACAAAATACTGATTAAGGGGTTTGATATTCCTGCTTCCAAAAAATACTGATTGAGGGCTGAGATATACCTGCTTCCACAAAATATTGATTGAGGGGTGAGATAAACCTGCTTTCACAAAATACTGATAAAGGAGTTTGATATACCTGCTGCCAAAAAATATTGATTAAGGGGTTTATTATACATGCTTTCACAAAATACTGATTGATGGCTGCGTTATACGTGTTTCCACAAAATTCTTATTGAGGGGTTCGATATACCTGTTTCTACCAAACATTGATTGAGGCCTTTGATATTGTTGCTTACACAAAACAGTGATTATGGGGTGTGATATACCTGCTTTCACAAAATACTGATTAAGGGGTTTGATATACCTGCTTCCACAAAATACTGTTTGAGAGCTAGGATATACCTTTCTCCACAAAATACTGATTAAGGGGTTTGATATATCAGCTTCAACAAAATACTGATTAAGGGGTTCGATATACCTGTTTCCAGCTAATGTTTATTGAGGCCTACGCTATATATGCTTCCACAAAATATTGATTAATGGGTTTGATATACCTGCTTCCACAAAAGACTGGTTAAGGGGTTAGATATACCTGTTTCCACCAAATATTGATTGTGGGGTGCGATATACCTGCTTTCACAAAATATTGATTAAGGAGTTTTATATACCTGCTTCCACAAAATACTGATTGAGGCCTGCGATATACCTGCATCCACAAAATACTAATTAAGGGGTTTTCTATATCTGCTTCCACAAAATTCTGATTGAGGGCTGCGATATACCTACTTCCACAAAATACTGATTAAGGGGTTTGATATACCTGCTTCCACAAAATACTGATTGAGGGCTGCGATATACCTGCTTCCACAAAAGACTGATTAAGGGGTGAGATATACCTGATTCCACCAAATATTGATTGAGGGGTGCGATATACCTGCTTCCACAAAATACTGATTAAGGGGTTTGATATACCTGTTTCCAGAAAATACTGATTGAGGGCTGCAATATACCTGCTTCCACAAAATATTGATTGAGGGGTGCGATATACCTGCTTTCACAAAATACTGATAAAGGAGTTTGATATACCTGCTTCCAAAAAATATTGAATAAGGGGTTTAACATACATGCTTTCACAAAATACTGATTGAGGGCTGCGATATTCCTGTTTCTACAAATTTTTTATTGAGGGGTTCGATGTACCTGTTTCCACCAGACATTGATTGAGGCCTTCGATATTGTTGCTTACACAAAATAGTGATTAAAGGGTATGATATACCTGCTTCCACCAAATACTGATTGAGGGGTTTGATATGCCTGCTTCCACAAAACACTGTTTGAGGGCTACGATATACCTTTCTCCACAAAATACTGATTAAGGGGTTTGATATACCAGCTTCAACAAAATACTGATTAAGGGGTTCGATATACCTGATTCCATCTAATGTTTATTGAGGTCTACGCTATATATGCTTCCACAAAATATTGATTAAAGGGTTTGATATACCTGCTTCCACAAAATACTGATTATGAGGTTTGATATAACTGCTTCCACAAAATAATGATTGAAGAATGCGATATACCTGCTTTCAAAAAATTCTGATTAGGGGTTTAATATACCTGCTTCCAAAAAATACTGATTGAGGGCTATGTTATACCTGCTTCCACAAAATACTGATTAAGGGGTTAGATATGCCTGTTTCCACCAAATATTGATTGAGGGGTGCGATATACCTGCTTCCACAAAAAATTGATAAAGGGGTTTGATATAACTGCTTCCACAAAATAATGATTGAAGGCTGCGATATACCTGCTTCCAAAAAATTCTGATTAGGGGTTTAATATACCTGCTTCCACAAAATACTGATTGAGGGCTATGTTATACCTGCTTCCACAAAATACTGATTGAGGGCTGCGATATACCTGTTTCCACCAAACATTGATTGAGGCCTTCAATATTGTTGCTTACACAAAACAGTGATTAAAGGGTGTGATATACCTGCTTCCACAAAATATTGATTAAGGGGTTTGATATACCTGCTTCCACAAAATACTTTTTGAGAGCTACGATATACCTTTCTCCACAAAATACTGATTAAGGGGTTTGATATATCAGCTTCAGCAAAATACTGATTAAGGGGTTCGATATACCTGTTTCCAGCTAATGTTTATTGAGGCCTACGCTATATATGCTTCCACAAAATATTGATTAAGGGGTTTGATATACCTGCTTCCACAAAATACTGATTAAGGGGTTTGATATACCTGCTTCGAAAAAATACTTATTGAGGGCTGCGATATTCCTTTTTCCACAAAATACTGATAAAGGGGTTTGATATAACTGCTTCCACAAAATAATGATTGAGGGCTGCGATATACCAGCTTCCAAAAAATTCTGATTAGGGGTTTAATATACCTGCTTCCACAAAATACTGATTAAGGGGTTTAATATACCTGCTTTCACAAAATACTTATTGAGGGCTACAATATACCCATTTTCACAAAATACTGATTAAGGTGTTCGATATACCTGTTTCAACCAAACATTTATTGAGGCCTTCGATATTCCTGCTTCCACAAAATAGTGATTAAGGGGTTTGATATACCTGTTTCCACAAAATACTGATTAAGGGGTTTGATATACCTGCTTCCACAAAATACTGATTAAGGGGTTTGATATACCTGCATCCACAAAATACTATTTGAGGGCTACGATATACCTTCCTCCACAAAATACTGATTAAGGGGATTGATATACCTGCTTCCACAAAAAATTTATGGAGGGCTGCGATATACCTGCTTCCACAAAATATCGATTGAGGGGTGCGATATACCTGCTTTCACAAAATACTGATAAAGGAGTTTGATATACCTGCTTCCAAAAAATATTGATTAAGGGGTTTATTATACATGCTTTCACAAAATACTGATTGATGGCTGCGATATACCTGTTTCCACAAAATTCTTATTGAGGGGTTCAATATACCTGTTTCCACCAAACATTGATTGAGACCTTCGATATTGTTGCTTACACAAAACAGTGATTAAGGGGTGTGATATACCTACTTCCACAAAATACTGATTAAGGGGTTTGATATACCTGCTTCGAAAAAATACTTATTGAGGGCTGCGATATTCCTTTTTCCACAAAATACTGATAAAGGGGTTTGATATAACTGCTTCCACAAAATAATGATTGAGGGCTGCGATATACCAGCTTCCAAAAAATTCTGATTAGGGGTTTAATATACCTGCTTCCACAAAATACTGATTAAGGGGTTTAATATACCTGCTTTCACAAAATACTTATTGAGGGCTACAATATACCCATTTTCACAAAATACTGATTAAGGTGTTCGATATACCTGTTTCAACCAAACATTTATTGAGGCCTTCGATATTCCTGCTTCCACAAAATAGTGATTAAGGGGTTTGATATACCTGTTTCCACAAAATACTGATTAAGGGGTTTGATATACCTGCTTCCACAAAATACTGATTAAGGGGTTTGATATACCTGCATCCACAAAATACTATTTGAGGGCTACGATATACCTTCCTCCACAAAATACTGATTAAGGGGATTGATATACCTGCTTCCACAAAAAATTTATGGAGGGCTGCGATATACCTGCTTCCACAAAATATCGATTGAGGGGTGCGATATACCTGCTTTCACAAAATACTGATAAAGGAGTTTGATATACCTGCTTCCAAAAAATATTGATTAAGGGGTTTATTATACATGCTTTCACAAAATACTGATTGATGGCTGCGATATACCTGTTTCCACAAAATTCTTATTGAGGGGTTCAATATACCTGTTTCCACCAAACATTGATTGAGACCTTCGATATTGTTGCTTACACAAAACAGTGATTAAGGGGTGTGATATACCTACTTCCACAAAATACTGATTAAGGGGTTTGATATACCTGCTTCCACAAAATACTTTTTGAGGGCTACGATATACCTTTCTCCACAAAATACTGATTAAGGGGTTTGATATATCAGCTTCAACAAAATACTGATTAAGGGGTTCGATATACCTGTTTCCAGCTAATGTTTATTGAGGCCTAGGCTATATATGCTTCCACTAAATATTGATTAAGGGGTTTAAGATACCTGCTTCCACAAAATACTGATAAAGGGGTTTGATATACCTGCTTCGAAAAAATACTTATTGAGGGCTGCGATATTCCTTTTTCCACAAAATACTGATAAAGGGGTTTGATATAACTGCTTCCAAAAAATAATGATTGAGGGCTGCGATATACCAGCTTCCAAAAAATTCTGATTAGGGGTTTAATATACCTGCTTCCACAAAATACTTATTGAGGGCTACAATAGACCCATTTTCACAAAATACTGATTAAGGTGTTCGATATACCTGTTTCAACCAAACATTTATTGAGGCCTTCGATATTCCTGCTTCCACAAAATAGTGATTAAGGGGTTTGATATACCTGTTTCCAAAAAATACTGATTAAGGGGTTTGATATACCTGCTTCCACAAAATACTGATTAAGGGGTTTGATATACCTGCATCCACAAAATACTATTTGAGGGCTACGATATACCTTCCTCCACAAAATACTGATTAAGGGGATTGATATACCTGCTTCCACAAAAAATTTATGGAGGGCTGGGATATTCCTGCTTCCACAAAATACTGATTAAGAGGTTTTATATACCTGCTTCCACAATATACTAATTGTTGGCTGCGATATACCTGCTTCCACAAAATACTGATTAAGGGGTTCGATATACCTGTTTCCACCAAATATTGATTGAGGCCTGCGATTTACCTGCTTTCACAAAATACTGATTAAGGGGTTTGATATTCCTGCTTCCAAAAAATACTGATTGAGGGCTGAGATATACCTGCTTCCACAAAATATTGATTGAGGGGTGAGATAAACCTGCTTTCACAAAATACTGATAAAGGAGCTTGATATACCTGCTGCCAAAAAATAGTGATTAAGGGGTTTATTATACATGCTTTCACAAAATACTGATTGATGGCTGCGTTATACGTGTTTCCACAAAATTCTTATTGAGGGGTTCGATATACCTGTTTCTACCAAACATTGATTGAGGCCTTTGATATTGTTGCTTACACAAAACAGTGATTATGGGGTGTGATATACCTGCTTTCACAAAATACTGATTAAGGGGTTTGATATACCTGCTTCCACAAAATACTGTTTGAGAGCTAGGATATACCTTTCTCCACAAAATACTGATTAAGGGGTTTGATATATCAGCTTCAACAAAATACTGATTAAGGGGTTCGATATACCTGTTTCCAGCTAATGTTTATTGAGGCCTACGCTATATATGCTTCCACAAAATATTGATTAATGGGTTTGATATACCTGCTTCCACAAAAGACTGGTTAAGGGGTTAGATATACCTGTTTCCACCAAATATTGATTGTGGGGTGCGATATACCTGCTTTCACAAAATATTGATTAAGGAGTTTTATATACCTGCTTCCACAAAATACTGATTGAGGCCTGCGATATACCTGCATCCACAAAATACTAATTAAGGGGTTTTCTATATCTGCTTCCACAAAATTCTGATTGAGGGCTGCGATATACCTACTTCCACAAAATACTGATTAAGGGGTTTGATATACCTGCTTCCACAAAATACTGATTGAGGGCTGCGATATACCTGCTTCCACAAAAGACTGATTAAGGGGTGAGATATACCTGATTCCACCAAATATTGATTGAGGGGTGCGATATACCTGCTTCCACAAAATACTGATTAAGGGGTTTGATATACCTGTTTCCAGAAAATACTGATTGAGGGCTGCAATATACCTGCTTCCACAAAATATTGATTGAGGGGTGCGATATACCTGCTTTCACAAAATACTGATAAAGGAGTTTGATATACCTGCTTCCAAAAAATATTGAATAAGGGGTTTAACATACATGCTTTCACAAAATACTGATTGAGGGCTGCGATATTCCTGTTTCTACAAATTTTTTATTGAGGGGTTCGATGTACCTGTTTCCACCAGACATTGATTGAGGCCTTCGATATTGTTGCTTACACAAAATAGTAATTAAAGGGTATGATATACCTGCTTCCACCAAATACTGATTGAGGGGTTTGATATGCCTGCTTCCACAAAACACTGTTTGAGGGCTACGATATACCTTTCTCCACAAAATACTGATTAAGGGGTTTGATATACCAGCTTCAACAAAATACTGATTAAGGGGTTCGATATACCTGATTCCATCTAATGTTTATTGAGGTCTACGCTATATATGCTTCCACAAAATATTGATTAAAGGGTTTGATATACCTGCTTCCACAAAATACTGATTAAGAGGTTTGATATAACTGCTTCCACAAAATAATGATTGAAGAATGCGATATACCTGCTTTCAAAAAATTCTGATTAGGGGTTTAATATACCTGCTTCCAAAAAATACTGATTGAGGGCTATGTTATACCTGCTTCCACAAAATACTGATTAAGGGGTTGGATATGCCTGTTTCCACCAAATATTGATTGAGGGGTGCGATATACCTGCTTCCACAAAAAATTGATAAAGGGGTTTGATATAACTGCTTCCACAAAATAATGATTGAAGGCTGCGATATACCTGCTTCCAAAAAATTCTGATTAGGGGTTTAATATACCTGCTTCCACAAAATACTGATTGAGGGCTATGTTATACCTGCTTCCACAAAATACTGATTGAGGGCTGCGATATACCTGTTTCCACCAAACATTGATTGAGGCCTTCAATATTGTTGCTTACACAAAACAGTGATTAAAGGGTGTGATATACCTGCTTCCACAAAATATTGATTAAGGGGTTTGATATACCTGCTTCCACAAAATACTTTTTGAGAGCTACGATATACCTTTCTCCACAAAATACTGATTAAGGGGTTTGATATATCAGCTTCAGCAAAATACTGATTAAGGGGTTCGATATACCTGTTTCCAGCTAATGTTTATTGAGGCCTACGCTATATATGCTTCCACAAAATATTGATTAAGGGGTTTGATATACCTGCTTCCACAAAATACTGATTAAGGGGTTTGATATACCTGCTTCGAAAAAATACTTATTGAGGGCTGCGATATTCCTTTTTCCACAAAATACTGATAAAGGGGTTTGATATAACTGCTTCCACAAAATAATGATTGAGGGCTGCGATATACCAGCTTCCAAAAAATTCTGATTAGGGGTTTAATATACCTGCTTCCACAAAATACTGATTAAGGGGTTTAATATACCTGCTTTCACAAAATACTTATTGAGGGCTACAATATACCCATTTTCACAAAATACTGATTAAGGTGTTCGATATACCTGTTTCAACCAAACATTTATTGAGGCCTTCGATATTCCTGCTTCCACAAAATAGTGATTAAGGGGTTTGATATACCTGTTTCCACAAAATACTGATTAAGGGGTTTGATATACCTGCTTCCACAAAATACTGATTAAGGGGTTTGATATACCTGCATCCACAAAATACTATTTGAGGGCTACGATATACCTTCCTCCACAAAATACTGATTAAGGGGATTGATATACCTGCTTCCACAAAAAATTTATGGAGGGCTGGGATATTCCTGCTTCCACAAAATATTGATTAAGAGGTTTGATATACCTGCTTCCACAATATACTGATTGAGGGCTGCGATATACCTGCTTCCACAAAATACTGATTAAGGGGTTCGATATACCTGTTTCCACCAAATATTGATTGAGGCCTGCGATTTACCTGCTTTCACAAAATACTGATTAAGGGGTTTGATATACCTGCTTCCAAAAAATACTGAATGAGGGCTGAGATATACCTGCTTCCACAAAATATTGATTGAGGGGTGAGATATACCTGCTTTCACAAAATACTGATAAAGGAGTTTGATATACCTGCTGCCAAAAAATATTGATTAAGGGGTTTATTATACATGCTTTCACAAAATACTGATTGATGGCTGCGATATACCTGTTTCCACAAAATTCTTATTGAGGGGTTCGATATACCTGTTTCTACCAAACATTGATTGAGGCCTTTGATATTGTTGCTTACACAAAACAGTGATTAAGGGGTGTGATATACCTGCTTCCACAAAATACTGATTAAGGGGTTTGATATACCTGCTTCCACAAAATACTGTTTGAGAGCTACGATATACCTTTCTCCACAAAATACTGATTAAGGGGTTTGATATATCAGCTTCAACAAAATACTGATTAAGGGGTTCGATATACCTGTTTCCAGCTATTGTTTATTGAGGCCTACGCTATATATGCTTCCACAAAATATTGATTAAGGGGTTTGATATACCTGCTTCCACAAAATACTGATTAAGGGGTTTGATATACCTGCTTCGAAAAAATACTTATTGAGGGCTGCGATATTCCTTTTTCCACAAAATACTGATAAAGGGGTTTGATATAACTGCTTCCACAAAATAATGATTGAGGGCTGCGATATACCTGCTTCCAAAAAATTCTGATTAGGGGTTTAATATACCTGCTTCCACAAAATACTGATTGAGGGCTATGTTATACCTGCTTCCACAAAATACTGATTAAGGGGTTAGATATACCTGTTTCCACCAAATATTGATTGAGGGGTGCGATATACCTGCTTCCACAAAAAATTGATTAAGGGGTTTGATATACCTGCTGCCAGAAAATACTGATTGAGGGCTGCGATATACCTGCTTCCAGAAAATACTGATTAAAAGGTTTTCTATATCTACTTCCACAAAATACTGATTGAGGGCTGCGATATACCTACTTCCACAAAATACTGATTATGTGGTTCCATATATCATTTCCCACCAAATATTGATTAAGGTCTACTATATACCTGCTTCCACAAAATACTGATTAAGGGGATTGATTTTTATGCTTCCACAAAATACTGATTGAGGCCTAAGATACACCTACTTCAACAAAATACTGATTAAGGGGTTTGATATACCAGCTTCAACAAAATACTGATTATGGGGTTCGATATACCTGTTTCCACCCAATATTAATTGAGGCCTACGCTATATATGCTTCCACAAAATATTGATTAAGGGGTTTGATATACCTGCTTCCACAAAAAACTGATTAAGTGGTTTGATATACCTGCTTCGAAAAAATACTGATTGAGGGCTGCAATATACCTGCTTCCACAAAATATTGATAAGGGGTTTAATATACCTGCTTTCACTAAATACTTATTGAGTCTACGATATACCCGTTTCCACAAAATACTGATTAAGGTGTTCGATATACCTGTTTCAACCAAACATTTATTGAGGCCTTCGATATTCCTGCTTCCACAAAATAGTGATTAAGGGTTTGATATACCTGCTTCCACAAAATACTGATTAAGGGGTTTGATATACCTGCTTCCACAAAATACTGATTAAGGGGTTTGATATACCTACATCCACAAAATACTATTTGAGGGCTACGATATACCTTCCTCCACAAAATACTGAATAAGCGGATTAATATACCTGCTTCCACAAAAAATTTATGGAGGGCTGGGATATTCCTGCTTCCACAAAATACTGATTAAGAGGTTTGATATACCTGCTCCCACAATATACTGATTGAGGGCTGCGATATACCTGCTTCTGCAAAATACTGGTTAAGGGGTTCAATATACCTGTTTTCACCAAATATTGATTGAGGCCTGCGATTTACCTGATTCCACAAAATACTGATTAAGGGGTTTGATATACCTGCTTCCACAAAATACAGATTAAGGGGTTTAATATGCCTGCTTCCACAAAATACTAATTGAGGGCTATGTTATACCTGCTTCCACAAAAGACTGATTAAGTGGTTAGATATACCTGTTTCCACCAAATATTGATTGTGGGGTGCGATATACCTGCTTTCACAAAATATTGATTAAGGAGTTTTATATACCTGCTTCCACAAAATACTGATTGAGGCCTGCGATATACCTGCATCCACAAAATACTAATTAAGGGGTTTTCTATATCTGCTTCCACAAAATTCTGATTGAGGGCTGCGATATACCTACTTCCACAAAATACTGATTAAGGGGTTTGATATACCTGCTTCCACAAAATACTGATTGAGGGCTGCGATATACCTGCTTCCACAAAACACTGATTAAGGGGTTAGATATACCTGATTCCACCAAATATTGATTGAGGGGTGCGATATACCTGCTTCCACAAAATACTGATTAAGGGGTTTGATATACCTGTTTCCAAAAAATACTGATTGAGGGCTGCAATATACCTGCTTCCACAATATATTGATTGAGGGGTGCGATATACCTGCTTTCACAAAATACTGATAAAGGAGTTTGATATACCTGCTTCCAAAAAATATTGAATAAGGGGTTTAATATACATCCTTTCACAAAATACTGATTGAGGGCTGCGATATTCCTGTTTCTACAAAATTTTTATTGAGGGGTTCGATGTACCTGTTTCCACCAAACATTGATTGAGGCCTTCAATATTGTTGCTTACACAAAATAGTGATTAAAGGGTATGATATACCTGCTTCCACTAAATACTGATTGAGGGGTTTGATATGCCTGCTTCCACAAAACATTGTTTGAGGGCTACGATATACCTTTCTCCACAAAATACTGATTAAGGGGTTTGATATACCAGCTTCAACAAAATACTGATTAAGGGGTTCGATATACCTGTTTCCATCTAATGTTTATTGAGGTCTACGCTATATATGCTTCCACAAAATATTGATTAAAGGGTTTGATATACCTGCTTCCACAAAATACTGATTAAGAGGTTTGATATAACTGCTTCCACAAAATAATAATTGAAGAATGCGATATACCTGCTTTCAAAAAATTCTGATTAGGGGTTTAATATACCTGCTTCCAAAAAATACTGATTGAGGGCTATGTTATACCTGCTTCCACAAAATACTGATTAAGGGGTTAGATATACCTGTTTCCACCAAATATTGATTGAGGGGTGCGATATACCTGCTTCCACAAAAAATTGATAAAGGGGTTTGATATAACTGCTTCCACAAAATAATGATTGAAGGCTGCGATATACCTGCTTCCAAAAAATTCTGATTAGGGGTTTAATATACCTTCTTCCACAAAATACTGATTGAGGGCTATGTTATACCTGCTTCCACAAAATACTGATTAAGGGGTTAGATATACCTGTTTCCACCAAATATTGATTGAGGGGTGTGAAATACCTGCTTCCACAAAAAATTGATTAAGGGGTTTTATATACCTGCTGCCACAAAATACTGATTGAGGGCTGCGATATACCTACTTCCACAAAATACTGATTATGTGGTTCCATATATCATTTTCCACCAAATATTGATTAAGGCCTACTATATACCTGCTTCCACAAAATACTGATTAAGTGGATTGATGTTCCTGCTTCCACAAAATACTGATTGAGGCCTACGATACACCTACTTCCACAAAATACTGACTAAGGGGTTTGATATACCAGCTTCAACAAAATACTGATTAAGGGGTTCGATATACCTGTTTCCACCCAATATTGATTGAGGCCTACGCTATATACGCTTCCACAAAATATTGATTAAGGGGTTTGATATTCCTGCTTCCACAAAATACTGATTGAGGGGTTTGATATACCTGCTTTAAAAAAATACTGATTGAGGGCTGCGATATACCTGTTTCCACAAAATACTGATAAAGGGGATTGATATAACTGTTTCCACAAAATAATGATTGAGGCTGCAATATACCTGCTTCCACAAAATATTGATAAGGGGTTTAATATAGCTGCTTTCACAAAATACTTATTGAGGGCAACGATATATACCCGTTTCCACAAAATACTGATTAAGGGGTTCGATATATACTTGTTTCAACCAAACATTTATTGAGGCCTTCGATATTCTTGCTTCCACAAAATAGTGATTAAGGGGTTTGATATACCTGCTTAAACAAAATACTGTTTAAGGGGTTTGATATACCTGCTTCCACAAAATACTGATTAAAGGGTTTGATATACCTGCATCCAAAAAATACTATTTGAGGGCTATGATATACCTTCCTCCACAAATTACTGATTAAGGGGATTGATATACCTGCTTCCACAAAATACTGATGGAGGGCTGGGATATTCCTGCTTCCACAAAATACTTATTAAGAGGTTTGAAATACCTGCTTCCACAAAATACTGATTGAGGTCTGTGATATACCTGCTTCCTCAAAATACTGATTAAGGGGTTCGACATACCTGTTTCCAATAAATATCGATTGAGGCCTGCTATATACCTAATTCCACAAAATACTGATTAAGGGGTTTGATATACCTGCTTCCACAAAAAAATGATTGAGGGTTGCGATATACCTGCTTCTATAAAATACTGATTAACGGGTTAGATATACCTGTTTCCACCTAATATTGATTTTGGGGTGCGATATTCCTGCTTTCACAAAATATTGATTAAGGGGTTTGATATACCTGCTTCCACAAAATACTGATTGAGGGCTGCGATATACCTGCTTCCACAAAATACTAATTAAGGGGTTTTCTATATCTGCTTCCACAAAATACTGATTGAGGGCTACGATATACCTACTTCCACAAAATACTGATTATGTGGTTCAATATATCATTTTCCACCAAATATTGATTGAGGCCTACTATATACCTGCTTCCACAAAATACTGCTTAAGGGGATTGATGTACCTGCTTCCACAAAATACTGATTGAGGCCTACGATACACCTGCTTCCACAAAATACTGATTAAGGGGTTTGATATACCAGCTTCAACAAAATACTGATTAAGGGGTTCGATATACCTGTTTCCACCCAATATTGATTGAGGCCTACGCTATATATGCTTCCACAAAATATTGATTAAGGGGTTTGATATTCCTGCTTCCACAAAATACTGATTAAGGGGTTTGATATACCTGCTTCAAAAAAATACTGATTGAGGGCTGCGATATTCCTGTTTCCACAAAACACTGATAAAATGGTTTGATATACCTGCTTCCACAAAATATTGATTAAGGGGTTTAATATACCTGCTTTCACAAAATACTTATTGAGGGCTACGATGTACCCATTTCCACAAAATACTGATTAAGGGGTTCAATATACCTGTTTCAACCAAACATTTATTGAGGCCTTCGATATTCCTGCTTCCACAAAATAGTGATTAAGGGGTTTGATATACCTGCTTCCACAAAATACTGATTAAGGTGTTTGATATACCTGCTTCCACATAATACTGATTAAGGGGTTTGATATACCTGCATCCACAAAATACTATTTGAGGGCTACGATATACCTTCCTCCACAAAATACTGATTAAGGGGATTGATAGACCTGCTTCCACAAAATACTGATGGAGGGCTGGGATATTCCTGCTTCCACAAAATACTGATTAAGAGGTTTGAAATACCTGCTTCCACAAAATTCTGATTGAGGTCTGCGATATACCTGCTTCCAAAAAAGACTGATTAAGGGGTTTGATATACCTGCTTCCAAAAAATACCGATTGAGGGCTGCGATATACCTGCTTCCACAAAATATTGATTGAGGGGTGCGATATACCTACTTCTATAAAATACTGATAAAAGGGTTTGATATACCTGCTTCCAAAAAATATTGATTAAGGGGTTTAATATACATGCTTTCCCAAAATACTGATTGATGGCTGCGATATACCTGTTTCCACAAAATATTGATTAAGGGGTTTGATATACCTGCTTCGAAAAAATACTGAGTGAGGGCTGCGATATTCCTGTTTCCACAAAATACTGATAAAGGGGATTGATATACCTGCTTCCACAAAATATTGATTAATGGGTTTTAATATACCTTCTTTCACAAAATACTGATTGAGGGCTACAATATACCCGTGTCACTGCCACTTCTGTGAGAAGGTCTGACAGACGTCCTTTTCTACCTCTTGCATGATGTTCTTTGTTTTTGTTTCACTTTGTCATCTCATTTCCTTCTCCCAGGTGTCACCTATTTAGACTAATCCCCTTTCCTTTATATTCCCTCCCATACTACCTCACTTTGCGGTTTATACTACTGACTGGATTGGAGTGTTCACTGCTGGAGACTTCTGTTGCTGCTTGTTCAAATAAGTACTTTCATGTATTGTGTTTCCTTGCTGGCTTGATTCTAGGTGACCCTGACTCCCTCCGTATGAAGTGCAGGGAGCCGGTGGTCATGCCCCCTCACTATTATAGGGTTTTCAGGTGTCACACAGTCTAGGTACGAGGGCATGCAATCGTCTACCTCTGAGACCCTTGTATGTGCTTAGCAGTCAGGGTGAGCTCTTAGGGTTTTATAGGGGTCACCTTTATGCTCCTTAGTTTGGGATCAAGCCAGTCGGATTTTTATTTATAAGTTCCAGCTTTCTGCAACACCATCCGTGACATTATAAACCGCCATAACCGTCTTAAGCATGGATCCTGTTTCAGCCTTGATTGACCGCATGCAAGGTCTTTCACTGGAGGTAGCAGATCTCCGTAAAACTGTGTCTCAGTTTCAGGTGACCGGTTCTGCTTGCGTTCATGTAGTTTGTTCCGAGCCTAAGATCTCGCTTCCGGATACGTTCTCCGGGGGTAGTGAGAATTTTGTCCGCTTTAGAGAGGCTTGCAAACTCCATTTTCGCCTACTTCCCCATTCCTATGGTGAGGGTGGGGATCATCATCTCGCTGCTCAGGGATAACGCTCAGTCTTGGGCCTTTTCGCTGCCGGTGGGGGCACGGCCCCTCCGATCGGTGGATGAATTTTTTGTAGCCCTGGGGCAGATATATGATGACCCGGATCGTATTGCTCTTGCTGAATCTAAACTGCGTCTTTTATGCCAGGGTAAACAGTCCGCAGAGATATATTGTTCTGAATTTCGGAGATGGGCAGCTGATACTGGTTGGAATGATGCTGCACTCCGAAGTCAATTTTGCCATGGTCTTTTGGAGGGATTGAAAGATGCATTTGCTTTTCATGAGAGACCTGCCTCTTTGGAGTCTGCCATGTCTCTAGCTGTTCGTATTGACAGGCATCTTAGAGAGAGAGGAGAGACCACTCCTTCCTGTCATATTCAGTCCAAGGACAGTGGGGCGGTCTCATTCACTACGCAGGGGCCTCAGTCTCTCTCAATCCCCTCTGAGCAGGAGGCAATGCAGCTGGGTTTGCTTGCCTCTGATAGTAGAGGATTCAGCTCTCAGAGGAGGGTTTGTTTCTGTTGTGGGGGTATAAATCATTTGGCTAATGTTTGCCCCTCTAGGAGATTCAGGGAGTTTTCTGAGGCTAATAAAGAAACAAAAAGAAAAAAAACCTCTAAAAACTTTACATTTGCTACTATTGGCAAGGTTGATGCGGAAATTGAAGGTTTGCCGTTTGCTTGTAGTTCCCGTTTTCTCCTACCTGCCAGGGTGGCGCTAGATAGCAAGAACATTGCTTGTGAGATTTTTGTAGATAGTGGAGCAGCTGTCAATCTCATTGATAATCAATTTGCTATAACACATGGTTTCCAGGTATGCACTTTGGGAAAGGATATACCTGTTTTTGCTATTGATTCTGCTCCACTTTCTCAAAAATCGTTAAAGGGCATAGTTCACAATATCCGTTTAACTGTGGGTGATGCTCATGTTGAGGATATGTCATGTTTCGTCCTAAGCGGATTACCTACTCCTCTAGTGTTGGGGCTACCCTGGCTCACTAAACATAACCCCACCATTGATTGGCAAGCAAGGCAAATAAATGGTTGGAGTGACTTTTGGAGAGAGAATTGCCTCATGGCGTCTCTTTCAGAGGTTTCTACCAAGACTGTACCATCTTTTCTCTCTGAATTTTCGGATGTGTTTTCCGAGAGTGATGTCCAGGAGCTGCCCCCTCACCGGGAGTACGATTTCCCTATTAATCTCATCCCAGGCGCCAAGCTGCCAAAATCACGTTTATACAATCTCTCCCAACCTGAAAGAGTCGCTATGTGTACTTATATCTCTGAGAGCCTGAGAAAGGGACACATCCGACCCTCGAAGTCACCTGTTGCCGTTGTTTTTTTTTTTGTTAAGAAAAAAGATGGTTCTTTAAGACCTTGTCTGGATTTCAGGGAGCTGAACCGTATCACAATTCGTGACCCATATCCGCTTCCTCTGATCCCGGACCTGTTTAACCAGATTGTTGGGGCTAAAGTTTTTTCTAAGTTGGATTTAAGAGGGGCTTACAACCTAGTCAGGGTCAGGGAAAGGGACGAATGGAAGACGGCCTTCAATACCCCTGAGGGTCATTTCGAGAATTTGGTTATGCCCTTTGGCTTGATGAATGCTCTGGCATTTAATGGGGAAATTTGTACTGGTGTATCTAGATGATATTTTGATTTTTTCTCCTGATTTCAAAACTCATAGGGACCACCTACGTCAGGTCTTGCTCATTCTGCGGGAGAATAAATTGTACACTAAACTGGAAAAATGTGTGTTTTCGGTTCCGGAGATTCAATTTCTTGGTTTTCTTCTCTCCGCTTCTGGTTTTCGCATGGACCCTGAGAAGGTCCGCACTGTGCTTGATTGGGAGCTTCCTGAGAATCAGAAGGCGCTGATGCGTTTTTTGGGTTTTGCCAATTATTACAGAAAGTTCATTTTGAATTATTCCTCTGTTGTTAAGCCACTCACTGATATGACTAAAAAGGGGGTATATTTTTCCTCCTGGTCGGTAGATGCGCTTAAGGCCTTTTCTAATATCAAAGAGAGTTTTCCTTCCGCTCCCATTTTGGTACAACCTGATGTCTCTCTACTTTTTAATGTTGAGGTGGATGCTTCTGAGGTAGGTGCGGTCTTATCTCAGGGTCCCTCTCCTGCCAAATGGCGACCGTGTGCCTTTTTTTCAAGGAAACTCTCCTCTGCAGAGAGAAATTACGATGTGGGAGATAGAGAGTTGTTGGCCATCAAATTAGCTTTTGAGGAATGGCGCCATTGGCTAGAGGGAGCCAGACACCCTATTACCGTGTTTACCGACCATAAGAATCTGGCCTACTTGGAATCAGCCAAGCGTCTGAACCCGAGACATGCCAGATGGTCTTTATTCTTTTCTAGGTTTAATTTTGTTGTCACTTTCCGCCCTGGGGTCAAAAATATGAAGGCGGATGCCCTGTCATGTTGTTTTACGGGAGGGGGGAACTTTGAAGACCCGGGTCCCATTTTGGCTGAAGGGGTGGTTGTCTCTGCTCTTTATCCTGATTTGGAGGCAGAGGTTCAGTCAGCCCAGGCAGAGGCTCCTGATCTTTGTCCTCCTGGGAGGTTGTTTGTGCCTCTCGCTTTACGACACAAGGTTTTTAAGGAGCACCACGATACTGTCCTTGCTGGGCACTCGGGGAGTAGAGCCACAGTAGATCTCATTGCGCGGAGATTCTGGTGGCCGGCTCTTCGTAAGACGGTTGAGGGTTTTGTGGCAGCCTGCGAGACCTGCGCTCGTGCCAAGGTCCCTCATTCACGGCCATCGGGTTCTCTCCTCCCGTTACCCATTCCTTCCCGTCCTTGGACGCATCTGTCCATGGATTTCATTACGGACCTACCTCGTTCCTCGGGGAAGACTGTGATTCTGGTGGTAGTCGACCGTTTAAGCAAAATGGCGCATTTCATTCCCTTTCCTGGGTTACCCAATGCTAAGACGTTGGCGCATGCGTTTGTTGATCACATTGTTAAATTGCATGGCATTCCTTCAGACATTGTTTCTGATAGGGGCACGCAATTTGTTTCCAGATTCTGGAGGGCCTTCTGTTCTCGCTTGGGGATTTAATTGTCATTTTCTTCTGCTTTTCACCCGCAGTCGAATGGTCAGACCGAACGCGTCAATCAGAATCTGGAGACATATCTGCACTGTATTGTGGCGGAGAATCAGGAGGATTGGTATTCTTTTTTGTCCCTTGCAGAGTTTGCTTTAAATAACCGTCGCCAGGAGTCCTCTGATAAGTCACCATTTTTTGGTGCATATGGGTTTCATCCACAGTTTGGGACATTCTCTGGAGAGCGGTCTTCTGGTTTACCTGATGAGGAGAGATTTTCCTCGTCTTTGTCATTTATTTGGCAAAAGATTCAGGGTAATCTGAAGAGGATGAGTGAGAGATATAAGCGTGTGGCGGATAAGAGACGTGTGCCTGGTCCGGACCTGAATGTGGGTGATCTGGTGTGGTTGTCTTCAAAGAATATCAAACTGAAGGTTCCCTCTTGGAAGTTGGGTCCTAAGTTTATTGGGCCTTACAAGATCTAGTCCGTCATCAATCCCGTTGCCTTCCGTCTTGATCTTCCTCAAACTTGGAAGATCCACACTATGTCACCTTGTCACTCTGTGGTCTCCTTATGCTTCTGCCACCTCCACACAATGTCATCTTGCCACTCGGTGGTCTCCTCATGCTGCTGCCACCTATACCATATGTCATCTTGCCAAATGTTGCTTTCTGATGCTGCCGCAACCTCCACACTGTCATTGTGCCACCCTGTGGCCTCCTGATGCTTCTGCTACGACCTCCACACTCTGTCATTGTACCACTCTGTGGCCTCCGGATGTTACTGTCACCTCCACACTATGTCACCTTGCCACTCTGTGGTCTTCTCATGCTGCTGCCATCTCCACACTATGTCACCTTGCTACTCTGTGGCCTCCTCATGCTGCTGTCACCTCCACACTGTCATTGAGTCAATTAGTGGCCTTCTCCTGATGCTGCTCATGCTTCCGCCACCTCTTCAATCAGTCATTTTTCCACTCTATGGACTCTGGATGCTGCTGCCACCTCCACACTATGTCATCTTGCCACTCTGTGGCCTCCTTATGCTGCTGCCACCTCCACACTATGTGACATTGCCACTTTGTGATCTTCTGATGGTGCTGCCAACTCCACACTATGTCACCTTGCCACTTTGTGGCTTCCTGATGCTGCCATCACCTCCACACTGTCATTGTGCCACTCTGTGACCTACTACAGATGCTGCTGCTGCCACCTACACAATCTGTCATTGTGCTACTCTGTGGCCTTCTGATGCTGCCACCTCCACACTCTGTCATTGTACCACTCTGTGGCCTCCGGATGCTGCTGTCACCTCCACACTTTGTCACCTTGCCAGTCTGTGGTCTCCTCATGCTGCTGCCACCTCCACACTATGTCATCTTGCCACTCTGTGGTGTTCTGATGCTGCTGCCACCTCCACACTTTGTCACCTTTCCACTCTGTGACCTCTTCATCCTTCTGCCACCTCCACACAATGTCATCTTGCCACTCGGTGGTCTCCTCATGCTGCTGCCACCTATACAATATGTCACCTTGCCACTTTGTTGCTTATTGATGCTGACGCCACCTCCACACTGTCATTGTGCCACTCTGAGGCCTTCTTCTAATACTGCTTCTGCTGCCACCGACACACTCTGTCATTGTGCAATTCTGTGGCCTCCGGATGATGCTGACACCTCCACACTATGTTATCTTGCCACTATGTTGTCTCCTCATGCTGCTGCCACCTCTACAATATGTCACCTTGCCACTTTATGGCTTCCTGATGCTGCCGCCACCTTCACACTGTCATTGTGCCACTCTGTGGCCTCCTCCTCTTCATGCTCATCTACGGCCTGATCAGCACTCTTCGCAGGGCACGCTCCAGAAAAAACGCATATGGGATGAGGTCGATGATGTTGCCTTGGGTTTGACTGACCAGGTTTGTCACCTCCGCAAAAGGACGCATGAGCCTACAGCCATTGTGCATGGGCGTTCAGTAACGCAGCCAAAAAATACCCAGCTCCGCAGAGGCTGTCCTCTTTTTTTTAAATTAAACAAATCAGTTCTTACCAGTTGAATCTCTGCTTTGTCCCCTATCAGGGGCCGTTGTATGGAATAGATTTTAGGAACCGGGCGATGGAAAAAGATGCTTTTTCAGTCCTCTTACTTCCAATTTGGGGCACTGCGCGTGCGCCGTGCAGTCTACTGTGCCACCCTATATGAGTGGAATGTTAAGTAGTACTATTCGTATCAGTTTAATCCCTGTTCGTCCCCTATCAGAGGCCGGTGTATGGAATAGATTTTAGGAACCGGGAGATGGAAAAAGATGCTTGGTTGGTCCTCTTACTTCCAATTTGCGGCACTGCGCGTGCGCCGTGCAATGTACTGTGCTACCCTATATGAGTGGTATGTTAAGTAGTACTATTCCTATCAGTTTAATCCCTGTTACGTCCCCTAGCAGAAAATCACAGCACCACGACGGCCTCTGCCTGTCATTTTTTTTTAGATTAGTGGTACTATGCGTGCAAACTACTGTGACACCAGATATGAGTGGTGGCACTGGGCACTGGCAGTAGTGGGCACAGTGCACGCTGTGGGCCTGACACACACGCTTGCAGGCAACTGCAATTATATTACAGTGAAAAAATAGTTAAAAAAAAAAAATGCAAGCTGCTGTGACACCAGATATGAGTGGTGGCACTGGGCACTGGCAGTAGTGGGCACAGTGCATGCTGTGGGCCTGACACACACGCTTGCAGGCAACTGCAATTATATTACAGTGAAAAAATCATATATTTTTTTTAAAATGCAAGCTACTGTGACACCAGATATGAGTGGTGCAACTGGGCACTGACAGTAGTGGGCACAGTACACGATGTGGGCCTGACACACACGCTTGCAGGCAACTGCAATTATATTACAGTGAAATTATTATTATTATTTTTTTAAATGCAAGCTATTGTGACACCAGATTTGAGTGGTGCAACTAGGCACTGACAGTAGTGGGCACAGTACACGCTGTAGGCCTGACACACACGCTTGCAGGCAACTGCAATTATATTACAGTGAAAAAATTGTTTTTTATTTTTAAATGCAAGCTACTGTGACACCACATATGAGTGGTGCAACTGGGCACTGGCAGTAGTGGGCACAGTACACGTTGTGGGCCTGACACACACGCTTGCAGGCAACTGCAATTATATTACAGTGAAAAAATCGTTTTTTATTCTTAAATGCAAGCTACTGTGAAACCAGATATGAGTGGTGCAACTGGGCACCGGCAGTAGTGGGCACAGTACACATTGTAGGCCTGACACACACGCTTGCAGGCAACTGCAATTATATTACAGTGAAAAAATCGTTTTTTATTCTTAAATGCAAGCTACTGTGAAACCAGATATGAGTGGTGCAACTGGGCACTGGCAGTAGTGGGCACAGTACACATTGTTGGCCTGACACACACGCTTGCAGGCAACTGCAATTATATTACAGTGAAATTTTTATTTTATTTTTTAAATGCAAGCTACTGTGACACCAGATATGAGTGGTGCAATTGGGCACTGGCAGTAGTGGGCACAGTATACGTTGTAGGCCTGACACACACACTTGCAGGCAACTGCAATTATATTACAGTGAAAAAATTGTTTTTTATTTTTAAATGCAAGTTACTGTGACACCAGATTTGAGTGGTGGCACTGGGCACTAAGAGTAGTGGGCACAGTACACGTTGTAGGCCTGACACACACGCATGCAGGCAACTGCAATTATATTACAGTGAAAAAATTGTTAGTTTTTTTTTTAATGCAAGCTACTGTGACACCAGATATGAGTGGTGGCACTGGACACTGTCAGTAGTGGGCACAGTACACGATGTGGGCCTGACACACACGCTTGCAGGCAACTGCAATTATATTACAGTAAAAATGTTTATTTTTTTTTTTAAATGCAAGCTACTGTGACACCAGATATAAGTGGTGCAACTGGGCACTGGCAGTAGTGGGCATAGTACACGTTGTAGGCCTGACACACACGCTTGCATGCAACCGCAATTATATTACAGTGAAAATTTGGTATTTTTTTTTTAAATGCAAGCTACTGTGAAACCAGATATGAGTGGTACAACTGGGCACTGGCAGTAGTGGGCACAGTACACGTTATAGGCCTGACACACACGCTTGCAGGCAACTGCAATTATATTACAGTGAAAAATATATATTTTTTTTTAATGCAAGCTACTGTGACACCAGATATGAGTGGTGCAACTGGGCACTGGCAGTAGTGGGCACAGTACACGTTGTAGGCCTGACACACACGCTTGCAGGCAACTGCAATTATATTACAGTGAAAAAATAGTTTTTTACTTTCAAATGCAAGCTACTGTGACACCAGATATGAGTGGTACAACTGGGCACTGGCAGTAGTGGGCACAGTACACGTTATAGGCCTGACACACACACCGGCAGGCAACTGCAATTATATTACAGTGAAAAAATGGTTTGTTTTTTTTAAATGAAAGCTACTGTGACACCAGATATGAGTGGTGGCACAGGGCACTGGCAGTAGTGGGCACAGTACATGATGTGGGCCTGACACACACGCTTGCAGGCAACTGAAATTATATTACAGTGAAAAATGTTTTATTTATTTTTTTTAAATGCAAGCTACTGTGACACCAGATTTGAGTGGTGCAACTGGGCACTGGCAGTAGTGGGCACAGTACACGTTGTGGGCCTGACACACACGCTTGCAGGCAACTGCAATTATATTACAGTGAAAAAATTGTTTTTTATTTTTAAATGCAAGCTACTGTGACACCAGATTTGAGTGGTGGCACTGGGCACTGGCAGTAGTGGGCACAGTATACGCTGTGTGCCTGACACACACGCTTGCAGGCAACTGCAATTATATTACAGTGAAAAATGTTTTTTTTAAATGCAAGCTACTGTGACACCAGATTTGAGTGGTGCAACTGGGCACTGGCTGTAGTGGGCACAGTACACGTTGTAGGCCTGACACACACGCTTGCAGGCAACTGCAATTATATTACAGTGAAAAAAATTTTATTTTTTTTTTTAAATGCAAGCTACTGTGACACCAGATATGAGTGGTGCAACTGGGCACCGGCAGTAGTGGGCACAGTACACACTGTAGGCCTGACACACACGCTTGTAGGCAACTGCAATTATATTACAGTTAAAAAATTGTTTTTTATTTTTAAATGAAAGCTAATGTGACACCAGATATGAGTGGTGCAACTGGGCACTGGCAGTAGTGGGCACAGAACACGTTGTAGGCCTGACACACACGCTTGCAGGCAACTGCAATTATATTACAGTGAAATTTTTATTTTATTTTTTAAATGCAAGCTACTGTGACACCAGATATGAGTGGTGCAACTGGGCACTGGCAGTAGTGGGCACAGTATACGTTGTAGGCCTGACACACACACTTGCAGGCAACTGCAATTATATTACAGTGAAAAAAATGTTTTTTATTTTTAAATGAAAGCTAATGTGACACCAGATATGAGTGGTGGCATAGGGCACTGGCAGTAGTGGGCACAGTACACGATGTGGGCCTGACACACACGCTTGCAGGCAACTGCAATTATATTACAGTGAAAAAATAGTTTTTTACTTTTAAATGCAAGCTACTGTGACACCAGATTTGAGTGGTACAACTGGGCACTGGCTGTAGTGGGCACAGTACACGTTATAAGCCTGACACACACGCCGGCAGGCAACTGCAATTATATTACAGTGAAAAAATTGTTGTTTTTTTTTAAATGAAAGCTACTGTGACCCCAAATTTGAGTGGTGGCACAGGGCACTGGCAGTAGTGGGCACAGTACACGTTGTAGGCCTGACACACACGCCGGCAGGCAACTGCAATTATATTACAGTGAAAAAATTGTTGTTTTTTTATTAATGCAAGCTACTGTGACACCAGATTTGAGTGGTGCAACTGGGCACTGGCAGTAGTGGGCACAGTACACGTTGTGGGCCTGACACACACGCTTGCAGGCAACTGCAATTATATTACAGTGAAAAAAATTTTTATTTATTTTTTTAAATGCAAGCTACTGTGACACCAGATTTGAGTGGTGCAACTGGGCACTGGCAGTAGTGGGCACAGTACACGTTGTGGGCCTGACACACACGCTTGCAGGCAACTGCAATTATATTACAGTGAAAAAATTGTTTTTTATTTTTAAATGCAAGCTACTGTGACACCAGATTTGAGTGGTGCAACTGGGCACTGGCAGTAGTGGGCACAGTACACGCTGTGGGCCTGACACACACGCTTGCAGGCAACTGCAATTATATTACAGTGAAAAAAGTTTTTTTTTTAAATGCAAGCTACTGTGACACCAGATTTGAGTGGTGCAACTGGGCAATGGCAGTAGTGGGCACAGTAGACGTTGTAGGCCTGACACACACGCTTGCAGGCAACTGCAATTATATTACAGTGAAAAAATTATTATTATTTTTTTTTTAAATGCAAGCTACTGTGACACCAGATATGAGTGGTGAAACTGGGCACTGGCAGTAGTGGGCACAGTACACGTTGTAGGCCTGACACACACGTTAGCAGGAAACTGCAATTATTTTACAGTGAAAAAATGGTTGTTTTTTTTTTAAATGCAAGCTACTGTGACACCAGATATGAGTGGTGGCACTGGGCACTGGCAGTAGTGGGCACAGTACACGATGTGGGCCTGACACAAACGCTTGCAGGCAACTGCAATTATATTACAGTGAAAAAATTGTTTTTTATTTTTAAATGCAAGCTACTGAGACACCAGATTTGAGTGGTGCAACTGGGCACTGGCAGTAGTGGGCACAGTACACGTTGTAGGCCTGACACACACGCTTGCAGGCAACTGCAATTATATTACAGTGAAAAAATTGTTTTTTATTTTTAAATGCAAGCTACTGTGACACCAGATTTGAGTGGTGCAACTGGGCACTGGCAGTAGTGGGCACAGTACACGTTGTGGGCCTGACACACACGCTTGCAGGCAACTGCAATTATATTACAGTGAAAAAATTGTTTTTTATTTTTAAATGCAAGCTACTGTGACACCAGATTTGAGTGGTGCAACTGGGCACTGGCAGTAGTGGGCACAGTACACGCTGTGGGCCTGACACACACGCTTGCAGGCAACTGCAATTATATTACAGTGAAAAAAGTTTTTTTTTAAAATGCAAGCTACTGTGACACCAGATTTGAGTGGTGCAACTGGGCAATGGCAGTAGTGGGCACAGTAGACGTTGTAGGCCTGACACACACGCTTGCAGGCAACTGCAATTATATTACAGTGAAAAAATTATTATTATTTTTTTTTTAAATGCAAGCTACTGTGACACCAGATTTGAGTGGTGCAACTGGGCAATGGCAGTAGTGGGCACAGTACACGTTGTAGGCCTGACACACACGCTTGCAGGCAACCGCAATTATATTACAGTGAAAAAATATTTTTTTATTTTTAAATGCAAGCTACTGTGACACCAGATATGAGTGGTGAAACTGGGCACTGGCAGTAGTGGGCACAGTACACGTTGTAGGCCTGACACACACGTTCGCAGGAAACTGCAATTATTTTACAGTGAAAAAATGGTTGTTTTTTTTTTAAATGCAAGCTACTGTGACACCAGATTTGAGTGGTGGCACTGGGCACTGGCAGTAGTGGGCACAGTACACGATGTGGGCCTGACACACACGCTTGCAGGCAACTGAAATTATATTACAGTGAAAAAATAATAATATTTTTTTTAAATGCAAGTTACTGTGACACCAGATTTGAGTGGTGCAACTGGGCACTGGCAGTAGTGGGCACAGTACACGATGTGGGCCTGACACACACGCTTGCAGGCAACTGCAATTATATTACAGTAAAAATGTTTTTTTTTTTTTTAAATGCAAGCTACTGTGACACCAGATATGAGTGGTGCAACTGGGCACTGGCAGTAGTGGGCACAGTACACGTTGTAGGCCTGACACACACGCTTGCAGGCAACTGCAATTATATTACAGTGAAAAAATAGTTTTTTACTTTTAAATGCAAGCTACTGTGACACCAGATATGAGTGGTACAACTGGGCACTGACAGTAGTGGGCACAGTACACGTTGAAGGCCTGACACACACACTTGCAGGCAACTGCAATTATATTACAGTGAAAAAATAGTTTTTTTACTTTTAAATGCAAACTACTGTGACACCAGATATGAGAGGTACAACTGGGTACTGGCAGTATTGGGCACAGTACACGTTATAGGCCTGACACACACGCCGGCAGGCAACTGCAATTATATTACAGTGAAAAAATTGTTGTTTTTTTTTTAAATGAAAGCTACTGTGACACCAGATATGAGTGGTGCAACTGGGCACTGGCAGTAGTGGGCACAGTACATGATGTGGGCCTGACACACACGCTTGCAGGCAACTGCAATTATATTACAGTGAAAAAATTGTTTTTTATTTTTAAATGCAAGCTACTGTGACACCAGATTTGAGTGTTGGCACTGGGCACTGGCAGTAGTGGGCACAGTACACGCTGTGGGCCTGACACACATGCTTGCAGGCAACTGCAATTATATTACATTGAAAAAAGTTTTTTTTTAAATGCAAGCTACTGTGACACCAGATTTGAGTGGTGGAACTGGGCAATGGCAGTAGTGGGCACAGTACACGTTGTAGGCCTGACACACACGCATGCAGGCAACTGCAATTATATTACAGTGAAAAAATAGTTTTTTATTTTTAAATGCAAGCTACTGTGACACCAGATTTGAGTGGTGCAACTGGGCAATGGCATTAGTGGGCACAGTACACGTTGTAGGCCTGACACACACGCTTGCAGGCAACTGCAATTATATTACAGTGAAAAAATAGTTGTTTTTTTTTAAATGCAAGCTACTGTGACACCAGATATGAGTGGTGCAACTGGGCACTGGCAGTAGTGGGCACAGTACACGTTGTAGGCCTGACACACACGTTTGCAGGCAACTGCAATTATATTACAGTGAAAAAATGGTTGTTGTTTTTTTAAATGCAAGCTACTGTGACACCAGATATGAGTGGTGGCACTGGGCACTGGCAGTAGTGGGCACAGTACACGATGTGGGCCTGACACACACGCTTGCAGGCAACTGTAATTATATTACAGTGAAAAAATTGTTTTTTATTTTTAAATGCAAGCTATTGTGACACCAGATATGAGTGGTGCAACTGGGCACTGGCAGTAGTGGGCATAGTACACGTTGTAGGCCTGACACACACGCTTGCAGGCAACTGCAATTATATTACAGTGAAAAAATAGATTTTTATTTTTAAATGCAAGCTACTGTGACACCAGATATGAGTGGTGCAACTGGGCAATGGCAGTAGTGGGCACAGTACACGATGTAGGCCTGACACACACGCTTGCAGGCAACTGCAATTATATTACAGTGAAAAAAATGTTTTCTTTCTTTTTAAATGCAAGCTACTGTGACACCAGATATGAGTGGTGGTACTGGGCACTGGCAGTAGTGGGCACAGTACACGCTGTGGGCCTGACACACACGCTTGCAGGCAACTGCAATTATATTACAGAGAAAAAATTGTTTTTTATTTTTAAATGCAAGCTACTGTGACACCAGATATGAGTGGTACAACTGGGCACTGGGCACTGGCAGTAGTGGTCACAGTACATGCTGTGGGCCTGACACACACGCTTGCAGGCAACTGCAATTATATTACAGAGAAAAAATTGTTTTTTATTTTTAAATCCAAGCTACTGTGACACCAGATATGAGTGGTGGCACTGGTCACTAGCAGTAGTGGGCACAGTACACGCTGTGGGCCTGACACACACGCTGGCAGGCAACTTCAATCAGATTACAGAGAGAAAAAAAAAGCAAAAGCACACTGATGTACTAGCCCTAAAAAGGGCTTTTTGGGGTGCTGTCAGGACGCTGTCCTTACAGCAGATCAAATGAGTCTTTGAGGACTGGAGTGGACACAGAACACTGGCCTAGCTAACGATTTCCATATTAATTCAGCAGCAGCAGCACTCTCCCTGCTCTCACTAACACTGCAGCTTCCGAATGAATCTAAGATGGATGCTCTCCTTGCTTTTTGATAGGAGGTGGGAGGGTCAGGGAGGGAGGGCATGCTGCTGATTGGCTGGAATGTGTCTGCTGACTATGAGGTACAGGGTCAAAGTTTGCTCAATGATGACGTATAGGGGGCGGACCGAACATCGCATATGTTCGCCCGCCGCGGCGAACGTGAGCAAACGGTGTTCGCCGGGAACTGTTCGCCGGCGAATAGTTCGGGATATCTCTACTGGTAACACCCAGCTGGCAGTTCATTATTAGGGTAGGTTCACACAGAGTTTTTGGTGGAGTTTTAGAAGTAGATTTTCTGGCAGGTTTTTCAACCAAAGCCAGAAGTGAATTCAGTAGGAAGGAAATGCAAACAGTAAGTCATTTCTTTATATTTCGGATTCCTTTCAAATCCTCTTCTGGCTTTGGCTGAAAACCCCACAGGAAAATCTGCCTCATAATCGTCACCAAAAATCTCCATGTGAATCTACTATACTCAGGTCCCTGGAAAAGACCACCATATTAGTTAGTAGGTACAAAAATGGCATTAACCACCTCCGGACCGCCTAACGCAGGATCGCGTTCCGGAGGTGGCAGCCCTGCGCAGAGTCACGCATATATGCGTCATCTCGCGATGGCCGAGATTTCCTGTGAACGCGCGCACACAGGCGCGCGCGCTCACAGGAACGGAAGGTAAGAGAGTTGATCTCCAGCCTGCCAGCGGCGATCGTTCGCTGGCAGGCTGGAGATGTGTTTTTTTTAACCCCTAACAGGTATATTAGACGCTGTTTTGATAACAGCGTCTAATATACCTGCTACCTGCTCCTCTGGTGGTCCCCTTTGTTTGGATCGACCACCAGAGGACACAGGTAGCTCAGTAAAGTACCACCAAGCACCACTACACTACACTACACCCCCCCCCCGTCACTTATTAACCCCTTATTAGCCCCTGATCACCCCATATAGACTCCCTGATCACCCCCCTGTCATTGATTACCCCCCTGTCATTGATCACCCCCCTGTAAAGCTCCATTCAGATGTCCGCATGATTTTTACGGATCCACTGATAGATGGATCGGATCCGCAAAACGCATACGGACGTCTGAATGAAGCCTTACAGGGGCATGATCAATGACTGTGGTTATCACCCCATATAGACTCCCTGATCACCCCCCTGTCATTGATTACCCCCCTGTCATTGATTACCCCCCTGTAAAGCTCCATTCAGACGTCCGCATGATTTTTACGGATCCACTGATAGATGGATCGGATCCGCAAAACGCATCCGGACGTCTGAATGAAGCCTTACAGGGGCATGATCAATGACTGTGGTGATCACCCCATATAGACTCCCTGATCACCCCCCTGTAAAGCTCCATTCAGATGTCCGCATGATTTTTACGGATGCACTGATAGATGGATCCGATCCGCAAAACGCATCCGGGACGTCTGAATGAAGCCTTACAGGGGCATGATCAATGACTGTGGTGATCACCCCATATAGACTCCCTGATCACCCCCCTGTAAAGCTCCATTCAGATGTCCGCATGATTTGTACGGATGCACTGATAGATGGATCCGATCCGCAAAACGCATCCGGACGTCTGAATGAAGCCTTACAGGGGCATGATCAATGACTGTGGTGATCACCCCATATAGACTCCCTGATCACCCCCCTGTAAAGCTCCATTCAGATGTCCGCATGATTTTTACGGATGCACTGATAGATGGATCGGATCCGCAAAACGCATACGGACGTCTGAATGAAGCCTTACAGGGGCATGATCAATGACTGTGGTGATCACCGCATGTAGACTCCCTGATCACCCCCCTGTCATTGATTACCCCCCTGTCATTGATTACCCCCCTGTAAAGCTCCATTCAGACGTCCGCATGATTTTTACGGATCCACTGATAGATGGATCGGATCCGCAAAACGCATACGGACGTCTGAATGAAGCCTTACACGGGCGTGATCAATGACTGTGGTTATCACCCCATATAGACTCCCTGATCACCCCCCTGTCATTGATCACACCCCTGTCATTGATCACACCCCTGTCATTGATCACACCCCTGTCATTGATCACACCCCTGTCATTGATCACCCCTCTGTAAGGCTCCATTCAGACATTTTTTTGGCCCAAGTTAGCGGAATTTTTTTATTTTTTTCTTACAAAGTCTCATATTCCACTAACTTGTGTCAAAAAATAAAATCTCACATGAACTCACCATACCCCTCACGGAAACCAAATGCGTAAAATTTTTTAGACATTTATATTCCAGACTTCTTCTCACGCTTTAGGGCCCCTAGAATGCCAGGGCAGTATAAATACCCCACATGTGACCCCATTTCGGAAAGAAGACACCCCCAGGTATTCCGTGAGGGGCATATTGAGTCCATGAAAGATTGAAATTTTTGTCCCAAGTTAGCGGAACGGGAGACTTTGTGAGAAAAAAATTAAAAATATCAATTTCCGCTAACTTGTGCCAAAAAAAAAAAATTTCTATGAACTCGCCATGCCCCTCATTGAATACCTTGGGGTGTCTTCTTTCCAAAATGGGGTCACATGTGGGGTATTTATACTGCCCTGGCATTCTAGGGGCCCCAAAGCGTGAGAAGAAGTCTGGTATCCAAATGTCTAAAAATGCCCTCCTAAAAGGAATTTGGGCACCTTTGCGCATCTAGGCTGCAAAAAAGTGTCACACATCTGGTATCGCCGTACTCAGGAGAAGGTGGGGAATGTGTTTTGGGGTGTCATTTTACATATACCCATGCTGGGTGAGAGAAATATCTTGGTCAAATGCCAACTTTGTATAAAAAAATGGGAAAAGTTGTCTTTTGCCAAGATATTTCTCTCACCCAGCAAGGGTATATGTAAAATGACACCCCAAAACACATTCCCCACCTTCTCCTGAGTACGGCGATACCACATGTGTGACACTTTTTTGCAGCCTAGGTGGGCAAAGGGGCCCATATTCCAAAGAGTACCTTTAGGATTTCACAGGTCATTTACCTACTTACCACACATTAGGGCCCCTGGAAAATGCCAGGGCAGTATAACTACCCCACAAGTGACCCCATTTTGGAAAGAAGACACCCCAAGGTATTCCGTGAGGGGCATGGCAAGTTCCTAGAATTTTTTATTTTTTGTCACAAGTTAGTGGAAAATGATGATTTTTTTTTTTTTTTTTTTTTCATACAAAGTCTCATATTCCACTAACTTGTGACAAAAAATAAAAATTTTCATGAACTCACTATGCCCATCAGCGAATACCTTGGGGTCTCTTCTTTCCAAAATGGGGTCACTTGTGGGGTAGTTATACTGCCCTGGCATTCTAGGGGCCCAAATGTGTGGTAAGGAGTTTGAAATCAAATTCTGTAAAAAATGACGAGTGAAATCCGAAAGGTGCTCTTTGGAATATGGGCCCCTTTGCCCACCTAGGCTGCAAAAAAGTGTCACACATCTGGTATCTCCGTAATCGGGAGAAGTTGGGGAATGTGTTTTGGGGTGTCATTTTACATATACCCATGCTGGGTGAGAGAAATATCTTGGCAAAAGACAACTTTTCCCATTTTTTTATACAAAGTTGGCATTTGACCAAGATATTTATCTCACCCAGCATGGGTATATGTAAAAAGACACCCCAAAACACATTCCTCAACTTCTCCTGAGTACGGGGATACCAGATGTGTGACACTTTTTTGCAGCCTAGGTGGGCAAAGGGGCCCATATTCCAAAGAGTACCTTTAGGATTTCACAGGTCATTTACCTACTTACCACACATTAGGGCCCCTGGAAAATGCCAGGGCAGTATAACTACCCCACAAGTGACCCCATTTTGGAAAGAAGACACCCCAAGGTATTCCGTGAGGGGCATGGCAAGTTCCTAGAATTTTTTATTTTTTGTCACAAGTTAGTGGAAAATGATGATTTTTTTTTTTTTTTTTTTTTTCATACAAAGTCTCATATTCCACTAACTTGTGACAAAAAATAAAAATTTTCATGAACTCACTATGCCCATCAGCGAATACCTTGGGGTCTCTTCTTTCCAAAATGGGGTCACTTGTGGGGTAGTTATACTGCCCTGGCATTCTAGGGGCCCAAATGTGTGGTAAGGAGTTTGAAATCAAATTCTGTAAAAAATGACGAGTGAAATCCGAAAGGTGCTCTTTGGAATATGGGCCCCTTTGCCCACCTAGGCTGCAAAAAAGTGTCACACATCTGGTATCTCCGTAATCGGGAGAAGTTGGGGAATGTGTTTTGGGGTGTCATTTTACATATACCCATGCTGGGTGAGAGAAATATCTTGGCAAAAGACAACTTTTCCCATTTTTTTATACAAAGTTGGCATTTGACCAAGATATTTATCTCACCCAGCATGGGTATATGTAAAAAGACACCCCAAAACACATTCCTCAACTTCTCCTGAGTACGGGGATACCAGATGTGTGACACTTTTTTGCAGCCTAGGTGGGCAAAGGGGCCCACATTCCAAAGAGCACCTTTCGGATTTCACTCGTCATTTTTTACAGAATTTGATTTCAAACTCCTTACCACACATTTGGGCCCCTAGAATGCCAGGGCAGTATAACTACCCCACAAGTGACCCCATTTTGGAAAGAAGAGACCCCAAGGTATTCGCTGATGGGCATAGTGAGTTCATGGAAGTTTTTATTTTTTGTCACAAGTTAGTGGAATATGAGACTTTGTATGAAAAAAAAAAAAAAAAAAAAAATCATCATTTTCCACTAACTTGTGACAAAAAATAAAAAATTCTAGGAACTCGCCATGCCCCTCACGGAATACCTTTGGGTCTCTTCTTTCCAAAATGGGGTCACTTGTGGGGTAGTTATACTGCCCTGGCATTCTAGGGGCCCAAATGTGTGGTAAGGAGTTTGAAATCAAATTCTGAAAAAAATGACCTGTCAAATCCGAAAGGTGCTCTTTGGAATATGGGCCCCTTTGCCCACCTAGGCTGCAAAAAAGTGTCACACATCTGGTATCTCCGTACTCAGGAGAAGGTGGGGAATGTGTTTTGGGGTGTCATTTTTTATATACCCATGCTGGGTGAGATAAATATCTTGGTCAAATGCCAACTTTGTATAAAAAAATGGGAAAAGTTGTCTTTTGCCAAGATATTTCTCTCACCCAGCAAGGGTATATGTAAAATGACACCCCAAAACACATTCCCCACCTTCTCCTGAGTACGGAGATACCAGATGTGTGACACTTTTTTGCAGCCTAGGTGGGCAAAGGGGCCCATATTCCAAAGAGCACCTTTCGGATTTGACAGGTCATTTTTTTCAGAATTTGATTTCAAACTCCTTACCACACATTTGGGCCCCTAGAATGCCAGGGCAGTATAACTACCCCACAAGTGACCCCATTTTGGAAAGAAGAGACCCAAAGGTATTCCGTGAGGGGCATGGCGAGTTCCTAGAATTTTTTATTTTTTGTCACAAGTTAGTGGAATATGAGACTTTGTAAGAAAAAAAAAAAAAAAAAAAAAATCATCATTTTCCGCTAACTTGTGACAAAAAATAAAAAGTTCTATGAACTCACTATGCCCATCAGCGAATACCTTAGGGTGTGTACTTTCCGAAATGGGGTCATTTGTGGGGTGTTTGTACTGTCTGGCCATTGTAGAACCTCAGGAAACATGACAGGTGCTCAGAAAGTCAGAGCTGCTTCAAAAAGCGGAAATTCACATTTTTGTACCATAGTTTGTAAACGCTATAACTTTTACCCAAACCATTTTTTTTCTACCCAAACATTTTTTTTTTATCAAAGACATGTAGAACTATAAATTTAGAGCAAAATTTCTATATGGATGTCGTTTTTTTTGCAAAATTTTACAACTGAAAGTGAAAAATGTCATTTTTTTGCAAAAAAATCGTTAAATTTCGATTAATAACAAAAAAAGTAAAAATGTCAGCAGCAATGAAATACCACCAAATGAAAGCTCTATTAGTGAGAAGAAAAGGAGGTAAAATTCATTTGGGTGGTAAGTTGCATGACCGAGCAATAAACGGTGAAAGTAGTGTAGGTCAGAAGTGTAAAAAGTGGCCTGGTCTTTCAGGGTGTTTAAGCACTGGGGGCTGAGGTGGTTAAAGATGTCATCCCCCTGATATTTATAATACAGCAAATGCTCATGCTGATGCAACAAGGGATGCTAGAAGAAGAACAGCTGTTGAGAACCTACAGTACACAGACAAATCCTCATGGAGGAGGAAGATGGAGAGCTACCACTGGGGGAGGAGGAGCAGAAGGAATTGGTGGTGCAGGATGACAAGGCTGATGATATTGACGACAATGACAACACTGGCCATGACTAGAGATGAGCAAAGTTTTAGAAAATTCGATTAGACTGCTTCACTGAATTTTGCAAAACAATTCTCTTTGTTCTTTCATAAAAGCGCATTTTTTTGTAAGTAGCGGGTGCAATGACAGGGAGCTGCGATAGCGCCGTTCCCCATCATTGTACCCCTCAGATGCTGCATTCATACATGATTACTGCATCTGAGAGTAAAAATACAGCGTAAAATTAACAGAATTTTTTTTTTAATCACACTTACCGCCTCCATTTGCTCGCGACTAGAGATGGGCCAATCGATGTTGAGGCAGTGGAATTCGATATGAATTTCAGGAAAAATTTGATTCGCACTGAAGCCGAATTTACTCACGCTTCGTGGTAATGGCTGCTGCATGTGTTAAGACATGGAGCAAAGAACTCTGGGAATGAGGGATCACCCACAATGCCATGCAAGCGGCCAATCATCAGCCAGCCAGCTCCTGTGATGTCACAGCCCTATAAATAGCCTCGGCCATCTTGGATTCTACCATTTTCTAGTGTGCAGGGAGAGACGTCAGCAGGCGCTAGGGACAGTGCTAGGAAAGACTTTATTGTGCTGAAAAAATGATTTACAAGTTCAGGGAAAGATTATTCAAGGTGTAGGGAAAAGATAGGGGGGCATCATCTACACTATAAAAGGAGAACAGGGTGAAATAGAGGAGTGTACAGCCTGGGTAATAGGAGCGATTCTATTACACCTTGCTTCACTAATAGGGGATCCAAATTGGTGTTATACTGCTGCTTTTAAGTTTGCACTATATGATAACTCAGTAATTCCGCAAACCTTGCTTGTTATTGGGGTGCAAGTTCTGTGTGATACAGCCATTTACGGGATGTTTTAATAGGAAAGATACGTACATCCTATTCGCCGTTCTGTGTTGATTTTAAATTGTTTTACTTTTTTTGGGGGTGGGTACTAATAGGAGAAAAAAAAAAAGGAAAAAATATTTGGCATAATTGCCATTCAGTGGTGAAGTTGCATTGTACTACAGCGATTATTAATAGGAAAGATATGTTACGTCCTATTAGCCATTCTGCGATTAATTGTGATTATTATATTTCTTTTTTGGGGGTTTATTAATAGGAAAAAAAATACGTCTTAATTGCCATTCTGCTGTGAAGTTACATTGTACTACAGCCATTTGCAGGGTGTATTGAAGGGAAATAATTCTGCGGTGAATTGTGATTGTTATTTTTTTTGGAGGGGGTTTATTAATCAGAAAAAATATATATATTAATTGCCGTTCTGCGCTCAGGGATCGAGGAAGCCAAAAGCCAGGAGTAAGGAGAGACGGCTCCAGGAGGGTGACTGCTTGTGAACATTCCTCTTTATGCTGATGAGCATGACAAGCTGTATGTTTGGTTGCTTACGTGCTAACAGGTGTATCTTTAGCTTGAATAAAACTTATTACTGCAAGCTAGCCATGCTTTCAGACCCTTGTCGTCAAAGAAAATGAAAGAATGTTTTCTTGATGCTGAAATGGAGGCAAAATTGAATAATTAGAATAACTGACCAAATAAGTGAAATGTGAACTAAGCCTAATAGTGATGCACTGTCATTCTAAAGCTAACAGAAGGGATTTAAATGCATGTGTTTGCACTGCCAGGACATGGATTAAAAGAGCCTTATTTTCTCCGCTATTTTATTGGCGCTGCCTTCATGTCCTTATTTTGTACCATTAAAGAGTCATTGGGACACATGCAAGGACGTGCAGCGTTTTTTTTTCTTTTCTTTGCTCTACTAGATACTGCTGTATGCTTTTCTTTTGGTTTAGCTAGGGTTTAGCTAGTATTGTTGGTGTCCTGCACGATGATGTGCATGTCCATATATGTGCCCTGCCTGTCAACCTGATGCACAGCAACTGTTTTGCTACCAGAAAGGATTAGCTATGCATGTTACCACAGTGAACAGCGATGTACACCAGGATACATTCTCCCTAAAGTTTAACTGCAGGACGGGATATAGACCTGATTTTGTAAAATGCTGGAAAAATTTGGCGACACAACTTCACTCATCTCTACCTGCCACCATTGTGTCTGAAAGGGAGGCCCCTCTCTGGCCCTTTGCTGATGGTCCCCCATCTTGCCACTATTGCTGTCTGCCTGCCTGCCTGCCTACCATCATGTTTCGTATGGCTGCTGCTGCCATTATGGACAGACACTGTTGATGTCTGCCTGCCAATATGTACCATATGGCTGCTGCTGCCACCAGCGCTCAACTGCTACCCGTCGCTGCTAATCCACTATTAAAGCTTTTCATCTACCACTACAACTACTACCTATAAACAGCGGATCTATTGTCTTGTATGTTCAATGCTATGCTGCTACTGCTGCCTCTACTTTTGCAGCCACATACGCCTGTTATCTTACCCTTTCCAGGATGTACTCCTGCTGCTCTCATTTAGGCCTCTTTCACACGACAGTATGTCTTTTTCAGTGTTTTGCGGTCCGTTTTAAACGGATCCGTTGTTCCGTTTTTTGTTTCCGTTGTGTTTCCGTTTCCGTTCCGTTTTTCCGTTCCGTTTTTCCGTATGGCAAATACAGTATACAGTAATTTCATAGAAAAAATTGGGCTGGGCATAACATTTTCAATAGATGGATCCGCAAAAAACGGAACGGATACGGAAGACATACGGATGCACTTCCGTATGCATTCCGTTTTTTTGCGGACCCATAGACTTTAATGGAGCCACGGAACGTGATTTGCGGCCAAATATAGGACATGTTCTATGTTAAAACGGAACGGAAAAACGGAAATACGGAAACGGAATGCATACGGAGTACATTCCGTTTTTTTTGCGGAACCATTGAAATCAATGGTTCCGTATATGGACCGTATATGGACCGCAAAAAACGGCCCGCAAAACGGAAAAAAAAAACGGCCGTGTGAAAGAGGCCTTAAAAGGGAATTTTTTTTAGGCTGATTCTTTTTCTTCTGACAATTATTTACTTGTGCTTGCATTCTGCACCTGCTAACGTATACATTCTGGAGGCTTGGTCCCAACAAGACACTTTATCTTCTGACAAGGTGTGTCATATGAACAGGAAGGTGAGTAGTGGAGGTATATCCGATTGGTTTCCAAACAGCTCAACTAATTGAGGCAGGTGCTGGAAACGACCAACAAATGGCTAAAAGGAGCTTTATTGGTAGGTGATTTTTAAAATACACGTGTTTCAGGTTTCCAGGACCCATTTATCAAGTTTTGGATGGATTGATATGATAGGTTCTGGTATTTGCACTGTTCCTATTGCAAAGTGACTGGTGGTTAGGGCTTCTGCATGGCGGATGACACTGCCCTGGAAAAAATACCTAAAAGTGGCTCCATTTTGTAAGTAGTTCCAAAATGACAACGAGTGGGACAACACAAGTAGGCAGGGAGAATAGAAGTAGGCAGGGCCAGCAATACTGTAGTGCAAAACCAAATACCGCCCCAACAGAATAAAATTCCACAGTGCAGCACAAAATACTGCGGCCCGTGCCACAGTGTGAAACTATTATCATCCTGTAGACGGCAATACAGTTGAATTCAGGAGATCCCCTGTGGCCGCTGGCCAGGTGCATACTGTAAGTGCCTGATGCTCGTACATTAACTAATGCTAAGAACATCAGACCTTCATGTACCTGACTGGTTGCCATGAGAAGGCCTTTGGTGGCCCCCTTGGCCTTGGTCCAGAGGAATTTTCCCTGTAGGTTAAAGGCCAGTCCACCCCTGTCAACAAGGATAGCCACATACCAATATTTATTTCAATAAAATCAGTCGAGCTACAGAATCAGCCTTACAACTTCTCAATCTCAAGTGCTTTTCTTCTGAAAAATGCATATATGGTACCTGTGTTGTTTGGGATGTGTTATATAGCAAAATGCCCCCACAATATGCTGACCTTTTCATGGCTAAGCTACAGAAGTTTTAAATGCTTTAACCGCTCATGTACCTCTTCCAAAAAGTTAAAGTTAATAATTTTGAGATTAATAATGGCAAATTATGAAATAATTGAATTTTTATTTTTATTTTATTAAAACCTTACATACTCAGATATCATAGAAAATAACAGGTTACTGATATTTATTAGTTATAGAAACAATTCATATAAAATAACAGAAAGTGGAAGATCCAGACTGGTACAAGAGTAAATATAATAGAGATGAGCTAGTTTCCTAAAATTCATATGAATTGGCAAAGAAATTCAGGTACAAATCGATTCTACCTGAGTTGTAAGTGCTTTTAACGCCTAGAAAATCTTTTCCTTTCTTTCTCCCTTTGGAAAACTTCTCCCGAATTGAATCTCAAAAATTTTGATTCTAAAGAATTGATTCACTTATTCTAATATACTGTATTACAAAAAATGTATGGAAATGCAAATCAATATTCTCTTATGCAATGTCTTCTGGGCTACATATTATAAATCTCCATTATTGTTTTGCTTGTCCAAAATATAAACTAGATTTTATGTTCAGTTCTGGTCTAATTAGAATAACGTAACATTTGGGAATGAAGATACAGCCCAGAAGTCCAGCACTGGAAGATGTGATGGCAAAAACTTCCACAGCCACCGTGTATTTCCCCTTGGTGCTGAGGTAGGCTGGGATGAAGGAGATCCACACACTGCAGAACACCAGCATGCTGAAGGTGATGTACTGAGCCTCATTGAAGGTGTCTGGAAGTTTCCTGGCCAAGAAAGCTACAATAAAGCTCATCATTGCCAGAAATCCAATGTAGCCAATGCACAAGTAGAAAGCAATGGCAGATCCCTCAATACATTGTAAGATTATCTTTCCAATCTCTATCTCAGTGTTATGATCTGGGAATGGTGGAGAGAAAGACAACCAGAAGACACAGATCACAACCTCTCCTATTGTACCAGTAATGAGTAATGATGTGGACAGATGTCTCCCCAACCACTGCCTCAGTGTCCTGCCTGGTTTAATAGCACGAAAAGCCAAGACTACAGTCACTGTTTTAGCTAAGACTGAAGAAACTGCAAGACTAAAAATAATCCCAAAAGCCATTTGTCTGAAGAGACATGACATCTCTGAGGGACGTCCAATGAATAATAGAGGGCAGAGAAAGGATAAAATGAGGGAGAAGAGAAGTATGAAACTGAGATTCTGGTTATTGGCTTTCACAATTGGAGAGTCCTTTTTTTTGTTAAACACCCATAACACAAAGATGGTCACAAGACAAAATGCAAAATTTATAATAATTAGAGATGACCCCAGCATGTCTAAATAAGACAGGAATTCAATCGGTCTTGCAAAGCAGGAATCTCTTTTTCCATTTGACCAGTGATCTTTAGGGCACTCTAGACATGTTTCCATATCTGTAATCAAGAAGATAAACAGTATCTTAAATTTTTGCATTGTAAAATTGTCAGAAATATCAATTTCTAATAACAAAAAAGAAAAAAAGTAGCAGCACTTACGAATCTATAGCAAAAAATCTCTATGGTGGTGGTGCCCGCAGTGATGGATACCAGTCTGTAGCATCCCCAAAATCATCCAGAATAAATCAAAAATAAAACTGCAGCACTCGGCGGCCTTCAATTCATGCTGATTTATTCACCATAAATTGTGACGTTTCGACCTCTCGGTCTTTCTCAAGCAAACAAATGTGTGTGTGTATACAAGAATACATATACCATCCTAAATGGTCACATGATCATTATGCAAATCAGCCACATGACCACCATGCAAATGGTCACATGATCACTAGGCAAATCCATGATTAATCATTACCCTTTACCCTATACATCAGGTGATACACAGTGCACATAATATTAACCCTCAGTGTGACTCCATATCCCAAATCATCAGTGGTAATTGAATATACATAATCTAAACTTATATGTTGCTCCTCTGGGCAGAATTATAAATGTACATAATATAACCTTACAGACATGACGCTCCTGTGGACATATTCTCTCAAGCAACCGCTTCACTAAATGGCAGACAGTGCGCTCAATAGAACGGAGTGCACATGTATTGGAATACCGCAGACTCGGCCGGTCCGGCGCGTCACTGCGCCTGCACAACAGTTCACTCGGCCCTTCTTGTCTTCGAGTGTGATATCAAAGAAGCGCTAGTGCGCATGTACCATCAGCGCAATACATTAACGCATCGCGCTGAGTTCTCCCACATAGTGGGGCAGATATAACAATATAGAACGCTGCAGTAAACCCTCTTTATAATTTTCATAGGCTCCCAGACGGATAGATGGGATTAACTATGATCAAAAGGAGGACACCATTCAGGATATTGTACATTACAGAAAGTAAGATCCATTTTAGATTGAGGGGGATCAAAGTCATAGTATAAAGACAATTTGCTTCTTCGATATCATACTCGGGAGACAAGAAGGGCCGAGTGAACTGTTGCGCAGGCGCAGTGACGCGCCGGACATGCCGAGTCTGCAGTACTCCGTTCTATTGAGCGCACTGTCTGACATTTAGTGAAGCGATTGCTTGAGAGAATATTTCCACAGGAGCGTCATGTCTGTAAGTTTATATTATGTACATTTATAATTATGTCCAGAGGAGCAACATATCAGGTTTGATTATATATATTCAATTACCACTGATGAACCGGGATATGGAGTCACACTGAGGGTTAATATCATGTGCACTGTGTATCACCTGATGTATAGGTTAAAGGATGATGATTAATCATGGATTTGCAAATTGATCATGTGACCGATTTGCATGATGATCATGTGGCCATTGATCATGTGGCCGATTTGCATGGTGATCATATGACCATTTTGGAAGGTATATGTATTCGTGTATACACACACATTTATTTGCTTGAGAAAGACAGAGAGGTCGAAACGTTGCAATTTCTGGTGAATAAATCAGCATGAATTGAAGACCGGCGAGTGCCGCAGTTTTATTTTTTATTTATTCTGAATTTATAATAACATTTATTAAATAGAAATTGCTTAATGATGCACATGATTTAATCATTTAAGGATGTAGCCACTTTAATTTTGTGGGTTCAAACGTTTGCCTATTTTCAATATGGCTTTTTTTTATTCCACACCCCTGTTAAAATGTCAGGTTTCTGTGCTGTAAAAATGAGACAAAGATTAATCATTACAGAACTTTTTCCACCTTTAATGTGACCTATAAACTGTACAACTCAATTGAAAAACAAACTGAAATCTTTTTGGTGGAGGGAAGAAAACAAAAAAAACTAAAACAATGTGGTTGCATAAGTGTGCACACCCTCTTATAACTGAGAAACTGTGTTCAGAATTAAGCAATCACATTCTGTTAATCCTGTTAAATAGGAGTCAGCATACACCGGCCATCATTAACCTCCTATTAACCCCAAATAAAGTTCAGCTGCTCTAGTTGATCTTTCCTGAAATTTTCTTAGTCGCATCCCACAGCAAAAGCCATGGTCCACAGAGAGCTTCCAAAGCATCAGAGGGATCTCATTGTTAGAAGGTATCAGTCAGGAGAAGGGTACAAAAGAAGTTCCAAGGCATTAGATATACCATGGAACACAGTGGAGACAGTCATCATCAAGTGGAGAAAATATGGCACAACAGTGACATTACCAAGAACCGGACGTACCTCCAAAATTTATGAAAAGACGAGAAGAAAACTGGTCTGGGAGGCTACCAAGAGGCCTACAGCATTATTATAGGAGCTGCTGGAATATCTGGCAAGTACTGGCCGTGTGGTACATGTGACAACAATCTCCCATATTCTTCATATGTCTGGGCTATGGGGTGGAGTGGCAAAATGAAAGCCTTTTCTTACCAAGAAAAACATCCAAGCCAGGCTATATTTTGCAAAAACACATCTGAAGTCTCCCAAAAGCATGTGGGAAAAGGTGTTATGGTCTGATGAAACCAAGGTTGAACTTTTTGGCCATAATTCCGAAAGATATATTTGGAGCAAAAACAACACTGCACATCACCGAAAGATCACCATACCCACAGTGAAGCATGGTGGTGGCAGCATCATGCCAAGGGGCTGTTTTTCTTCAGCTGGAACTGGGGCCCTTAGTTAAGCTAGAGGGAATTATAAACAGTTCCAAATACCAGTCAATATTGGCACAAAACCTTCAGGCTTCTGCTAGAAAGCTGAACATGAAGAGGAACTTCATCTTTCAGCATGACAACAACCCAAAGCATACATCCAAATCAACAAAGGAATGGCTTCACCAGAAGAAGATTAAAGTTTTGGAATGGCCCAGCCAGAACCCAGACCTGAATCCGATTAAAAATCTGTGGGGTGATCTGAAGAGGGCAGTGCCCAGGAGATGCCCTCGCAATCTGACAGATTTGGAGTGTTTTTGCAAAGAAGAGTGGCCAAATCTTGCCAAGTCAAAATGTCCCATGCTGATAGACTCATACCCAAAAAGACTGAGTGCTGGAATAAAATGAAAAGGTGCTTCAACAAAGTATTAGTTTAAGGGTGTGCACACTTATGCAACCATATTATTTTATTTGTATATTTTTTCTGTACCTAAAAGATTTCAGTTTGTTTTTCAATTGAGTTGTATAGTTTATAGGTCACATTAAAGGTGGAAAAAGTTCTGAAATGATTTATCTTAAAAAGGGTTAAGCAGAGTATAAGAGTTTTATAAGGATGGTAATGAGATTAAAAGAGAAAAAAATAGAAAGAAATACAGATGTGCACAGAATCCTTCGGTCTAAAGCACTGCCTCTGTCTTCAATCGCTAGGATATGCCCCCATTGTATGATAGGTGCGGGTCCCACCTCTGGGACCCGCACCTACAATGAGAACGGAGTGCAGCCAACCTCCATTTATTTCTATGGGGCCGCCAAAAATAGCGGAACGCTGGCTCGGCTATTTCCGTCTGCCCTATAGAAATGAAAGGGGAGCAGGTGCCATGCGTGCGCGGTGAGCTCCCATTCACTTCTATGGGAGCAGCGCTTGGTGGTGGACAACAGACCCCGGGAAATCCGGGGTCCTCTAGCCACAGCTCTCCCCACTCCGTTCTCCTTGTAGGTGCGGGTCCCAGAGGTGGAACCAGCACCTATCAGACAATGGGGCATGTCCTAGCGATATTCCCCCATTGTCTGTGATGGGAATACCCCTTTAATGTCAGGATGACTATTCTAGGACCACACTACAGATTCCTTTCTGGCACATCTAGCACAAGTAACCTTTCTATTAGTAAACTAAAGTTTAATTTACACACTTGCATGGAATCTTTAAAATATTAGCTATTGCTTATTAAAAGCTGATGGCTTACTTTATGCCAGCTGCTTTGTATTCCATGATTATAACATGCAATAATGTTAAAACAACTGATATCTGAGGTTCAGATGAGCGAATCAATTCTAAACTAATCGGATTTGTTATGAATTTTACAAATATGCATCTCCAAACAAATCTGAAGTTTTAGTGATCCTTTTTGGATAAATAAAGTAAATACCGTACCAAGTGCCATTTTTCTGTGAATACTGCCGAGGAGGAAGGAAGAAGATGAAGGATCACATGACGCTGGGAGAAAGTGTGTGGGGGAGGCTTTCCCTGATTTGGCTTAGAGGCTGACAGACACCCTGATTCGCCAATTAGGGGCCAGTAGGAAGGCAGCTTGCTATGTTTAGAGAGAATAAATTTCATTCTGTCTTCAGCTTGTGACCATGACCCGGAAGGGTGTTGTCTGTGGGTGATGTGGCAGTGTCTCATAAAATGCTATTAGAGACACAAACCACTAATCTAGTGTGATAGGGAGACTATTAGCAGAGTATAGGGAAGTGAATAAAAATATATAATTGGTTATATTTTAGGGACTTTGATCAGGGAAATTATATAGAGAGAGTGAGGGACTGATCAGTTTTGGCAGCTTCGCCGAACTTTGTCATAAAATTTGATTTCTTACGAATTACTTCGTCATGAACTGCTTTCCATTGTATGGAGCAGGAGCACGCGCAATGACGAGGAGTGACGATCGCTCCATCCCCATAATTTAACCCCTCAGATGCCTAGTTCAACGCTAATCGTGGCATCTGAGACTCACATTCATCTCGGGGTTAAAATATATATATACTCACCTCCTCCACTTGATCGCTGAATGGCTATTTGCTCCCGTCTTGATCAAAGAAAACCCACCAAAAAGACCCGCGGCAAGTGTGATGACGCTCCCATGTGACATCATCATGCTTGCTGCAGGTCCTATGGTGGGTTTTCTTCCATTAAGATGAAAGAAGATAGCATCTCTGCGAGCAAGTGGACAAGGTGAGTATATCTTTTTTTATTTCAGCCACTATTTTAGGGAAAATTGATTCGCTACAAAAAAAAAGTTTTTACAAAAAAAAGAAATATTGTAATAGCCTGTTTATAACTGTTTTTACTAGAAAAAATTACTCGTTCTATTACTGAAAAATATCATATAGTTCAAAGACATTTACTGAAATTTTTTTATTGTTATACCTATGTTAGTGAACGTATCACTGAAACAGACCATGTAGCTGAAACATATTTTTCTGCAAAAATTGCATTCTCTTACCTGTTGCGGCAAGGTGCTGGAAGGGGTGTATATCTTACCCAGAGTCTTCAGCTGGGTGAGACAAAAGAATCCAGAAAACTGTATTTGTTTCAGCAAAGGTTTAGTTTGGTAGAGGGACCTCCTAGCCTGAGATAATCCCAATTGTAGTAGCTGGGATCATACTGGAGGAATAAGAGGCCTTGGACTGACAGTCAGAGTCAGAGCCTGGAAGCTGGTGGACCTGTGTACTGTGAAACTTCTAATCTCCCTGTGTTTGGGGAAAATCTAGGTGAGGAAAACCTATGTTTAATTAAACCTTAGGCTTTAAACATGGCGCCCGCTTGCGTGTGCAGCAGGTGCCGTAGCCGACAGGTCTCTGCTGTTTCAAACAGAAGACTCCTGGGTCTAATAATGCAGATCATAGTCATTTAAGCCTTTAGATGCAGTGGTCAAGTGTGACCGTGTAATTAAAATAGTGAAAAACCCGGATGCACACGCTTTGCGGTTAAAACCCCCATGCAGTAATCGGGGAAGCCAGTCATTCATTTTAATACACCAAGTTCCAATATTGGTCAGCGAGTGCCAGGCCAACATAGGATATCATCAAATTCAGCTTGTACTGTCATTCTATGGGAATACAGTATAAGCTGTAATAAATCTAAGTATTGCATATTGTGGCTATAAAAAAATATTGAAAAAATACATAAAAATTTAAATAACCGCCTTTCCCTAGAATAAAAAAATAAGTACGTAACCAATAAAAAAATATAAACATCTTAAGCATCACCATGTCCAAGAAATTTAATAATATCTCTATCTTTAAATTAAATTACAGTTTGCATTTTTGACAGCACTATTTAATAATTTGCATATCAAATTCGTGATTTTTTATTCATATGCCCTATAATAACATGCTTGGACATCAGAAGCATGCAAAATGAAAGAGCCAGGCCTTGTCATCTGAGAGTTAGAATGTGGATAGTAGATCAAAGTCCAGTAGCAGCACCAGCCATGCAACCATTAGTAGTAGTAGAAGTATCAATAGTATACCACAGTGCTCCCTGGATTCTTATAGTCACAACATTATTATTGAGGAAAAATAGGATGAGATTATGAACTAGTGTCACTACCAGTGTCAGCAGACTCAATTCTCTGTGTCACATGACCAGACAGTGCATTGTGTGACCAGGAAGTGGGGGGTATTTAACCACCTCAGCCCCCCCTAGCTTAAACCCCCTTAGGCTACTTTCACACTTGCGTTGTTCTTTTCCGGCATAGAGTTCCGTCACAGGGGCTCTATACCGGAAAAGAACTGATCAGTTTTATCCCCATGCATTCTGAATGGAGAGTAATCTGTTCAGTTTGCATCAGGATGTCTTCAGTTCAGTCGTTTTGACTGATCAGGCAAAAGAGAAAACCGCAGCATGCTACGGTTTTCTCTCCGGCGAATAAAACTGAAGACTTGCCTGAACGCCGCATCCGGCATTTTTTCCCATAGGAATGAATTAGCGCTGGATCCGGCATTCAGAATACCGGAATGCCGGATCCGTCGTTCCGGCATGCGCATGCGCAGATCGGTAAAAATGTGAAAAAATGTACAAGACGGATCCGTCGGTCCGCATGACAAGCGGAGAGACGGATCCGTCCTTGCAATGCATTTGTGAGATGGATCCGCACCCGGATCCGTCTCACAAATGCTTTCAGTCAGCGGCAGATCGGCGGATCCGGCGGGCAGTTCCGACGACGGAACTGCCCGCCGGATCACACTGCCGCAAGTGTGAAAGTAGCCTAAATGACCAGACCACTTTTTACAATTCTGCACTACACTACTTTCACGGTTTATTGCTCGGTCATACAACTTACCACCCAAATGAATTTTACCTCCTTTTCTTCTCACTAATAGAGCTTTCATTTGGTGGTATTTCATTGCTGCTGACATTTTTACTTTTTTGTTATTAATCGAAATTGACCAAAATTTTTGTAAAAAAATGAAATTTTTCACTTTCTGTTGTAAAATTTTTCAAATAAAACTACATTTCTATATAAATTTTTCTCTAAATTTATTGTTCTACATGTCTTTGATAAAAAAAATGCAATAAGTGTATATTTATTGGTTTGCGCAAAAGTTATAGCGTTTACAAACTATGGTACAAAAATGTGAATTTACGCACTTTGACTTTCTGAGCACCTGTCATGTTTCCTGAGGTTTTACAATGCCCAGAGAGTAGAAACATCCCACAAATGGCCCCATTTCGGAAAGTAGACACCCTAAGGTATTCGCTGATGGGCATAGTGAGTTCATGGAAGTTTTTATTTTTTGTCACAAGTTAGCGGAAAATGATTTATTTTTTATTTATTTATTTTTTTCTTACAAAGTCTCATATTCCACTAACTTGTGACAAAATTTTTTTTTTTACATGAACTCACCATACCCCTCACGAAATACCTTGGGGTGTCTTCTTTCCAAAATGGGGTCACTTGTGGGGTATTTATACTGCCCTGGCATTTTAGGGGCCCTAAAGCGTGAGAAGAAGTCTGGAATCCAAATGCGTAAAAAATGCCCTGTGAAATCGTAAAGATACTCTTTGGAATTTGGGCCCCTTTGCGCACCTAGGCTGCAAAAAAGTGTCACACATGTGGTATTCCGTACTAAGGAGAAGTAGGGCAATGTGGTTTGGGGTGTATTTTTACATATACCCATGCTGGGTGAGATAAATATCTCTCTAAAAGACAACTTTTCCAATTTTTTTATACAAAGTTGTCATTTTACAGAGATATTTCTCTCACCCAGCATGGGTATATGTAAAAAGACACCCCAAAACACATTGCCCTACTTCTCCTGAGTACGGCAATACCACATGTCTGACACTTTTTTGCAGCCTAGGTGCGCAAAGGGGCCCAAATTCCAATAAGTACCTTTTATGAGGGCATTTTTAGGCATTTGGATTCCAGACTTCTTCTCAATCTTTAGGGCCCCTAAAATACCAGGGCAGTATAAATACCCCACAAGTGACCCCATTTTGGAAAGAAGACACCCAAAGGTATTCTGTGAGGGGCATGGCGAGTTCCTAGAATATTATTTTTTTGGCACAAGTTAGCCGAACTTCCCGTAAATGTTCGGGTTCGGGATCCGAACCCGAACCGAACTTCGTCAAGAACCCGAACCCCATTGAAGTCAATGGGGACTCGAACTTTTGGGCACTAAAAAGGCTGTAAAACAGCCCAGGAAAGAGCTATAGGGCTGCAAAAGGCAGCAACATGTAGGTAAATCCCCTGCAAACAAATGTGGATAGGGAAATGAATTAAAATTTAAATTAAAAAAATAAAAATAAACCAATATCAATTGGACAGAGGTCCCATAGCAGAGAATCTGGCTTCACGTCAGCAGAGAATCAGTCTCTTCATGCCATAGCAAAGAATATGGCTTCATGTCAGCAGAGAATCAGTCTCTTCATGCCATAGCAGAGAATCTGGATTCATGTCAGCGCAGAATCAGTCTTCATGTCATAGCAGAGAATCAGGCTTCACGTCACCCACCACTGGAACAGGCCACTGTCACACATTTAGGCCCCGGCACCCAGACAGAGGAGAGCGGTCCCGTAACAGAGAATCTGGCCTTATGTCAGCGCAGAATCTGTCTTCATGTCATAGCAGAGAATCAGGATTCACGTCACCCACCACTGGAACAGGCCACTGTCACACATTTAGGCCCAGGCACCCAGGCAGAGGAGAGAGGTCCCGTAACAGAGAATCTGGCCTTATGTCAGCGCAGAATCTGTCTTCATGTCATAGCAGAGAATCAGGATTCACGTCACCCACCACTGGAACAGGCCACTGTCACACATTTAGGCCCAGGCACCCAGGCAGAGGAGAGAGGTCCCGTAACAGAGAATCTGGCCTTATGTCAGCGCAGAATCTGTCTTCATGTCATAGCAGAGAATCAGGCTTCACGTCAGCCACCACTGGAACAGGCCACTGTCACACATTTAGGCCCAGGCACCCAGGCAGAGGAGAGCGGTCCCGTAACAGAGAATCTGGCCTTATGTCAGCGCAGAATCTGTCTTCATGTCATAGCAGAGAATCAGGCTTCACGTCACCCACCACTGGAACAGGCCACTGTCACACATTTAGGCCCAGGCACACAGGAAGAGGAGAGAGGTCCCGTAACAGAGAATCTGGCCTTATGTCAGCGCAGAATCTGTCTTCATGTCATAGCAGAGAATCAGGCTTCACGTCACCCACCACTGGAACAGGCCACTGTCACACATTTAGGCCCAGGCACCCAGGCAGAGGAGAGAGGTCCCGTAACAGAGAATCTGGCCTTATGTCAGCGCAGAATCTGTCTTCATGTCATAGCAGAGAATCAGGCTTCACGTCAGCCACCACTGGAACAGGCCACTGTCACACATTTAGGCCCAGGCACCCAGGCAGAGGAGAGAGGTCCCGTAACAGAGAATCTGGCCTTATGTCAGCGCAGAATCTGTATTCATGTCATAGCAGAGAATCAGGCTTCACGTCACCCACCACTGGAACAGGTCACTGTCACACATTTAGGCCCAGGCACCCAGGCAGAGGAGAGAGGTCCCGTAACAGAGAATCTGGCCTTATGTCAGCGCAGAATCTGTCTTCATGTCATAGCAGAGAATCAGGCTTCACGTCACCCACCACTGGAACAGGCCACTGTCACACATTTAGGCCCCGGCACCCAGACAGAGGAGAGGTTCATTCAACTTTGGGTTGCCCCGCAATATAATGGTAAAATGAAATTAAAAATAGTATTGAATGAGGAAGTGCCCTGGAGTAGAATAATATATTGTTAAGGGGAGGTAGTTAATATCTAATCTGCACAAGGGATGGACAGGTCCTGTGGGATCCATGCCTGGTTCATTTTTATGAACGTCAGCTTGTCCACATTGGCTGTAGACAGGCGGCTGCGTTTGTCTGTAATGACGCCCCCTGCCGTGCTGAATACACGTTCAGACAAAACGCTGGCCGCCGGGCAGGCCAGCACCTCCAAGGCATAAAAGGCTAGCTCTGGCCACGTGGACAATTTGGAGACCCAGAAGTTGAATGGGGCCGAACCATCAGTCAGTACGTGGAGGGGTGGGCACAGGTACTGTTCCACCATGTTAGTGAAATGTTGCCTCCTGCTAACACGTTCCGTATCAGGTGGTGGTGCACTTAGCTGTGGCGTGTTGACAAAACTTTTCCACATCTCTGCCATGCTAACCCTGCCCTCAGAGGAGCTGGGCGTGACACAGCTGCGTTGGCGACCTCTTGCTCCTCCTCTGCCTTCGCCTTGGGCTTCCACTGGTTCCCCTGTGACATTTGGGAATGCTCTCAGTAGCGCGTCTACCAACGTGCGCTTGTACTCGCGCATCTTCCTATCACGCTCCAGTGTAGGAAGTAAGGTGGGCACATTGTCTTTGTACCGGGGATCCAGCAGGGTGGCAACCCAGTAGTCCGCACACGTTAAAATGTGGGCAACTCTGCTGTCGTTGCGCAGGCACTGCAGCATGTAGTCGCTCATGTGTGCCAGGCTGCCCAGAGGTAAGGACAAGCTGTCCTCTGTGGGAGGCGTATCGTCATCGTCCTGTGTTTCCCCCCAGCCACGCACCAGTGATGGGCCCGAGCTGCTTTGGGTGCCACCCCGCTGTGAACATGCTTCATCCTCATCCTCCTCCACCTCCTCCTCATCCTCGTCCTCCTCGTCCTCCAGTAGTGGGCCCTGTCTGGCCACATTTGTACCTGGCCTCTGGTGTTGCAAAAAACCTTCCTCTGAGTCACTTTGAAGAGACTGGCCTAAAAGTGCTAAAAATGACCCCTCTTCCTCCTCTTCCTCCTGGGCCACCTCCTCTTCCATCATCGCCCTAAGTGTTTTCTCAAGGAGACATAGAAGTGGTATTGTAACGCTGATAACGGCGTCATCGCCACTGGCCATGTTGGTGGAGTACTCGAAACAGCGCAACAGGGCACACAGGTCTCGCATGGAGGCCCAGTCATTGGTGGTGAAGTGGGTCTGATCCGCAGTGCGACTGACCCGTGCGTGCTGCAGCTGAAACTCCACTATGGCCTGCTGCTGCTCGCACAGTCTGTCCAGCATATGCAAGGTGGAGTTCCACCTGGTGGGCACGTCGCATATGAGGCGGTGAGCGGGAAGGCCGAAGTTACGCTGTAGCTCAGACAGGCGAGCAGCGGCAGGGTGTGAACGCCGGAAGCGCGAACAGACGGCCCGCACTTTATGCAGCAGCTCTGACATGTCGGGGTAGTTGCGAATGAACTTCTGCACCACCAAATTCAGCACATGCGCCAGGCAAGGGATGTGCGTCAAACCGGCTAGTCCCAGAGCTGCAACGAGATTTCGCCCATTATCGCACACCACCAGGCCGGGCTTGAGGCTCACCGGCAGCAACCACTCGTCGGTCTGTTGTTCTATACCCCGCCACAACTTCTGTGCGGTGTGGGGCCTGTCCCCCAAACATATGAGTTTCAGAATGGCCTGCTGACGTTTACCCCGTGCTGTGCTGAATTTGGGGGTGAAGGTGTGTGGCTGACTGGATGAGAAGGTGGAAGAAGAGGAGGAGGAAGCTGAGTAGGAGGAGGAGGAGACAGGAGGCAAAGAATGTTGCCCTGCGATCCTTGGCGGCGGAAGGACGTGCGCCAAATAGCTCTCCGCCTGGTGCCCAGCCGCCACTACATTTACCCAGTGTGCAGTTAGGGAGATATAGCGTCCCTGGCCGTGCTTACTGGTCCACGTATCTGTGGTTAGGTGGACCTTGCCACAGATGGCGTTGCGCAGTGCACACTTGATTTTATCGGACACTTGTCTGTGCAGGGAAGGCACGGCTCTCTTGGAGAAGTAGTGGCGGCTGGGAACAACATACTGTGGGACAGCAAGTGACATGAGCTGTTTGAAGCTGTGTGTGTCCACCAGCCTAAATGACAGCATTTCATAGGCCAGTAGTTTAGAAATGCTGGCATTCAGGGCCAGGGATCGAGGGTGGCTAGGTGAGAATTTACGCTTTCTCTCAAATGTTTGTGAGATGGAGAGCTGAACGCTGCCGTGTGACATGGTTGAGATGCTTGGTGACGCAGGTGGTGGTGTTGGTGGTACATCCCATGTTTGCTGGGCGGCAGGTGCCAACGTTCCTCCAGAGGCGGAGGAAGAGGCCGAGGCGGCGGCAGCAGCAGCAGAAGAGGCCAAGGCGGCAGCAGCAGAAGATGTAGCAGGGGGAGCCTGAGTGACTTCCTTGTTTTTAAGGTATTTACTCCACTGCAGTTCATGCTTTGCATGCAGGTGCCTGGTCATGCAGGTTGTGTTACGGTTCAGAACGTTAATGCCTCGCTTCAGGCTCTGATGGCACAGCGTGCAAACCACTCGGGTCTTGTCGTCAGCACATTGTTTAAAGAAGTGCCATGCCAGGGAACTCCTTGAAGCTGCCTTTGGGGTGCTCGGTCCCAGATGGCGGCGGTCAGTAGCAGGCGGAGTCTCTTGGCGGCGGGTGTTCTGATTTTGCCCACTGCTCCCTCTTTTGCTACGCTGTTGGCTCGGTCTCACCACTGCCTCTTCCTCCGAACTGTGAAAGTCAGTGGCACGACCTTCATTCCATGTGGGGTCTAGGACCTCATCGTCCCCTGCATCGTCTTCCACCCAGTCTTGATCCTTGACCTCCTGTTCAGTCTGCACACTGCAGAAAGACGCAGCAGTTGGCACCTGTGTTTCGTCATCATCAGAGACGTGCTGAGGTGGTATTCCCATGTCCTCATCATCAAGAAAAATTAGTGGTTGTGCGTTAGTGCATTCTATCTCTTCCACCCCTGGGGAAGGGCTAGGTGGATGCCCTTGGGAAACCCTGGCAGCAGAGTCTTCAAACAGCATAAGAGACTGCTGCATAACTTGAGGCTCAGACAGTTTCCCTGATATGCATGGGGGTGATGTGACAGACCGATGGGCTTGGTTTTTTATGCGCCATCTGTGCGCTTTCTGCAGAAGACTGGGTGGGAAATAATGTTAACGTGCTGGATCCACTGTCGGCCACCCAATTGACTAATGCCTGTACCTGCTCAGGCCTTACCATCCTTAGAACGGCATTGGGCCCCACCAAATATCGCTGTAAATTCTGCTGGCTACTGGGACCTGAGGTAGTTGGTTCACTAGGACGTGTGGCTGTGGCAGAACGGCCACGTCCTCTCCCAGCACCAGAGGGTCCACTAACACCACCACGACCATGTCCACGTCCGCGTCCCTTATTAGATGTTTTCCTCATTGTTCCCGTTCACCACAATTTTGAGAATGGCAAATTTGGGAATGCTTTTTCAACCCAGAACAAAAAGTCTGCTTTTACGGTCACTACAAATAACTTGACCAGCTAAAAGTGCAGATTTGGTTGAATAGAGATGTGAGACCTGTTTTTTTTTTTGCGCTGTGTGACAGTTATAGGTTTAATCACAGAATGACACTTCTATCAGCACGCTAGCGTGTGTCTTAGGTTTTTCTGAATGACACTATCAATACCTTCAATGTAAGATTTTCTTTTTGGGATAGATTTCAAGTAGGCCTCAAATACCACAAACTAGTTATTTTCAGAATGGCAAATTTGGGAATGCTTTTTCAACCCAGAACAAAAAGTCTGCTTTTACGGTCACTACAAATAACTTGACCAGCTAAAACTGTGCAGATTTGGTTGAATAGAGATGTGAGACCTGTTTTTTTTTGCGCTGTGTGACAGTTATAGGTTTAATCACAGAATGACACTTCTATCAGCACGCTAGCGTGTGTCTTAGGTTTTTCTGAATGACACTATCAATACCTTCAATGTAAGATTTTCTTTTTGGGATAGATTTCAAGTAGGCCTCAAATACCACAAACTAGTTATTTTGAAAATGGCAAATTTGGGAATGCTTTTTCAACCTAGAACAAAAAGTCTGCTTTTACGGTCACTACAAATAACTTGACCAGCTAAAACTGTGCAGATTTGGTTGAATAGAGATGTGAGACCTGTTTTTTTTTTGCGCTGTGTGACAGTTATAGGTTTAATCACAGAATGACACTTCTATCAGCACGCTAGCGTGTGTCTTAGGTTTTTCTGAATGACACTATCAATACCTTCAATGTAAGATTTTCTTTTTGGGATAGATTTCAAGTAGGCCTCAAATACCACAAACTAGTTATTTTCAGAATGGCAAATTTGGGAATGCTTTTTCAACCCAGAACAAAAAGTCTGCTTTTACGGTCACTACAAATAACTTGACCAGCTAAAACTGTGCAGATTTGGTTGAATAGAGATGTGAGACCTGTTTTTTTTTGCGCTGTGTGACAGTTATAGGTTTAATCACAGAATGACACTTCTATCAGCACGCTAGCGTGTGTCTTAGGTTTTTCTGAATGACACTATCAATACCTTCAATGTAAGATTTTCTTTTTGGGATAGATTTCAAGTAGGCCTCAAATACCACAAACTAGTTATTTTGAGAATGGCAAATTTGGGAATGCTTTTTCAACCTAGAACAAAAAGTCTGCTTTTACGGTCACTACAAATAACTTGACCAGCTAAAACTGTGCAGATTTGGTTGAATAGAGATGTGAGACCTGTTTTTTTTTGCGCTGTGTGACAGTTATAGGTTTAATCACAGAATGACACTTCTATCAGCACGCTAGCGTGTGTCTTAGGTTTTTCTGAATGACACTATCAATACCTTCAATGTAAGATTTTCTTTTTGGGATAGATTTCAAGTAGGCCTCAAATACCACAAACTAGTTATTTTCAGAATGGCAAATTTGGGAATGCTTTTTCAACCCAGAACAAAAAGTCTGCTTTTACGGTCACTACAAATAACTTGACCAGCTAAAACTGTGCAGATTTGGTTGAATAGAAATGTCAGGTCTATTTTTTAGGCGCTGAGTGACAGTCTCAACTTGCCCCTGATGTAATATATGGCCAAAAAATAACCACACTGTTGATGGTTAAATGCACTTGGGTGACACAGGCTCAGCCTGCAGCTGATGTAGTATATGGCCAAAAAATAATCAGACTGTTGATGGTTAAATGCACTTGGGTGACACAGGCTCAGCCTGCAGCTGATGTAGTATATGGCCAAAAAATAACCAGACTGTTGATGGTTAAATGCACTTCGGTGACACAGGCTCAGCCTGCAGCTGATGTAGGATATAGCACAAAATAACCACACTATCGATGGTTAAATACACTTGGTGATAGCTCGTGCTGGCGCACCACAAGTCACAAAATGGCCGCCGATCACCCCAGAAAAAAAGTGATCTAAAAACGCTCTGGGCAGCCTCAAAAAAGTGAGCAAGTCAATAATAGCACTTCAATGATCCACAGCTGCAGATCGATCACAGAATGAAGTCTTTTGGAGGAGTTAATCTGCCTAATCTCGCCCTAACGTCGCAGCTGCAACCTCTCCCTATACTGATCATAGCAGAGTGACGTGTGGCGCTACGTGACTCCAGCTTAAATAGAGGCTGGGTCACATGGTGCACTGGCCAATCACAGCCATGCCAATAGTAGGCATGGCTGTGATGGCCTCTTGGGCCAAGTAGTATGACGCTTGTTGATTGGCTGCTTTGCAGCCTTTCAAAAAGCGCCAAGAAAGCGCCGAACACCGAACCCGAACCCGGACTTTTACGAAATTGTTCGGGTTCGGGTCCGTGTCACGGACACCCCAAAATTCGGTACTATACAGTTCGGGTTCGCTCATCCCTACTTACAAAGTCTCATATTCCACTAACTTGTGACAAAAAATTAAATTTTACATGAACTCGCTATGCCCCTCAAGAAATACCTTGGGGTGTCTTCTTTCCAAAATGGGGTCACATGTGGGGCATTTATACTGTCCTGGCATTTTAGGGGCCCTAAAGCGTGAGAAGAAGTCTGGAATATAAAAGTCTAAAAAAAATTTACGCATTTGGATTCCGTGAGGGGTATGGTGAGTTCATGTGAGATTTAATTTTTTGTCACAAGTTAGTGGAATATGAGACTTTGTAAGAAAAAAAAATATATATATACAGTACAGACCAAAAGTTTGGACACACCTTCTCATTCAAAGAGTTTTCTTTATTTTCATGACTATGAAGGCATCAAAACTATGAATTAACACATGTGGAATTATATACATAACAAACAAGTATGAAACAACTGAAAATATGTCATATTCTAGGTTCTTCAAGGAAGCCACCTTTTGCTTTGATTACTGCTTTGCACACTCTTGGCATTCTCTTGATGAGCTTCAAGAGGTAGTCCCCTGAAATGGTCTTCCAACAGTCTTGAAGGAGTTCCCAGAGATGCTTAGCACTTGTTGGCCCTTTTGCCTTCACTCTGCGGTCCAGCTCACCCCAAACCATCTCGATTGGGTTCAGGTCCGATGTCTGTGGAGGCCAGGTCATCTGGCGCAGAACCCCATCACTCTCCTTCATGGTCAAATAGCTTTTAAAGTTTTCCCAATTTTTCGGCTGACGGACTGACCTTCATTTCTTAAAGTAATGATGGCCACTCGTTTTTCTTTACTTAGCTGCTTTTTTCTTGCCATACTACAAATTCTAACAGTCTATTCAGTAGGACTATCAGCTGTGTATCCACCTGACTTCTCCTCAACGCAACTGATGGTCCCAACCCCATTTATAAGGCAAGAAATCCCACTTATTAAACCTGACAGGGCACACCTGTGAAGTGAAGACCATTTCAGGGGACTACCTCTTGAAGCTCATCAAGAGAATGCCAAGAGTGTGCAAAGCAGTAATCAAAGCAAAAGGTGGCTACTTTGAAGAACCTAGAATATGACATATTTTCAGTTGTTTCACACTTGTTTATGTATATAATTCTACATGTGTTAATTCATAGTTTTGATGCCTTCATAGTCATGAAAATAAAGAAAACTCTTTGAATGAGAAGGTGAGTCCAAACTTTTGGTCTGTACTGTATATCAATTACCGCTAACTTGTGGCAAAAAAAAATAAATCTTCTATGAACTCGCCATGCCCCTCAAAAGTGATCTTTATAGCGCCCCAGCGATTTCACTGTGTTTTTGCAGTGATCAGAAAAAATATATATTTCTGTCACTGCGGTGGGGCGGACTGAATGCAAGTGTGCGCACAAGATCAGGCCTGATCGGGCGAACACTGCGTTTTTTGTAGAGCCTATAGAACATGTCCTATTCTTGTCCGCAATTGCGGACAAGAAAAGGCATTTTCTATATAGTTCTGGCAATGTGCGGATCTGCAAAAGGCGGAAAGCACATTGCCGTTGTCCGTGTTTTGCGGAACCGCGGTTTCCGTGTTTTGAAGATCCGCAAAACACATACGGACGTCTCAATGGAGCCTTACAGGGGGGTCATCAATGACAGGGGGGTGATCAGGGAGTCTATATGGGGTGATCACCCCCCTGTCATTGATCACCCCCCTGTAAGGCTCCATTCAGACGTCCGCATGTGTTTTGCGGATCCGCGGATCCGCAAAACACATACGGACGTCTGAATGGAGCCTTACAGGGGGGTGATCAATGACAGGGGGGTGATCAGGGAGTCTATATGGGGTGATCACCCCCCTGTCATTGATGACCCCCCTGTAAGGCTCCATTCAGACGTCCGTATGTGTTTTGCGGATCCGCGGATCCGCAAAACACATACGGACGTCTGAATGGAGCCTTACAGGGGGGTCATCAATGACAGGGGGGTGATCAGGGAGTCTATATGGGGTGATCACCCCCCTATAAGGCTCCATTCAGACGTCCGTATGTGTTAAGGGGGTGATAAATGACAGGGAGGTGATCAGAGAGTCTATATGGGGTGATCAGAGGTTAATAAGGGGTGAATAAGTGACAGGAGGGGTGTAGTGTAGAGGTGTTTGGTGCTACTTACAGAGCTGCCTGTGTCCTCTGGTGGTCGATCCAAGCAAAAGGGACCACCAAAGGACCAGGTAGCAGGTATATTAGACGCTGTTAACAAAACAGCGTCTAATATACCTTTTTGGGGTTATAAAAATCACATCTACAGCCTGCCAGCGAATGATCGCCGCTGGCAGGCTGTAGATCCACTCGTTTACCTCCCGATCCTGTGAACGCGCGCTCCTGTGTGCGCGTGTTCACAGGAAATCTTGCGTCTCGTGAGAGGACGCGCCGATGCATCCAGGAGGAATAACCCGGCGCCCGCAGGACGCAATCCTGCGTTAGGCGGTCGGGAGGTGGTTAAACAGGGAATCTGCTGGTCATAGAGTGCTTGGTAACGGTTCTATATACCTCACTTGCTTTGGAGTGTGGATTGTTCTTACCTCCTGACTTTGGATACTCCTTTTGACTCTGATTCTTAGATTCTGATTTGGCTTTTCTGCATCTCCTGGTATGACCGTGGCTTGGTTCTTAGACTTGCTTCTGCCTGATGTACTGTATTTGGGCCAGGACTTGACCATTCATGCATGACCTTGGCTTGGAATTTTTAAGTGATCTGTTCTCAGTATTTGTGTGCCTTCCTGTCGCTTTGTTTGTTTTTTCCCTCTGCTTAACCTTGGTAAGCGTCAGCACGTAAATAAGCAAGGACCGTCGACCAGTTGTGATTTGCCACTTAAGGCAGTCATGCAAGTAGGCAGGGACAGAGGTGTCGGTGGTATTTAAGGTTCTCTTGTTGCCCCTGTACCAATTGGATGGCTAACTCCTCCTCTCTGTCAAAACAGTCAAACACCGTGCCTTGGAGTCGTGGTCACAGCATTCCTCCTGCCCCCCCTTGGAACCCTCAGTTTCAGATTCATCCTCTGTATCTTCACGGCACTCTAGTGGGGAGCCTTGCTTATATGCTATGGAAAATAGGATATTCTTCTTGGTTATGACTTGTGTAAGAAGCATCAACATTAGTGATTATACTGGCAGGATGAAGAGTTTCAAGGAGAGGTGAGTGATGGGAAGATGAGAGCTGTGATAATGACTTTCTGTTTGACAGGACCTGGAAGTTTAATCAAGATACGGATAAAGATGTGAGACCAGAGCAGGAGGGTGGTGGCCACTGCGTCAAAAGCAATAAAGTGCAGAGGCAATGTATGTACTGTAAGTCTAGCAGTTCCCAGGAAACTGCCAGGGCCAAATCTTCTTCTATTATGGTCAGCTTGGGAACTGGTGATGCTCCTGATATTCTGGGCAAAGGCTCAAAATATGTCAGAACTAAGCCAAGCTTGTCTGTTGCTAGCTCTGTGTGGAGAGTCTGAGTATCTCCCATTTGGCAGTTTTTCCCCATAAGACAAAAGCATTGCCATGTGCAAGGTCTGCAGGATTAAAATAAGCCGTTGGCGTACAATCACAAACATAGGCACCATGGATCTATTGCAGCACATACGCCGGCATCACCATTTACTGTGAGAAAATAGAACAGGCCACCAGCTAGCGCAACAAGAGTGTCCTCCTTCTTCTGGTCTCCTTTGTGGCAGCCAGGTTGCATTCACATGCAGTAGTGTCCTTGTGTCATTGTCATTATCAGTTATTGCTTCTCTTTCTCAGACTACTCCTCCTTCTCCTGCTAGACTCCATCGTCAGCTTCAATATTAGAATTTGTGGTCAGAAAACAACTCTACACACCCAGCAATCCACTAGTGCACAAGCTTGACTCCCACCTAGTCAATTTAGTGGTGGTGCAGTCGCTGCTGTAGCATTGATTGGATTTTGCTGACTTTCAGAAGTTAATGGCAGGCTCTCAAAGGAGTAAGAGTTGCTTGGGTAGGAGGATTAGACTGATGATGATGAAACTAGCCATGATGAACGATCAGGAGGCATTTCAGAAAAACTGGATCCTCAGGCACGCTGGCAAGAATGGCAAGCTGTATGCTTGTTTTTTTTAGATAATGACGTATCATTCACATGAAAGAATCAGATAATTACTAAATAGCCATGCTTTTTTGAACCTCTCTATCAAAGAGCAAAGGGGGGATGTTTTTTAAAGGGAGGACAAATAGTTTTATTACCAGGATTTTAGATGAGCAAAGTTTTGAAATATTAGATTCAGCTTCTTCACCAAATGTCACAAAGAAATTTGATTTGTGGCGCATTTCTTTGTATGTAGCAAGCGCAATGATCGCCAATGATTCATTGCTGATTGTGGCATCTGAGGCTCCAATTTACCATAATTTTCGCCCTATAAGATGCTGTTATGGGGCATCTGTGGATGGCACTGTTATTGAGGCATATGTGGATGGCACTGTTATGGGAGCACATGTGGATGGCACTGTTATTGGGGATCATTATGGGGGCATCTGTGGATTGCACTGTTATGGGGGCATCTGTGGATGGCATGACACTGCTATGGGGGGATCTGTGGATGACACATATATAGCATCTTATCTAATGTGTCATCCACAGATCCCCCATAACAGTGTCCCTGTGTAGTGAATGGGGGCTGGCATCTGGTTTTGTAATGGCAGCGGGGCCCGGTGCAGTCACTTTATTCTACTACACCGGGCCCCGCTCACAGTAGTATAATCATATCTAACTTGTAGGTATTGTTAAACTATTCAAATATCATCTGAAATCCAGCGCTTTACTTACTACTAACTTCGTAGCAGCCAGGAGGCCGGGCGGGCGTTCACAGCGTGACTCACTATGTCACACACCTGCGCCACCTGCTTCATTCATAAAGTGGGTGGAGCCATTACAGAACCAGATGCCGGCCCCCAGCCCCTCCTCCCTCTCAGCCGATACACCCGAGGGCCACAGCATTCGCCCCATAAGACGCACTGCTATTTTTCGCCCACTTTTGGGGGGAAAAAGTGCGTCTTATAGGGCCAAAAATACGGTAGGTCTTACAGGGGTTAATCAAGGTAAAAAAAATTTAAATAAAAGCTTACCTTATCCATTTGCGCAAAGAGGCCATCGTGACAATCTTGATTAAAGAATTTTGCACAGTTTCTGCAATCAAGATGGCCATGATGGCCTCTTCGCATGCAAAAGGTTAAGGTAAATATGTTTTGTTGTTTTTTTTTTGTTTTTTTTTTACTGTCATTTCAGGGGAAATTGATTTGTTACCACAAAGTGCTAGGAAATTTGGCATTGCGGCATATCAACTTTTTCCTGAAATTTGGATCGAAGTCCACCTCGGATACTCGTATTCACTCAACACTAACCAGGATACACTGTGTACACAGCTTGCCACAGCTTTCAGCAAGCAGACACCTGCTGCCCTTGTCTCTGACCAGGAAGTCCCTCTCCACTTCTGCTGAGTCACCCACCTCCCGACATGTCAGCTGCCAAGAGCAACAGAAACAAGAGCAAACAGTTCAGTATCATCAACATGAAGCAATTTTTCCAAAGTCAAATCTGCGGGTTGACACAGTCGTTCCCCACCCAGTGCTGTATCAGGGTCTAAATCTAATGAATCAGTTGGCAGATTCGATTCACACCTGAATCCACTCTACCTGAATCGAAAGTGCTCCAAGTGTCCTGAAAAATTGAGTATGACATTCTGTGGTCTCCTAGGACTTTTCTCTTGTCCCTCTCTATTTTGCCTGAATCGAATCGCCGAAAATTCAGATTTGGATGCAAGTTGAATTTTTTTTTCAAAATTTTGGTTGAAATTGATTATTTTAGATTTGATTTGGTCATCTCTGATTTCTACTTTTAACTCTTTTCAGTCAAAAACGCCCTGTATGGAAAATAAGATCTGTATTTTTTATACAAAGGGTTATATTCATGCACATTTGGCCCAACTCACCAGTCTGGTTGGAGATCTCGCCTTCTGCACAGGGGGCACAGTAGTAGCAGCATTTCTGTTTTCCTTCCAGTGGGACTTTCCTGTGTCCGGGTAGACAACTCTCACTACAGGCGGAGCGCGGTGTCTGGAATTGTCATATATTTAATGCTTGTATTTTGGCTCTCAAGGATTTGATATTTTACAATTTTTATATCTAAACTGTTATTTCTGTTTTGCTGTTTTACTTTAACTCCATAACAACCAGGTGCCATACAAGTACGGTGCTTGGTCCTGGCCTGTAATCCTGATCTCTGTAAAAGTCAGGGGCAACCAGGGACCCTGTGGAGAAGACAGAAGAGGGTTATTACTACTTCTGCCTTCTCCCTTTCTTGTTGCATAACACTGCATGAGTGCTATGCAGTGAATAGAAGAAGCAGCTTGGCGATCAGGTGATGTCTGGGTGGACCAGGTATAGCAGAGCTGTAGGACCCTGATCTGTTCTGCCTGTGTTCAAAGCCCTACACATGGGGCTGTTTCCCACTATAACTTTGGATGTCCCTGTTACAGTTAAAATTTGAGAGTGCCAGTGTCCCTCAGAGGTCTTTTAATGACCTGTTGGAGGACATTGTGCATCCAAAAAATAATATAAGAAAAAATATCCACACTAAAATGATTTCCATAGTTCCGCAGTTCCTACAAAACTATACATATTATATATCAAAATAACCAATATGAAATAGGGAACCCATTTTAATAATTTATTTTAGTGTAAGTTTGCAATTCTGAGAAAAATTAAAGCTATTAAAGCTATAGTTTGAAAAAAAAATACTTTCTTTTAATTATTATTATTTTTATTAGAAAATCAAACAGTAAATTTCGATACAAAATAGAACATCAACATTAATATTTCTATTTTCCCCTTTTAACCTTTACTCCCCCAATCCCTCCCAGCTCCCCTCTCTTTGCGATGCGTCTCTTATCCCCCCCGTCAACAAGACGGGAAGGGATATTGAGGAGGTGGAGGCAGGAAAACTTAAAACTTCCAGTCTCCCCATACCCTAATCCATTTTTCCTCAGAATTTCTTTGTTTATATAAAATATTTTTATATCTTTTGATCTTGTTCACGAGGTTTAACAATAAGTTTATACTTGGAGTATTTGATGAAAACCAAGCCCGTGCAATCAAAAGTCTCGCCAAAAACATTATTTTGGTCAAAAGAATCCTTTTGTATTTATGACAATATACCTTGGATAGGTCACTCTGTATCCAGCATTCCACTGTAAATGGAATCACCACTTCCAATTTTTGGATGATAAAGTTATGAATTGACCTCCAGTGTTCTATTAGTTTGATACAAGTCCAAAACATGTGTAAATAATCAGAAGTGTTTCTTAAAACACATTTGTTAAGCCATACAGGTGGAATATAAATTATATGCAAAATATGAAATTTAACCAAAACGTGATTAAAATTATGAGACACTAATCCTAATTTCAATCCAATCCAATCATTTAATTGAATCATTGGGCAGTCGATTCCCCAGGACTTTTGTCCGGGAGAACGTATATTATTAAATCGTGCTTTAAGTAAACATTTATAAAGTTGAGAAATCTTAACCTTTTATCAAATCGTTCAAAAAAGTGGAAGTGTCTATCTCAAGAAAAAGTTTTCCCTTTATACTAGAGAGTGCCGAACGTAACTGAAAATACCTAAACCAAGAGAGATTAAGTATATTTTCTCTTTGTGCTAACTCCAAAGACGGGAGTGTAACCCCATACTTAACCACCTGGGCAACATGCAAAATATTATATTTTTGCCAGTACTAATCCCCAGCCAGTTCATCTAAATGATAATTATACCAAAGGTGTGTACAACAAAGGGATCCCTTTTTTCCCCAACCAATCTTTAATAGTACTCCAGGACTTAGTAAATAGCTTCGTAGCCAGACTATAGTCCTGTTGGAGATTAATTAATTGGCCAGATTCCAATAAAATTAACATAGTGTCATGCGGAGATCTCCTCACCAAGGTTCTTCAGAGAGGGCTTTTCTCCCATTCACAAAATAACCATAACTGGGAAGCTAAAAAATAGCCCTTGAAACAGGGAAGGTTGAGCCCTCAATGTTCAATGGGCTTGTAGAAGTATTCCAATTTAAGCCTTACTCGCTTACTCCCCCAGAGTAAATCATTAATAATTCTCTCAATTAATTTAAAGAACTTATCTTCAATCCATACTGGGGAATTCCTAAGGACATAGAGTAATGTGGGCAAAATCACCATCTTCCCCAAGGATAATCTGTAGGCTCTAGATAACGGAAGTCGGAGCCATATAGTTATCTTTGATCTCAACTTTCATACTGTATCTTTTTCTTAAAGTAGAAATATTACTAATAAACACTTTCCTCATAAAGGCCTTGAATGCATCCCATACAAAATGGGTCCTTGCTGAGTTGTAGTTGCTATCCCCAAAAACCTCTATCTCCTGTTTAATCAATTCATGGTTATCCATTATGGAAATCCAATGAGGGTTCAATCTAAATGGGGGTCTTATACTGTGGTTATTATCCACCATACATACCTCAATAGTGAAGAGTGCATGGTCCGATAAAGCCCCAGCTTCATATTTCATTTGTTTAACATCTTTCAAATAATTTTTTATTTATCAGGGGCAAATCTATCCTGGACATAGAATTCCCGGATTTACTTACACAGAAAAATGCTCTTTTCCACTTCCCCAAATATCCCCATACATCCAAAAACCCTGATTCCTGGCAAAGCCGTGCCAAGTGGGACCCTTGAGGCGAGGTATACATATCGCCCACCATGGAAATCCTATCCTTCTCTGGATTAATAACAAAATTAAAGTTCCCCTTCACTATATAAAGACATTCAGGCCACTGATCCATAAAAGTTGATAAAGAATTAAATATATAAATAGAAAAGGTAGGAGGAATATAAATAAAGGCCAAGATACATAATTTCCCATTAGGTTTTCCATAGAGAAAAACAAATCTCCCCTGCTTATCGATGGAGGATGCCCGGCAGACAAAATCTATTCCTTTATGGATTAAAACTGTCACTCCTCTAGAGTAGCAAGTAAAAGTGCAATGAAAGGTCTGTGCAGCCCATCACCTGCCGAGACGCGGGATCGCCCCATTAGTGAAATGGGTCTCCACTAAACTAACAATCGCTGGGAAATGTCTCTGAACCATATCACAGACCGCCTGTCTTTTTAACTTGTCCCCAAGACCCCGAACATTCCAGATTAAAATTTTAACCGACATCAATCAGCCAACAAATTTTCGGATTGAAAAACTCCTCACAGTTCCTACCCCCTCCCCCACAAACCTGAGAGACACATCACAACCCAACCTACAAACTATAATCCCCCCTACTTTCTTGGTGTTAAAAAAACAGTCCTGCAAACTCTGCCTTCCAAAAACCATAATGCGCTCCTTTCCTACTGCGCCCTGCCTTGTGGCCATACAGCAGTTTACGACCACATGTGGGGTGTTTCTGTAAACTACAGAATCAGGGCAATAAATATTGAGTTGTGTTTGGCTGTTAACCCTTGCTTTGTTACTGAATTTTTTTTTATAGAAATGGAACATTTGACAAAAAATTGAAATTCTGAAATTTAATCTCCATATTCCATTAACTCTTGTGGAACACCTGAAGTATTACCAAAGTTTGTAAAATCAGTTTTGAATACCTTGAGGGATGTATTTTCCAAAATGGGTCTCTTTTTTGGCATTTCTACACTAGGGGTGCATCGGGAAGGGGGGGGGGGGGGAGGCTTGAAATGGGACATGGTGTTAAAAAAACAGTCCAGCAAAATCTACCTTCCAAAAACCATATGGCGTTCCGTTCCTTCTGCACCCTGCCATGTGGCCAAATAGCAGTTTACAACCACATATGGGGTGTTTCTGTAAACTACAGAATCAGGTCAATAAATATTGAGTTTTGTTTGGTTGTTGACCCTTGCTTTGTTAATGGAAAAAAATGATTAAAATGGAAAAACTGCCAAAAAAGCGATTAACATGGGTTAACAATGTTTGTAAAATCTGTTTTGTATACCTTGAGGGGTGTAGTTTCTAAAATGGGGTCATTTTTTGGTGGTTTCTATTATGTAAGCCTCACAAAGTGACTTCAGACCTGAACTGGTCCTTAAAAAGTCGGTTTTGGAAATTTTCTGAAAAATTTCAAGATTTGCTTCTAAACATGTAAGCCTTCTAACATCCCAAAAAAATTTAATGACATTCACAAAATGATCCAAACATGAAGTAGACATATGCTGAATGTAAAGTAATAAGTATTTTTGGAGGCATTACTATCTATTATAAAAATAGAGAAATTGAAATTTGGTAATTTTTCCAATTTTTTTTATAATTAAAAATGAAATGTTTTGATTCAAGTACAATATGTGACGAGAACACAATCTCAGAATGGCCTGGATAAGTAAAAGCATTTTAAAGTTATTACCACATAAAGTGACACAAGTCAGATTTGCAAAAAATGGCTCTGTCAGAAAAGGGGAAATGGCCCGGATGTGAAGTGGTTAATGTCCTTTTCCTTGAGATGTTTTATAACCTCTATGTAGCTACTATTGTTGATCGAGCACCAAAGTGCTCGAGTACTCGGGCCGAACACCTCGGGATGCTCAGGTGCTCTATGGAGCACAATGGAAGTCAATGGGAGAACCCGAGCATTAAACCAAGCACCCCCTGCTCTTTAGAGGGGAGTTTGTCTGGTTCATATAAAAAGGTCAGAAATCGATGGAAACACCACCGAAATGGTTCGGGAACAGTATGGGGAGAATGTCTAAATGCATCTTAGACTTCCAGGTCGCTGCTGGGAACGATGTTGTCCGAGTAGTACACCACATTTACAGACTGACACTAAGGCCTCCTGCACACGACCGTTGTGTGCACCCGTGGCCGTTGTGCCGTTTTCCGTTTTTTTTCGCGGACCCATTGACTTTCAATGGGTCCGTGGAAAAAACAGAAAATGCACCGTTTTGCAGCCGCATCCGTGATCTGTGTTTCCTGGCCGTGAAAAAAATATGAACACGGATGCACACAAGATTGGCATCCGTGTCCGTGATCCGTGTCTGTAGGTTACTTTTATACAGACGGATCCGAAGATCCGTCTGCATAAAAGCTTTTTCATAGCTGAGTTTTCACTTTGTGAAAACTCAGAACCGACAGTATATTCTAACACAGAGGCATCCCCATGGTGATGGGGACGCTTCAGGTTAGAATATACTAAAAGAACTGTGTACATGACTGCCCCCTGCTGCCTGGCAGGTGCTGCCAGGCAGCAGGGGGCAGCCCCCCCCCTGTAGTTAACACATTAGTGGCCAGTGCGGCCGGCCCCCCCCTCCCTCCCTTGTAGTTAACACATTAGTGGCCAGTGGGCCCCCCCCTGTAGTTAACACATATATGGCCAGTGCGGCCGCCCCCCCCTCCCCTGTAGTTAACTCGTTGGTGGCCAGTGGGCCCCCCTCCCTCCCCTGTAGTTAACTCGTTGGTGGCCAGTGGGCCCTCTCCCCTCCCTCCCCCTCCTAATTAAAATCTCCCCCCTATCATTGGTGGCAGCGGAGTGTACCGATTGGAGTCCCAGTTTAATCGCTGGGGCTCCGATTGGTAACCATGGCAACCAGGACGCTACTGCTGTCCCGGTTGCCATGGTTACTTAGCAATTTGTAGAACCATTATACTTACCTGCGAGCTGCGATCTCTGCGTCCGGCTGGGAGCTCCTCCTACTGGTAAGTGACAGGTCCGGCCGGGAGCTTCTCCTACTGGTAAGTGACAGGTCCGGCCGGGAGCTCCTCCTACTGGTAAGTGACAGGTCATGTCACTTACCAGTAGGAGGAGCTCCCGAACGGACGCAGAGATCACAGCTCGCAGGTAAGTATAATGGTTCTACAAATTGCTAAGTAACCATGGCAACCATGATCTTTTGCCATGGTGTTGAATCATGTGATGGACCATGTGACGACCGGAGTGACATCACCACAGGTCCTTTACCCAGGTCCTGAAGAAAGAATACAGAAGGAGATGCCGGGCTGCGCTATCAAGTGGACTAAGGTGAGTTAAATTTTATTTTTATTTTTTTAACCTCTCCAGCGCTATTTTACTTTGCATTCTGTATTCAGAATGCTATTATTTTCCCTTATAACCATGTTATAAGGGGAAATAATAATGATCGGGTCTCCATCCCGATCGCCTCCTAGCAACCGTGCGTGAAAATCGCACCGCATCTGCACTTGCTTGCGGATGCTTGCGATTTTCACGCAACGCCATTCACTTCTATGGGGTCTGCGTTGCGTGAAAATCGCAGAATATAGAGCATGCTGCGATTTTCACGCAACACACAAGTGATGCGTGAAAATCACCGCTCATGTTAACACCCCTATAGAAATAAATGGGTCGGTATTCAGTGCGGGTGCAATGCGTTCAACTCACGCATCGCATCCGCGCGGAATACTTGCCCGTGTCAAAGGAGCCTAACTAATAGGGCCACAAAAGTCCTTTTAAGGACTGGTATAGGTGTGCTATCGATAGGTGTGATATACTGAGGGGTGTGATATACCTATAATATACTTTTTAACACAGAAAGTATATTATAGTGCATTTGTATTGTGCAGCAGTTGTGTGCGGTTTTGCTGCGATACTGCAGCCACAGAGAGTGCCAAACGCTATTGGAACAAATAATTTCTACTGGTGCGATATACCAGTTGCCCCCCAAAAAAACTGATTGAAGCAGGGGTGTTATATACCAATTATATACTTTCTATATAGTGCAGTTGGATAGTGCAGCATTTGTTTGCGGTTTAGCTGCATTACCTCAGCTACAGATGGTGACACTGTCCATGTTGTCGGACTATTTGTACTCTTCTACTAAGTATTTGGTGGCTGCAAAAATGGGCTGAAGGTTTTTCAGGTTCGCCTGCCATTAAAGTGAATGGGGCCCGCCACGAACTTGGGGTTCGCGAACATTTGATCTTAGGTCTTAGGTCTTAGGCAATGTTCATCCATCAATACCTATGAAGGGATATTATTTGGAATAAGGAGGAGATTTATTACAAACTAATAATCCAAATACAAAAACAGTTGGACTCACTGGATGATTAATTCCCAAAAAAAGGTACTAAAAGAGATAATAAACAATGATTGATATTGATATTGCCAGTGATTTTGAGTGGTGATATATGAAACCTAAAGATATAGAAGATCTATAGTACTAACAACTATTTTCCTCTTATGGTTCAATCACCAACTACTAACCGTTTAGACCATTTATCTACTTTCACTATAAGTTGGGACAATGCCACAATCTGAAGAATTATTATTAGTATAAAACACTCACCTAAAGAATTATTAGGAACACCTGTTCTATTTCTCATTAATGCAATTATCTAGTCAACCAATCACATGACAGTTGCTTCAATGCATTTAGGGCGGTGGTCCTGGTCAAGACAATCTCCTGAACTCCAAACTGAATGTCAGAATGGGAAAGAAAGGTGATTTAAGCAATTTTGAGCGTGGCATGGTTGTTGGTGCCAGACGGGCCGGTCTGAGTATTTCACAATCTGCTCAGTTACTGGGATTTTCACGCACAACCATTTCTAGGGTTTACAAAGAATGGTGTGAAAAGGGAAAAACATCCAGTATGCGGCAGTCCTGTGGGCAAAAATGCCTTGTGGATGCTAGAGGTCAGAGGAGAATGGGCCGACTGATTCAAGCTGATAGAAGAGCAACGTTGACTGAAATAACCACTCGTTACAACCGAGGTATGCAGCAAAGCATTTGTGAAGCCACAACACGCACAACCTTGAGGGGGATGGGCTACAACAGCAGAAGACCCCACCGGGTACCACTCATCTCCACTACAAATAGGAAAAAGAGGCTACAATTTGCACGAGCTCACCAAAATTGGACTGTTGAAGACTGGAAAAATGTTGCCTGGTCTGATGAGTCTCGATTTCTTTGTTGCAGTTAGCTACTGACACTTGCTACCAATTCCTCTATATTGTCTGTTGCTGCTATCTTATTGCTATTTATTATTATCTGTTGCTGCTATTATATTGCTATTTACTATTATCTACTGTGCCACTGCTATTTTATGTTATTTTTTTATGTTGTCATTTTAGTAGTTGATTGTATTACATTTAATAAATATCTCACTTGTTGGCTACATATATAGAGTGCCTGGTCTACTTTTACAAATGAGTCTCGATTTCTGTTGAGACATTCAAATGGTAGAGTCCGAATTTAGCGTAAACAGAATGAGAACATGTATCCATCCTCTGATGGCTACTTCCAGCAGGATAATGCACCATGTCACAAAGCTTGAATCATTTCAAATTGGTTTCTTGAACATGACAATGAGTTCACTGTACTAAAATGGCCCCCACAGTCACCAGATCTCAACCCAATAGAGCATCTTTGGGATGTTGTGGAAAGGGAGCTTCGTGCCCTGGATGTGCATCCCTCAAATCTCCATCAACTGCAAGATGCTATCCTATCAATATGGGCCAACATTTCTAAAGAATGCTATCAGCACCTTGTGGAATCAATGCCACGTAGAATTAAGGCCGTTCTGAAGGCAAAAGGGGGTCCAACACCGTATTAGTATGGGGGCACTAATAATTCTTTAGGTGAGTGTATATTATAGTATATATACTGTATTATTAGTATATAAATAAGAATATTTTTACAATTGTGTTTTCCCTAAATATTAAGGACAAACTGAACCTTTTCTTTTCTATGTCTTTTATATACTATAATATTATTAGGGATTATGTTATGTTTTTGTAGGGATATTTTGATATACACTTTATATTTTTATCATCAATTAGTTATTGATAGAATCAAGATCAGACATCAACCAATTTAAGATTTTTAATACTGATATTGATTTTTCTGATCCAATCGACACATCTTGGATTCTAATATATCATTGATTTGTCTGATCAGGATTAACTATCACAATTATCACTAATGTATATTGAATAGCATTTATACCATTTGTTTTACGTGTCTATCTTTTTATGTGCATTTTGTACATTTTTATTCTTGATATTTTTAATTCAAATAAATATACTATATTTCCCCCATGTCACGGAAGCACCACCAGAGAGAGATGGACTCCTCCCCCAGGGACAGGAAACACTTCCGTACCATACATCAGTGGTTTCCTGTCCCTAGGAAGCCTGGAGTGATTTCATAGCCTGGTTGGCTGTGTGCAGTATCTGGCTGGGGGACCTATGAAGCTATAAATCCCTGTGGTTCAGGGTAGCTAGGTCCCCCGTATGGCTCCCGGTGTGGAGCCGGTTCTTTCACCCCCAGCTGCAGGCCTGTTGTGCTTGTCACCCACCTCCTGCTCTCTCCGCCTGCTCCTCGCCACTGCCGTGGCCCGCTTGTAGTGCAGGAGGGGCCGCGGCAGTTTTATGACTCACCGCTTCAAAAGGCAGTCTGCTGCTGGAATGAAGGAGGGGTCCGGTGGTCCGGCGTGGTTGCGCTGGGAGCTCCGGTGGCCGCGGCCTCGTTGGAGGCAGGGCCTAAGTCACATGGGGCTGGGAGGAGGAGGGATGATGCCGGCGTTCGTTGGTGACGTCATACGCCGGCTCTCCCATTCTCAGAGCGGCAGATTTGAAAAGGAGTTCCTTTGGCTGCAGTTCTGCCTCCCTTAGGTGAACTGAACAGCCAGCGTCTGTGATTCAGCTTCCAGCAGGGGGTGCTTGCCCAAGAAGATGAGTGCTTCCAGTGAGGATACAGGCTCCAGAAGGGCTCGCTCAGAATCTTCTAGTAAGGATCCCATTTACGGTACCGTGGGGCAAGGTCGTGAGTGTATGTGTTTTTTTTGTGAATAATTTTTTCCCTGACCCTTAGTATGGTTACTGTTTTTTAGGATGAGGGTTCCAGGAAATCTAAGAAAGTTAAGATTAAAGAATGTGCCTTGTGCAAAGACAGTCTTGCTGCTGACTATAGTAAACCAAATTGTGTCAGCTGCACTAATAAGGTTATTGCACAAGAAACGCCTTCTCTACTGCTGCAGATACAGGACATGGTCAAGAACCAAATAGAAGCCTCCCTAAGAGGAGTTTTGCCAGCACTTATGCCACCTACACCTCAGCCGGCAGTTGCCCCTTCTGCCCAGTTTTATCTGATGTTGAGGAAGAGTGTTTTATTATGGCTCATTTGGACTTAGGTATCATCTGCGGCTTGTCTGACCTTTACTTCGATGTATATATTTATGTATATATGATGTTGCTCCAGCTATTTCTCTTATGTTTATGCAGTGGAGGAGTCTGAGGGGTCTTAAGATGATATGTCAGGCAGACCGTTGTTTCAATATAAAGATACGGATCAGTTGGTCAAGGCAGTAAAATCAGCTATGGGTCTGGAAGAGGCTAGAGAACAGAGATCTATCCAAGACAACATGTTTGAGGGTCTTGAATTAAAGAAAAGGAAAGTTTTCGCTATTCACCGGACTGTGTCCCAATTTATTAAACGAGAATGGGAGAACCCGGATAAGAAATTGTTTATTCCTAGGGCCATAAAAAGGAAATACCCCTTTGATGACACAGAGACCAGATCCTGGGATCATCCGCCAAAAATTGATTTGGCTATTGCCAAAATTTCTAGAAAGGGTTCTCTGCCCTTTGAAGATTTGGAGACTCTTAAGGAACCCATGGATAAGAAGGCGGAGGGGTTCCTTAAGAGAGCCTGGGAGACCACTGGGGCAGCTCTTAAACCAAGTATAGCAGGTACCTCAGTGGCTAGGTCCATGATATTATGGATTGACCAGCTCTCATCAGACATCCAGAATGACATACCTAAGGATCAGCTACTTGCCTCTATTCCCGCAATTAGGCAGGCAGCCGCCTTTTTGGCAGATACCCTGCCCTTCTTCTGATACCCTGAAGCTGTTCGCTAGGGCTGTGGCCTTAACTAACTCGGCTAGGCGGGCTCTATGGGTAAAGAACTAATATGGGGACCTTAGCTCCAAAAATAAATTATGTTCCATACCATGTGAGGGCGAGTTACTTTTTGGTTCGGTCCTCACAGATTTATTAGAAAAAGCAGGGGATAAGAAGAAAGGTTTTCCTCTTCCACAATCCTCAAGGCAATATCGGTCCTTTCGAGCGAAGGGAAGGGGGCCAGGATAAAGGTAAAAGCCAGTCAGTCTTTAGATGGAGGGGTTCCCGTAAAGGTAGCGGCTTTATGTTTAACCAGCCCTTCTCGTCCTCTAAAAAGCCCAGCCCCCAGTGATGGGGTCTTGCAGGTAGGTGGCAGGTTAAGAAACTTCTTGGCAGAGTGGCAGTTGATTTCAAGGAGTGCGTGGGTCCTAGAGACCATAAGGGATGATCTCTGTCTTGAGTTCATCAGCCTGCCACCTACCCGTTACATAGTTACAAAATGTCCGTCGGGTCCCTCAGGTCTGTCTTCTCTCGAGCTGGAAGTTTTATCCCTGATGAAAAAAGGGGTTCTGGTTCCAGTTCCAGCAGAGGAAGTAGGTCAGGGTTTCTATTCGACTCTCTTCCTTGTAAAAAAGCCGAACAAAACTTTCAGAGCCATCATAAATCTGAAACCTCTGAATCGGTTTCTCACTTACCATCGGTTCAAGATGGAGACCCTAAAGTCAACAATAAATCTGTTAACAAAGGACTGTTATATGGCATCTCTAGACCTAAGAGACGCCTACCTCCATGTGCCCATCCACAAAGACTTTCAAAAGTACCTAAGGTTGGCAGTTCATGTAAACTCCCATTTGTTGCACCTACAGTTCTGTGCCGTGCCATTCAGAATTGCCGTCGCTCCAAGGATCTTCACAAAGATCATAGCCGAGATGGCGGCCCGCATCAGAGAGGGGGGGTGGCATCTTCATCCCGTACTTGGAAGACTTCCTGCTGGTGGCAGAGTCCAAGGAAAAGGTACAGGATTTCCTAGTTTATACACAAACAATTGTGGAAAAACTGGGTTGGGTAATTAACTGGGAAAAATCTTCTCCCCTTCCTACAAGACAGAAGTTTTTTTTGGGGGGAATCTTATTAGATTCTGAGGTTCAAAAGTCTTTTCTTCCCAGACAGAAAATTGAGAATTTTTTTTGGTGCAAGAAGTCTCTTCTGCTCCCTTTATAACTATCAGGAAGGGTATGTCTCTGTTAGGTCTGTTTACCGCCGCTTTTCCTGCAGTTCCATGGGGTCAGCTGCATTCTAGGAGTTTACAATTACAGCTATTAGATTCCTGGGATGGTTCTCAGTCAGACCTGGATAGGAAGATTAAGTTGTCTAAAGATGTTATCTCTTTCTTAGTTTGGTGGTTACAGGAGGTAAATGTATCCAGAGGTCTGGATTGGAACCCTCGGTGTTCTGCTGTGATAACCACAGATGCTAGCCCCTATGGGTGAGGGGCGCACATGGGGGAGATAAACTGCCAGGGGTCTTGGGAACCGGAGTTTCAGACTAGATCCTCAAATTACAAGGAGACTCTTGCAGTTCTTAAGGCCCTTCAATCCTTAGCCCCTTCTATCAGGGGTAAAGATGTAAATATATTGTCCGATAATACCACTACTGTGTCCCTGATCAACAGACAAGGAACTACCAGATGTGCAAGTCTAAAGTCAATGTCTTTTCAGTTTCTCCTTCTGGCAGAATCTCAACTAAGTTCAATATCAGCGGTTCACTTAAGAGGAGACCTGAACCTGAGAGCAGACTATTTCAGCAGACACCGGATTCGTCAAGAAGAATGGAAGTTAAATCCAGAAGTGTTCCGGAAGATCTCGGCCTTATGGGGCAAGCCTCAGGTAGATCTTTTTGCCACAAGAGTAAACAGACAGGTCATCAGATTCTACTCCCTATCTCCGTTGGACAGACCTCTAGCAGTAGAAGCTTTATCTCAAAAATGGGATTGGGACCTAGCGTACACTTTTCAACCGCTGGCGCTTGTCCCCAGGTTCATCAAGAAGATAAAAGAAGAAAGGGCAAAAGTCATCCTGGTGGCTCCCTTTTGGCCTCGGAGGGCTTTGTTCTCCTGTCTAAGAGCCATTTCACTGGGGGATCCCTGGGTCCTTCCGGAGCTTCCCAATCTACTCTTACAGGGCCCAGTATGTCATCCGGAGGTGCTCAATCTCCATTTGATGGCTTTGCTTTTGAGAGGTTAACTTTAAAAGCTAAAGAATTGTCTGATGCCGTCATCTCCACTTTGCAAGCCAGAAGAAAAGAGGTTACATATAAGATTTATGTCAGGATCTGGAGAAAATTTCTTTCTACAATTAACCTTGCTTCCTTTGACCCAGGAAAACCCAGCTTGGCGGACATTTTGGATTTTCTTTAGAAATGTCTGGAGAAGGATTTGAGAGTGACCACTCTCAAAGTTCAGGTTTCTGCCTTAGGCGCTTTGTTTCGCCACAAGATTGCGGCTCATCCCTGGATCATCAGATTCCTTAAGTCAGTAAAGAGACTACAGTTATCCGTACTGATACGATCGCCATCTTGGGACCTTTCAGTGGTTCTTCAGTCCTTTATCTGATGTTCCTCTCAGACTACTAGTTCAGAAGACCGCCCTCTTGGTCGCAATAACATCGCCTCCTAGGATAGGAGAGTTAGCAGCCTTATCTGTCAGAGAGCCCTATACTCAGATCCTAGAAGACAGAATAATCTTTAAACCGGATCCAGCATTTCTGCCCAAAGTGGTCTCCGCTTTTCATATGTCCCAAGAGGTGGTGCTGCCCTCCTTTTGTTCTAATCCCTCTTCTGAGGGAGAAAGGTGTTTTCATATGTTGGATGTACATAGTGTTCTGAAGTACATAGACAGGAATAAGGACTTCAGGAAGTCTGATAGACTCTTTATTCAGGTGTCAGGGCCAAATAAAGGGGACGAAGTAAGAGGGGACACTATCTCTAGATGGATCAGGCAGGGCATGTCTACGGCTTATATTTTTGCAGGTTTGTCTTCTCCGGATAATCTGAAGGCCCATTCTACTCGGGCGGAGGCATCTTCCTGGGCGGAAAGGAGAGGTGCCTCCATTGACCAGATTTGTAGGGCGGCTACTTGGTCGTCACACACCTTTTTCCGTCACTATAGACTGGACGTGGGTTCCTTTTGTTCCTTAGCTTTTGGCCGTTAAGTGCTTCAGGCTGTGGTCCCACCCTAATTTCTTCTCTGGTATTCTCTCTGGTGGTGCTGTCGTGACATGGGGGAAAGCCGGTAATTACTCAATTCTGTTTCCTCATGGTCACCATGGGGCTTCCCACCCTTCTATCTTGGTTGTGCACAATTGTTGTTCATGGGTGTGGCAAAAAAAATAAATTGTTTAGCTATGTTCTTTTGTTGTTAAGTTGTATGAATTATTTCTGATGTTTACTAACTGGAAGGCTTCCTAGATCTCTGTAATTCACTTATGTATGGGACGGAAGTGCTTCCTTTTGTGCTCTAGGTTTCCTGTCCCTGGGGAAGAAGTCCATCTCTCTCTGGTGGTGCTGTCGCGACCATGAGGAAACAGAATTACCGGTGAGTAATTACCGGCTATTCTTCTACACTGTTCCAGATATAGTGTGTGCCATCCATATATACTTACATTATCCATAAATCACTGGACTAGCAAGAGGTTGTAGTGCTAACAGCTGATTGCTAGGAGTGAAACCCCCACTGATTTCATATTGACAAGTTATTAGGTAATGAATTGTATTCCAAAGTAAACCCCTTTAAACTTCATCCTCAAACCTTAATGGCTTTGTACACCTTTGGAGACATTTAGTCATTTTTTTTGTTTTATTATTGCATTGTATTCATTTTGAACAAACAATTTTTTTGAATTGGTCTTTATTTTAAAAAAATTGAACCGCTGTCTCTCAGCCTTGAGTTTCCCTAGTTCCATCAAGCAGCTCAGCTGACGTCTCCTTATTTCTGAACTTATAAACACTCATTATAGAAGTTAACTCTTTGACAGAACAGCTCAATATTTTTAATAAAGACCAATTAAAAAAATGATTTTGAGCCAAAATTGAGTAAAATACAATCATAAAAAATTTCCCCAAAGATACACATAGCCTTTAATTATAAAGCTCTATTGACTTTTCTTTTGAGCCAAATTCATAGGGTTCCATTCATCCGTTTGAGGCAAATAAAAGTGCTCTTTTGGCCTATGTTGGGCTGGCCTTTTACACATTTATTTTTTCTGTATAGAAAAGTCTACTGGACTACATTTCTATGCAGATCCTGAAAAAAAGTATGAAAAAATATAATGTGCGGTATATTTTATCTTCTATTAATTCGAGTAAATGGGCAATACTTGACAATGTATAATAAAGTCAATTCACCTGGAGAAATTTTGGATTCCAAACAATTGAGCTCTCATTTATAGGAAACCGATGATGACCATTGTCTTCATGGAAATAACCAACTGTTTGCTTCCTCACAGTACGGTTACTATATACATAATAATTTACCAGATCAAACTTTGACATAAAATTTCCTTTTTCATCAAGTTGAATAGAATCTCCAGCAGAAGTTGTAAAATGAACTCTTCTTATATATTGGTTAGGCTAAAGGAAATAGAAACTGGTTTGAGTCTGACATATTGGTTTCTGCTGTTAACAATACACTGCGTGCAGAATTATTAGGCAAATGAGTATTTTGACCACATCATTATCTTTATGCATGTTGTCTTACTCCAAGCTGTATAGGCTCGAAAGCCTACTACCAATTAAGCATATTAGGTGATGTGCATCTCTGTAATGAGAAGGGGTGTGGTCTAATGACATCAACACCCTATATTAGGTGTGCATAATTATTAGGCAACTTCCTTTCCTTTGGCAAAATGGGTCAAAAGAAGGACTTGACAGGCACATAAAAGTCAAAAATAGTGAGATATCTTGCAGAGGGATGCACCACTCTTAAAATTGCAAAGCTTCTGAAGCGTGATCATCGAACAATCAAGCGTTTCATTCAAAATAGTCAACAGGGTCGCAAGAAGCGTGTGGAAAAACCAAGGCGCAAAATAACTGCCCATGAACTGAGAAAAGTCAAGCGTGCAGCTGCCAAGATGCCACTTGCCACCAGTTTGGCCATATTTCAGAGCTGCAACATCACTGGAGTGCCCAAAAGCACAAGATGTGCAATACTCAGAGACATGGCCAAGGTAAGAAAGGCTGAAAGACGACCACCACTGAACAAGACACACAAGCTGAAACGTCAAGACTGGGCCAAGAAATATCTCAAGACAGATTTTTCTAAGGTTTTATGGACTGATGAAATGAGAGTGAGTCTTGATGGGCCAGATGGATGGGCCCGTGGCTGGATTGGTAAAGGGCAGAGAGCTCCAGTCCGACTCAGACGCCAGCAAGGTGGAGGTGGAGTACTGGTTTGGGCTGGTATCATCAAAGATGAGCTTGTGGGGCCTTTTCGGGTTGAGGATGGAGTCAAGCTCAACTCCCAGTCCTACTGCCAGTTTCTGGAAGACACCTTCTTCAAGCAGTGGTACAGGAAGAAGTCTGCATCCTTCAAGAAAAACATGATTTTCATGCAGGACAATGCTCCATCACACGCGTCCAAGTACTCCACAGCGTGGCTGGCAAGAAAGGGTATAAAAGAAGAAAATCTAATGACATGGCCTCCTTGTTCACCTGATCTGAACCCCATTGAGAACCTGTGGTCCATCATCAAATGTGAGATTTACAAGGAGGGAAAACAGTACACCTCTCTGAACAGTGTCTGGGAGGCTGTGGTTGCTGCTGCACGCAATGTTGATGGTGAACAGATCAAAACACTGACAGAATCCATGGATGGCAGGCTTTTGAGTGTCCTTGCAAAGAAAGGTGGCTATATTGGTCACTGATTTGTTTTTGTTTTGTTTTTGAATGTCAGAAATGTATATTTGTGAATGTTGAGATGTTATATTGGTTTCACTGGTAAAAATAAATAATTGAAATGGGTATATATTTGTTTTTTGTTAAGTTGCCTAATAATTATGCACAGTAATAGTCACCTGCACACACAGATATCCCCCTAAAATAGCTAAAACTAAAAACAAACTAAAAACTACTTCCAAAAATATTCAGCTTCGATATTAATTAGTTTTTTGGGTTCATTGAGAACATGGTTGTTGTTCAATAATAAAATTAATCCTCAAAAATACAACTTGCCTAATAATTCTGCACTCCCTGTAGTAATCATATTCCTAAGAATCTTTAAAAATGTTTCTAAACCGTATCTCTTAACTTTCCCTTTGATGTTGTTTTTGTCTGCTTCTTTGTACTTTTCCCCTATATAATAGCACCCTCTCTAAAATAGGAGAGTAGGTGTCTGAGTATAATTGGTTAATATAACATAATTTTGGCTATGATTAGCCAAATTCACTAGGAGTTTCCGAGATTTGTTCCAATAATGATGTAAAAATTGCATCTAACTCGATACATGAAAGTTTCTTCCTTTCAGTGGCCATTCATAAAATGCTTGTCGAGCCTCACACTGAGCTGAGAACAGTGTGGGAGGTGTAGGAGAAGGGCTAGGCAAGTAAGCTATATAGACTTTTCTCAACAGAAACTGGAGGTCTCATTTATAAGGGAAATTTACTTCCTCTTACCAGCTTCATAAGACAGGGAAAACAGAACATAACAGCACTCTCATAACACTAAATTCAAAGGTTATAAACAGTCAGGTCCATAAATATTGGGGCATGGACACAATTCTAACATTTTTTGCTCTAAACACCACCACAATAGATTTGAAATGAAACAAACAATAAGTGCTTTAACTGCAGACTGTCAGCTTTAAGTTGAGGGTATTTACATCCAAATCAGGTGAACGGTGTAGGAATTACAACAGTTTGCATATGTGCCTCCCACTTGTTAAGAGACCAAAAGTAATCGGACAGACCATAAATCAAACTTTCTCTTTTTAATATTTGGTTGCAAATCCTTTGCAGTTAATTACAGCCTGAAGTCTGGAACGCATAGACATCACCAGACTCTGTGTTTCATTCCTGGTGATGCACTGCCAGGCCTCTACTGCAACGGTCTTTAGTTCCTGCTTGTTCTTGGGGCATTTTCCCTTCAGTTTTGCCTTCAGTAAGTGAAATGCATGCTCAATCGGATTCAGGTCAAGTGATTGACTTGGCCATTGCATAACATTCCACTTCTTTCTCTTAAAAAACTCTTTGGTTGCATTTGCAGTATGTTTTGGGTCATTGTCCATCTGCACTGTGAAGCGCCGTCCAATTAGTTCTGAAGCATTTGGCTGAATATGAGCAGATAATATTGCCCAGAACACTTCAGAATTCATCCTGCTGCTTTTGTCAGCAGTCACATCATCAATAAATACAAGAGAACTAGTTCCATTGGCAGCCATACATGCCCACGCCATGACACTACCACCACCATGCTTCACTGATGAGGTGGTATGCTTAGGATCATGAGCAGTTTCTTTCCTTCTCCATACTCTTCTCTTCCCGTTACTTTGGTACAAGTTGATCTTAGTCTCATCTGTCCATAGGATGTTGTTCCAGAACTGTGAAGGCTTTTTTAGATGACGTTTGGCAAACTCTAATCTTGACTTCCTGTTTTTGAGGTTCACCAATGGTTTACATGTTGTGGTGAACCCTCTGTATTCACTCTGGAGAAGTCTTCTCTTCATTGTTGAATTTGACACCTACCTCCAGGAGAGTGTTCTTGATCTGGCCAAGTGTTGTGAAGGGTGTTTTCTTCACCAGGGAAAGAATTCTTCGATCATCCACCACAGCTGTTTTCCGTGGTCTTCCGGGTCTTTTGGTGTTGCTGAGCTTACCGGTGCGTTCCTTCTTTTTAAGAATGTTCCAAACAGTTGTTTTGGCCATGCCTAATGTTTTTGCTATCTCTCTGATGGGTTTGTTGTGTTTTTTCAGCCTAATGATGGCTTGCTTCACTGATAGTGACAGCTCTTTGGATCTCATCTAGAGAGTTGACAGCAACAGATTCCAAATGCATATAGCACACTTGAAATGAACTCTGGACCTTTTATCTGCTCATTGTAATTGGGATAATAAGGGAATAACACACACCTGGCCATGGAACAGCCGAGAAGCTAATTGTCCCATTACTTTTGGCCCCTTAACAAGTGGGAGGCACATATGTAAACTGTTGTAATTCCTGCACCGTTCACCTGATTTGGATGTAAATACCCTCAGATTAAAGCTGACAGTCTGCAGGTAAAGCACATCTTGTTTATTTCATTTCAAATCCATTGTGGTTGTGTATAGAGCCAAAAATTTTAGAATTGTGTCCATGTCCCAATATTTATGGACCTGACTGTATAAACAAATGCCCTATTTTGATATGATAAATAACTTTATTAGCAAATATATTTTGATCAAACTCAAACACAACTGCCAGCTTCATAAGACAGTATATACCCACATAACACTGCTGTAAGATCCTCACCTGTCTCGCACTCCGGTGTGACCAAAAAGGGTACTCGTGGAGCCGCGGGACAGGTTACGTGTGTCTCCATTTATACATCAGCTCCGACCCCTTTGCGAACCGACGCGGGGATGCCTTCGTATGTGCGCTGGAGGGGAAGACCGCATGGCTTTCAGGGACAGCTTGGCCGGGCTAGTGGCAGTGTGCGGCGGCCGAGCTTGTTTCCGGTGCCTATTGCGGATTTCATTCCGGTGTCCATATCGACGCACTCTTGCAGAGGCTGTCGTGCATCCGCGTGTACATTTGAAAACGAGTTTACAAAGGGTATACGTGGTCGTGCGTACGTGCTTCTTATGCATTTCACCGACCAGCGAAGGGAGTAGCACCTGGCCGCAAGTTCAAAGTAGATTAGGGGCCTGGCATTGGTCTAATTGACTAATGACCAACCAAAGCCTTGTACACAGGTGTCGGACAGGATCATGACCTATAGGAAGTGGACACTTGGCGCCCTGGGATTTGTTAGCAGGCACATAAAAGGTGGCCTCCCAGGTCAGTCAGTGCCCACTGTTATGCATCCTTATCCAGGTGCAGGTCAGTACTGCTAACTACTGACTGAAGATTGCTGGTACTCCGTCTGTTCCAGTGGGACCCAGGACCCGGGACTTTCCGGGACGCATCCGTTTACCTTGCAAGTTGCACAGAGACTTACAGTATGCTCGGATCAGGACTACTCCTGGCTTTCCTTCATTTTTTGTTTGCCTGATATTTGCCCTGTGAAGTTTACCTGAACTTTGTTTATTTTGTTAATAAACCCCTTTGACTTCTTTCTCACTGGTCTGTTTTGTTGGTGCCTTGGCAGTATCCCAATACAATGAACTATTATTACTGTTCTGTATAAGTATAATCCTCTCATCAGCACCTCAGAAGTTTAATAATGGTGTCAGATATAAGGTTGGAGGGGAACAAATAGAGATGAGCAAAGTTTTAAAAAATTTTATTCGGACGATTTGCCAAATTTTCCCCAAAAATTGGATTCAATCTGAATTATAGTGTGATGAAGCGTGTTAAAAATCAGCTATTTCTTGGCTGCAGGAAGCATGTATCTCGGTGTACATCACTGTGTATTGCAGAAATATGCATAGCTAGTAGTGTTGAGCGAGCACCAAATTGATTGTGTGCTCAACTAGAACATTTTGCAATGCTCCGGTGTTCTACCGAGCACCTGAGCACAATGGAAGTCAATGGGAGTACCCTAGGCACCCCCTGCTCTGAAGAGGGGAGGGTGTCGGGACTCTAGTTCGGCTTAGGAGACCCTGTTCTGGAGTTAGTGCTTGGGGAGACCCCAGTGTATTTAAATCTAATTTCTGAAAAGTTTCTGCCAGGATTCAAACTCCCAAGCTTGTACATTAGAGGCAAGGACCTTATCCACTCAGCTACAAAGCTGAACGCTAAACTGTGTCAGACAAACCTCATAGTAGTTTCTGATTTAGTGAGTATTCCTATTCAGCAGAAGACTTATTTTATATTTCTGTGCAGGTTAACATGTAGTAATTTCACATTTATTTGGTACCATACATTTTTTACATTTACTAAAAAACATATACATTTAATATGGAGTCAGTGCTTGGGGACACCCCAGTGTATTTAAATCTAATTTCTGAAAATATTCTGCCGGGATTTGAACTCACAACCTTTTGCATTAGGGCATTAACCGCTGGGATACACAACCCAATGACAAATGGTGCAGGAAAAACCCTTATAGTAGTTTCTAAAGAATTAAGTATTCCTATACAGAAGGAATACTTACTGATACAGAAACAACTATGAGGTTTTTCCAACACAGTTCATCATTGGGTTGTATAGCCCAGTGGTTAAAGGGTTTCTGTCACCTGAAAAATGGGTATTAAGCTGGCTGACATTAGCAATGTGCTAATGTCAGCTGAGCATAACTATATTAGTTGATAAGTAGAGAGAGACGCGGCACTCACCAATGGTTATTGCTGGTTGCTTTTATTGCAGTTCAAGCAGCATGCTGCGCAGGCAGGGGAGCGGGATGGCCACAATGTGCGTCGGCGACGGCCGTCCCTTAAGGGACAAATTGGTCCATAGCGCTCTCCGGCTATCGAAAGGGTCCAATTGGTTACAAAGCAGAATCCCCATAGGTAACCACAAATGTGGAACGTGTTCATTTTGCCATTTGAACTCCCAAGCGAAAAGTTTGTCCCTAGGGGGCATCACACATAAGGTCACACAGTTTATTAACTGTCGTACTCCTTTCGTGGTATACGTCATCTCTTGTAGTTGCAACATGTTCTACATTGGAAAAAAATCAGGCCTTTGCTTGAACGGGTGCGCGAGCACATTAACTCCATTCGTACTGGACGAGCCTCATTGAACATGTCCGTTTAACTCATAATGGTGATCCATCTGGCCTCTCCTTCGCTGGCATTGAGACAGTGGGACCCATCCTTCGGGGTGGTGATCGCCACCGCCTCTTGCTGCAACGGGAGGCCAGATGGATCATCAGGAACAGTGCCATGGGACCCCATGGACTTAATGACAAGAACGACATGGCTGTCTTTTTGTGACCATAACATCCCGCCACTTACGCACGGTCGCCACCTCCATCACCTCATTTCTAATATATCGGATACTTACAGCATCTTTCGACATTTTTCCCACATTGTCTCCTTTCCATGTATACCCCCTGCCTTTATATGGCATTCATTTATCCCTCTGTGTCCTTATACTCATACTAATGTCTTGTGTCTCTTTTTCATTTGTTCCGCAGCTGCACACAGGGGAGATTCGGGATCACCATAGTGACGCCCAGCATTCTTCCCTTCAAAAAGGTTTGTCCATGCACCTGCACGTCATATCCGGTCTGAAGAAGCGCGACTTCCGCGCGAAACGGCCGTCGCCAACGCACATTGTGGCCATCCCGCTCCCCTGCCTGCGCACAGCATGCCGCTTGAACTGCAATAAAAGCAACCAGCAATAACCATTGGTGAGTGCCGCGTCTCTCTCTACTTATCAACGTTGAACCCTATTTACCACGCTGAGCACCGCCACTGTATGGTCTCTAAAGACGGCTGCATGTCCTTGGATCTCGTACGGATACAAGATACACACAGGTGTACTTACGTAGTACTGATTTTCCTTTTTCCTCTCCTTTCTTGCCATAAGTGTTAAGGCTGGCCGCAGGCTAGCCTGGATTTGTGGGAGGGGCCGGTACCTGTCTTAAGCAGTCTGGCTCTCCCAGGCAGCACGTCGGCATTCGGACGTCTGCTACTTCCGGGTGTGACGTCATCAGCAAGCGTCCTGCACGAGTCGGATCTCAGAGAAGCCGGGTGTACCTTTCCCTTCAGTCTGCAAGCTGTTCAGGTCGTTTTCCAAGATAACTGGTTTGTTTGGGGAGCGTGGCAACGTGGAGGAGGGTAGGAGGGTGTGTAGAGAGGGGGAAGTGTGCCGGAGGATCGCTTCTCCTCACTGCGTTCAGGCACATGCAATTCAAGTTTTGGCACCAATGGGCAGCATTGTCACATAGTTGGAGCTCATTGCCTGTCTCAGCATAACCTGTATCTAAGTTCATACAGGGGCTGCGAGTCATCTGGGCTCAGCAGGTTAAACTCTGGCAGCTGGGTCCTGGTGCCATTACTGAGTTGATTACTTACAAAGTTGCTGCTTGTGCACATGTTTGACACTCATCACATACACTACATACATACCTTAGACACATAGTTCGCACATCAGGCAGTTTGACGAAAAAAAAAAAAAAAAAAAAAAAAGGGTACAAGTGGATTGTTAAATAAAGTTAAAAAAAAAAAATAAATTTATCCACCAAGCTTCATCCATACACCTCTAGCATAGGTTCATCCGCCAATACAGCTACACGCTCGCACGACATACACACCCCGTTTCATCTCGTAGACTAGTGTCATACGTCATACGGTCTGTTTTCCACAAATCCTATACTTACATACATCACCTACCACGTCTGTAGGTTCTTTAGCCCGCAGTATTCGTTTTTAATTAATCTGCCACGTCACAGATTCACACAAACTTGGGCCCGCTTCATACGTCAGTGGAAACGACTATCATACTCCCTGTCAGCCTCGCAGTCTTTTCGTTCAATCGTTTCACGCTGCTTACTTACAAAGTTGCTGCTTGTGCACATGTTTGACACTCATCACATACACTACATACATACCTTAGACACATAGTTCGCACAGCAGGCAGTTTGAAAAAAAAACAAAAAAAAGGGTACAAGTGGATTGTTAAATAAAGTAAAAAAAAAAAAAAAAAAAAAAAAGAGTGGGTTGTTCAAATAAAGAAAAAAAAAAAAAAGGGTACAAGTGGATTGTTAAATAAATAAATAAAAAAATAAAAAAAACTTTATCCACCAAGCTTCATCCATACACCTCTAGCATAGGTACATCCGCCAATACAGCTACACGCTCGCACGACATACACACCCCGTTTCATCTCGTAGACTAGTGTCATACGTCATACGGTCTATTTTCCACAAATCCTATACTTACATACATCACCTACCACGTCTGTAGGTTCTTTAGCCCGCGGTATTCGTTTAATTAATCTGCCACGTCACAGATTCACACAAACTCGGACTCGCTTCATACGTCAGTGGAAACGACTATCATACTCCCTGTCAGCCTCGAAGGCTTTTCGTTCAATCGTTTCACGCTGCTGGGGGGGGGAAGGGGAGGGGCTTAGATTCCGTCATTTTGTTTGTCAGCTTACGGGCAGCAGGTCGTAGGGTTAACAGGTTGTTTTTTTTTTGTGTTTTTTATTGTTGTTGTTTTGTGGTGTTGTTGTGTTGTTTGCAGTGGTCTACGCCATCTGCAACTTCAGCCAGTGCAGGCTCCTGCATGTCTGTGCCACATGTTTTAGGGCACATCCGTTCACGGTCTGCACATTGAAGCCGGCGTGACTGAGCCGGGTGAATGTGGAGGTACTAGACCAGCTGCTGCAGCTTCATCCGGTTCAGCCGTTCCGTACATTCCTGGTGGAAGGGTTTCACGGGGGTTTCACACTGGGCTCGTCAACCTGCCCCAGCAGACTCATGAATGCCCCAACTTGCAGTCGGCTTCTAAACATGCTGGTCTGGTGGATTCACTCTTGGCAGTTGAGCTGGACAAGGGTTTCATCATTGTCCTTTCCAGTCCCCTCCTTTCTGCACTTGGAGGGTGAGCCCGGTGGGGGTGGTGCAGGGAAAATATTCCAATAAATTTTGTTTGATTCATGATTTGTCTGCTACACATTCTTCCCACGTTCCTAGTCTCAACTCGTTGATTCCGTCCGAGGAATTTTCCTTGAAGTATACTTCCGTAGACCAGGCTATCCAGGTCATTCTTCAGACAGGCATGGGGGCTTGGCTGTCCAAAGCAGATGTCTCTGATGCGTTCAAACTGCTGCCCATTAGCCTATCTCTCTGGCAGTGGCATGGCATCAAATGGAGAGATGCGTACTATTCGCCACCAAGTTGACGTTGGTTCCTAGAGCAGCCCCAGTCTGTTGACAGGTTAGCGCAGGCACTGGAATGGATTTTGTTGGAACAGGGTTGCCAGAATGTCATTCACTACCTGGATGATTTTCTGTTGATCGAAGAACCCTCACAGGCACCTGTTGACTTGCAGGTTCTCTTGCAGGTCTTCAAGGAGTTAAACATTCCAGTGGCCGAACACAAAACAGAAGGGCCTGCGCAGGTTGTCACGTTCTTGGGGATCTCTCTGGATTCACGTGCCATGTCAGCCAGTCTGCCACAAGACAAACTCGACAGAATCAAATCAGGTGTCCGTTCCTTGCTCATGTCTCAGGTTTGCACCAAGAGAGAATTGCAGTCTCTGTTGGGCATGTTATACTTTGCCATGAGGATCATTCCTCAGGGTAGATCATTCATTTCAAGATTGCTAGTCTTATTACAGACCAGTGATTTGGACGCATCAGTGCATCTTAATGCGAACGCCCGAGCAGATCTGTTCATGTGGGACAGATTTCTCAGTGGGTGGAACGGCATTTCCATGGTTATTCCGAGGGCCACTTCTGATTCTCCACACGTATTTTCAGACGCGGCTGCCTCGGTAGGTTTCGCGGCCATATTTGGCTCACATTGGTGCGCCGGCTCATGGCCCACACACGTGCTACAGTTGCCGGGGTTTTCTCAGATGTCGGCATTGTTCGAGATCTATCCTATCGTAGCAGCTGCTATAGTCTGGGGGCATAGGTGGTCGGGTCACACGGTGGTTTTCCACACTGACAACATGGCGACCGCAGAGATCATTAACAAGGGCAGATCTAAATCGTTACTCATCATGTCTTTCATGCGTAGATTGACCTGGATAGCTCTGGAACAGGGGTTTCATTTTCATGCCCTGTTTATGGACGGGGTCAGCAACGTTGCAGCTGATGCTTTATCTCGTTTTGATTTTCTCGCTTTTTCTTACAGAACCCAGAAGCAGACTCAGTGGGCACCCCGGTACCGGACTGGCGGCTGCTGGTCTTGGATTAGACTCTCTGATAGGGGTCGCCAGTTCACTCATTACCAAGTCTTTGACGGCCAGTACGTTGCGGTCGTACCGCCGAGCGTGGGTGGTTTTTTCGAACTTTAAGTTGGCATATCCTAGAGGTGACACAGGTCAGGTCAAGTATATGGTGGCTTTCGTGTCTTATTGTCATTCGGTATTGGCTTTATCCTACAACACCCGTGGAGGAAAAAGTTTGAAACACGTGCCAGGCGCCAAATCCCTCGGTTATTAGTCGTGAAAAGGATATAGGTTGATTCTTATTTGTGTATAAAATATAAAAAATATAATAAATATAAAATAAAAAAAGACCTTCACTAGGTCTATTGAAGAGCTCAGGTTTTCGGAAACAAATACCTCAGTTGGATAGTGATGATATTAAGAATCATAAATTAATGATAATAAAAACAAATGCACTCACTTCACAGGGGGGGCAGTCACCAGGATAAACTCATGACACCTGAGACTATTTTCCCCCCCGGCCAGGATCGCATGAAGAGATGTAAATAATTGAACGCCGCCTACACACGTGGCTTCTGGTCAATCATTTTAATAAATATAAGGCTCAACGCGTTTCGAGGGTCTGAGGCCCTCTTCTTCAGGAGTGCTTTAGCAAATTCAGAGACCAGTCTGGAGTCATCTTTTTTCTCTCTCCTCTCCACACCGCCTATATCTCTTCTTAAGTGGACAAGGGCAATCCTTTACCCACTGAAACACTTGAGCAGCCTATCCTGTTCCTTAAATTGCAGACGGGCATAACTCCATATATATATATATATATATATTGATATATATATTGGCCTATATAGAATTCACCTCCGCCCCCTGGCGCCTCTGATAGCCTCTACTCTAGGTACCTATTTTGTGACTCCTGGTCTGTTTCCAAAACCAGGAAGTTCAAATTGTACCGTAATCCTCTTTTTGTATCTCTACATTTTGCTTTATCCTACAACACCATTAGGCTATATTTGGCTGGGGTGCAGCATTTTTTTGGCACTTCAAGAGCCAGACAGACCCTCTATATTTTCAGCTCACCCGATCAAGGCCATCCTCAGAGGCATTCAAAAAAGCCAGGTCACGGTCAAGTCGGTCCGTCGACCTATTAAGGGGGACACGTTTCATAGCCTGTCGGAAGTTCTCACATTGTCACCATTCGGAGTCCTTCCCAGCCTGGTGACCAAGGCGGCGATGTACTTGGCATTTTACGGGTTTTTAAGACCAGGTGAAGTGACACAGGCCAGACAAGGGGCGGTGGCTCTCCGCAAGGGAGATTTAGTCAGGATGGGCAGTAACTCATTTGCAGTTGCCTCACAACAGAACAAGGCAGGTAGGTCCCGGCCTTGTAGTTAAGTTCTTCCAGACCACAAACGCATGGTGTCCAGTGACAGTCTTGGACAACCTCTTGCTGGCCCTCAGTCTTCACAGCCCCACCGACCCATTACTTCCATTCCCTGTTGGTCCACTGACGTCCAGCCAGTTCATCAAACATATTCGCATCCTGTTGACCAGTGTAGGATTGAATCCGGCTCAATTCTCGGGGCATTCTTTCCGCATCGGTGCGGCATCCGCAGCGTCCAAGCATGGAGTCCCTGTGCATATCATTAAACACTTGGGGCGCTGGCGCTCGGGGTGCTTTGTACGGTATATCCCGGAGCCACAAGCGGAGCTGGTCCAAGCATTCAGTACATTGGCAGAGTAGCACCTCAGGCCAATCCTTCCCTCACTGGTGGGTTTTGCCCCCTTTTTCAGGCATACCGACCTAGTGAGGCCAAGGCACACCTCAGGCCAATTAGGTAGGGGGGTGGTGGTTGGGCATCTTCCACTCGTTTAGGTCCTGACCACAAGTGTTAAGGCTGGCCGCAGGCTAGCCTGGATTTGTGGGAGGGGCCGGTACCTGTCTTAAGCAGTCTGGCTCTCCCAGGCAGCACGTCGGCATTCGGACGTCCCCTGCCCACCCATTCCCATTCTTCATTCAGTCATTCAACCATCACATTCAGGGTATGCCCCCTTTTTCAGGCATACCGACCTAGTGAGGCCAAGGCACACCTCAGGCCAATTAGGTAGGGGGGTGGTGGTTGGGCATCTTCCACTCGTTTAGGTCCTGACCACAACTATATTAGTGCCATCTCATTGCCTGACGCTGTTATTGCGAAAAACTAACTTTTATAATATGCTAATTAGCCTCTAGGAGCGGGGGGGGGGGCGTTGCCCCTTCTCCTAGAGGCTCCGTTCTCCCACCTCTGGCCACGCTCTGCTACACTAGATTGACAGGGACAGGCACCGTTGGTCTCCTACCTCCAGCCCTGTCTGCAGTGTAAATCTCACGCCTGCTCTGTCCCGTTCAGTATACGGCGCAGGCGCAGTGAGTGAAGGGCGCTCGCCGGCTGCCAGCTTCCTCACTGCACCAGCGCCGGATACTGAACGGGCCAGAGGTAGAAGACCAACGGTGCCTGGTCCTGTCAATCTAGTGTAGCAGGGCATGGCCAGAGGTGGGAGAACGGAGCCTCTAGTCTAGGAGAAGGGGCAATGCCCCGCTGTTCCTAGAGGCTAATTAGCATATTATAAAAGTTTGTTTTTCTCAATAACGGCTTTAGGCAGTGAGATGGCACTAATATAGTTCAGCTGACATTAGCACATCGCTAATGTCAGCCAGCTTAAAGGGAACCAGTCACCTCCAAAACACATTTTAAACCGACATCATTACCTTACAGTATCCCCCAGTGTATTCCAAATCATGTTTTTCATTCCCCCACTCTGCACATGCGCTGGGCTTTTCCATCGTGCGCGCGCAGAGAGAGGAAAGAGGCCGGCTGAGTGGGGGAGCCAGAGACAGGATCGTGCAGTGACAAGGAGCGCACCGCGCATGCGCGAGACTTGCACGATCCCAGCCTCACAGCAGGATGTCAATCACAGTGAAGGGAGGACGGGTAAGGGGTGGGCTTAGCTTAACTTGAAGCAAGGAGGCCGCTGCCCCCTTGACTTCAAGCTGACTCTGAGGATAGTGAAAACACAGATTAAAACTGCGTTTTTATAAAGTATACAACAACCAGTGGAGGAATGAAAAACACGATTAGGAACACACTGGGGGCTACTGTAAAGTAATGATGTCGGTTTAAAATGTGTTTGGAGGTGATAGGTTCCCTTTAATACCCATTTTTCGGGTGACAGAAGATGCTTGCCTCTAATGCGAAAGCTCGTGGTTCAAATTCCGGCAGAAACTGTTCTGAAATACAGACTAAATTAGATTTAAATACACTGGGTGTCCCCAAGCACTGACTCCATATATATGGACATAGCTATTTATGGAGTCAGAGCAGAAACTCCTAAGCTGGGGATTCCCCCACTGTACAGCAATCTTCTGCATAGACATATAGGCTAAATTGGCTAAATTAGATTTAAATACACTGACTCGAGCATGCTTGCTCAACACTAATAGCTAGTTCTTTGACAGGCAGGTCACATACAGTATATGGATGTGAGCATTGGCATGCATCACTATTGTAGGTTCAGTTCACACATCCCTTATTTGGTCAGTTACAGGTCAAAAACACAGAACAGGTGCAGATCTTTTCATGATACCTTATTTAAGAGTAGGATTGGCTCCTGATTTTGGCTCACCATACAGTAACTGCTGGAAATAACTGACCTAACTGAAGTGTTAACTTAGCCTTACAGGTCATGTTTGTATCAAGTATAATATACTTAACCGTGCAGTGGCCCAAGATTCTACTATAGAGCACTCTCTTTTTACACCGTCACCTGTTTCCACATAGATTGCTAGAGAGCCTGGTGTGTTATACACTGATTCTACCTAATTAGGAAAGGCCGGGGGGCGGAGCTAGCACCGAAATAGAGCGGACATGTGAAGCGCTGCTCTCCTACAGATTTACCCTAAAAGCTTGGTTTTTCAGCCCCACTGGTCGTCAAAATGGTCAAAATAGGTGGCCAAAAACCTACTGATCAAGCAGGTCAAGCCCGTTCCTCTAGTCAGCCTGGCGATATGGATCGCTTCATTAGAAAAGCAGCGGCTGCTGCTGTGAACAGAGAGCCCAAGATGGCTCCCGGCACTCCTAGGAGCAGCAACAACAGATCAGCCAGAGAGGCGGCCGAATCGGATGGGGTAAGAGATGATTCTCCTGACCCTGATAGCCTGCCCATATCCCGCTCTTACCTTAAAGAGGCATTACTAGACGCTCTGGGTCCCATCAGCCTGGACCTAGCCTCTATCAAGGAGGATGTCCATCACATAGGCAGAAGAGTGGAGGGCCTAGAAGAAAATCAGTCGGCCATCATTAATCACCAATCGGAGGCAGCTAACAGCCTCTTGGCATGTCAGAAGCATCTCAACTCCCTGTATTCTGCCATCGAGGAACAGGAGAACAGAGGCAGGAGAAATAATCTGCGTTTCCGTGGAATACCTGAATCTGTGTCCCCAGTAGATGTTCCACACATGGTCATCCAGATCTGCTTGCAAATCTTGGGCCCTGACTCAGTCCATGAAGTAATCATTGAAAGGGCGCACAGAGCCCTTCGTCCCAAGCCACAGGCCTCAGAGCCTCCCCGGGACGTTATATGCAAATTCTTGCACTTCCCTGTCAAGGAAGCCATACTGTGCGGAGCCAGACAGGCAGAGCCTCTGAGATGGGAGAACAATCTTATCGCAGTTTTCCAAGATCTTTCGCAGTCCACCTTAAAGAAGCGCAGAATCCTGAAACCACTAACGGAATGGCTCCGTCAGCATAATACCATTTACAGATGGACCTTCCCGTTTGGTCTGTCCTTTGCATATAGAGGCCGGCGTGTCAACATCTCCTATGGGGACTTAGAAAAGGCTTATGCCCATTTGAAAATTCTCCCTCTGGATATAGAGAACTGGGAGATGGTCCAGAACCTCCCACCATTATCACAGCTACCTGCAATATCCTCCTGGGAGACCCTGCGCACCCCAAAATCACAGAAGACCAAGAGAAACTACCCTGCTTCTACCCCTAAGATACTCTCTCTGCCAGATAAAAAATTACCTACTTTATCCTGGATGCCTAGCATTCCAGTAGTATTGGCCCTTTAGGGTATTATCTATCTACCTACATGACGATTTGTCTGTATCCCCCCCAACATGTCAGTGTTAGTGTTAATGTTGCTGTCTTCAACTTTATCAAGTTCTAACAGTAACTCCATATTTGAGCTTGTTCTCAAGTTCTTGTTTTGTTTTTTGTTATTTGTTATTTTTTCTCTTTGTGACAGGTACACCTTCTCCAACGGTATGATATCCCTGCGCTACCTTGTAGACATGAAAGGTGAGTTTTCTACCATGCACACTCTGCCTCTTCCCTTCATCAATCAGGTCCTTTTTATTTTACTTGCTCATCCTCTGTCTCTCACCCTGCCAGGCAGCACCTTCGTTGAGGGAACTGGGTTAGCGTCCTCCAATTTCTTTCCTATCACACCTTATATAAGATTATGGCGGACGTTCACCTGATTTCCTACAATGTTAAGGGACTGAGATCTCCCTCCAAGAGGTGCAGAATTTTTTCACTTCTGAAAAAAGCAAATGGCACTATTATTTTCCTCCATGAAACCCACTTTAAACATGGCCATTACCCCAATCTCTCATATGCCAATTATCCCACTTGGTTTCATTGTGGGGCCAGTGGTGCTGCCTCAAAGGGGGTGAGCATAGGATTTCGCAAAAACTTTCCTTTTACCCTCCTCACACAAATCCTAGACCCAGAAGGCAGATACCTTATTCTAAAGGGCACAATCGGCCAACAAACTTTCACTCTAGTGAATGCCTACGCCCCCAACTCAGGTCAAGTAGACTGGCTCCTCTCCCTCTTGAGTCTGTTAGAGGATCATGTAGAAGGCTCTCTGATCCTAGGGGGGAATTTTAACCTAACCCTAAATCCACTACTGGACTCCTCCTCAAAAAAATCTTCAATCTCTCACAGAAGTCTCAAGACCCTGCAGGTCAAATTATTTAGCTTAGGTCTGGTAGACGTATGGAGATGTTTACACCCAGATGAGTTGGACTTCTCCTATTATTCTGTAGCAAATGACACATATACTAGGATTGACTATATTTTCCTCCCCAAAGAAAAACTACAACAATGCAAACTGGCTAAGATTGGAGACATCACACTATCTGATCATGCCCCAATTTCATGCGAATTGCACCTATTACCGTTCCCCCCTAGAACCCCAAACTGGAGATTCAATGAATCACTACTAAACAATACCACACACAGAGCCCAGATAGCCTCTCACCTTGAGGAATACTTCTCTATTAACAATACCCCTGAAATTTCCCCCCAAACGTTATGGGATGCCCACAAGCCATTTATCAGGGGCAAACTCATAAGTCTCTGTTCATTCCTTAAAAAAGAAGCTGAGAAAAAATTAAACCATCTCCTGACACAGATCCACACTATTGAGAAGAAACATAAACAATCACACCTTGCCTTGCACCTGTCGGAACTCCTCTCTCTTAGATCTGAACTTAAGAACCTCCTGAATGAACGCTCTGCTAAATATTTTCTATCCTCCCAACAGAAATTTTACGCCCATGGCGATAAGGCTTCTAAATACATGATGAAGAGGATTAAACAGAGAAGGGAGTCCCGATTTGTTCAATGCATTAAAACCCCTCAAGGCTCGTCCCTGTTTAAATCGGAGGAAATCGCCGATCAATTTAAACTCTTCTACGAGTCATTATACAACCTCCCCTCTCAGGAGCTAAAATATTCCCCTGAGGATAAAATACCTCGTATCAACCACTTTCTGAAATCCTTCACTCTCTCTACACTAATCCCCTCCCAAAAAGAGTCTCTCTCTAGGCCTTTCTCGCTCCGAGAATTGGAGTCGGCCATAAAAACTACCCCAAGAGGGAAATGCCCAGGCCTGGACGGCCTCCCAATTTCCTATTACTCCTCTTTCAAAAGCATTCTCGTCCCCTACCTTCTCCCAATCTTTAATTCCTCTTTAGAGGGAAAACCTGTATCATCTGACATGACTAGAGCCACCATTACTATAATCCCCAAAGACGGGAAGGATCGCTCCTCCTGTTCTAACTATCGCCCCATTTCTCTACTCAACGTAGATTTAAAGCTTTTAGCCAAAATGCTCGCCCTTCGATTGAATAACTTCCTTCCTTCACTGATCCATCCGGACCAGGTGGGCTTTGTCAAGGGCAGGGAAGGCAAGGATAATACTACCAAAGTCCTGAACTCCCTTTTCTATGCCACCCATAAATCCTCTCCTCTGACCTTGATTGGCACGGACGCTGAGAAAGCTTTTGATAGGGTTGACTGGTCATATATCCGTCTCACACTACAAAAATTTCAAATCCCAGACTCTTTCATTAACTCAGTCTTCTCGATGTATACCCATTCCTCAGCGTCCGTGTCGGTTAACGGAATCCTTTCATCTAAATTCCCAATCAGTAATGGGACCAGACAGGGATGCCCTCTTATCTTTGTCCTTATTATGGAAACACTTCTACAAGCTTTGAGGCAGGAGAGAGTCATCCGAGGCCTTCATGTTGGGGGACTAGAATTTAAATTGGCCGCTTTCGCGGATGATCTTAATAATTGCAACCAACCCCTTGAAATCCATGCCCATAATTCTCTCACTCTTGAGCCAGTTTGGTTACATTTCCAACTTCAAAGTTAATCCTACTAAATCCCAGGTTATACACATGGGTTTGTCTCGCACGACTCTCTCTTCCCTCAAAGCTTCCACCCCCTTTAACTGGGATACCCTGCAACTAACATACTTAGGCGTTAAACTTACCCCTTTCTTATCTGACCTTTATGCTCTAAACTATAAACCCCTATTATCCTCCATTATTGCCCAACTAGACTCACTCAACTTCCCCTTTTTATCTTGGTTTGGGAGGAAAAACCTTCTTATGTCCTTGATAATGCCAAGACTTACATACTTAATGCAGACCCTTCCGATAGAAGTACCCAGTTCATTCTTCAAGCTTTTGAACAAACACATACGGAAATTTATATGGCAAGGCAAGGCTCCTCGTATCTCCTTCTCCACTCTCTCTAAACCAAAAAAAGCTGGAGGGATAGGGTTGCCTGACCCTGAAATATACATGAGAGCTATTCTTCTGTCTAGAGTTATAGACTGGATTAGTTCCCCCCCCCCCCACCAAACCATGGATTACACTAGAAAATTCATTCCTAAACACTCCCTTAAGAGCCCTTTTACTATCAGGAAAGCCTCTCCCTGGTCTGCGCCTTATTCCTAATACTATGATTAGGAATACCTTGAAAACTTGGAACTGGGCTACAACAAAAAAAGGCTTCATATCCCTTCCTTCCCCTTTGATACTTATCAGGGATATAGTCTCCCTTGCCCCGAAAGAGCTCAGAGACAGCTTCCCCCCCTCTCTGCGCTCCTCTGTCTCCCCCATAGAGACGTTAGTAGACTCTGAAGGAACTTTGCTACCTGACCAAAAGATATGCGACCTCCTTAACACTAAGTTCTGTAACCCCATCCCACTGAGTTTCCTGAAAACAGAAACTCTCTCTTTCCTCAAAAACTCTTCAACCCATGTGGAACTCTCCTGGTTTGAAAAACTCCTAAACACCAAACTTTATCCCCCTAAGCCTATTTCCACAATATATAGGAATCTAAAATGCTCTGTCTCTGATCCCAAACCAGCTATAGTAGGTTTGTGGGAACGAGATCTCCAACGCTCCTTATCAGATGCTGAGATCTCCTCTATACTGATTGCCCCACATAAGATATCGAGATGCACCCGAACACAAGAAAATAGCTACAAGATCCTATCCTGCTGGTACAAAACCCCAGACAAAACTTGCCTTTACAGCAAGAACTCCTCTGACATCTGTTGGAGATATCATGCAGAAAAAGGCTCCTATTTTCATATTTGGTGGTCTTGTGGTTTGATCAAAATGTGGTGGGAAGAGATACTGAAAATCATTAACAAAATATACCAAACCAATATTTCCTGTACTCCGGAACTAGCCCTTCTCTCCCTGGGAGTCCAGAAAATTCCCAAATATAAGGCTTCTCTTTTCTTACTTATGCTAGGAGCCGCTAGGTTACTCCTTCCAAAACTATGGCTTACTCAAAAAACACCCAGCCTTGAAAGTTGCTAAAATAGACCAAATATATAGGATGGAAGAAATCTCTCATTGGGAACTGAGAACAAGATCTGTTTTTCTCAATATCTGGAATCCATTTAGAGAATTCAGGCATTTCTCATAGTGTTTTTTAAGCAAACTGACGATATACTGAAATGATAGAGATACTACCCTCTGCATACCCTCCCTGACCCCCCCTTCCTTTCCCCCTCCCTTCCTTCTCCCCTCCCTCCCCCCCTCCATGATTATTAAGATGCTTAACTTTTACGTCTTGAGCTGCCTTCTCAATATCTTGATTATAAGTACTATTTGTGTAGGGTACCGATGTCACCGCCAATACTTTACCATGTATCCTTAAATCTACTTTATGCAAGAAATATATGTACCTGTAATGTTACGTGTTTTTTCACATGTATGTTTTTTATGAAAATAAAAACCATTAATTAAAAAAAAAAAAAGGAAAGGCCGGTCTCATCTCATTGTTGTTGGGGTGTCCACATTGATTGATAGATAATCTATTGTGTTAGCCACTCCAACTCCACGGTCTCATTTAACATGTCTCCTGTTTCCACATAGATTGCTTGAGAAGCTGGTGTGTAATACACTGATACAAGTAGTGTCCATAAAAGAGTGGAGAGGGTGTCAGCAGTAAGTTTGTGTTGACGTCATTGTTTATTTTTTCCTTCTTCTGAACTGTCAGAAGGACAACCCAACAAAAATGGATCATGTCTTTTGAGCATCAGCCTTCACACGGTCAGTATTTGGTCCTTAATTGATCAGTATTGGTAAGGCCAAAAACACAACAGGAATGTGTACAAAACATAGATGACACATGAAGAAAGTATTTGCATGTCTTCTATGTTTTAGACCCACTCCTACTTTTGGCTTCCAAATCATGAGTAAATCCTGATGCAAAAGACTGACCATGGGATAAAGGCCTTATGGATGCTCCAAAGACAGAATCCATTGTGATTTTCATTTTTCACTTCTTCGAATCGGGAGAATGTCAAAATAGACATGCGCCATGCAGGGTGCATAGGTCAGCCCTCCTTGATGCAGGGCAGACAGAATGTTCTTCCCGTTATCGGTGACCATGGTTCCGATCTTCAGCTGGCGAGGAGATAGCCAGGATTTGATTTCTTGTTGAAGGAAGCGTAGCAGTTCCTCCTCAGTGTGACTCCGTTCATCCAGGCAGGCCAGGTGCAGAAAAGCGTGACACCGCCGTCCTCTGCATAGGTGGTATGCTGGAGTACCACTCCGAACTGTGCCTACGGTGGTGCTCAGGACAAGGTGAAGGCTGAGGAGGTAAGGGAGGACATTGGCACAGGCATCACAGCTTGAGAATGACGAGGCTGCATTGCCGCCACCTGGCCAAGTTGTTGGTGAACCTGGGCAGGAACCACATTTACCCAGTGGCCGTAAAGGACAGATATTGTCCGCGATCATAGTCACAGCTCCACACATCAGCACTGCCGTGAACTGTAACACACATCAACAGGCTCAAGGACTGGCCGATATTCTGCTCAACATATGTATATAGGGCTGGTACAGTCTTTTTGGAGAAGTAATGAAGGATTGGGACTCTCCACCTTGGCTCGGCACAAGCCATCAGTTCTCTGAAAGATGCAGAGTCAACCACATGGAAAGGGAGGCACTGTAGTTACAGCAACTTAGGCTACTTTCACACGAGCGTTCGGGTGTCCGCTCGTGCGCTCCGTTTGAAGGGGCTCACGAGCGGCCCCGAACGCATCCGTCTGGCCCGAATGCATTCTCAGTGGAGGCGGATCCACTGAGAATGCATCCGCCTGCCAGCGCTCAGCCTCCGCTCCGCTCAGTGAGCGGACACCTGAACGCTGCTTGCAGCGTTCGGGTGTCCGCCTGGCCGTGCAGAGGCGAGCGGATCCGTCCAGACTTATAATGGAAGTCAATGGGGACGGATCCGCTTGAAGATGACACCATATGGCTCAATCTTCAAGCGGATCCGTTCCCCATTGACTTTCAATGTAAAGTCTGAACGGATCCGCTCAGGCTACTTTCTGACTTAGAAAATTTTCTAAGTAATAATGCAGACGGATCCGTTCTGAACGGATGCAAACGTCTGCATTATCGGAGCGGATCCGTCTGATGAAACATCAGACGGATCCGCTCCGAACGCTCGTGTGAAAGTAGCCTTAGCCAGGAGCACGAGTGCACACATACTGTTATCTTTTCTTAATCGCCTCGGTGATCGATTGCTGACGAAACAAGTGAAAAGGAGTACGAGGAGCACCGGGACCAGTATTGATGGAAGGAAACAAAGCTACCTGAGGTGGTGGAGGCTTGATTTCTGGAGAAGGGGTGCAGGCTACTAGGAGATGCCTCCACTGTACCACAACATTAGCGCCACAGTTTTCCCAGGCCACTTTATGTTGACACTCCATGTGTTGACACAGGGTCATTCTTCACCTTCTGCCCACAGATTCTACATTCAGACACGCTGACATCCTACAGTGATTTGATGAAAAATTCCCTCACCGGCGAGTAAGCCGAGCCTCGCTGGTTGTTTCCGCACAGGTAGGCTCCTGAGTAGCAAACGGTCTACCACAGGCACGTTTGGTTCCAGATCTCACACTGCTTTCACCCTGCTGTCTCACAACCACGCTTAACCCTGCTGGCTGAGACGCACTCTGCCACCCTGCCGCTGTCTCACGTGCAAGCTGCAACCCTCACTCCCTCATGATGATGAATCCCGCTCATCATCCAGCTCCCACATGCGATCAGCTACATCATCTTCCACTACTGTCTGCACATCACTGATCTCACCCTCATCAGTCTCATGGCCGCATCCCTGACCGCTCGCAACACCTGCTCCCATGCGACATCATCCCTATTTGCCCACCGACCAGAGAAAGCAGCGGATTTCTCCTACAAATCTGGGCTGGGCAGTAGGTGCTGACTGTCCTCAAAAAGGTCATCCTCGCTGAAAAGTGGAGAAGAACCAGCAGTATACAATACTTCCCCAGCAGAAGGAGCAGAAAATGAAAGAGCCAGGTTCAGTACAGGTGGTGGCACAGAGCTTGTTCCTGGGCCATGCCAACTAATTTTGTTGTCAGAGGAACCCACCGACTCCTGCTGCTACCACTCCCCCCACCCCCTTCTTCTGCTGCTACTTCTGCCAGCTACAGAATTTTTTTTGCCACTGCCTGTTCCTTTAGAATGCACTGGCACCTGTCTGTTGGACATACTTTAGACCGCTTTTTCACCCCAATTACAGAATCAAGGCGTTATAAAATTACTTATCTATAACACAATGTGGACACCCCAACAGCAGTAGTATTAGACTGCTTTTTCACCCCAATTACAGAATCAAGGCCTAAAGAGGAGTTAGTTATCTAAAAAAACAAGTGGAAAACCAAATAACGGAAAGAATAGAGCACTTTTTCACCCCAATTACAGAATCTAGACGTTATAGAATTACTTAAATATTAAAATAATTTGGACATCCCAATAGCAGTAGTATTAGACCACTTTTTTATCCCAATTACAGAATCAAGCCATGTCCTTGAACTCTTCCTATCCAATATTTTACAATTAAAGGCTTTCTTGATCACTGTCGCTAGCACTTGTCACGTCTCTCCTTATACTCAGTTCACAGTGAAATGGCGGAGATTGTGCAACATGAGGGTTTTATAGGGTTGTGACATCAAAGGGGATAGCTAGCTTCTGATTGCATGGCATTATGGGTGATCTTGTGTTCCCAGGCTTCTTACTTTTACTTTATAACACGTGTATACACATTTTAGGAAAAAAATTATTTGTTACCACGAAGCGCCAGGAAATTCGGATTCGTTGCAAATTGATTTTTTCCTAAACTTCTGATTGAATTCCACTTCGTCAACTTTGATTCATTCAACACTAGTCAGAGTGCCTGCCCATACGACACGCACAAGTGTTGATTGTCAGGAAAATAAAGTGACTCATTGTGAACAAGCCTAGAAAAATTCTCCTTTTTAATTGGAAAGAGCAGCAGTTTAGTGTGGGTTTGGAAAGAATAGGGTAATAAGAGGCACATGGTAGTAGGTCGGCTGTCTATGTGTAGTAGCAGTAGTAGTCGTATTGGTACTATTGGCAGATGTGTAGCATTAAAAGTGATGGCAGTAGGGAATTAGCATAGAGGATCAGCGGCAGCAGCAGTCGTATGGTACATGTTGGCAGGAAGCCAGCAGCATGATGGAGGCAGGAGCTGTACGGAAGATGATGGTAGGCAGAGGCAGTGGCAGAACATGATGGTCGGCAGACCGCAACAGTGGCATGATGACAGCGGTGGGATGATGGAAGCAGTAGCAGCAGCTGTACAGTACATGATGGTCACTAGGCCACAGCAGAGGCATGATGGCAGCGATGGCATGATGGAGGCAGCAGCAACCATAAAGAACATGATGGTTTGCAGGCTACAGCAGTGACATAATGGTGGCGGTGGCATGATTGAGGTGGCAGCTGCATGAACCATACAGAACATGATGGTCCGCAGGCTGCAGAAGTAGCATTATGGCAGCAGCAGCATAATGGAGGCAGACAGGCATCAACAGTAGCAAGTTGAGTCAGCAAAACCAGATCTATTTATCAGTCTCATTCGGAGGCGTGTGAAAATCTTCCAGAATCCAGCCTTTGTTCATTTTGATGTTTTGGAGATTGACAGAGGACAACTTGGTTTGTTGAGTGTTACCATGTCCCCCGTGGCTTTGAAAACTCTCTGCAATATGACACTGGATGCCTGTAAAGAAAGAAGAGAGCCACTGAGCTATGCCAGTCACTGTTCCAGTTTCCCTGCCCAGAAATCCATGGGGTTAGGGAACAGGATATGCTTCAGAGACTGCCCCCCCTCCCATTCCCCCATTTTGCTAGTGATGGTCTAAAAGCATTGCTATTGAGTAATCATCCTACTGCTTAATGTTAACGATATGCCAGTTTCTGTGTAAACAAACTAGTATAAAGGTTGCCATTCTGGACAACATGCCTGAAGAGCCAGTCCTTTCCAACTCCTCCCCCTCTGAGACGATTGGGTGTTGTGGTCGGTGTCATCATCATCATCATCCTCTTGCTTCTCCAACTCCAACATCTCTTCTTCCTCTAGTGGCAGCACCTCCTCCTCCCCCATGGGACTTTCTCACTGTGGGTCCCCAAAAGCTACAGGGCAGACAGCAAGATGGGTTAGCTGTTCTTCTTCCTCCTCCTTCATCGTCACCTGTTGCATGAACGTCATTGTCTCTTCAAAAATACATATGAGGGAGATGAGGGACAACTGCAGTATAAATGGCCACTGGCCGACTTGGAAACAAGACATGCTCCCTGCTCGGGCAGTTTGGTTCATGACAAAATTGTCCAAGGCTTTCCACTGCTCGTACAGACACTCGAGCATGTGCAGTGTTGAATTCCAACAATTTGGATCCTCGGAGATTAAGTGGTATAGCTGCAGACCATTCTGATGCTGAAAGTCCTGGAGAGTGTTCCTCACCATGTGAGAATGGCTGAAAAGAGAGACAGTCTCCTGGACAATTCCATTTCCTTGCGCAAACCAGTGCAGTCTTGTAAAAGGTCATGCAGGGAGCATGTGTTATTTCCCCCAGATTCAGTTCAGCCAGGGTGTTGTGCCCTTTATCCTTAAGTGTATTTTAAGAAACAAAGAATTACTCTAAAGAGCTGCGTAGAATAGGGACAGACAGGAAAAGCTGTCAGCCAGGGAGTGAGAAGTGAGGAGCTAAGACTGGCTATGCCTCCTAGCACAACTGCAGCTGCTGCAAACCTCAAAAGCAGCTCCCTGCAAGGACATTTAATTCAATTATTTTCTCATTTTAACAGAATTTTTTTTTCTAATAGTTTTAAAATAATTGAATCCATTTTGCCTAAAGTTTTAAGAAGGTGTGGACAAACTTTTTTATAAGAATGGAAAATGATGTTGCACTCCTTTAGTGTACATGCAATGGAGTGCAACATAATTTTCCAATCTATTCTTATAGAAAAGTTTGTCCACACCATCTTGATACAGCATTTCTACTGGATTCTGGTCAGGACTTTGACTTGGGCATGCCAAAACTTTCACTTTGACCCCCCTTCCTAACCAGTCCAATTTTTCAGTTTTGAGCAATGGGCCTATCTAACTGCAAATGATTTCTGAGCCAAACTACATTTATTTGATATTATTTTTCACTGGACACCTTAGACCTTTATTTTGTGCCATTATATGACAGATTTAATATTTTTTTATAAATATTTAAGGGAAAACAATGAAAATTAGGGAAAAAATTCTATTTCCATTTTTAGATTATTATTTTTTTGTTACAAAAGATTTCAAGACAAAACATTTCTAAACCTTTTACCGCATGTTTGTACTGTGAAAATGGCTGCTATTTGTGTAATTTATCTACTGTCTGGGTTCTCTGCAAGACCTAAAAAATAGAGCACATTTTGGTGGCCTACTTTTGGTTCTATTGCTGGTTCGATGGCACCGTACTGCCAGAACAGATGTTGTACAGTGCTAAACCATTAGAAACTCTTTCAAAGTGATTTTTTTATTTTGTGTCTCCCAAGGTATAAATCTTGGGGAAATTTTGATATTTGAAAGTTTTGGCTTTTCAAAAAAAAATTTTTTAGCAATGAAAACAATATGTATGCATTTGTATATTTGATGTGTCAAAAAACACTGCTACTCTAAATATAGCTAAGAAGAATAACTATGGGGGTCATTTATCAAACTGGTGTAAAGTAGAACTTTTTGGGCTTTGAAAAAGGTTTAGGATAGATCATCAGTATTAGGGTCCATTCACACGTCCGTTTTTTCTTTCCTGATCTGTTCCGTTTTTTGCGGAACAGATCTGGACCAGATCTGGACCCATTCATTTTCAATGGGTCCTGGAAAAAATCGGACAGCACAATGTGTGCTGTCCGTTTCCGTTGTTCCGTTCCGCATGTCCGTTTAAATATAAAACATGTCCTATTCTTTTCCGCAAAATTTGGATCCTGGTACAATACAAAGTCAATGGATCCGCAAAAAACGGAAGACATTCGGATGTCATTATGTATGTCATCCGTTTTATGCGGATTCCGTTCCTGGAAATTACATTTTAATATCTTTTTTTTTCAAAGAAATCCAAAACAACTTTATTTGCTTATTGAAATTTATACATGTTTCCGTTTTTTGCGGATCCGGAACAACGGATCCGCAAAAAACGGAACGAAAATCGGGATATAGAAAAATACTGACGTGTGAATGTAGCCTTAGATACAGTAAGTAGGGGTCTGAATCCAGGCACACCAGCTAATCAGCAGTTTTTACTGGCATACAGTCTACATTGTAGCTGCTATGCATGGTTACTACAGGTTTTTGTTCTATTCATCTAAATAGGAGAGGAAGCTAACTCTAATTACCCATCAACCAATTTTCACTCTAAAGTTTATTTTCATCAGTTGCTCTAGCTACCATTATGTAGTACCCCAAGATGGACACTGCCATATTTACACCCTGCTTCTTTCTCTACTGGTTAACAAAGCATGCCATCTTTGTAGTCTTTTCCAGGTTCTCTCATACTTTGCCTTAATAATGTATTTATGCAACGTTGTGTGACATGTAATGTGCCTGGTTTTCCAGCAGGTGGCATATGCTCTGGCAGATTCCTTTAGCTTGATTGGAACTTACAATTGCATTCTTAACCCCCTTGGCTCAGAAGTGGGCTAGTCCTGCTTCTCACCAAAGAAGGGGTTGCTGAGGAAGTAGTTAGAGTTAGATTGTGAAAGAGACCAGACAACATGGTGCAGTGAGGGAGCATTTTCCCCTCATGCAGCAGGAGTTTTCCATATAAAGCAGCTTGGAGAGCACCTCAACCCCTTGAATTTAATAGACTGAGTATTGCATAGTGGTCAACGCCCAAGGCACCCCACTCAACAGTACCACAACCTCTACAAAGTCCAGTAACCAGCCTGAGGCTTGGGATTAATATCACCAACATATGCCCATAAATCTAAGTGGACCCTTTCTAATAATCAGCCTACAAAACACCAAAAAATCTGTGAAAGTACTAGTCCAGAGTAAAATCTATAACAGTGTTATTTATAAATGATTCAAATAAAAATACAATATATAGTGAGGAACAGAAGTATTTGAACACCCTGCGACTTTGCAAGTTCTCCCACTTAGAAATCATGGAGGGGTCTGAAATTCACATTGTACGTGCATTCCCACTCTGAGAGACTGAATTGAAAAATTCAGGAAATCACATTGTATGATTTTTAAAGAATTACATTTTTGAACTCCTGAGAAAATCTGTGTTAATATTTGGTACAGAAGCCTTTGTTTGCAATTACAGAGGTCAAACGTTTCCTGTAGTTCTTAACCAGGTCCTCTAGATCTGTCAGGTTTCGGGGCTGTCGCTGAGCAACACAGAGTTTCAGCTCCCTCCAAAGATGTTCTATTATATTTAGGCCACGCCAGAACCTTCATATGCTTCTTACGGAGCCACTCCTTGGTTATCCTGGATGTGTGCTTCGGGTCGTTGTCATGTTGGAAGACCCAGCCACGACCCATCTTTAATACTCTGACTGAGGGAAGGAGGTTGTTGCTCAAAATCTCATAATAAATGGCCCCATTCATCCTCTCCTTAATACAGTGCAGTCGTCCTGTCCCCTTCGCAGAAAAGCACTCACAAATCAAGATGTTACCACCCCCATACATCACAGTAGCGATGGTGTTTTTGGGATGCAACTCCTCCTTCTTTTTCCTCCAAACACAACGAATAAAGTTTAGACCAAAAAGTTCTACTTTGGTCTCATCTGACCACATTACTTTCTCCCATGCCTCCTCTGGATCATCCAGATGGTCATTGGCAAACATCAAACGGGCCTGGAAATGTGATGATTTGAGCAGGGGAACCTTCCGTGCAATGCATGATTTGAAACCATGACGGCGTAGTGTTCTACCGACAGAGACCTTTGAAACTGTGGTTCCAGCTCTCTTCGTGGCATTGACCAGCCATTCTCTTGTAGTTCTGGGCTGATTCCTCACCTTTCTTATCATCAGTGATACCCCACGAGGTGAGATCTTGCATGGAGCCCCAGTCCCAAGGAGAATTACAGTCATCTTTAGCCTCTTCCATTTTCTAACAATTGCTCCAACAGTTGATCTATTTTCACCAAGCTGCTTGGCAATTGCCCCGTAGCCCTTTCCAGCCTTGTGGAGGTCCACAATTTTGTCTCTGGTGTCTTTTGACAGCTCTTTGGTCTTGCCCATGGTAGAAGTTGCCGTCTGACTGACTGTGGGGTGGACAGGGGTCTTTAAGAGCTCAGTCAGGTGCTGCTAAGTTAGATTAATGAATGGAGTAGAGGTGGACTTTTTAAAGGCACAATAACAGGTCTTTAAGAGCCAGAATTCTTGCTGTTTCTCAGGTGTTCAAATACCTATGTTCAGCAGTGCAAGACAAATAAATTCTTTAAAAATCATACAAAGTGATTTCCTGAATTTCTTTTTTTTTTTATTCTGTCTCTCAGAGAGGGAATGCACCTACAATGTGAATTTCAGACCCCTCCATGATTTCTAATTGGGAGAACTTGCAAAATTGCAGGGTGTTCAAATACTTCTGTTCCTCACTGTAAATACATTAAACAAGTACTGCTGAAATGACGGAGGAAAAAACTCCTCCAAACAAAGTGCATCCTGGTATAACCTATTATGCCTAACATCTAGAGTAAAATTGTGAGATGACACGATACCAGTTATAACACGTCAGCTCTGTTCTAGAAATATAGTATAATAAATAATGCAATGGTACATGTTTTAAGAATTCAACCATTTACTACAAACAGTGGTATGACCTCTGTAGGGATCAATCCATAAATATAAATATAACCACCTTTAGTATTGCAACCGAACACTTGGACTACGATGCCAGTTAGCATCCATATCTATGATAAAGTGTAATATACCTAGAGCTAAAGTGAAGCAATAAATGGCATAAGCTTAACATAGAGGACTAATGTCATCCAAAGGTGCTCATAGATAGTGAAGTGAATCCAATAAACACATACTCTGAGACATAGTGTAGGCGAAATACAGTGCAACCAGGAAAGAGACCACCTTGATGCGTGTTTCACCTGCTGCCTTCGTCGGGACAAAGGTGAAAATGGTGAAACGCACATCATAGGTTATACCAGGGTGCACTCTGATTGGAGGAGTTTTTTCCTCGGTCATTTCAGCAATACTTCTTTCATGTATATATATTTTTATTTGAATCATTTATCAATAAAACTGTTAAATATTTTACTCTGGACCAGTACTTTTGCTGTTTTTTTGGGTTTTGAAACCTGAGATTAGCACAGCAGAGAGAGCAGAGTACTAAGTCCTGCCACCATATTGCATCCTGCTGGAATACAGTAAAGGAGAATTGCAATAAACCCTTTGAAACCAATTGTTATTCAATTAAACACGATTGAAACGTTCCCAAGTCTGGACTTCATTTTATTCTCCAACTCAATCTCTGCAACGGAGACTGACCCCCAGGAAGTGACAGCCTGAAGTTAGGAGCACCGTGACCACTCGGCATCCTACACTATGGGGCTACTCCACCTGATGGGGCAGCATGCTGCAATTCCTCCTTGTATTTTTTGCAGTTTTCTCTTAGCCCCCATGCTTGAATCCTACTTTCTGGATTGTCATGTGTCTGCTGTCCCATCATGCCTTAGAGCAGTGAGATGTGTCCTGAAATGTGACACTAACCACGTCCCTTGTTCTTAACAATGACCACTGTGCGTCCTACACTGCAAGGCTCCAATTCAGGAACAGAATATCAAAACACATTTGTCATGGGGTGCAGTTGTAGGCTAATAACTTTGGAATAAGGCAGTTTTGATAAATGGTGTTTAGAGATGAACGAATCAAAGCTGATGAAGTGGAATTCGATCCGAATTTCAAGAAAAATTCGATTCGCACCTAAACCAAATTTCCTCGTACTTCATGGTAACGAATTGCATTTTTTACTAAAATGGCAGCTGCATGTGTGAGGGCATGGAGAAAGGAACTCTGGTAAGGCGGGATCACCCAGATTGACATGCATGCATGCAGCCAATCAGCAGCCAGCCAGCCCTGTGATGTCACAGCCCTATAAATAGCGGCAGCCATCTTAGATTTTGCCATTTAACAGTGTACTGAGTGCAGGGAGAGACGTCAGCAGGTGCTAGCGACTGTTAGAAAAAGCAATTTGTGCAGAAAAAGCTAATTACCAGTGCAGGGAAATATAAGTCAAGGTGTAGGGAAAGGATAGGGAGGAATCATTCCACAGCATTTATGTTGAGCAGGGTTCTGTAGGGGAGGTTACAGCCTGGGTAATAGGAACAATCCTATTACACCTTGCTGCACTGACTAGGGATCCAAATTGCCATTATAAAGCTCTGTTATTCCAGCAAACTGTTCTTATTAGGGTGCAAGTGCTGTTTGATACAGCCATTAACAGGGTTAATTACAGGGAAATATTTCTACATCTTATTTGCCCTTGTGCAGTGCAGTTATATGTTCTAAAGCATTTTTTGGCTTTTATTAGTGGGAAGAAAAGGACTTATTAGCCGTTGTGTGGTGAAGTGCTAAAATGACAGCCCTTTTTGTCGTCTATTAGTGGCAAAAGTAAAATATATCAGCGGTGCGGTTATCTGTTTTAAAGCCATTTTTGCCGTGTATTAGTGGCAAACCAAAATTATATTCTCCGGTTATCGGTGCAGTTACCAGATATGTTTTTAAGCCTTTTGTGGCGTGTATTACCGTAAAAACAAAAAATATGTTTGCCACTCAGCGGTGCAGTTATCTGTTTTAAAGCCATTTTTGCGGTGTATTAGTGAGAAACCAAAAATATATTTGCCGGTCAGCGGTGCAGTTATATGATTGAAAGCCTTTTGTGGCGTGTATTACCGTAAAAAGGAAAAATATATTTGCCGGTCAGTGGTGCAGTTATCTGTTTTAAAGCCATTTTTGCCATATACTGTATTAGTGGCAAACCAAAAATATATTTGCTGTTCAGCGGTGTAGTTACCGTATATATTTTAAAGCCTTTTCTGGCGTGTATTACCGTAAAAAATATATATATATTTGCCGGTCAGCGGTGCAGTTATCTGTGGTAAAGCCTTTTGTGACGTGTATTAGCGGAAAAAGAAAAAATATATTTGCCGATCAGCGGTGCAGTTATCTGTTCTAAAGCCTTTTATGACTTGTATTAGTGTAAAAAGAAAAAATACATTTGCCAATCAGCGGCCAATTTTGCCATATATTAGTGGCAAACTAAAAATATATTTGCCGTTCAGCGGTGCAGTTACATATTTTAAAGGCCTGTCTGCCGTGTACTAGTGGCAAAAGAAAAATATATTCACTGTTCAGGAGTTCCATCAGAAATGTGAGGAACATTCTTGCTCCCTGTGCAAAGCCATAACAAAAGCCATAACAAAAGGACTCTGTAGGCATACACATCAGAGGAAGCTGAAGCCACGGGTTGCTTACGGTGGTACATGTTTCTCGCTCTGAAGGAAGCTGGAAAGGTTCAGCCCCAACTTCCAGCTGGGAGACAGGGCCATAGCAAAGACCTTCTGGGGTCTCCATAGGCCAAAGGCAGAAAAGTCGATGGTCTGGTGTTCCTCCCATCTCTCAGGTGGAGTAGGGAACCCTGGGATGAGCGGCTCTGGCTGAGGTCGTTCTCGGAAGCAGAGAACAACTTTTGCCGACTCTTGCAGACAGCGCACTTTTCTTGTTGCAGCTGGGCCGTACCTCCGATGCTGACAATGGGACCAGACGTTTCTCGAGGCAGATTACCGCTACAGCAAATGGACCCTGAAGGGACTCCATGGGTGTGTATTCTACAGTGTACCCCTTATAGAGGCTGTGCCAGGCCTGAGGAAGGTAACGGCGCTTCAGAGCGCCTGTTAACATACAGTTCCTGCCCGGTCTTGTCATCTTGGATGAAGCCAAACCCCCTCTCAACTGAGAACCACATCACGCTCCCGTTCCTCCTCTCAAAACTCAGGTCCCTGGGCTGGGGTCAATCCCATACCCTGACTGCCCAGTCCTCCACATATTTCCCGCATGGGCCGTAATCTCTCTGGGGACCGTGGGATTTAGTCCTTTAAAAGAGCTATGCTTCCTGATGACTCCGGCTGCCTCCGCCATGCCAGCAGGCACGGGGAATGCCACCTCTTTACCTTTCAGGGGTTGCTGCACTTGAGAGACGTGTATCTCTTCGGGTGCTGCGTACATCTCGGGCACTTCATCACCCCAACACATCCAGCCCCAGTTTGACTGATGAGGACACACCATCTTGTTTCCTCTCTGGCTAGCAGACACTGGTGATGAAGGAGGGGCTTCAAGGGAGGAGCTTTCAGTTCCTCTCCTTGCGCCATAATATCGCTCCCTGTGGGCAGAGCTAGACCTTCCCGCTCCAGATAGGGGTGTTCCTCTAATTTTCCATGCAGATTGAGCAAGAAAAAACTCCCACCACACCACAGAGGGGGGTAAGAATGGAAAGAAAGCTCCATTCTCTGTACCTGTAGCTCTGTCATGTTTGCCGCCATTTGCTGTTGAACCATGCATATTACACTTTAACAGTTGCAAAATAGTAAATGCATAGTGTGATGGTCATGCAATACATACACAGATGACACTAGGTTAACCAATAAAGACAGTAGCGGGGTGAAGAAGTGGTAATGCCATTCTGGGGTGTAACAGGAGCAGCCAGAGGAGCTACAGGGTGATGAGTAAGGTGAGGCAGAGGACCGAGACACACCGTGGCAGTATGCAGTGGAGATTAAGGCAAGGGAGTCCCTGCGAATCACTTGCACAAATGGCCCAAGTCATGCCCCCTTGCTTGCGTAGTGACAGCCGAATTGTCACCATTCGGCAGAGGGATGACTTCTGGCTCTCCACCTTGTTGGACCCTCACTACCGGTCCAAAATGAGGACCTTTTTTACACCCGCTGAGAGGGAGGACAAACAGAACTACTATAGACATCCTATGTAGTCAGTTGGCCACTGCCTTACTGCGCCATCGTCCATCCTCTCGCAGGTCTGACCGGGGGTGCCCTCTGCGCTCACGTTCCACTGCCATGGCTGCTGGGGAGGGGTGGGGTGGCAGGAGCAGTACTAGCTCCATCAGCAGAAACTTGAGTCTAGAGTTGCTGATGAGCAGCTTTCTTCACCCGCCTAGTGAAGAAACTACTCATCAGCAGCTAGACCTGGAGTAGCACCTGAACCAGCAGGTGGTGGCATACTTGGACAGAACCCTGCCAACCCACATTGAAGATCCGCTGGATTACTGGTCAGCCAAACTGGATTTGTGGCCGCAACTGGCAGAGTTTGCACTGGAAAAGCTGTCCTGCCCGGGCAGTAGTGTGGCATTAGAGCTGGTGTTTAGTGCGGCAGGGGCCATAGACACCCCAATAACTCGCCTGTTGTCACAATCAGTGTGGGGGGGAAACTCCACACTGAACACAGGAGGGAAGGGGAACAGTAACTGGGCCTGGAAATAGGGAAGGTGAAGGTCACCTCCTAAATAACCCTAATCCGAGCCCTAACTACCTATCAATATGAATAGACCTTGAAGGTAGGAATATTCACATGCAGGGTAGGACCAGAGACAACCCATTCCTCTCCAGATGGACAAATGGAAGTCTCTCTCTCAGGCCCAGATACAAACAACAGGGAATAAAACGAATACAAACAAATGCAACACTTAACTTCTGGAGAGACGGACCAGCAGGAACACCAGAGACAACCTCACACCAGCTCAGCCAAACTCAAATGAAGCTATCTACAGCATAGTCAGAAGGGTAGGGTCAGACTATAAAGGGTATAAGTGATGACCACAGAGCAACAGCTGAGAAAAGTGAAGTGGTCATAAACCCTATCAACACTGAATCAAGAGAAATCAAGGAGGCTGTTACATTCCTCCACTCTCAGCCAGTCACCTTGATCTCCTGACATCAGTCACCTGATGGACCGTGACACCTGTCCACCCAAAATGTGGAGAGACTGAACTTTGTCAAGATAAATCAGCCGTGGATCAGCCAGGATTTCCACCCACCAATTCCTGATGCATCAGACCAGATCATCCATGGTGCCACACCAACACTTTGACAATAGACAGGTTTCTTCTGGCTACATGACTCAACTACTATTCTGATGCTACCATCCACCTGATGCCACACATCTGATGTCAAGGGTTCCTTCTGTCACCCACCATCTTCAGAGGGTACTGGTATTGCCACCCACCTCCACAGTATGTCACCTTGCCACTCTGTGGCCTCCTCATGCTGCTGCCAGCTACACAGTATGTCACCTTGCTACTTTGTGGACTCCTGATGCTGCTGCCACCTCCACACTCTGTCATTGAGCCACTCTGTGGTCTCCTCCTGCTGCTGCCACCTCCAGACTCTGCCATTGTGCCACTCTGGGGCCTCCTGATGCTGCCGCCACTTGCAGACTCTGTCATTGTGCTACTCTGTGGCCTCCTTATGCTGCTGCCACCTCCACACTATGTTACCTTGCCACTCTGTGGCCTCCTGATGCTGATGCAAACTCCACACTGTCATTGTGCCACTCTGTGGCCTTCTACTGATGCTGCTGCTGCCGCCACCTCCACACTCTGTCATTATGCCACTCTGTGGCCTCCTCCTGATGCTGCTGCTGTCGCCACCTCCACACTCTGTCATTGTGCCACTCTGTGGCCTCCTCATGCTGCTTTCACCTCACAACTATGTCATAGGGCTACTCTGTGGACTTCTTATGCTGTTCCCACCCTCCCCACTTCATGAATGGGCTACTATTTTGCCTTTCGACCTGGCTGACATCATCATTTATTTGACCCTTCTTCTGATCTGTCAGAAGGAAGGACAAATGAGATGCACAACAGATCCTATCTATGTAACAGATTCAAGGCCTGCATGACCTGGTCGCTATTTTGCATCAGAATTGGCTTATGATTTGGTAGCCAAAATCAGGAGTGGGTACAAAACACAGAAGACATGCAAATATTCCATTCAAGTGTCATTTCTGTTTTGGATCCACTCCTGTTTTTTTGGTATTAGCAATACTGATGGATTACTGACCAAATGCTCACTGAGTAAAGGCGAATGCTCCACAGACAGGATCCATTTTTTGGGGTTAATGTTCTGACGGATCAGAGGAAGGGCAAAATAATCAGTGACGTCAACACAAACTTTCTGCTGATACCCTCTCCTCTCTGTCGGGGGGCTCTACTTGTATAAGCGTTTAATAGAACACATTCTGTAGACATCAATGTGGAATCAGCTGAAGAGGTTGTAAAAGGAGTGCCATTCTTCTTGACACTAACATCGACCTGTAAGGCTGATTTCATACTTGAGTTATTCGGTCAGTTTTGGCCCTGTGACTGCCCAAATAAGTGATTAGGATCAGCATTAGAAGGCCGCAGAGTGGCACAATTACAGAATGTGGAGGTGGCAGCATGAGCGGACCACAGAGTGGCACAATAACACAGTCTGAAGGTGGCTGCAGCATGAGGAGGCCGCAGAGAGGCACAATTACAGAGTCTGGAGGTGGCAGCAGCATGAGCAGACCACAGAGTGGCATAATAACAGTCTGGAGGTGGCTGCAGCATGAGGAGGTCACAGAGTGGCACAATTGCAGAGACTGGAGGTGGCAGCAGCATTATGTCACGGATGGTGTTGCAGAAAGCTGGAACTTATAAATAAACATCCGACTGGCTTGATCCCAAACTAAGGAGCATATGGGTGAGCCCTATAAAACCCCTAGAGCTGTCCCTGACTGCTATGCCCATGCAAAGATCTTTATGGTAGACGATTGCATGTCCAAGTACCTTATACTATCTGACACCTAAAAACCCTATAATAGTGAGGGGACATGACCACCGGCTCCCTGCACTTAATACGGACGGAGTCAGGGTCACCTACAATCAAGCCAGCAAGAAACACAAATAAAGGAAACAGACTTATCTGAGGAATCAGGAGTAGCAGCCTCCAGCAGTGAACACAATCCAGGAAGAAGTATAAACCGCAAAGTGAGGCAGTATGGGAGTGCATCCACAAGCAGGTGGTTGCTAAGAGATGTTGTTTCTAAACTTTTAGTTTTTTATCACGTGCATGAAAGCGCATTGTGTCCGCGCGGAAAAAAACTGAACAGCTGAACGCAATCGCAGACTGACTGAACTTGCTTGCAAAATGGTGCGAGTTTCACTTAACGCACCCTGAACGCATCCAGACATAATCTGTCATGCTCGTGTGAAAGAGGCCTTAGGCCCCTTACAGAGTGTTCCTCAATATAATGCTATGTGACTCCCGGCAGCGATGGGAGGTCAGGCCGGGTGCTTCGTTGCGGACTCGCTGCGGGAGGAACGCTCGTCTGAAGGTTTACACCAAAACTCTTATCAACCATTAGTGAAAAATGATTGCATCCACACCTGCTTGCAGATGCAATGCGTTCTTTACGCAGGCCCCATTCACTTTTATGGGGCCGGGCCTGTGTGAAAAAAACGCAGCATATAGAACATGCGTACTTTTATTTCACGCAACACAGAACTGATGCGTGAAAAAAAAATGCTCATGTACACAGACCCATTGAAATGAAAGGGTCAGGATTCAGTGCGGGTGCTATGCATTCACATCACGCATTGCACCCGCGCGGAAAACTCGCTCGTGTGAAAGGGGCCTAATAGGTGCACAACAAATGTGGGGGGCAAACATGCAGTCTACTCATCTTCTGCTCCTCTCAGAAAAATGTAGTCAATGATAGTCTGTTGATCTTGCGATCGTGGTGATTGCAGAAGACAGACCCACAGAAATAACATTTATTTCTACTTTTCATTTGGATGCTCAAAATGTTGGTAAGGTCTAAAAAATCTCACCTTCCATGTGTCCTGTAAATGTTGGATGGTAAATAACCGGAGATGTTCTTGTCCTTGATATGAGTAGATCAGATGATGTAAGGCGTAAGCCACAATATACACTGCAGAGTACACACTGAATGTGTAACGGAAATTGTCTACATCATACAGGAAGCGATCCACATTACCTAGAACATCTCTTTCATCACATGGTCTATAGTAAGAATAATCATTGCTTAAGGTGCAATTAAAATTTAAATATTGCCATTCATCAAACATTATCTCAAGCCCCGGATTTTTTAGAGGACCGGCCGTGAGTAAATATTCCTTTAACCCTTGAATTCTTCCTTTTTGAAGGGTGAGCTGCAAAGATCCTTGCAATGCGGGAAGCATGATTAATTTGTTAGGAAAAATAAGTGAGAGCATGATAATAACTTTCCGAGGATGGAAGTCATCAGATAATAGCGAGTCCAATGACTCTAATCCATAAGAGTTACCAACAAATATGATCACATTGCAGTGGGTCTTTTGTATTTTATAGAACGCCTTCTTGTGGGTCATAGACTGTATGAAATAAGCATGATCTTTGACAGATTCTCTATAAGCTATGCAGACCCCGCTTCGGGTCATTACATTGTAGAGCTCCATGCTGGCTCGTTGGCTGCTCTCATCATCTGCTGTCACCATCCCCACCCAGCTCCAGCCAAAATGCTTCAGTAGGAGAACTGTGGCTTCATAATGAGTGGACCCATCAGGGACTGTGCGATAGAAATAAGGGAAAAGGAGCTTGTTACTGAAGACAGGATCCATTGCTCCATAGCTGATCTGTAGGGTGAGAACAAAAAGAGGTATTCCATGATAGTTTTGCTCGCTAATATTCTAATCGCAAATTTTTATCGCGAATATCGGCACTTCGAGAATTTTGCAAACATGTAGACTATAGTGCTATATATTCGAAATCAAGAATATTCTAGATTTTCTTTCATCATTAACCTCCCTTCTTGCTTGTGGGCCAATGAGAAGGCTGCAATATCTTTGTCAGAGCTTAACAACATCCCTAGAAACCAATAGAAAAGTTGCCTACCCCTTACTATATAAGAACGTCCCCAGCAACCTTTTTCTGCAGTTTTTTTTCTAGTTCTGAGAGAGAGAGAGCAGTGACATTGCTGTGCTCTGTGCTTTCACCTGGATTCTATTCCTTATCCAATTACATTAGATAGTTAGCTCATATAATACAGATAGTTACTGTAGCTGGAGATAGTCAGTGTAGGTTAGATAGTGATATAGTGTAGCTGATAGGTTCCAGTGCAGGGTGTTAGGTAATGTGATAGGAATTACTGTTTCTCTTCTGTCCATACATACATGCTACAGACATAGTGCTGTGATGTCACAACAATTCTTAGTGCGCCAATCAGTAATATCTACTCAGACCTGATAAATTGTGAATTTGCACGTATTGCGCAAAAAATATGTACATCATTAGTGCCGATTTTCGCAATCGCTAATATATTGGAGCACAGAGCTTTAATGTAAAATTGCTTACAGTGATCAGGAGTCACGAAAGTTGCTGCCAACCATTTTCTCCAGTCTCAGAAAACTTTTAGCAGCTTGAAAAATGTAGCAAAAGTGAGCCATGACTGTATTGCACGCGCAATATGCGCATATTACATTGCCGTTTTTTGCAATCAAGAATATAATGACTGGAGATCACGAATTTGCAAATTTATGGCGAATATTAGACCAATAATTTGCAAAATATTGTGAATTCGAATATTGCCTATGCTTCTCATCACTATTCCATGAATAGAAAAATCTAAGAAACCGCCCCATTATCTTAGGTCCCACAAGTCCCAATTATACTGGTCTCTTAAAAGGCTGGGAAAGGGAAAGCGTATGAGCAGTGGTTAAATGTTTTTGGGAAAGAAGTCACCAAGGTGGCACTTACAGATTAGTGATGTCACAAACCTAGTGGGCCATCAGTATTCCTGTTTTGCTCTATTTCATGAGTTGCTTTCACAAAACTATTCTGTCACATCCATAATTGCCCTGTCATGTCACCCAGTTGTTGGTGCCGAGGATTGATTTACTCCACTCACTTAGTCTTTCACACCCCTTCACTGAGGCCACAAATTGAACACAAATTACACCGCAACACAGCCTTGTAAGCACCCAAACACATTTCCATCACACCACCTATTGCATTAAATCAGTCAGGGCCAATAGGAACCCCATGACAATGCCCCACTCCCAAGCAGGCCCACAATTACACAACTGTACTTATACTTTAAACCGGAGAATAGGTTTGTTTAGGGAACAAGCCAAATCATTAAAGTTTTCGGCTTTAACCACCTCAGCCCCCCTAGCTTAAACCCCCTTAATGACCAGACTACTTTTTACAATTCAGCACTACACTACTTTCACGGTTTATTGCTCGGTCATACAACTTACCACCCAAATTAATTTTACCTCCTTTTCTTCTCACTAATAGAGCTTTCACTTGGTGGTATTTCATTGCTGCTGACATTTTTACTTTTTTTGATATTAATCAAAAATGACCGAAATTTTTGCAAAAAAATTTCATTTTTCCCTTTCTGTTGTAAAATTTTTCAAATAAAACTACATTTCTATATAATTTTTTCTCAAAATGTATTGTTCTACATGTCTTTGATAAAAAAAAAAAATGCAATAAGTGTATATTTATTGGTTTGGGTAAAAGTTATAGCGTTTACAAACTATGGTGCAAAATAATTAATTTACGCACTTTGACTTTCTGAGCACCTGTCATGTTTCCTGAGGTTCTAGAATGCCCAGACAGTAGAAACACCCCACAAATGACCCCATTTCGGAAAGTAGACACCCTAAGGTATTCGCTGATGGGCATAGTGAGTTCATGAAAAAAAAAAAAAAAAAAAAAAAAAAAAAAAAAAAAAAAAAAAAAAAAAAAAAAAAAAAAAAAAAAAAAAAAAAAAAAAAAAAAAAAAAAAAAAAAAAAAAAAAAAAAAAAAAAAAAAAAAAAAAAAAAAAAAAAAAAAAAAAAAAAAAAAAAAAAAAAAAAAAAAAAAAAAAAAAAAAAAAAAAAAAAAAAAAAAAAAAAAAAAAAAAAAAAAAAAAAAAAAAAAAAAAAAAAAAAAAAAAAAAAAAAAAAAAAAAAAAAAAAAAAAAAAAAAAAAAAAAAAAAAAAAAAAAAAAAAAAAAAAAAAAAAAAAAAAAAAAAAAAAAAAAAAAAAAAAAAAAAAAAAAAAAAAAAAAAAAAAAAAAAAAAAAAAAAAAAAAAAAAAAAAAAAAAAAAAAAAAAAAAAAAAAAAAAAAAAAAAAAAAAAAAAAAAAAAAAAAAAAAAAAAAAAAAAAAAAAAAAAAAATAAAAAAAAAAAAAAAAAAAAAAAAAAAAAAAAAAAAAAAAAAAAAAAAAAAAAAAAAAAAAAAAAAAAAAAAAAAAAAAAAAAAAAAAAAAAAAAAAAAAAAAAAAAAAAAAAAAAAAAAAAAAAAAAAAAAAAAAAAAAAAAAAAAAAAAAAAAAGAAAAAAAAAAAAAAAAAAAAAAAAAAAAAAAAAAAAAAAAAAAAAAAAAAAAAAAAAAAAAAAAAAAAAAAAAAAAAAAAAAAAAAAAAAAAAAAAAAAAAAAAAAAAAAAAAAAAAAAAAAAAAAAAAAAAAAAAAAAAAAAAAAAAAAAAAAAAATAAAAAAAAAAAAAAAAAAAAAAAAAAAAAAAAAAAAAAAAAAAAAAAAAAAAAAAAAAAAAAAAAAAAAAAAAAAAAAAAAAAAAAAAAAAAAAAAAAAAAAAAAAAAAAAAAAAAAAAAAAAAAAAAAAAAAAAAAAAAAAAAAAAAAAAAAAAAAAAAAAAAAAAAAAAAAAAAAAAAAAAAAAAAAAAAAAAAAAAAAAAAAAAAAAAAAAAAAAAAAAAAAAAAAAAAAAAAAAAAAAAAAAAAAAAAAAAAAAAAAAAAAAAAAAAAAAAAAAAAAAAAAAAAAAAAAAAAAAAAAAAAAAAAAAAAAAAAAAAAAAAAAAAAAAAAAAAAAAAAAAAAAAAAAAAAAAAAAAAAAAAAAAAAAAAAAAAAAAAAAAAAAAAAAAAAAAAAAAAAAAAAAAAAAAAAAAAAAAAAAAAAAACAAAAAAAAAAAAAAAAAAAAAAAAAAAAAAAAAAAAAAAAAAAAAAAAAAAAAAAAAAAAAAAAAAAAAAAAAAAAAAAAAAAAAAAAAAAAAAAAAAAAAAAAAAAAAAAAAAAAAAAAAAAAAAAAAAAAAAAAAAAAAAAAAAAAAAAAAAAAAAAAAAAAAAAAAAAAAACCCCATTTCGGAAAGTAGACACCCTAAGGTATTCGCTGATGGGCATAGTGAGTTCATGGAAGTTTTTATTTTTTCTCACAAGTTAGCGGAAAAGGAATATATATTTTTTTTCTTACAAAGTCTCATATTCCACTAACTTGTGACAAAAAATAAAATTTTACATGAACTCACCATACCCCTCACGGAATACCTTGGGGTGTCTTCTTTCTAAAATGGGGTCACTTGTGGGGTATTTATACTGCCCTTGCATTTTAGGGGCCCTAAAGCGTGAGAAGTAGTTTGGAATCCAAATGCGTAAAAAATGCCCTGTGAAATTGTAAAGGTACTCATTGGAATTTGGGCCCCTCTGCGCACCTAGGCTGCGAAAAGGTGTCACACATGTGGTATCACCGTACACATAAGAAGTAGGGCAATGTGTTTTGGGGTGTATTTTTACATATATCCATACTGTGTGTGAAAAATATCTCTGTAAATGACAACTTTTTACATTTTTTTATACAAAGTTGTCAATTTACAGAGACATTCCTCTCACCCAGCATGGGTATATGTAAAAATATACCCCAAAACACATTGCCCTACTTCTCCTGAGTACGGCGATACCACATGAGTGACACTTTTTTGCAGCCAAGATGCGCAAAGGGGTCCAAATTCCAATGAGTACCTTTAGGATTTCACAGGGCATTTTTACGCATTTGGATTCCAAACTACTTCTCACGCTTTAGGGCCCCTAAAATGCCAGGGCAGTATAAATACCCCACATGTGACCACATTTTAGAAAGAAGACACCCCAAGGTATTCTGTGAGGGGCATGGTGAGTTCATGTAAAATTTTATTTTTTGTCACAAGTTAGTGGAATATGAGACTTTGTAAAAAAAAAAAAAAAAATAAAAGTAAAAAATCTATTTCCGCTTACTTGTGCAAAAAAAAAAAAATCTTCTATGAACTCGCTATGCCCCTCACGGAATACCTTGGGGTGTCTTCTTTCTAAAATGGGGTCACTTGTGGGGTATTTATACTGCCCTGGCATTTTAGGGGCCCTAAAGCGTGAAGTAGTTTGGAATCCAAATGCGTTAAAATGCCCTGTGAAATCCTAAAGGTACTCATTGGAATTTGGGCCCCTTTGCGCATCTTGGCTGCTAAAAAGTGTCACTCATGTGGTATCGCCGTACTCAGGAGAAGTAGGGCAATGTGTTTTGGGGTGTATTTTTACATATACCCATGCTGGGTGAGAGAAATATCTATGTAAATTGACAACTTTGTATAAAAAAATTGAAAAAGTTGTCATTTACAGAGATATTTATCACACACAGTATGGGTATATGTAAAAATACACCCCAAAACACATTGTCCTACTTCTCCTGAGTACGGCGATACCACATGTGTGACACTTTTTTGCAGCTTAGGTGCACAAAGGAGCCCAAATTCCAATGAGTACCTTTTAGGAGGGCATTTTTAGGCATTTGAATTCCAGACTTCTTCTCACGCTTTAGGGCCCCTAAAATGCCAGGGCAGTATAAATACCCCCCAAATGACCCCATTTTAGAAAGAAGACACCCCAAAGTATTCACGGAGAGGCATGGTGAGTTCATGTATGATTTAATTTTTTTTCACAAGTTAGAGGAAAATGACACTTTCTGAGGAAAAACATAATAATTCTGCTAACTTCTGGCAAAAAAATTAATAAAATCTCCCACGGACTCACTATGCCCCTCAGTGAATTCCTTGGGGTGTCTACTTTCTGAAATTGGGTCATTTGTGGGGTGTGTTTACTGTTCTGGCATTTTGGGCGGGGCTAAATTGTGAGCAACCCTGTAAAGCCTAAAGGTACTCGTTTTCGCCCCCCTTTACGCACCTAGGCTGCAAAAAAGTCTCACACATGTGGTGTCGCCATATTCAGAAGAAGTAGGGCAATGTGTTTTGGGGTGTATTTTTACATATACCCATGCTGGGTGAGAGAAATATCTCTGTAAATTGACAACTTTGTATAAATTTTTTTAAAAAGTTGTCATTTACAGAGATATTTCTCACACACAGTATAGGTATATGTAAAAATACACCCCAAAACACATTGCCCTACTTCTTCTGAGCACGTTGATACCACATGTGTGACACTTTTTTGCAGCCAAGATGCGCTAAGAGGCCCAAATTCCAATGAGTTCCTTTAGGATTTCACAGGGCATTTTTACGCATTTGAATTCCAAACTACTTCTCACGCTTTAGGGCCCCTAAAATACCAGGGCAGTATAAATACCCCACAAGTGACCCCATTTTGGAAAGAAGACACCCCAAGGTATTCCATGAGGGGCATGGCGAGTTCATAGAATTATTATTTTTTTGGCACAAGTTAGCGGAAAAAGTTTTTTTTTTTTTCCTTACAAAGTCTCATATTCCACTAACTTGTGACAAAAAATTTAATTTTACATGAACTCGCCATGCCCCTCACGGAATACCTTGGGGTGTCTTCTTTCCAAAATGGGGTCACTTGTGGGGTATTTATACTGCCCTGGCATTTTAGGGGCCCTAAAGCGTGAGAAGAAGTCTGGAATCCAAATGTCTAAAAATGCCCTACTAAAAGGTACTCTTTGGAATTTGGGCCCCTTTGGGCATCTTGGCTGCAAAAAAGTGTCACACATGTGGTATCGCCGTACTCAGGAGAAGTAGGACAATGTGTTTTGGGGTGTATTTTTACATATACCCATACTGTATGTGATAAATATCTCTGTAAATGACAACTTTTTCCATTTTTTTTATACAAAGTTGTCAATTTACAGAGATATTTCTCTCACCCAGCATGGGTATATGTAAAAATACACCCCAAAATACATTGCCCTACTTCTCCTGAGTACGGCGATACCACATGTGTGACACTTTTTTGCACCCAAGATGCGCAAAGGGGCCCAAATTCCAATGAGTACCTTTAGGATTTCACAGGGCATTTTTACGCATTTGGATTCGTGAGGGGTATGGTGAGTTCATGTAAGATTTAATTTTTTGTCACAAGTTAGTGGAATATGAGACTTTGTAACAAAAAACAAAAAACAAAAAAAAATAAACAATTTCCGCTAACTTGTGCCAAAAAAAGAAAAATCTTCTATGAACTCGCCATGCCCCTCAAAAGTGATCTTTATAGCGCTGCAGCAATTTTACGGTGTTTTTGCAGTGATCAGAAAAATATAAAATTCTGTCACTGCGGTGGGGCGGACTGAACGCAAGTGTGCGCACAAGATCAGGCCTGATCGGGCGAACACTGCGTTTTTTGTAGAGCCTATAGAACATGTCCTTTTCTTGTCCACAATTGCGGACAAGAAAAGACATTTTCTATATAGTTCTGGCAATGTGCGGATCCGCAAAATGCGGAAAGCACATTCCCGGTGTCCGTGTTTTGCGGATCCACGCATCCGTGGATCCGCAAAACACATACGGACGTCTGAATGGAGCCTTACAGGGGGGTGATCAATGACAGGGGGGTGATCAGGGAGTCTATATGGGGTGATCAGGAGTTAATAAGGGGTGAATAAGTGACAGGGGGGGTGTAGTGTAGTGGTGATTGGTGCTACTTACAGAGCTGCCTGTGTCCTCTGGTGGTCGATCCAAGCAAACGGGACCACCAGAGGACCAGGTAGCAGGTATATCAGACGCTGTTAATGAAACAGCATCTAATATACCTTTCTGGGGTTAAAAAAATCGCATCTACAGCCTGCCAGCGAATGATCGCTGCTGGCAGGCTGTAGATCCACTAGTTTACCTTGCGATCCTGTGAGCGCGCGTTCACAGGAAATCTCGGCTCACGCAAGATGACGCGTATATGCGTCCAGGAGGAATAACCCGGCCGCCCGCAGGACGCATCCCTGCGTTAGGCGGTCGGGAGGTGGTTAATGTCTAAAATGCACCGTACTTAGTTACCACAAAAAGAAATAAACAGACATACATATAGGTACACAAAAGTTATGAAAACAAAAAGGAGAAAACTGAAAAGTTGATTGCGCAGTAAAGTACTTTTGCTGGCCCTGGGGATAGGGAGAGTACAATGAACACAATCCAATTCGATCAGATCCCCGAATGTAAAATGTCCATGTCACATTTTCTTTGCCCCCTCTATTCTGGCCCAGACTTCAAAACTGCACAGCATGTGTTTTACCATCCAGAGGATAGATAGCTTTTGAAATGTCAGTGAAAACACCTAAAATACTCACTTAAAACCTGAATCAGTAAGGGCTCATTCAGACGTCCGTATGCAGGCAGCAAAAATGACAATCAGTTTTTTTGCAGATTAGATACAGAACCATTGACTTCTATGGGCCCCTTTTCTTCCATTCTATGGCTCAGCAAAACAAATAAAACATGCCCTATACTTGTCAGTGAAATTCAGGACGTGGCCCCATTGAAGTCTATGAGTGTGCAAAAATGCGGAATCCAATCAGTTTTTTTTGTGGACGTGCTGAACTGTCTGCAAAAAACAGATCCGCATTTTTGTGGACGGCATACGGCCATCTCAATGAGACCTAAATTTGTGACAGTTCATTTCTTTTTTGGGGGGATTCATGAAAATAGCAATATACGTGTGTCTTACAATGCAAAGGGTAGCATTTGAAATCTCGTCATAACTAGTGTTGAGCGAACAGTTCGAGCATAGTTCGGGTCCGTACCGAATTTTGGGATGTTCGTGACACGGACCCGAACCCGAACTTTTTCGTAAAAGTTCGGGTTCGGGTTCGTCGTTCGGCATGTATTTTGGCGCATTTTGAAAGGCTGCAAAGCAGCCAATCAACATGCATCATACTACTTGCCCTAAGATGCCATCGCAGCCATGCCTACTATTGGCAAGGCTGTGATTGGCCAAGTGCAGCATGTGACTCAGCCTCTTTATAAGCTTGTGCGCACGTCGGGACGTGCTCACTCCCGATGTGAATAGAACAGGGATAGACGCAGCTGATGCTAGGGCGAGAATAGGCAGGGATAATTGAATAACTGGAAGCAAATTTCTCTCCTCCACCTGTGATTCATCTGAACAACTGCAGCTGAGCTGCTTTTTTGATAGGGATTGGCTATTTTTAGAGTGGCCAGAGTGATTTTTCCATCCACATGTACCTGGGCTGACCGCCGGCCGCCATTTTGCGACTTGTAGTGCTGCAGCAGAAGCTGCCACAGTGTGCATTCCAAAGCTCCAAACAAGTCAGACATCTACACCTGGGATTCAGACCAATAGCGATTTAGCAGCACAGTCCAAGGCTATTTTTTTTAAAGGTTGTGCAGACCATTTTGTGGCACATGTTACTGGGCTGATAGGCGGCGGCCATCTTGGGACTAGTGCTGCAGCACAATCTCTCCCAACGTCCATTAATCACTTGTAATAGTGGTCTGTGCCATAGAAATCCTACATCAGGGACTTGGGTGTGCTTGTGTCACCCCTACTAATACCAGTCCACCTGTAATCCATACAGTGAAAAGCCATAAAGTATTCCAGTGAGGGAATTTTTTTTTTATTTAAAAAAGGCCAAGTTAGTTTATCTGGCGTTCAATATACTAGATACAGTTAGGCCTGCGTTTCATACATCTGGAATTAGCAAACTAATGTGCTGGGGTTGGGAAAACATATATGTACCCATACTAGAATCTGTCAAAGAAAGCGGTACTCACATATAACAGTCATTCCATCTGTAATCCATACAGTCAAAAGACTGAAAGTATTCCAGTGAGGGGATTTTTTTTATTTAAAAAAGGCCAAGTTAGTTTATCTGGCGTTCAATATACTAGATACAGTTAGGCCTGCGTTTCATACATCTGGAATTAGCAAACTAATGTGCTGGGGTTGGGAAAACATATATGTACCCATACTAGAATCTGTCAAAGAAAGCGGTATTCATATATAACAGTCATTCCATCTGTAATCCATACAGTCAAAAGACTGAAAGTATTCCAGTGAGGGGATTTTGCTTATAAAAAATAATATATTTCATTGTGGTGCGAGTTGAATCGCAACAATGAAGAAAAATACTATTAAGGGACGAGGACGCGGTCGTGGTGGTGTCCGTGGAGCCTCTGTTGCTGGTAGAGGACGTGGCCGTTCGGCCCCAGGCGCACACAGTAGGGAACGAACTCCCTCAACTAGCCGGCAGAATGTACCGCATTATCGTGGGGCCCAATGACGCTCTTAGGATGGTAAGGCCTGAGCAGGTACAGGCATTAATCGATTGGGTGGCCGACAGTGCTTCCAGCACGTTCACCACATGGTCTTCCACCCAGTCTTCTGCGGAAAGCGCACAGGTGGCACCTGAAAACCAAGCCCATCAGTCTGTCACATCACCCCCAAGCATATCAGGGAAACGGTCTGAGCCACAAGTTATGCAGCAGTCTCTTCTTCTGTTTGAAGACTCTGCTTCCAGGGTTTCCCAGGGGCGTTCACCTAGCCCTTCCCCAGTGGAGGAAGACATACCATGCACTGACGCACAACCACTTATGTCTCCAGATGAAGAGGACATGGGAATACCACCACAGCAGAGTCACCGACTCTCTGATGATGACGAAACACAGGTGCCCACTGCCGCGTCTTTTTGCAGTGTGCAGACTGAACAGGAGGAGGTCAGGGAGGGAGACTGGGTGGAAGACCATGCAGAGGACGATGAGGTCTTAGACCCCACATGGACTGAAGGTCGTGGCGATGACTTTCACAGTTCAGAGGAAGAGGTAGTGGTGAGACCGAGACAACAGCGAAGCCAAAGAGGGAGCAGGGGGCCAAAGCAGACGAGCCGCCGCCCCCAGAGTTCGCCTGCTACTGGACATCGCCAACAGGGACCCAGCCCCACAAATGCAGCTTCAAAGAGTTCCCTGGCATGGCACTTCTTTAAACAATGTCCTACCGACAAGACCCGAGTGACTTGCACGCTCTGCCATCAGAGCCTGAGGCGAGGCATTAACGTTCTGAACCTCAGCACAACCTGCATGACCAGGCATCTACATGCAAAGCATGAACTGCAGTGGGGTACACACCTTAAAAACCAGGCACTCGCTGAGGCTCCCCCTGCTCCCTCTACCGCTGCTGCCTCGGCTTCCGCCTCGAGAGGAATGTTGCCACCTGCCGAGCAGCAAACAGAGGATGTGCCACCGACACCACCACCACCGCCACCGTCAACTAGCGTCTCCACTATATCACACAGCAGCGTTCAGCTCTCAATATCTCAAACCTTAGAGAGGAAGCGCAAATTCCCCCCGAGTCACCCTCGAGCCCTTGGCCTGAACGCCAGCATTTCTAAACTGCTGGCCTTTGAAATGCTGTCATTCCGGCTGGTGGACACAGACAGCTTCAAACAGCTGATGGCCATGGCTGTCCCGCAGTATGTGGTTCCCAGCCGCCACTACTTCTCCAAGACAGCCGTGCCTTCCCTGCACATGCAAGTGTCCGATAAAATCAAGTGTGCACTGCGCAACGCCATTTGTGGCAAGGTCCACCTAACCACAGATACGTGGACCAGTAAGCACGGCCAGGGACGCTATATCTCACTAACTGCACACTGGATGAATGTAGTGGCGGCTGGGCCCCCGGCGGACAGTTCCTTGGCGCACGTCCTTCCGCCCCCTAGGATCGCAGGGCAACATTCTCTGCCTCCTGTAGCCTCCTCCTCCTACTCGGCTTCCTCCTCCACTGCTTCCACCAGCTCATCCGTTCAGCCACACACCTTCACCACCAACTTCAGCACAGCCCGGGGTAAACGTCAGCAGGCCATTCTGAAACTCATATGTTTGGGGGACAGGCCCCACAGCGCAAAGGAGTTGTGGCGGGGTATTGAACAACAGACCGACGAGTGGTTTCTGCCGGTGGGCCTCAAGCCAGGCCTGGTGGTATGCGATAATGGGCGAAATCTCGTGGCAGCTCTGGGACTAGCCGGTTTGACGCACATCCCTTGCCTGGCGCATGTGCTGAACTTGGTGGTGCAGAGGTTCATTCACCACTACCCCAACATGTCAGAGCTGCTGCATAAAGTGCGGGCCGTCTGTGCGCGCTTCCGCCGTTCACATCCTGCCGCTGCTCGCCTGTCTGCGCTACAGCGGAACTTCGGCCTTCCCGCTCACCGCCTCATATGCGACGTGCCCACCCGGTGGAACTCCACCTTGCACATGCTGGAGAGACTGTGCGAGCAGCAGCAGGCCATAGTGGAGTTTCAGCTGCAGCACGCTCGCGTCAGTCGTACTGCCGAACAGCACCACTTCACCACCAATGATTGGGCCTCCATGCGAGACCTGTGTGCCCTGCTGCGCTGTTTCGAGTACTCCACCAACATGGCCAGTGGCGATGACACTGTTATCAGCGTTACAATACCACTTCTATGTCTCCTTGAGAAAACACTTAGGGCAATGATGTTAGAGGAGGTGGCCCAGGTGGAGGAGGAGGAGGAGGATGAGGGCTCGTTTCTAACACTTTCGGGCCAGTCTGTTCGAAGTGGCTCAGAGGAAGGTTTGTTTAAGCAGCAGAGGACAGGTTCACAAGTCGCCAGCCAAGGCACTGTACTGGAGGACGAGGAGGATGAGGAGGTGGAGGTGGAGGGGGACGAGGATGACGCAAGTTCACAGCGGGGTGGCAGCCCAGGCCCATCACTGGTGCGTGGCTGGGGGGATACGGTGGACGATGACGATACGCCTCCCACAGAGGACAGCTTGTCCTTACCCATGGGTAGCCTGGCCCACATGAGCGAATATATGCTCCAATGCCTGCGCAACGACAGCAGAGTTGCCCACGTTTTAACGTGTGCAGACTACTGGGTGGCCACCCTGCTGGATCCCCGGTATAAAGACAATGTGCCCACTTTAATTCCTGAACTGGAGCGCGACCGTAAGATGCGCGAGTACAAGCGCACGCTGATAGAGGCGCTCTTGAGAGCATTCCCACATGTCACAGGGGAACAGGTGGAAGGTGAAGGCAGAGGAGTGGCAAGAGGTCGCCAACGCAGCTGTGTCACGGCCAGCTCATCTGAGGGCAGGGTTAGCATGGCAGAAATGTGGAAAAGTTTTGTCTCCACGCCACAGTTATCTGCACCGACACCTGATACGGAACGTGTTAGCAGGAGGCAGCATTTCACTAACATGGTTGAACAGTATGTCTGCACACCCCTCCACATCCTGACGGATGGTTCGGCCCCATTCAACTACTGGGTTTCGAAATTGTCCACGTGGCCAGAGTTAGCATGTTATGCCTTGGAGGTGCTTTCCTGCCCGGCGGCCAGCGTTTTATCTGAACGCGTATTCAGCACGGCAGGGGGCGTCATTACTGACAAGCGCAGCCGCCTGTCCACAGCCAACGTGGACAAGCTGACCTTCATAAAGATGAACCAGGCATGGATCCCACAGGACCTGTCCCTCCCTTGTGCAGAGTAGTCCTTATTAACTGCCTAAAACATGTCTTGTTGTGCTACGGGCCACTTCTTTATTTGATACAAATTTTATGAAACCCACAGTTGAATGAAACTCTTCTCTGTCTGGGCGCCGGGGCCTAACCAGATGAAAGTGGCCGGTTAAACTAACGGGTGACATGAAGCCATAACCTCTGCCATGCTACCTCTGTCTTCTGTCTGGGTGCTGAGGCCTAAGTCAAATAAAGCGGTCTTCTGCTGTGCTGGGGGATATGAAGCTAATCTCTGACCTCTCTCCTCTGTCTGGGTCCAAAGGCCTAAATCACTGAAAGAGGCCTTCTCCTGTGGTGTGTGATATGATGCCAGAATATGTGCTGTGGGGCCTCTCTCCTCTTCCTGGGTGCAGGGGTCAAATAAACTAAATTGTGGCCTACTCCTGTGGTGGTTGATATGATGCCTGATTCTCTGATGTGGAGCCTCTCTCCTCTGTTTGGGTGAAGGGGTCAAAGTAACTAAATGGTGGCTTCTCCTGTGGTGGCTGATATGATGCCAGAATATGTGCTGTGGTGCCTCTCTCCTCTTCCTGGGTGCGGGGGTCAAAGTAACTCAATGGTGGCTTCTCCTGTGGTGGCTGATATGATGCCAGAATATGTGCTGTGGTGCCTCTCTCCTCTTCCTGGGTGCGGGGGTCAAAGTAACTCAATGGTGGCTTCTCCTGTGGTGGCTGATATGATGCCAGAATATGTGCTGTGGTGCCTCTCTCCTCTTCCTGGGTGCAGGGGTCAAAGTAACTAAATGGTGGCTTCTCCTGTGGTGGTTGATATGATGCCTGATTCTCTGCTGTGAAACCTCTCTCCTCCTTCTGGGTGTAGGGGTCAAAGTCTTTCAAAGTCGCCTTCTCCTGTGCTGATTGATATAAAGCTGATGGTTGTGCCATCTGACATGGTTGCCAGGGTCTGATTCAATGGGGGCCTACTCCTGTGGTGGGTGATCTAAATGCCTGATTCTCTGCTGTGAAACCTCTCTCCTCCGTCTGGGTGTAGGGGTCAAAGTCTTTCAAAGTCGCCTTCTCCTGTGCTGATTGATATGAAGCTGATGGTTGTGCCATCTGACATGGTTGCCGGGGGTCCCATTAAATTGGGGCCTACTCCTGTGGTGGGTGATCTAAATGCCTGATTCTCTGCTTTGAAACCTCTCTCCTCCGTCCGGGTGTAGGGGTCAAAGTCTGTCAAAGTCGCCTTCTCCTGTGCTGATTGATATAAAGCTTATGCTTGTGCCATCTGACATGGTTGCCGGGGTCTGATTCAATGGTGGCCTACTCCTGTGGTGGGTGATCTAAATGCCTGATTCTCTGCTGTGTAACCTCTCTCCTCCGTCTGGGTGTAGGGGTCAAAGTAACTAAATGGTGGCCTACTCCTGTGGTGGGTGATATGATGCCTGGTTCTCTGCTGTGGGACCTCTCTCCTTTGTCTGGGTGCTGTGGTCAAAATAATAGTAAGTGACCTTCTCCATTGGTGGGTGACTTGAAGCCTGATTCTGTGCTATGGGACCTCACTCCAATTAATATTGTTTAATTTTTATTTATTTTATGTTAACTCATCATTTCCCTATCTACATTTGTTTGCAGGGGATTTAACTACATTTTGCTGCCTTTTGCAGCCCTCTAGCCCTTTCCGGGTGTGTTTTACAGCCTTTTTAGTGCCCAAAAGTTCGGGTCCCCATTGACTTCTATGGGGTTCGGGTTCGGGATGAAGTTCGGGTCGAGTTCGGATCCCGAACCCGAACATTTTTTGAAAGTTCGGCCGAACTCGTCGAACCCGAACATCCAGGTGTTCGCTCAACTCTAGTCATAACGTGAAATACTAGTCTGTGCGAGCAACTCCTGTATGGCGTTTTTTTCTCCACAAATCGGGTACAGAAAACCACAGCTGTGTGCAATATCTACAGCAGTAAAATAAGCTCTGGGCATTCAAACACAATCATAGGTACCAAAGCACTATTGCAGCACATGAGGTGGCATCAAGAACAGAGTCCATTATGAAAATACAACTGGCCAGCATTCCCAATCAGAACAAGTCTCTCCACCTTCTCCTGGTCCACTTTGAAATGTTTGGCAACAAAAAAAAACTTTTCTTGACCAGCATTAGCTTGTCTACAAGCTGAACTCCCACATTGCCAAGTTGCTCATGGTGCAATCTCTGACTTACCATTCTAGTAGTGCATTGTACTCTTATATTGTGGAGAACACTGGACGCTCCTTGCGATTTTTGCTGTGCTGCACTCCAAAGTGGACACCTGCAGAAACTTTTACGGGCAATGAAAGTACGTCTTCTACAGCCAACTAGGTTATTGTTTAATATGGCAGCGGAGAGGCATCACCAAAGCAACCTGGCCAGGTCCTTTAGACCTATCCCCCTCCCCCCATGATTGTATTGGGCTGGCTCCCACAGCTGGCACTTATCTGCCTCCTCCACCTCCTCCTCCATGGACATGCTCCCATCCCCAACAGCAGAAGGGCACAGCTCTGCTCCCACTCCCCTTCCTTCCTATTACACCAGCTTGCGCAAGGTGCTGGTAATGTCAAGAACATTGTCATTCTTCTCACGAGGTGAGGAACGCTCTCCTGGACTTGCAGTGGCAGGATGGTCTGCAGCTACATGCACTGCTTAATCCAAAACATTCCAACTCACTGAAATTCAACATTGCACATGCTAAAGCATCTCTACAAGAAGCAGAACAAGCAGAAACCTTGAACAATTTTGTCATGCTCCAGACCGCCTCAGCACTGAACATTTGTTGTTTCCAGGTTGGTCAGCTCATGCCATTCATGATACAACTGTCCATCATCTCCCTTATATGTACTCTTGAACAGATGCTCATGCAACAGGTGTTGAGGATTTTTCTTGCCAGTATCAAAACATTATTTTTATCAAAATAAACCTAGACTGGATTCGGGAGGACTTTTACACTCCTTCGGTTGAGGCCAATGAATAGATCTGGCCTCATTGACGGTGCCCCATCTTGGCACTGTTGCTGTCTGCCTGTCTATCATCATGTTGTCTGCCTACCATCATGTGCCTTATGGCTGCTGCTGCCTCTGTCATGCTACTGCCGCCATTATGCCACTGCTGCTGCCTGCCTACCATCATCTCCCGTAAGCTTGCTACTGCCTCCATCATGCTGTTGCCTACCTGCCAACATATACCAAATGGCTGCTGCTGCCGCCACCACCTCAGCTGCTGCTCCTCGCTACTAATCCCCTACTGCCACCACTAGTAACACTATGCATCTTCCACTACTACCACTTCTACCATCACTACTGTAACTACTATTACTACAACTGGCAATAGACAGCTGACCTACTGCATTGCCGATTCTTGTTTTTTTATTTTTTGTGGCCCTAGGGCTTAAACCCTCCAATACAAAGAAAGTGAACCCTGAGGAAAAACCCCAAAAATAGGCCCCCCCCTTACCCCCCACCCTTCTCTGAAACCAACCCAAAACATTCCCTTTACCGACTCAAAGCAAAATCCCTATTGCATCATCCCCATTGCAGCCTCTCCTTGTATCTGGAAACCACCTCACGGCCGTCCCAATAATGTGCATACTTATTAGCAAAGTGTAATCATATTAAATCATGGATAATATTCTAAATAGCTGTGACCTTTAACAGACCCAGAGTGCAGTTGAAGGGTCCTATTATCCGTGAATAAGCCAAATATGGGATATGCTCCAAAATAAACTGTCTCCATACGTAGAATAATCTTTTCCCCAATATTTCGACTTGTTTTAAGTATTCAAGCCACTCTAAGTGAAATGTGTTTTTGAGATGTCCTTTTACTACTTCTATGGCAGGTATATCTGGTCTCAACCACTGTGCCAGTAAACATCTTTTAGCAATCACCAAACACCCATTTTGGGCAAAAAATAATAATTTTGCAGCCTTTGCTGCATATGTCATTGTGAGATACACCCTTTAGATACTGTGGTTCTATTCTGCTATTAATAAAACACCCATTTTGGGCAAAAATCTTTAATTGCAGCTAGTCTGCATATGGCATTGTGAGATACACCCTTTAGATACTGTGGTTCTATTCTGCTATTAGAAAAACAATAATTTAGGGCAAGATCCTAAATTTGAGAAATATGAGTCGAGCGTCAAATAAGGGACTTGGCCCGGTCGTGGTGCTGCTGGTGAGCGCTCCTGTTGCAGGGAGAGGATGTAGTCGTTCTGTGCCAGCTACATGCACAAGTGAAACACCTTACTCGGGTGTGAGTAGGCGACAGAACCTGCAGAGGTATTTGGTCGGGCCTAATGCGGCTCTATGAATGGTGAGGTCTGAACAAGTACAGGCGATAGTAGATTGGGTTGCTGACAGAGCCTCCAGTTCCTTCACATTGTCTCCCACCCAGTCTCCTGCTGAAAGATCAGAGTTGGCACCTGCAGCCGATGTCCATCAGTCTTTCACCTCACCCCCTTGCAAATCCAGCCAAGCAGTCTGAGCCCCAAGTCATGCAGCAGTCTCTTCTGCTTTTTGATGACTCTGTTAGCAGAGTTTCCCAGGGCATCCACCTAGCCCTGCCCAGAAGTGGAAGAGATTGAGTACACTTATGCCCAACCACTTATGACAAAACACAGGTGCCAACTGCTGTGGATTTCGAAAGTGTGCAGACCGACAAGGAGGGCAGGGATGAAGACTGGGTGGAAGATGATGTGGAGGACGATGAGGTCCTCGACCCCACATGGAATCAAGGTCATGCGAGTGGAAGAGGCGGTGGTCGCACAAAGCCACCAGCACAGCAGAAGAGGGTGCAAAAGCGGAGCAGCCGTCCCCTAGACAGTATGCCTGCTACTGCCCACTGCAGCAAGGGACCGAGCACACCAAAGCCAGCTCCAAGGAGTTCCCTGGCGTGGCAGTTCTTCAGACCAAATGTGCAGACGACAAGACACAAGTGGTTTGCATGCTGTGCAATCAGCGCTGCAGCGAGGCATAACCGTTCTCAACCTGAGCACAACCTGCATGACCCGGCTTTAAGTGCAAAGCACGAGCTGCAGTGGAGTAGGCACCTCAAAAACCAAGAAAGGTCTGTGGCTCCTCCTGCTTCCTCTTCTGCTGCAGTCTCGGCCTCTTCATCCACCTCTGGAGTGACAGTGCCCACCTGCCACACCGCAAACAAAGGATCTGCCAGAAACACCAACACCTGCATGAATGGGATAGGATAAGGCCATCCTTCATATAAGATAGGCCAGGAGCTATCCATAGTACTCAGTATATTGGGCAGACTAGATGGGCCAAATGGTTTTATCTGCCGACACATTCTATGTGTCTATGTTTCTACTGGTCACCAAGCATCTCCACAATGTCCCAAGGAAGCGTTCAGCTCTCCATCTCCCAAACGCTAGAGAGGAAGAGGAAGGAATCCCCCTACCCTCCCACGATCCCTAGCCCTGAATGCCAGCATTTTCTAAATTACTGGCCTTTGAAATGCTGTCATTCCGTCTGGTGGAGACGGATAGTTTTAAAGGCCTTATGGCGGTGGCTGTCCCACATACGTCGTGCCCAGCCGCCACTACTTTTCCAGAAGAGGCCATCCCTTCCCTGCACAACCAAGTAGGGGGACTAAATCAGGTGTGCACTGCACAACACCATCTGTGGCAAGGTGCACCTCACTACGGATACGTGGACAGTAAGCACGGTCAGGGCCGTTATATCTCCATAACAGCACACTGGATAATGCAGTGGCGGCTGGGCCTGAGGCGGATAGCGTTTGGCGCATGTCCTTCCACCACCGAGGATTGCAGGGCGCTTCAGTTTTCCTCCTGTTGCTTCCTCCTCCTACTCTGCTTCCTCATCCTCTACTGGCTCCTCATCTGGTCAGTGTAACACCTTCACCACCAAGTTCAGCACAGCCAGGGGTAAACGACAGCAGGCAGTTTTAAAACATATATGTTTGGGGGACAAACCCCACACCGCGCAGGAGCTGTGGATGGGCCTTGAACAACAGACCGATGAGTGGTTTGTGCTAGTCAGCCTCAAGCCCGGCCTGGTGGTGTGCAATAATGGGCGAAATCTAGTAGCAGCTCTGGGACTAGCCGGTTTGATGCACATCCCTTGCCTGGCGCATGTGCTGAATTTGGTGGTGCAGAGATTCCTTAAAAATTACCCCGATATGTCAAAGCTGCTGCATAAAGTGCGGGCCGTCTGTGCGCGCTTTTGGCGTTCTCAACCTGCTGCTGCTCGATGTCAGCGCTGCAGCGTAACTTTAGCCTTCCCGCTCACCGCTTCATATGCGATGTGCCCACAAGATGGAACTCCACCTTGCACATGCTGGCCAGACTGTGCGAGCAGCAGCAGGTGATAGTGGAGTTTCAGCTGCAGCACGCACAGGTGAGGCGCTCGGCGGAACAGCACCACTTCACCACCAATGACTGGGCCTCCATGCGAGACCTGTGTTCCTTGTTGCGCTGTTTCGAGTACTCCACCAACATGGCCAGTGCCGATAACTCCGTTCTCAGCGTAACTATCCCACTTCTATGCCTCCTTGAAAAAATGCTCCTGGCGATGATGGAAGAGGATGTGGCACAGGAGGAGGAGGACGAGGGAATCATTTCGTAGGTTTCCGGCAGTCATTCCCAAGTGGCTCCGAGGGTGGGTTCCTGCACCTACAAACGCCAGGTACACAATTGCCCAGCCAGGCACAGTTCTGGAGGATGACGAGGTGGAGGATGAGAGATGGAGGAGGAGGAACCATGTTCACAGTAGGGTGGCACACCAGACCAGCTCATGGCCATCACTGGTGCATGGCTGGGGGGATACAGAGTACACAGACGATACACCTCCCACAGAGGACAGATTTTCGTTGCCTCTGGGCAAGCCTTGCACACATGAGCGATTACATGCTGCAGTGTCTCCGCAACGACCGCCAAGTTGCCCACATTCTAACTTGTGCTGATTACTGGGTGGCCACCCTGCTGGATCCCCGTTACAAGGACAACGTACCGTCCTTAATTCCCTCACTGAAGCGGGATCGTAAGATGCGCGAGTACAAGCGCACGCTGGTAGACACGCTGCTGGTGGCATTCCCAGCGGGGGCACAGCGGGGGCACAGCGGGGGCACAGTGGAAGCACAAGGCGAAGGCAGAGGACGAAGAAGAGGTCGCCAACGCAGCTGGGGCACCACCAGCACCTCATAAGTCAGGGTTAGCATGGCCGAAATGTCAAAAACCTTTGTCAGCATGCCACAACAACCAGCACCACCAGCTGATATGGAACGTTTTAGCAGGAGGCAGCATTTCACCAACATGGTGGAGCAGTACGTGTGCACATGCCTACACGTACTAAATGACGGGTCTGCCCCCTTCAACTTCTGGGTCTCCAAATTGGGCACATGGCCTGAGCTTGCCCTTTATGCCTTGGAGGTGCTGGCCTGCCTGTTCATAGCCACTGTGGACAAGCTGACGTTCATTAAAATGAACCAGGCATGGATCCCTCAGGACTTGTGCAGAATAGACATGTATACCTGCACTAACCAGCCATTGTTATACTGCAGCAAAATTGCTCATTCTTGCATTTTGATATTTCACACTCTTTTATAGTGTACCCTAATTTTAAAAAATAAAATTAAAACCAAAAACCTGTGTTGGCTGCCTCGTCCTCCTCCACCGCCGCTTCCACCTACACCGCTACGTCCACCGCCTCCTCAAACTCCTACTCCATATGGAACTCCACCTCATAAATCAAAAAAAAAATTTTTATTTGTACGTATTTTATATCATTTCACTACTTTGTCAATTACATTTTCTGGTGAAATTCACCAATTTTTTTTGTGTATAGTACCCCTGCTATACTAGTAGACTGGTATAAATAAAAAAAATTGTCAATTACATTTTCTGGTGAAAATCACCAATTTTTGGGTGTATAGTGCCACGCTATACCTAGTAGACCGTAAAAAAATAAAATAAACATTTGTCATTACATTTTAGGGTCAAATTCACCAATTTTTGGGTGTAATATACCCCTTCTCTACCTAGTGACAGCTTAAAAAATTTCAATAATTTTTATTTTACATTTTCAGGTGACAATAAACATTTTTTTTCTGTCATAGACCCCTGCTCTACCAAGTAGACAGGTTAATAAATTTCTGTAATTTTTTCGGTTACATTCTTGGGTTGACATTATACAATTTTAGACGTGAATAAACCCTGCTCTGCATAGGTGACAGGGAATAAAATTTCTGAAATGCTTCTTTATTGATGCGCGCCACCTCCTTTGATTCAATGCTTAAACTTAACTTGTACCACATTGCACTTCAATAATTTGTCCCACATTTCCGCTATACTCTTTTGGCCCACATTTGGGCTTCTGTAATTTGTCCCACATTTGCACCTCAATAGCTTTTCCCACATATTTCCCTTAAATTTGGTCTCTTTTTCTCACGCTCCCTCTTGCCCTGGAACCCTGATTCCCCCGCCACCCGTGATCACCATGGTAGGCGCATAAAAGAACATCGAAAGTTGATAGAGCAGATATCAAATTGGATCGTGAACATCACGGGGACGTGCGACATGGTGGGGCAGTAAGTATGCACACGCCTACACGAACTGACTGACAGGGGTCAGCCCCTGCAACTTCTGGGTCTCCAAATTGGGCACATGGCCTGAGCTTGCCCTTTACCCCTTGGAGGTGCTGGCCTGCCCTGCAGCCAGTGTATTGTCTGAATGTGTGTTTAGCATGACTGAAGGGTTATATTTCCCAATGTTTTGGGGTCTACTCTAATTTTAAAAATAAAATTTAAAACCAAAAACCATTGTAGGCTACCTCCTCCTCCACCACTGCTTCCACTTACACTGCCACATCCACCGCCTTCTCAACCTCCTACTCCGTATGGACCTCGTCCTCCTAGATCAAGATTATTATTTTTTATTTTTACGTATTTTGTTATTTAAAGTACTTTCCCTATCCACATTTGTTTGCAGAGCACTTGCCATGCTCTTAACCACATTTTGATGACATTTGCAGCCCTCTAGCCCTTTCCATGACATTTTTACAGCCCATTTAGTGCTCAAAAGTTCGTGTCCCCATTGACTTCAATGGGGTTCGGTTCGGGGTCAAGTTCGGATTAAGTTCGGGTCCCGAACTCAAACTTTTTTCTGAAGTTCGGGCCGAACCCGTCGAACCCGAACATCCAGGGTGTCCACTCAACTCTACTTTTGTGGCATGTATTAGAGGAAACATAAAACTATATTTGCCGGTCAACGGTGCAGTTTATATGTTTCTAAAGCCCTTTGTGGGCATGTATTAGTGGAAATAGAATAAATATATTTGCCGGTCAGCGGTGCAGTTATATGGTTTAAAGCTATTTTGACGTGTATTAGTGGCAAAACAAAAATATATTTGTCGTTCAGCGGTTCAGTTATATGTTCTAAAGCCATTTTTGTTGTGTATTAGTGGCAAAATAAAAATATATTTGCCGGTCAGCAGTGCAGTTATGTTTTAAAGCCTTTTGTGTTGAGTATTAGTGGAAAAGGAAAACATATATTTGCCGGTCAGCGGTGCAGTTATATGTTTTAAAGCCTTGTGTGGCGTGTTTTAGTGGAAAAAGAAAAAAAAAAATTGCCGGTCAGCGGTGCAGTTATATGTTTTAAAGCCTTTTGTGGTGTGTATTAGTGGAAAAAGAAAAACTTGTTTTGCCATTCAGCGGTGCAATTTCTGTTCTAAAGCCTTTTGTGGCGTATATTAGTGGCAAAATAAAATATATTTTCCAGTCAGTGGTGCAGTTATATGTTTTAAAGCCTTTTGTGGCGTGTATTAGCGGAAAAAGAAAACATCTATTTGCTGATCAGCGGTGCAGTTATCTGTTCTAAAGCCTTTTGTGGCGTGTACATATTAGTGGAAAAAGAAAATATATATTTGCCTGTCAGCAGTGCAGTTATCTGTTCTAAAGCCTTTTGTGGCGTGTATTAGTGGAAAAAGAAAAAATATATTTGCCGATCAGCGGTGCAGTTATATGCTCTAAAGCCCTTTTTTGTGTGTATTACTAGCACAAAAAAATTGTTTACACTGTGCTTATCCACTCCACCCCTTCCACTAGAAGATTATAGTTCAGCTAGAAACTGTATATAAGGAGAGCCGTCAGAGCCCCTAGTTGTCTGCAGATAGGGACCAGTGTTTAGTAGGAGACACTCTGCCAGACTGCATGAGTAACCAAAAGAAGATTCTGAGATGAGGAGGACACTGAGCAACAGACCCTGGTTCCCTAGCCTTTGCCAGGGTACTAGCCTTCTGAGACAGCCAAAGACAGCTAGCTCAGCACAAAACCTTCTGCCAGGGAGTAGAGTTGAGCGGACACCTGGATGTTCGTGTTCGACGGGTTCGGCTGAACTTCACAAAAAAGTTCGAGTTTGGTATCCGAACTTGACCCTAAACCCTATTGAAGTCAATGGGGACCCGAACTTTTGAGCACTAAAATGGCTCTAAAAAGTCATGGAAAGGGCTAGAGGGCTGCAAATGGCAGGAAAATGTGGTTAAGAGCATGGCAAGTGCTCTGCAAATAAATGTGTATAGGGAAATGACTTAAAATAATATAAAATACGTAAAAATAAAAAATAATAATCTTGATCTAAGAGGAGGAGGTCCATATGAAGTAGGAGGTTGAGGAGGCGGTGGATGTGACGGTGTAGGTGGAAGCAGCGGTGGAGGAGGCGGAGTTGTTATGGATATATAATGTATTCTTGATTTGTCTCTAATCTCTTATTTACTTCCTCTTTGAGTCTAACATCTCTCAATAGTCATAATTGCTTGCATTACCATATAAGTACATAAAGTACATGAGTATTAAGCTTGTATTCAATAGGATAACATATTAGCTGCGCATTTTATATAACCATATATAGCTAATTGCAGAACTAAGTACGTGTCCTTGTGATACTGGACAGTTGAGCCTATCATAAATATTCTTGTTAGATGACGCCCTGATAAAGGGTATATAAAGAATGTGACTTCCTCAATAAATTAGAGTATTGTCTCATAACCTTGTGTGGTGAGTCAGTTCCTCTCCGTGCACGTATTGCAATATTACCTAATTACAGGATAATTGGAAACAGCTGTCACAAAGTAGCTGACATTCAGGTCAGAACCGAACCAGAACCAGAACAATTGGCGCCCAACGTGGGGCACGAAGATTGGACCCCCTGTTCCCGTACCCCCGGAGACCAGACGAGGGGAGGCGCACTAACGGACACTGGGACTGCAGCCTGTAAAATAAGGTAGGAAAATTGAAGTCATCCTACTCTTAATGTGTCCCCTGGTGTAGCCTCTCAGTATCTGTCTGAGGGAGGGGTTGCAATGGCAGCTTGGGGCATCTTCGAGGGCATGTGAGTAAGAACCCCTCCCCACAGTTAAATAGTGTCTGTTTTATAAGATCTTGTGACAGTTGCGATTGTGTTACATTGGTAAACACAGTGGGGAGGAGACGGAATAACTACTGAGTCTGTCAAAGATTACCTCAAGTGCCTGAGCCTGATAGACAGTCAGTGCATCTGTCTATCAACAGAGAGGTCTCAGAAGGGGAGGAATCGGTTTAATCTGCTGGCCAGTGATTTGCCTCAGAATTCGACTCAAAGCAGACGTCAGGCGTGTATCCGTCTTGTTCTTCCTTTTGGTAGGCTCCAGGACGACTACGAGTTGATTTGAAATGGGAAATTCAAAGAGTTTGACTGAGGACTCTTTTGTACCTACCAGTATGTGAAGGATAGGAAAGGAAAGAAGTTTTTAAAGGATTCAGTAGATTAGAAAATAACTTTGATATACCTGTGTAGTGAAACATGGGTCAAATTGTTGAAGGAAAAACGAGGAAAGCTAGAAGATCAAAAGTTAACTCTGCTAGTTAGAGCATGGCGAGACTGTAGTAAAGAATTTGAGGAGGCTGGAGGATACCAATAATATGATGAGAATTCAAAAAGATTTGTCTGTACCATGAAAGAATCGGGATGTGCGGACCGCCCTATAAAGATGGCGTCAAGCTAGCTGATTAGGCGTGGGTCTGTGATGTATGTGGACAACAGAATCCAACCTTTAGAGAGAATTATCTAGCTTGCAGGGCACCACGCCCACATGATCATGTGTCCATGTTTCCTGTGAGTATCCTCCCAGTCCCAGCCACGGTGCCATCTTGTCCACAGCCACCGCCCTATAGTGGACCAGAGATATCTCTCTGTCCAAAACCTCTCGTCACAAAGGCTACTCCATTGTATCCCATAGTCTATCCTGATGGTACAGTTAAACCCCCACCTCAGGTACCTACGAATATCATGGTCGCAGGAAAAGATGAAAAAGATGAGGCAGAGGGGACAACTGGTAATATGGCGCAAGAGTCAGCAGAGCAACAACACCTTGTAGACAGTGCAGATACCCCTGTAGGCAGGGGTGTAACTAGAAGTGACTGGGCCCCACAGCAAATATTTGTAAGGGCCCCTCCAGCGCGCTTCGCACCTCCCTCCTCCTGTGTAAACCCCACTCCTTTGGCACAGTGTAGCGGTATACTGTATATTGTGTGGCACAGTGGATGCTATATGTGTATAACATAAACATATTTCATATGAAAACTTAGTTACTTGACCCTTGGGGATCTCGGACACCACTTCAACACTTGGCCGGGGGCTCGGCGGAGCTGATGTTGTGCTTTATCCTAATGAGAAAGATTTCATAATAAGGATTTGGAGAAGGGGCAGAGGGATAGCAGAGCAGGGAGAGGCTGGTGCTGCTACTAGGGGGTCATACCATGGGGGAGTAATAAAGCCTACTATAATGCCCCCCCAGTAGTAATAATTCTCCTTATAATGTGACAGTGCAAAAATACCCCCTTGTAATGCCCCCAGTTGAGCTAATGTCCCCATAGTGCCCCCATAGTGCCCCCATAATGTCCCAGTATAAAATACCCCTATATAGTGCCCCCAGTAAATTCCCCCATAGTGCTCCTCTCCCCCCTTCCTGCTAGTGCCCCCCATAATGTACCAGTATAAAATGCCCCATATATAGTGCCCCAGTAGATGCCCCTCAGTGTCCGGCCTCTGATAGGCTGCCGGCCTAGTGTCCCCCATAATGCCCCCCAACAATGTGCCAATAAGTGTCCCCATAGATGCCCCCCCATCATGTGCCAGTATCAAGTGCCTCTCTCCTCCCCCCACATGTCCCAGTATCATAGTGCCATCTCCCCCCCCCAATGTGCCAGTATCAAGTGCCTCTCTCCTTCCCACCCCCCATGTGCCAGTATCATAGTGCCAAACCCCCCCATGTGCCAGTTTCAAGTGCCTCTCTCTTCCCCCATGTCCCAGTATCATAGTGCCATCTCCCCCCCAAAAAAGTGCCAGTATCAAGTGCCTCTCCCCCCCATGTGCCAGTATCATAGTGCCAAACCCACCCATGTGCCAGTATCAAGTGCCAACCCCCCCACATGCCAGTATCAAGTGCCTCTCTGCTCCCCCCATGTCCCAGTATCATAGTGCCATCTCCCCCACCCCCACAAAGTGCCATCCCCCCACCCCCACAAAAAAGTGCCAGTATCAAGTGCCTCTCTCCCTCCCCCCCATGTGCCAGTATCAGGTGCCAACCCCTCTCCCCCCCATGTGCCAGTATCAGGTGCCTCTCCCCCCCATGTGCCAGTATCAGGAGCCAACCCCCCCTCCCCCCCCAGGTGTCAGTATCAGGAGCCAACCCCCCCCCCCCCCCCAGGTGTCAGTATCAAGTGCCTCTCTCCTCCCCCCCATGTCCCAGTATCATAGTGCCATCTCCCTCACCACAAAAAAAGTGCCAGTATCAAGTGCCTCTCTCCCTCCCCCCCATGTGCCAGTATCAGGTGCCTCTCTCCCCCCCCCATGTGCCAGTATCAGGTGCAGACCCCCCCTCCCCCCCAGGTGCCAGTATCAGGTGCCAACCCCTCCCCCCCATGTGCCAGTATCAGGTGCCTCTCTCCCCCCCATGTGCCAGTATCAGGTACCAACCTCCCCCCAGGTGCCAGTATCAGGTGCCAACCCCCCCTCCCCCCATGTGCCAGTATCAAGTGCCCCCCGCTCCCCCCATGGCAGTAACAGTCGGGTAAAAAAAATAATAAACACTTCTACTTACCTCCATGTCAGCGATGCGATGCAGCCTCTTCCTGTGTCCTGCCCTGTATTGTGTCCCGCCCTGTATGTCCATATATGGAGTCAGTGCTTGTATTTCAGAAAAGTTTCTGCTGGGATTCGAACCCACAACCTTCTGTATCAGAGGCAAAGCACTTAACCACAAGACCATAAGAGCTGCCTTGCTGCTGACTGAAAAAATATGAGACTTCTACTGTTATAGCTGGCTAAGTGTACATTTTATACACATGACAGCTGCTCATATATAGAGATATAGCAGAGCTGAGTGTGCTGGGACAGCTGTCATATAGAGATATAGCAGTGCTGGGTGTGTTGGGGCAGCTGTCATGTGTATAGATGTACACTTAGCCAGCTATAACAGTGGAAGTCTCATATTTTTTCAATCAGCTGCAATGCAGCCTTTATGGCTGTGTGGGTAAATGCTTTGCCACTGATACATTAGAGATTGTGGGTTCGAATCCCAGACACACCAGGAGAATTTAGGAGACAGTAAGATTAGATCACATTAGCGAGGGGGCCTGGTCAGCCGCTGCTGCTTTGAAGGGGCCCTGAACATTAAGAATCAATATTTAACTAACTTGAAAATAAACTGTCACACACGCTGCAAAGGCCCCAGATGTAGGGTCTTGCACAAAATGGGTGTTTTTATTAAACCAGAATATAACAGCAGTATTTAAAGCTTGTATTTGACTGTCACAAATGCAACAAAGGCCACAAATGTATTATCTTGCCCAAAATGGGTGTTTTTTTTAATACCAAAATACAAAAGCAGTATCTAACGCTTGTATTTGAATGTCACAAATGCAACCAAGGCCGCAAATGTACACTGCTCAAAAAAATAAAGGGAACACAAAAATAACACATCCTAGATCTGAATTAATTAAATATTCTTCTGAAATACTTTGTTCTTTACATAGTTGAATGTGCTGACAACAAAATCACACAAAAATAAAAAAATGGAAATCAAATTTTTCAACCCATGGAGGTCTGGATTTGGAGTCACCCTCAAAATGAAAGTGGAAAAACACACTACAGGCTGGTCCAACTTTTATGTAATGTCCTTAAAACAAGTCAAAATGAGTCTCAGTAGTGTGTGTGGCCTCCATGTGCCTGTATGACCTCCCTACAACGCCTGTGCATGCTCCTGATGAGGTGGCAGACGGTCTCCTGAGGGATCTCCTCCCAGACCTGGACTAAAGCATCTGCCAACTCCTGGACAGTCTGTGGTGCAACGTGATGTTGGTGGATAGAGCGAGACATGATGTCCCAGATGTGCTGAATTGGATTCAGGTCTGGGGAACGGGCGGGCCAGTCCATAGCATCAATGCCTTTGTCTTGCACGAACTGTTGACACACTCCAGCCACATGAGGTCTAGCATTGTCTTGCATTAGGAGGAACCCAGGGCCAACCGCACCAGCATATGGTCTCACAAGGGGTCTGAGGATCTCATCTCGGTACCTAATGGCAGTCAGGCTACCTCTGGCGAGCACATGGAGGGCTGTGCGGCCCTCCAAAGAAATGCCACCCCACACCATTACTGACCCAATGCCAAACCGGTCATGCTGGAGGATGTTGCAGGCAGCAGAACGTTCTCCACGGCATCTCAAGACTCTGTCACGTCTGTCACATGTGCTCAGTGTGAACCTGCTTTCATCTGTGAAGAGCACAGGGCGCCAGTGGCGAATTTGCCAATATTGGTGTTCTCTGGAAAATGCCAAACGTCCTGCACGGTGTTGGGCTGTAAGCACAACCCCCACCTGTGGACGTCGGGCCCTCATATCACCCTCATGGAGTCTGTTTCTGACCGTTTGAGCAGACGCATGCACATTTGTGGCCTGCTGGAGGTCATTTTGCAGGGCTCTGGCAGTGCTCCTCCTGTTCCTCCTTGCACAAAGGCGGAGGTAGCGGTCCTGCTGCTGGGTTGTTGCCCTCCTACGGCCTCCTCCACGTCTCCTGATGTACTGGCCTGTCTCCTGGTAGCGCCTCCATGCTCTGGACACTACGCTGACAGACACAGCAAACCTTCTTGCCACAGCTCGCATTGATGTGCCATCCTGGATAAGCTGCACTACCTGAGCCACTTGTGTGGGTTGTAGACTCCGTCTCATGCTACCACTAGAGTGAAAGCACCGCCAGCATTCAAAAGTGACCAAAACATCAGCCAGGAAGCATAGGAACTGAGAAGTGATCTGTGGTCACCACCTGCAGAACCACTCCTTTATTGGGGGTGTCTTGCTAATTGCCTATAATTTCCACCTGTTGTCTATCCCATTTGCACAACAGCATGTGAAATTGATTGTCACTCAGTGTTGCTTCCTAAGTGGACAGTTTGATTTCACAGAAGTGTGATTGACTTGGAGTTACATTGTGTTGTTTAAGTGTTCCCTTTATTTTTTTGAGCAGTGTATTATCTTGCCCAAAATGGGTGTTTTTTAAAAACCAGAATATAACAGCAGTATTTAAAGCTTGTATTTGACTGTCACAAATGCAACAAAGTCCGCAAATGTATTATCTTGCCCAAAATGGGTGGTTTTTTTTATACCAGAATATAAAAGCAATATCTAACGCTTGCATTGGACTGTGACAAATGCAGTAAAGGCCCCAGATATAGGGTCTTGCACAAAAAGGGTGTTTTTTTTTTAAAACCAGTGTATAACTGCAGTATTTAAAGCTTGTATTTGACTGTCACAAATGCAACAAAGGCCGCAAATGTATTATCTTGCCCAAAATGGGTGTTTCTTTAATACCAGAACATAATAGCAGTATCTAACGCTTGTATTTGACTGTGACAAATGCAGCAAAGGCCCCAGATGTAGGGTCTTGCACAAAATGGGTGTTTTTTTTAAACCAGAATATAACAGCAGTATTTAAAGCTTGTATTTGACTGTCACAAATGCAACAAAGGCCGCAAATGTATTATCTTGCCCAAAATGGGTGTTTTTTTAATACCAGAATACAACAGCAGTATCTAACGCTTGTATTGGACTGTCAGAAATGCAGCAAAGGCCGCAAATGTATTATCTTGCCACAAAATGGGTGTTTTTTTAATACCACAATATAACAGCAGTATCTAACGCTTGTATTGAACTGTTAGAAATGCAGCAAAGGACCCAAAATATATTATCTTGCAAAAAATGGGTGTTTTTTTAAACCCAGAATATAACTGCAGTATTTACAGCTTGTATTTGACTGTCACAAATTCAGCAAAGGACGCAAAATGTATTATCTTGCAAAAAATAGGTGTTTTTTTAAACCCTGAATATAATTACAGTATTTAAAGCTTGTATTTGACAATCAAAAAAGCAGCAAAGACCCCAGATATAGGTTCTTGCAAAAAATTGAGTTTTTTTTAAACCCAGAATATAACTGCAGTATTTACAGCTTGCATTTGACTGTCACAAATTCAGCAAAGGACCCAAAATATATTATCGTGTAAAAAATAGGTGTTTTTTTAAACCCTGAATATAACTGCAGTATTTAAAGCTTGTATTTGACTGTTAAAAAAGCAGCAAAGGCCCCAAATGGAGGGTCTTGCAAAAAATAAGTGTTTTTTTTTAACCCAGAATATAACCGCAGTATTTACAGCATGTATTTGACTGTCAAAAATGCACATATGCTGTGCTGGTGCACTGAACTTGCACAAAATGGCCGCCGACGCCCACTTAATTAACAGACGGATAAAAGTTATTTTTCTATGTCACTGGGCTCAGGGCAGGGGGAAAAAAAAGGTGCACTGCACCCACAAAACAAAATCACTGTAGATCGCAGAGTTAACAAGCACTTCTGATGACAGATTCTTTCCTATTCTCTCCCTCACAGCAGCAGCATCCTCTCCCTACACTAGTAAGAGCAGAGTAACTTCAGCTTATATAGAGGCTGGGTCACATGCTGCACTGGCCAATCACAGCCATGAGTTAAACACTTGCTGATTGGCTGCTCTGCAGCCATTCAAAAAGCGCCATTAAATCACTGAACACCGAACTCAAACCCAAACTTTTACTGAAAAGTTCGGGTTCGGGTCTGGGGTCCAAAAATTATAAAGTTCGGTACGAACCTGAACTTTACAGTTCGGGTTCGCTCAACCCTATCAGGGAGGAGACTAGAAAAGTCAGCTCAGTGTCTTGAATGTATTGGTTAGCACTTGAGTTCCACCAGTAAAGGAGCACAATGGTTTGCTGCAGACCCTAACTCTCTGGACTTGTTTCCCATTGGGGTGCAGCAGACCTTGCCATCCCTTCTGGATAGCTGCAACACATAGTAACACCTCGACACTGTCTCAGGTACCTTGTGTAATGTTGTGGTCCCCAGAAACCTGGCCACTGTACTTGCCCCTTATCAGTCCCAATACACCACTGTATCTATTCAATGAGAAACAGTTCCCCACCTCTTCCACAAACCTCCTGCTTTATAGTGATGAGGGGCAAACAATGCTGTCTACAGATTGGTGTTTCTGAACTGGATTATGTGAGCTAATTTGCTTAGAGAAAATTGTCTCTATTATCAGGATTTTACAATGTGCTGTAAAATGTGTATAATCTCATGAATATACTGTATTGACAATGATATGTGCAAATTTTACCTGAGGATATCCATAGATACCAGTTATCTCAGCTATGGACAGACTGGAGGAGGATGTCAAGTGTCCAATAAAGGCCACCACTTTGTTCTTCTCATCACAGCTGTAGTTGGGGATGGCTTCTTCTCGTCCTGACAGTATACTCAGTACACTCTGTACGGCTTTATGTTCTAACACACAGGAGTCATAGATCTTGTATCCCAGAGTGATATTAGGTAAGAGGTCAGATCTTCTGTTTATTTCTTCTATGGCGAACATGAAGACCAGGAGATGTCTCACCAAATGAAGAGATGGTCTAGAAAATGTATGAACATGAATACAGTAGCATATTGACCATGTACTGTATCTGTATACAAAAACATGGGTAATAATAATGTAAGTTGGAAAGATTATTGAATACACTAACAGCCCTACTCTTCAGCACCTTCACTGTGATACAGATCGGAATGCTGAAATCATTGTGTCAACTACATCACGCCATTGGAGCTAAGTTGGCATTGACTTTGTGTCGAGAGGCACCAGGAGAAACCAGCGGGGACCCAGAGTTTATTGGAACAGAAGCTGCAGGGGATCAGTGGAGGAGTATGCCCTTTTTATTCCACTCATCGCCTCTAAGAAAATAGTTTAGAAATAAGCCAGGAACAGGGAGAAGAGACACAAGACTGATCCCTGCCTGGTTCGCTTTGTCTAGCACAGCTAACCAGTCTCTACCTGTTCACAAATATGGAGAGATTTGTAAATTAATCCAGATGGGGAGAGGCCAGCAGGGACCTGACTCTTCTTCCCATTCTATACCCAATTGGTGTTTGCTTTGGTGATTTGCCAATCATCAAGTTACTGAGGAGTAATTTAATGCAGGAAATCATATCCCACATAGTTATCGGAGCTGCTTTACGCTGTTAGTTTTGGGCTCCTTTGTAAATGCAGCTTTGTACTGGAATACAGACCATGACTGAGGAGCAGAAGAAACTATGACTATGCTAAATATTTTAGATGTCCTATACACATAACATTCAGGATAATATCATGTAAAGGAGATGTGAGCCTGTGGGCTGTAGGAGGATATAATTTTTTTTTAAAGTATAGAAGATGACCGACTTTCTAGAAAAAGTTTGGCCCACATTCAACAAATCCCAGTCTCTTTTTTCCTCCATAGCTTTGCAAAGCCCATTCTTAATAGACTTCTCAATATGACTTAAATCCTTCAACAAAATCACAATCAGAGTTAGTTATACGCATCCTCAAACATTTTCTGTAAGGGATGTTCTTCTCGCATGAAATGGATGCTAGCAACCAAAATGTAGCTAAAAAGTTGTGGTGGTGGGCTTACAGAATCCCTTGAGTTAGCTCACAGTCTTTTACAAAATTAGTAATTAAATTAACTGCTATTTAAGGCTACTTTCACACTAGCAGCACGCACCTCCGGCAGGCTGTTCCGTCGGGTGAACAGCCTGTCGGATCCGTCCTGCCGCTAGTGACCGTGTGCACCCTAGGTGCCGCTCCGTCCCCATTAAGTTCCGTCAGCCTCTTGCCGTGCCTCCGCCGTGCCTCCATATGATTTTTTTTTATTTAGGCTACTTTCACATTAGTGGCACGGACCTCCGGCAGGCTGTTCCGTCGGGGCGGAGGCACCGCGGAGGCACGGCAGCGCACGGCGAGAGGCTGCCGGAATAAAACTACGACATATCCGACATTTATTTCGGCAGCCTCTCGCCGTGCGCTGTCATGCCCGGAACTCTGCTCTGCCCCCATTATAGTCAATGGGGACTGAGAGGAGCAGCAGTTCGGGGGCACACGGTTACCAGTGGCAGGACGGATTCAACAGGCTGTTCACCCGACGGAACAGCCTGCCGGAGGTCCGTGCCACTAATGTAAAAGTAGCCTAAATAAAAAAAATCATATTCATATCATTTTGATTGTGTCCAATAACATTTATTGATTTCCACCTCTATATGATCAGTACATCAGCTATAAATCTAGACTTTATAGGTACAGTGCTGCCCATAATTATTCATACCCCTGGCAAATTTTGACTTAAAGTTACTTTTATTCAACCAGCAAGTAATTTTTTTACGGGAAATGACATAGGTGTCTCCCAAAAGATAATAAGACGATGTACAAGAGGCATTATTGTGAAAAAAACACATTTCTCAGCTTTTATTTACATTTGAGCAAAAAGTGTCCCGTCCAAAATTATTCATACCCTTCTCAATAATCAATAGAAAAGCCTTTATTGGCTATTACAGCAATCAGACGCTTCCTATAATTGTAGACAAGCTTTTTGCAGGTCTCCACAGGTGTTTTTGCCCATTCATCTTTAGCAATGAGCTCCAAATCTTTCAGGTTGGAGGGTCTTCTTGCCATCACCCTGATCTTTAGCTCCCTCCACAGATTCTCAATTGGATTAAAGTCTGGACTCTGGCTGGGCCACTCCAAAACGTTAATGTTGTTGTCTGCTAACCATTTCTTCACCACTTTTGCTGAAATGTCCACTGGTGCCCAAGGCCAAGTTTCTCTGCAGACTACCTGATGTTGTCGTTGAGAATCCTCATGTATTGCTCTTTTTTCAATGTGCCGTTTACTGTGATTAGGTTCCCTGGTCCATTGGCTGAAAAACACCCCCAAAGTATTAGGTTCCCACCACCATGTTTGACAGTGGGAATGGTGTTCTTTGGGTTGAAGGCTTCTCCTTTTTTACGCCAAATGAAGGAAATATCATTGTGTCCAATCAATTCAATTTGTGTTTCATCTGACCATAACACAGAAGACCAGAAGTCTTCTTCTTTGTCCAGATGAGCTTTTGCAAAGGCCAAGCGAGCTTTTGTGTGCCTTATCTGGAGAAGTGGAAACCAGCAGTGCAGTGTCCGTTGGATTGTCTGCCTTGAGATATTGCCACCAGCAGAGCCCAGATTCACCAGGATGGCCTTGGTGGTGATCCTTGGATTCTTTTTCACCTCTCTAACTATCCTCCTGGCCAGCACAGGTGTCACTTTTGGCTTCCGACCACGTCCTCTGAGATTTTCCACAGTGCGGAACATCTTGTATTTTTTGCGCAAATGTAAATAAAAGCTGAGAAATGTTTTTTTTCCCCACAATAATGCCTCTTGTACATCGTCTTATTATCTATTGGGAGATACCTATGTAATTTCCCATTAAAAAATTACTTGCTGGTTGAATAAAAGTAACTTTAAGTCAAAATTTAAGCGATATAGGGTTGGACAGTTCTCCAATTTAGATTGCGTGGGTGTTAGGAGATGGTTCCCAAACCAGATACATATAATTTAGTAAGACTCCTGTACTCCACTTGGGTTTCAGTATAATGCTTTTATTTTGTGCGGCTCCAGTCAAACTGGTTTTGACTGGAACCGCACAAAATAAAATCATTATACTGAAACCCAAGTGGAGTAAAGGAGTCTTACTAAATTTAAGTCTAAATTTGCCAGGGGTATGAATAATTATAGGCAGCACTGTATATGCTTTAGAAACATCAGTTTTATTAAATTCACCCTTATTAATATCTAAATAAATTGAATATTGGAATGCCTTAAAATGTATCCTTTTAATATTACCGTTTAAAATAATAGGCCCAACAATAATGGAATATAACAATTACCTCGCTTGGAGGTTACACACAACTGCCAACCAAAGATGAACTGGTAGGGAGAATAAAATGCAGCCAGGAGATGTGTTCACTGGCTCACTCAGAGGGTGAGTTAGGAAAAAAAAAGGGAGACAGATGCTGGGTCTCTTCCCCTAAAAGTGTTCCTGTATCCTAACTATAAACGAGGACCCTCTCTGACTGTCCCTAGATGGCCCTCAGACCTATCCGTTGACTGCCCAGCTTCGTCGGAAGCAAAAAAGACCAGTCACTTGCTAGGGCAGGCAGACAGATAAAAAATAATAAACAATGTCCCTACGCGTTTCACTGGCGGGTGCCAGATCATCAGGGGACCAAACAATGCCAGGATCGCAGGCAGACAGTAACAAACAATATGTGCCTGTCACAGCTAGATTATAGGCTATGGCAATTGATAAGACAGTCCTATCGATGTATCAAGGTGTACTTAGCTTGCCCGGTAGTTTGCTTGCGTCCTCGGTCCGCACCTCTCCTGCGTATGGCAGTGGGAGCGGGTTACTAGAGCTGGCGTCCTTTTTAAACCTCGCGCGTCACATAGGCTCCTCCCCCCCGCAGCACATGATCTGTCACGTGACGCGTGACGTATGCTGTCACGTCACTATCGGGAATCACATGATCGGGTGCGGCAAAAAGCCGTCCATTCTATTGCGGCCGTATCTCTTCAATATCTGATAGGTCCAGCAATACAGGGGGGCGGATGCCAAGGTAAACTGCTGGCGATGTGGAGGTGGGCTAATTCCACTTCCCACCAGTTACCTAGTATTCCGGCTAGAATAGCCAAATAGAGGTGCGTCGCTCCGTACTGTCACAGGAGGCGCTACCTAAGGTATTTAAATAGCAACTTTAAATGGTCAAAGACTGGATGGGTACATATCAATGGTGTGAAGATGATGCATGTCGATAGATGAATTAAATCTCCCCATACATATAGATCTTATATGTCAGGGGACTAAACGGACAATATATCTATCGGTGAACAATAATGATCACCGAAAGAATAGGTCCCATGTGGACTAATACGAGGGCAGGGGAAAAAAGAAGAGAGAGGGGGGGGGGGGAGATCCTGGGGACTAGAAATCCCATGTGGACACATGGACAGGTGAGTTTGAGCCAATCCTTGAAACAATAGCTCCATTGGACCATTTATGGAGCTTGGGTACATTTATATATTTCTGTGTGCCCTTTATTTGAACCTTTACAGGGGCTATAAGGGTTTTATGTTGTTGTTCATTTTATAGCGACATACCCTGGCTCAAACTCACCTGTCCATGTGTCCACATGGGATTTTATTCTCCCTACCAGTTCATCTTTGGTTGGCAGTTGTGTGTAACCTCCAAGCGAGGTAATTGTTATATTCCATTATTGTTGGGCCTATTATTTTAAACGGTACTATTAAAAGGATACATTTTAAGGCATTCCAATATTCAATTTATTTAGATTCCATATTTTGGGCGCCATTGATATTTATTTGTGTGACCAGCTTTTTACCTAGATTGTGTTCTTCTACATCACCCTCATTAATACACAATGTATTCATTGATGGAGACTTGTAGGCTCAAATAATAGCTACATTCACAATGGCCTCTGCCTTCCTCTCTATCATCCAATCCTGGTCAGACTTCCTATTGGCTATGATTTAATGGAGAGTCATGCCTGGGTTCTCTTTACAATGAGACCTGAATTATTTCTCCTTATATAGTTTACATTAATACATTTCAGTACACCAGTCTCCTCGGCTTCTTTGTCATAAGATAATAAAGTCAGAAGAAGTACAGATACTTACGAGTGGCACTGAATTGCATATGCATTATCTTGGAATAGATTTGTTGCATATCTTGTAATGGAGGAAGTTAGCTGTACTATTCCCCCTATTATCAGCTCCCCTGGGCTTTGGGTGAATAGAGAATTTTCAGCCAGTTCGATTCTGCATGAAGAAGTTCCCAAACATATTCTTTCAATGATAATAAGCATCAGGGCGAAGAACTTTATAAGGTTCCTCATTATTTCCTAAAATAACACGAAAATAACCCATTGTAAAACATTATCAATCTATTCTTTCATGCTATAGATGATGTGAAAGCAGAAGATGAGTTTGGAATTGAAAAACAAAATCTTCCCCGATAACAAAAGCTCCTCTCACATCCCTAAAACAGACCAACATAGTGGCATAAGTGGCTGACTGTAATAAGGGTTATACTGAGAGAGAGCCCCTGTGGGAACATGGACTGACATGAGTAACATATTTCACCTCTAGGGCTACAGAATACAGTATCAACCTCGCTCTACTAGTATCAACCTCGCTCTACCTGACTTATCAACCTTGCTCTACTAGTTGGATTAAGATGCAGTAGATATGTGCTTGCTCTGCTCAAAGAACCTTGAAATCATCACTTGCTAGGATGCTATTACATGTCTGTTAGCTGCCCTGTGCATTACTCATGATTCACCGCCTGGACTTGGTTGAAAATCTAGTTGTCAAGCAATTTGCAATAAACAGTAAGCACTAACTGCAAGTAGAGATGGCCTTGCTCGTTCGCGATTCGCCGAACATGCGAACATATGGAGATGTCCGCCGGCGCCATATTCTTTAGCATTGCGCCAACTTTGACCCATGACACATCCATCAGGTGGGACAGGACAGCCAATTAAGACGGTTCAGCACATGGACACACCCCCCACCCTATCACAGAACCCGATCTGGCAGCCATTTTACATTCTGTGTTTTGCCAGTGTAGGGAGAGGTTGCTTTGTGGAGCAGGGACAGACTGTTAGGGACATCAAACGCTAGCTAATAGGGCCACAAAATAAATTTTAAGGACTGGTATAGGTATGATGATATGAATAGGTGTGATATACTGAGAGATGTGATATACTTATAAAATGCTTTCTAACATAGAAATTATATTATAGTGCATTTGTATTGTGCAGCAGTTGTGTGCGGTTCTGCTGCGATACCGCAGCTATATAGAGGGACAGGCGTTATTGGAACAACTATTTGCAACCCCTGGAATACTGGGTGTGCAGGCTTGACCTGTGGCCATAGCTGGCACAATTTTCCATGGAACTCTTGGCTTGCCCCTCGTCGAGTGTCCTGTCTGAAAGGACATTCAGCGCTGCAGGGGGAATCTTTACCGATAAGCGCTATTGCCTAGCTCACACCATTGTGGACTACCTCTGTCACAATCAGTGTGGGGGGGAAACTCCACACTGAACACAGGAGGGAAGGGTAACAGTAACTGGGCCTGGAAACTAGGAAAGGAAAAGGTCACCTCCTAGCAACCCTAATCTGGGCCCTAACCACCTATCAATATGAATAGACATTGAAGGTAGGAATATTCATATGCAGGATACCTAGTCCCTGATTTCCCTATAAGGCCCTGGAATAAGGTAAGGACCAGATACAACCCATTCCTCCCCAGATGGACGAATGGAAGTCTCTGTCTCAGGCCCAGATACAAACAACAGGGAAGATAACAAACACAAACAAACGCGACACTTAACTTCAGCAGAGATGGACGAGCAGGAACACCAGAAACGATGTCACACTAGCTCAACCAAACCCAAATGAAGCTATCTACCGTATAGTCAGAAGGGTGGGGTCAGACTATAAACGGTAGAAGTGATGACCACTGAGCAACAGCTGAGAAAAGGAAAGTGGTCATTAACCCTCTTAACACTGAATCAAGAGAAATCAAGGAGGTTGTTAGATTCCTCCCCACGCAGCCAGTCTCCCTGATCTCCTGACATCAGTCACCCGAGGGACCGTGACAACCTCACATTTCTAAAAATGAATGAGGCATGGATCTCAGAGGAATTCAACACCTGTGACAACCACGTGTAATTGAATTTACTCATGCCAGCCCACACATATCCGCCAGCACTAGAACAAAGAATGGTCCCTGTCTTATGTATATACAGCAGCATAAAAGGCCTTTTCTGTCAGTTGAATGCCTAATTTTTGGGGCCTGTTCTCCACTGGCCTACAGTAAAATTGTTAATCAGTGACCTCCTAATGTACCTGCAGCCACATAATCACTTGTTCTCTTCTGTCAGGTGAATGCCTAATTTTTGGAGCCTGTACTGGCCAACAGTAAAATTGTTATCCAGTGACCGTCTAATATACTTCCAGCCACATAATCACTTGTTCTTTTCTGTCCAGTGAATGCATAATTTTTGGGGCCTATACTCCACTGGCCTACAGTAATATTGTTATCCACTGACCGCCTAATATACCTCCAGCCACATAATCACTTGTTCTTTTCTGTCAGGTGAATGCCTAATTTTTGGGGCCTGTACTGGCCTACAATAAAATTGTTATCCAGTGACCTCCTAATGTACCTACAGCCACATAAGCACTTGTTCTTTTCTGTCAGGTGGATGCCTAATTTTTGGGGCCTGTACTGGCCTATTGTAAAATTGTTATCCAGTGACCGTCTAATATGCCTCCAGTCACATAATCACTTGTACTTTGCTGTCCAGTGAACGCATAATTTTTGGGGCCTATACTCCACTGGCCTACAGTAAAATAGTTATCCACTGACCGTCTAATAAACCTTTTTGTGGGAATTTTTGCCATTGATCCCCCTCTGGTATGTCACTGTCCATGTTGTGGGACTATTTGTGCACTTCTAGTATTTGGTGGCTGCAAATATGACCTGAAGGTTTTTCAGGTTTGCCTGCCATTAAAGGTAATAGGGCCCGCCGTGATTGCGCAGTTCGCGAACATTTGATCGCGAACGCGCGTTCGCGGAACGTTCCGGCCGATGTTCGTCCATCACTACCTGCAACCTCTAACGGCAGTGTCATAGCACCCTTACACAAGGTTTTCTGTGGAGCTATAAGCAAAAAGTACAAATCTGCCATTGTCATCAGTTCCCGAGTTGACCATAATAGTAGCAGATCTGGCCCTGGCAGTGCTTTGGGAGATTCTGACCGTACCTTGCCGCTGTTCTTTATTGCTGCCACCACTCTCTTTCTCAGATGTTACTTCCTACTCAGCACACTGATCCTGCTCCCAGGTCCTGTCCAACACATAATCATTATCATGTTCCTCACACTCTCTGCCACTGTTATTAGATTGTGTTATGTCATCATGTGCTCTTTGGCCCTCATCCCGATTTTCAGAAGAAAACTTGGCTCATTGCAAACAAGCCTAAAGAAAAAAATCTCCCTTTTAATTGGGAGTAGCAGCAGTGTGAGTGTGGAAAGGGTAGGGTATTAGAGGCATGTGGCGGCAATAGTAGGGAGCAGAAGCAGCATAACATAGATCATATAAGGCAGGAGAACAGCTATCTATGGTTGGAAGTGGAAGTAGTAGTAGTAGTAGTAGTAGTAGTAGTAGTAGTAGTAGTAGTAGTAGAAGTAGTAGTGTAGAAGTAGTAGTGGTAGATGCTTTGCTTTGATAGTGATGGCAGTAGAGGATTAGCAGCGAGGAGCAGCAACAACTGGGGCAGTGGCAACTGCAGCAGCAGCCATATGGTACATGGTGGAAGGCAACAGCAGCCTTATGGAAGATGAAGGTTGGCAGGTCGCAGCAATGGCATGATGGTGGCAGTGGTATGATGGAGGCTGTATCCCCACCCAGGCCCTGAAAACCCTCTCCGAGATGACACTGGAGACTAGGCAAGAAAAAAGAAATAGAGCATGCTGTGCCAGTTCAGGCCACTGTTCCAGTCTAGTATGAACCTACAAAAAAAACGAGTCTTTAAATGGCCAAATGTATAAAAATAAACTTTATTAAATGAATCGCAATAATATAAAAAGATGAAAAACACAACAACTGAAGTGCTTTACCACCTGAGGTACACAGGGTAAATGTATAAATATATCACATATAAAAAAGGCTATGTGAGGTCAGTATAAACACCTCAATGTATACAGTTTTCAGACGTATGTATGGGTCAAGAATTTAAAGTGCCTAGTGCCAAATACAAATTAGAGTAACTATGTATTGCAATCTGTTTGCGAACTTGATTAGAATTACTATTTACTGCCTGAGAAGAACGCTTAAAATGTTAATTTATTCTAAAAAAAAGTTTAAAATGTTGTGGCTACCCGCCAACAATACAAATCAGGCTAGGTGCAATGAAGCGGTGGACTGTTTGTATAATATACAGCCACTGGCTTCACTAGTACCAATAATACTTCTGTGTGCAGTACTGGAATTAATATCCACCAGGATAACTGCTCTCAGAATAGATACACTTGATGTTTGTAATGTGTATCAAGGGTTAATAGGTCAGTCAGAGCACTCACAAAGGGAGGGGGTGATTGCTTAAATGTGCGTTTGTAGCTAGCAAACATACCCGGCTGTCACACTCTGGGACCTAGTATTAGGCTCTTATGTGCATAGTCCCTGCCTAATTTCTTATGCTGACCAATAGGGGCAGTCTATCATCAGAAGCAGAGTGACTTAGCTCCCATTGCGTCTCGCCTGTGAATTTTAGCGTGACTGCATCTGGGAGAAACAGGAAATAGCGCTGCACGCTGGAGGAGCCACTCGTGGAGCTGAGTAATCGCACAGCCTCCGGCTCGATGACGGCCGTACACAAATTACTCAGATAAGTCATAAGTCTGAAAGAAAATGACAAATACCCCTCACAAAGACAGAAAAGTAAAATCATACAGTGAGACAAAGCTTACCCATGCTGGTACTGACAACCTCAGGAGGACCGCACACCCCGACGCGCATTTTGGCAAAACACCTTCTTCTAGGGGTCAGTCTAGATGCCTTCTGTTCCAGTCTAGATGCCCAGAAATCCATGGGGCCAGGAAATGGGGTATGCACCAGAGACTGGCCAGAGTTTAGGTAGGCAAGAAACTGGGCGTGGAGGTGGGAGCTGTCGGCTTGCTAAATGGCCTCAGCCTGGCGTGGCACGTGGAAAAACTGCTCCATGATGTTGAGGAGAATGAAATGGTTGCTACTGCTGCTTCTGCTGATTGTGATGGCGGAAGGGGAGTGATTCTCAGGGGATGGAGAGGGGACTCACTTTCAGACACGTTGGCAGCAGGCGTCTGCTTGCCATAAACTGTGTACGTACCAGCTCACCATTCTGGCCTGTGTGCCAGAGGAGCCAGTTCTTCCTGGTTCCGCCCCACAATGAGATGATGGAGTGTCCTCCTCTTCATCGTACTTTCGCTCCTCTGACTCCTCCTCTTCCTCTTCCAGTGGAAGCTTCTTATCCTCTTCTTTCATGGCAGATTTCCTTTGTGTGTCCCCAACAATTATCCCCTGCTGCATAAATGTCAGCGTCTGTTCTAAGATAAATTTGAGTGGGATTACGTAGTTCATGCTGCTGTTGTCCCTGCTGACTAACTTTGTGGCCTCTTCAACACTCGACAGGCATATCAGATGAGCTGCCACTGCCTGAACTTGAAGCAACACATGCTTCCTGCTTTCTTAGTGAAATTTGGCAAAGCAGCCAAATCGAATGTTTCATAACTTCACTCATTTCACTTCACTAGATAAACATTTAAAAAAATAGATAAAAAAAACACCAAAATATTAAAAGTTTAAATCACCCCATTTCCCAATTTTACATAGAACAATATATAAACAATAAAAAATAAACATATTCGGCATCGCCGTGTCCGAAAATGTCTGAACTATAAAAATTATTAAAATATAATTTTTTTTATTGTGTGTTGAATGCTGTAACAGAAAAAGAAATTAAAAACAAGCGATTTGCCATTTTTTAGTCACCTTGACTAGGGATGAGCAAACCCGAACTGTATAGTTCGGGTTCGTACCGAATTTTGGGGTGTCCGTGACACGGACCCGAACCCGAACATTTTCGGAAAAGTCCGGGTTCGGGTTCGGTGTTCGGCGCTTTCTTGGCGCTTTTTGAAAGGCTGCAAAGCAGCCAATCAACAAGCGTCATACTACTTGCCCCAAGAGGCCATCACAGCCTTGCCTACTATTGGCATGGCTGTGATTGGCCAGTGCAGCATGTGACCCAGCCTCTATATAAGCTTGGTTCACGTAGCGCTGCACGTCACTCTGCTGATTCAAGCATAGGGAGAGGTTGCAGCTGCGACGTTAGGGCGAGATTAGGCAGATTAACTCCTCCAAAAGACTTCATTCTGTGATCCATCTGCAGCTGTGGATCATTGAAGTGCTATTATTGACTTGCTCACTTTTTTGAGGCTGCCCAGAGCGTTTTTAGATCACTTTTTTTCTGGGGTGATCGGCGGCCATTTCGTGGCTTGTGGTGCGCCAGCACAAGCTATCACCAAGTGTATTTAACCATCAATAGTGTGGTTATTTTGTGCTATATCCTACATCTGGTGCAGGCTGAGCCTGTGTCACCGAAGTGCATTTAACCATCAACAGTCTGGTTATTTTTTGGCCATATACTACATCAGGGGCAAGTTGAGCCTGTCACCCAGCGCCTAAAAAATAGACCTGACATTTCTATTCAACCAAATTTGTACTGTTTTAGCTGGTCAAGTTATTTGTAGTGACCGTAAAAGCACTTTTTTTTTTCTGGGTTGAAAAACTATTCCCAAATTTGCCATTCTCAAAATAACTAGTTTCTGCTATATGAGGCCTACTTGAAATCTATCCCAAAAAGGATATCTTACATTGAAGGTGCTGATAGTGTCATTAAGAAAAACCTAAGACACACGCTACCGTGCAGATAGAAGTCTGATTCTGTGATTAAACCTATACCTGTCACACAGCGCAAAAAAAAACAGGCCTCACATTTCTATTCAACCAAATCTGTACTGTTTTAGCTGGTCAAGTTATTTGTAGTGACCGTAAAAGCACATTTTTTGTTCTGGGTTGAAAAACTATTCCCAAATTTGCCATTCTCAAAATAACTAGTTTCTGCTATATGAGGCCTACTTGAAATCTATCCCAAAAAGGATATCTTACATTGAAGGTGCTGATAGTGTCATTCAGAAAAACCTAAGACACACGCTACCGTGCAGATAGAAGTCTAATTCTGTGATTAAACCTATACCTGTCACACAGCGCAAAAAAAAAACAGGCCTGACATTTCTATTCAACCAAATCTGTACTGTTTTAGCTGGTCAAGTTATTTTTAGTGACCGTAAAAGCACATTTTTTGTTCTGGGTTGAAAAACTATTCCCAAATTTGCCATTCTCAAAATAACTAGTTTATGCTATATGAGGCCTACTTGAAATCTATCCCAAAAAGGATATCTTACATTGAAGGTGCTGATAGTGTCATTCAGAAAAACCTAAGACACACGCTACCGTGCAGATAGAAGTCTAATTCTGTGATTAAACCTATACCTGTCACACAGCGCAAAAAAAAACAGGCCTCACATTTCTATTCAACCAAATCTGTACTGTTTTAGCTGGTCAAGTTATTTGTAGTGACCGTAAAAGCACATTTTTTGTTCTGGGTTGAAAAACTATTCCCAAATTTGCCATTCTCAAAATTGTGGTGAACGGGAACAATGAGGAAAACATCTAATAAGAGACGCGGACGTGGACATGGTCGTGGTGGTGTTAGTGGACTCTCTGGTGCTGGGAGAGGATGTGGCCGTTCTGCCACAGCCACACGTCCTAGTGTACCAACTACCTCAGGTCCCAGTAGCCGCCAGAATTTACAGGGATATTTGGTGGGGCCCAATGCCGTTCTAAGGATGGTAAGGCCTGAGCAGGTACAGGCATTAGTCAATTGGGTGGCCGACAGTGCATCCAGCACGTTCACATTATCTCCCACCTTCTGCAGAAAGCGCACAGATGGCGCATGAAAACCAAGCCCATCAGTCTGTCACATCACCCCCATGCATATCAGGGAAACTTTCTGAGCCTCAAGTTATGCAGCAGTCTCTTATGCTGTTTGAAGACTCTGCTGCCAGGGTTTCCCAAGGGCATCCACCTAGCCCTTCCCCAGGGGTAGAAGAGATAGAATGCACTAACGCACAACCACTTATGTTTCCTGATGATGAGGACATGGGAATACCACCTCAGCACGTCTTTGATGATGACGAAACACAGGTGCCAACTGCTGCGTCTTTCTGCAGTGTGCAGACTGAACAGGAGGTCAGGGATCAAGACTGGGTGGAAGACGATGCAGGGGACGATGAGGTCCTAGACCCCACATGGAATGAAGGTCGTGCCACTGACTTTCAGAGTTCGGAGGAAGAGGCAGTGGAGAGACCGAGCCAACAGCGTAGCAAAAGAGGGAGCAGTGGGCAAAAGCAGAACACCCGCCGCCAAGAGACTCCGCCTGCTACTGACCGCCGCCATCTGGGACCGAGCACCCCAAAGGCAGCTTCAAGGAGTTCCCTGGCATGGCACTTCTTCAAACAATGTGCTGACGACAAGACCCGAGTTGTTTGCACGCTGTGCCATCAGAGCCTGAAGCGAGGCATTAACGTTCTGAACCTTAGCACAACCTGCATGACCAGGCACCTGCATACAAAGCATGAACTGCAGTGGAGTAAACACCTTAAAAACAAGGAAGTCACTCAGGCTCCCCCTGCTACCTCTTCTGCTGCTGCCACCTCGGCCTCTTCTGCTACTGCCGCCACCTCGACCTCTTCTGCTGCTGCTGCAGCCGCCTCGGCCTCTTCCTCCGCCTCTGGAGGAACGTTGGCACCTGCCGCCCAGCAAACATGGGATGTACCACCAACACCACCACCTGCGTCACCAAGCATCTCAACCATGTCACACGGCAGCGTTCAGCTCTCCATCTCACAAACATTTGAGAGAAAGCGTAAATTCCCACCTAGCCACCCTCGATCCCTGGCCCTGAATGCCAGCATTTCTAAACTACTGGCCTATGAAATGCTGTCATTTAGGCTGGTGGACACACACAGCTTCAAACAGCTCATGTCGCTTGCTGTCCCTCAGTATGTTGTTCCCAGCCGCCACTACTTCTCCAAGAGAGCCGTGCCTTCCCTGCACAAACAAGTGTCCGATAAAATCAAGTGTGCACTGCGCAACGCCATCTGTGACAAGGTCCACCTAACCACAGATACGTGGACCAGTAAACACGGCCAGGGACGCTATATCTCCCTAACTGCACACTGGGTAAATGTAGTGGCGGCTGGGCCCCAGGCGGAGAGCTGTTTGACGCACGTACTTCCGCCGCCAAGGATCGCAGGGCAACATTCTTTGCCTCCTGTCTCCTCCTCCTCTTCTTCCACCTGCTCATCCAGTCAGCCACACACCTTAACCACCATCTTCAGCACAGCCCGGGGTAAACGTCAGCAGGCCATTCTGAAACTCATATGTTTGGGGGACAGGCCCCACACCGCACAGGAGTTGTGGCGGGGTATAGAACAACAGACCGACGAGTGGTTGCTGCCGGTGAGCGATAATGGGCGAAATCTCGTTGCAGCTCTGGGACTAGCCGGTTTGACGCACATCCCTTGCCTGGCGCATGTGCAGAATTTGGTGGTGCAGAAGTTCATTCGCAACTACCCCGACATGTCAGAGCTGCTGCATAAAGTGCGGGCCGTCTGTTCGCGCTTCCGGTGTTCACACCCTGCCGCTGCTCGCCTGTCTGCGCTACAGCGTAACTTCGGCCTTCCCGCTCACCGCCTCATATGCAACGTACCCACCAGGTGGAACTCCACCTTGCATATGCTGGACAGACTGTGCGAGCAGCAGCAGGCCATAGTGGAGTTTCAGCTGCAGCACGCACGGGTCAGTCGCACTGCGGATTAGACACACTTCACCACCAATGACTGGGCGAGACCTGTGTGCCCTGTTGCGTTGTTTCGAGTACTCCACCAACATGGCCAGTGGCGTAGACGCCGTTATCAGCGTTACAATACCACTTCTATGTCTCCTTGAGAAAACACTTAGGGCGATGATGGAAGAGGAGGTGGCTCAGGAGGAAGAGGAGGAAGAGGGGTCATTTTTAGCACTTTCAGGCCAGTCTCTTCGAAGTGACTCAGAGGGAGGTTTTTTGCAACACCAGAGGCCAGGTACAAATGTGGCCAGACAGGGCCCACTACTGGAGGACGAAGAGGACGAGGATGAGGAGGAGGTGGAGGAGGATGAGGATGAAGCATGTTCACAGCGGGGTGGCACCCAAAGCAGCTTGGGCCCATCACTGGTGCGTGGCTGGGGGGAAACACAGGACGATGACGATACGCCTCCCACAGAGGACAGCTTGTCCTTACCTCTGGGCAGCCTGGCACACATGAACGACTACATGCTGCAGTGCCTGCGCAACGACAGCAGAGTTGCCCATATTTTAACGTGTGCGGACTACTGGGTTGCCACCCTGCTGGATCCCCGGTACAAAGACAATGTGCCCATTTTACTTCCTACACTGGAGCGTGATAGGAAGATGGCGGAGTACAAGCGCACGTTGGTAGACGCGCTACTGAGAGCATTCCCAAATGTCACAGGGGAACAAGTGGAAGCCCAAGGCGAAGGCAGAGGAGGAGCAAGAGGTCGCCAACGCAGCTGTGTCACGCCCAGCTCCTCTGAGGGCAGGGTTAGCATGGCAGAGATGTGGAAAAGTTTTGTCAACACGCCACAGCTAACTGCACCACCACCTGATACGGAACGTGTTAGCAGGAGGCAACATTTCACTAACATGGTGGAACAGTACCTGTGCACACCCCTCCACGTACTGACTGATGGTTCGGCCCCATTCAACTTCTGGGTCTCCAAATTGTCCACGTGGCCAGAGCTAGCCTTTTATGCCTTGGAGGTGCTGGCCTGCACGGCGGCCAGCGTTTTTTCTGAACGTGTATTCAGCACGGCAGGGGGCGTCATTACAGACAAACGCAGCAGCCTGTCTACAGCCAATGTGGACAAGCTGACGTTCATAAAAATGAACCAGGCATGGATCCCACAGGACCTGTCCATCCCTTGTGCAGATTAGATATTAAATACCTCCCTTTAACAATATATTATTCTACTCCAGGGCACTTCCTCATTCAATACTATTTTTAATTTCATTTCACCATTATATTCCGGGGCAACCCAAAGTTGAATGAACCTCTCCTCTGTCTGGGTGCCGGGGCCTAAATGTGTGACAGTGGCCTGTTCCAGTGGTGGGTGACGTGAAGCCTGATTCTCTGCTATGACATGAAGACAGATTCTGTGCTGACATAAGGCCAGATTCTCTGTTACGGGACCTCTCTCCTCTGCCTGGGTGCCTGGGCCTAAATATGTTATAGTGGCCTGTTCCAGTGGTGGGTGACGTGAAGCCTGATTCTCTGCTATGACATGAAGACTGATTCTGTGCTGACATAAGGCCAGATTCTCTGTTACGGGACCTCTCTCCTCTGTCTGGGTGCCTGGGCCTAAATATGTGACAGTGGCCTGTTCCAGTGGTGGGTGACGTGAAGCCTTATTCTCTGCTATGACATGAAGACTGATTCTGCGCTGACATGAAGCCAGATTCTCTGCTATGGCATGAAGAGACTGATTCTCTGCTGACATGAAGCCAGATTCTTTGCTATGGCATGAAGAGACTGATTCTCTGCTGACGTGAAGCCAGATTCTCTGCTATGGGACCTCTGTCCAATTGATATTGGTTAATTTTTATTTTTTTAATTTTTATTTTAATTCATTTCCCTATCCACATTTGTTTGCAGGGGATTTACCTACATGTTGCTGCCTTTTGCAGCCCTCTAGCTCTTTCCTGGGCTGTTTTACAGCCTTTTTAGTGCCCAAAAGTTCGGGTCCCCATTGACTTCAATGGGGTTCGGGACGAAGTTCGGATCGGGTTCGGATCCCGAAACCGAACATTTCCGGGAAGTTCGGCCAAACTTCTCGAACCTGAACATCCAGGTGTTCGCTCAACTCTAACCTTGACCCCTTCAAAAAATTGAATAACAGTGATAATAAAGTCATATATACCACAAGAATGGAACCATTGAAAACTACAGTTTATTCCGCAAAGACCTCACAAAGCTCTCTAGACCAAAATATAAAAAGTTATGGTTGTCAAAAACTGGCGATACAAAGAAAATTTAGATTTTTTTCAAAGGTTTTTATTTTCTTCAAAGTAATTAAACAAGGGGGACTGGGGGAGGAATGGAAGGAGGGACTAGAACAGTTCAGAAGGAAAGGTATAGGGTAAAAAATATACATAAACCTCTTAATTGTATGTATACTAATGCCAGAAGCCTGACTAATAAAACTGGGGAACTGGAATTAGTGATGTGTGAGGAGGACTATGACATAGTGGGAATATCTGAGACATGGCTGGATGATGGCTATGACAGTGGGAATAACTGAGACATGGCTGGATGATAGCTATGACTGGGCGGTTATCGTACAAGGTTACAGTCTGTTTAGAAAGGATCGTCAAAACCGGAGAGGGGGAGGGGTTTGCCTTTATGTAAAGTCTTGTCTAAAGCCCACACTCCGTGAAGATATAAGTGAGGGACATGAACATGTGGAGTCACTGTGGGTAGAAATACATGGAGGCAAAAATAACAATAAATTACTAATAGGAGTTTATTATAAACCACCTAATATACCAGAGTCCACAGAAAATCTACTACTAAATGAGATAGACGAGGTGGCAAATCATAATGAGGTGGTTATTATGGGGACTTCAACTACCCAGATATAGACTGGGAAACGGAAACCTGTATATCTCATAAAGGAAACAGGTTCTTGGCAATAACCAAAGACAATTACCTTTCCCAACTGGTTCAGGACCCGACTAGAGGGACGGCCATACTGGACTTAGTATTAACCAATAGACCTTAAAGATGTGCAGGTTGGGGGACACCTGCGAAATAGTTACCATAAAGTAATAACCTTCCAATTATCCTTCAAACAAGCATTTCTACAGGGAGGAACTAAAATATCAAACTTCAAAAAAGCAAAATTTAGCCAACTAAGAGAGGCCATAGGCCTAACTAACTGGGACAAAGTCCTCAAAAATAAAAATACCTAAAATCTAATTGTGAGAGGTACATACCTTATAGGAATAAAGGGTTAAGGAACAAGAAGAAACCAATGTGGATAAATGTCGAGAAATAGAACTGTAAAGAAAGCAATAAATGACAAAAAGAAAGCATTTAAATCAATAAAACAGGAGGGTAGCACGGAAGCACTGAAAAACTATAAGGAAAAAATAGAATATGTAAAAAACGAATAAAAGCCGCCAAACTAGAGACCGAGAGATTAATTGCCAAAGAGAGCAAAACTAACCCTAAAATGTTCTTCAATTATATAAATGGTAAAAAGTATCTGAAGGTGTCAGCACTCTACAGAGCAATGAGGGGGAAGTTGCAGAGAGCGACGAGGAGAAAGCAAAGCTGTTAAATATTTTTTTCCCCACTGTATTCACTGAGGAAAATAAACTGTCAGATAAAATGTAAACGTAAATTCCACATTAAAAGTGCCCTTTCTGACCCAGGAAGAAGTATAACAGCGACTTAAAAAGATTAAAATAGACAACTGGTTAGCACTCCCGCTGTTAACTCAAATTTCTTAACTCATTTCATTATCTTGCGACAAAAGCCATTGAAAAGCAATTGAAGGTGTTTGCTTAGATTAGATAACCAAACTCAGAAATCTCAGAAAAAAGGAGTGCTAACCATGTGACATCTGTAAGTAATGTCATAGCCAGACCCTTATTTCTGATATTTACAAACTCTATACTGACAGGAATGTCCCACAGGATTGGTGCATAGCAAATGTGGTGCCAATATTCAAAAAAGGTGCAAAAACAGACCCCGGAAAATATAGTCCGTAAGTTTAACATCTGTTGTGAGTAAACTGTTTGAAGGTTTTCTAAGAGATGCTATCTTGGAGGATCTCAATGAAAACAAGCAAATAACATCATATCAGCATGGCTTCATGAGGGATCGGTAATGTCAAACTAATTTAATCAGTTTCTATGAGGAGGTAAGTTCTAGACTTGACAGTGGTGAATGATTGGATGTCGTATATCTGGACTTCGCCAAAGCATTTGACACTGTACCACATCAAAGGTTAGTATATAAAATGAGAATGCTCGGACTGGCAGAAAACGTCTGTATGTGGGTAAGTAACTGGCTGAGGGATAGAAAACAGAGGGTGGTTATTAGTGGTACACACTCAGATTGGGTCACTGTCACTAGTGGGGTACCTCAGGGGTCAGTATTGGGTCATATTCTCTTCAATATATTTATTAATGATCTTGTAGAAGACTTGCACAGTAAAATATAAATTTTTGCAGATGACACTAAACTGTGTAAAGTAATTAACACTGAAGAGGACAGTCTACTACTACAGAGGGATCTGGATAGATTGGAGGCTTGGGCAGATAAGTGGCAGATGAGGTTTAACACTGACAAATGTAAAGTTATGCACATGGGAAGGAATAATGCAAGTCACCCGTACATACTAAATGGTAAAACACTCGGTAACACTGACATGGAAAAAGGACCTAGGAATTTTAATAAACAGCAAACTAAGCAGTAAAAACCAGTGTCCGGCAGCTGCTGCCAAGGCCAATAGGATAATGGGTTGCATCAAAAGGGGCATAGATGCCGGTGATGAGAACATATTCCTACTACTTTACAAATCACTAGTCAGACCACACATGGAGTACTGTGTACAGTTCTGGGCTCCTGTGAACAAGGCAGACATAGCAGAGCTGGAGAGGGTTCAGAGGAGGGCAACTACAGTAACCTGAAAGATTATCAAAATTAGGGTTATTCACTTTAGAAAAAAGACGACTGAGGGGAGATCTAATTACAATGTATAAATATATCAGGGGACAGTACAGAGATCTCTCCCATCATCTATTTATCCCCAGGACTGTGACTGTGACGAGGGGACATCCTCTGCGTCTGGAGGAAAGAAGGTTTGTACACAAACATAGAAAAGGATAGAAAATGATTATTTACGGTAAGAGCAGTGAGACTATGGAACTTGTGATGTCTAAAACTCAAAAAAATTGGCAGAATTGTGTTTTTTTTCCAACTTTACTCCACAAAGAATTTTTTCCCCCATTTTCCAATGCAAGACATGGTAAATTAAATGGTGGCAAAATGCATCTTGTCCAGCAAAAAAATGTGAAAGGAAAAATAAAAAAGTTATGTAGGGAGGAAAAATCAAAAAGGTAAAAATGAAAATAGGCCCAGTCTTTAAGGGGTTAAACCGCTTAATAAACCCCAAACATGTGTATATATACACTGCTCAAAAAAATGAAGGGAACACAAAAATAACACATCCTAGATCTGAATTAATTAAATATTCTTCTGAAATACTTTGTTCTTTACATAGTTGAATGTGCTGACAACAAAATCACACAAAAATAAAAAAATGGAAATCAAATTTTTCAACCCATGGAGGTCTGGATTTGGAGCCACACTCAAAATTAAAGTGGAAAAACACACTACAGGCTGATCCAACTTTAATGTAATGTCCTTAAAACAAGTCAAAATGAGGCTCAGTAGTGTGTGTGGCCTCTACGTGCCTGTATGACCTCCCTACAACGCCTGTGCATGCTCCTGATGAGGTGGCGGATGGTCTCCTGAGGGATCTCCTCCCAGACCTGGACTAAAGCATCTGTCAACTCCTGGACAGTCTGTGGTGCAAAGTGAAGTTGGTGGATAGAGCAAGACATGATGTCCCAGATGTGCTCAATTGGATTCAGGTCTGGGGAACGGACGGACCAGTCCATAGCATCAATGCCTTCGTATTGCAGGAACTGCTGACACACTCCAGCCACATGAGGTCTAGCATTGTCTTGCATTAGGAGGAACCCAGGGCCAACCGCACCAGCATATGGTCTCACAAGGGGTCTGAGGATCTCATCTCGGTACCTAATGGCAGTCAGGCTACCTCTGGCGAGCACATGGAGGGCTGTGCGGCCCTCCAAAGAAATGCCACCCCACACCATTACTGACCCAATGCCAAACCGGTCATGCTGGAGGATGTTGCAGGCAGCAGAACCTTCTCCACAGCATCTCAAGACTCTGTCACGTCTGTCACATGTGCTCAGTGTGAACCTGCTTTCATCTGGGAAGAGCACAGGGCGCCAGGGGTGAATTTGCCAATCTTGGTGTTCTCTGGCAAATGCCAAATGTCCTGCACGGTGTTGGGCTGTAAGCACAACCCCCACCTGTGGATTTTGGGCCCTCATATCACCCTCATGGAGTCTGTTTCTGACCGTTTGAGCAGACACATGCACATTTGTGGCCTGCTGGAGGTCATTTTGCAGGGCTCTGGCAGTGCTCCTCCTGTTCCTCCTTGCACAAAGGCGGAGGTATCGGTCCTGCTGCTGGGTTGTTGCCCTCCTACGGCCTCCTCCACATCTCCTGATGTACTGGCCTGTCTCCTGGTAGCGCCTCCATGCTCTGGACACTACGCTGACAGACACAGCAAACCTTCTTGCCACAGCTCGCATTGATGTGCCATCCTGGATAAGCTGCACTACCTGAGCCACTTGTGTGGGTTGTAGACTCCGTCTCATGCGGTAACTAGAGTGAAAGCACAGCCAGCATTCAAAAGTGACCAAAACATCAGCCAGGAAGCATAGGAACTGAGAAGTGTCTCTGGTCACCACCTGCAGAACCACTCCTTTATTGGGGGTGTCTTGCTAATTGCCTATAATTTCCACCTGTTGTCTATCCCATTTGCACAACAGCATGTGAAATTGATTGTCACTCAGTGTTGCTTCCTAAGTGGACAGTTTGATTTCACAGAAGTGTGATTGACTTGGAGTTACATTGTGTTGTTTAAGTGTTCCCTTTATTTTTTTGAGCAGTGTATATATATATATATATATATATATATATATACATCCTATTCTATCCCTATAATCTTCTTATACTGTTCCTATGACAGTACATCAGTGGCTTATGTCTGCAGACTCTTCCCTGCCTGCTGTCCCCTGGCTTGGCTCAAAGGCTGACAGACAGCCTTTATCAGCCAATAAGGGCAAGCCCCCCTACCCGTAGTTTCCTCCCAGAGTCCTGTAACCATCCTTTTTACTTCCTCATGATTTTTATCACCAACATGGACAGTAAAATGGCAATAGTCATTTAATGTAATTCATCCAAATTGAATGAGAAACGCTTAAGCTTTGTTTGTCAGACAAATTTTTGTATAATTCGTAACAAAGTTTAATTATAATCGATTCGAATGACCGGCAGCAAGAACTTCGGCTGGCTGGAGCAAAATATGGTAGTGGTAGTGGCCCTTATCAGATATGTGACGTTCTACTCCCCCTGGGGTCAGTGGGATGAAGGAGAGGCACCCTATTGTCACGGATGCGGTGTGGGTGGAAAACTCAACACCGAGCACAGGAGGGAAGGGGAAAGGAACGAGGCCTGGAAACTAGGGTAAAGGAGAAGGTCACCTCCTAGAACAACCCTAATCCAAGTCCTGACTAACTATCAGTATGAACTGACCTTGATGGTAGGAAAGTTCATACACAGGAATCTAGAGCTCTAACACACCCTGTAGGGCCCTGGTATAGTGACAGGAATTGAGACAACCTATTCCTCCACCAGAAGGATGAACAGGATTCTCCCTCAGGCTGGATACAACAGACAGGGGAATACAACAAACAAAATGCAAATATGAAAGACGACACTTAATTTCACAGGGAGCAAAGGCAGCGCCAGGAGCTCAACCGAGAACCAACAACTAGCTAGCCCAGAGTCCATAAACTGGAGCAATAAACCGCACCCCTAGAAGGGGTTAGGAGTAATAAATAGGGGAAGTTAAATGACCAAACCAATAACACATACCAGATGTGTGGTCATTACCAAAACAACACAGACACAAATGATCCACAAGGAACCATTTAGATTAACCCACGTGTTGCCAGTCTCTCTGATCTCCTGGCCCCTGCCACGGGAGTGTCTGTGACACCCATATTCCCTTGGGGCTCTCACTGTGGCTAGTGATTGTGTCTGATGGTAATTTGAGTGTATGTCTGATGTTAAATGTGGGTGCAAGGCTTGAAAATGATGGAATGAGTGAGTGGTGTTAGGAGAGTCAGTAGCCTGGCCATATTGAATTTACCTTATTTTTCGCTTTATAAGATGCACCCGATGATAAGGCGTACCCCAGATTTTAGAGGAGGAAAATAAGAAAAAAATATTTTTCATCAGATCTCATATCTAGAGATGAGCGTATTTTTCAAAAATTCGATTCGCCGGTTTGCCTAATTTTTTCGTAAAAATTCGGTTTGATCCAAATATATTCACGGCGAATTGCATTAAAAAACAGCTATTTCCTGGATGCAGAAAGCCTTTTTAGTGGTGTAAAACACTATGCCTTGCAGTAACAAGCATTGGGAGTCTGCTATGGTAGTGAAATAACAATGTGAGTCCATATGACATGCAGATGACAGGCGTCGCTCTTAGAATCACTGCATACTTCACTTATTTGGGCAGTAACAGGACCAAAACTGACCAAATAACTCAAGTATGAACTCAGTCTTACAGGTCGATGTTAGCACCAAGAAGAAGTGCACTCCTTTTACACCATCGTCAGCTGATTCCACATAGATGTCTACAGAACCTGTTCTATTAAACGCTTATACAAGTAGAGCCCCCCGACAGAGTGGAGAGGGTGTCAGCAGTAAGTTTGTGTTGATGGCACTAATTAATTTGCTCTTCCTCTGATCCGTCAGAACAATAAGCCACAAAAAACGGATCCTGTCTGTGGAGCATCTGCCTTCACTCGGTCAGCATTTGCTCAATAATCTCTCAGTATTGCTAATGCCAAAAAGCAGGAGTGGATCCAAAACAGAGATGACACGTGAATGGAATATTTGCATGACTTATGTGTTTTGTACACACTCCTGCTTTTGGCTACCAAATCATAAGCCAATTCTGATGGGACCATACAGGCCTTACAGCTGCTACACAGACAGGATCCTTTGTGCGTCTCAGTTTTCCTCCCTTCTGACAGATCAGAATAAAGGTCAAATAAATGATGATGTCAGCCAGGCCGAAAGGCAAAATAGTTGCCCAGTAATAAAGTGGGGAGGGTGGGAACAGCATGAGAAGTCCACAGAGTGGCCCTATGACATAGTGGTGAGGTGGAAGCAGCACGAGGAGGCCGCAGAGCGGCGCAATGACAGAGTGTGGATGTTGCGGCAGCATGAGGAGACCACAGAGCGGCACAATGACAGAGTCTGAAGGTGTCAGCAGCAAGAGGATACCACAGAGAGGCACAATTATAGAGTCTGGAGGGGGCTGCAACATCAGGAGGCCGCAAAGCGGCACAATGACAGTGTCTGGAGGTGGCAGCAGCATAAGGAGACCACAGAGCGGCACAATGACAGAGTCTGGACGTGGCAGCAGCATCAGGAGACCACAGAGCGGCACAATGACAGAGTCTAGAGGTAGCAGCAGCATCAGGAGGCCACTGAGTGGCACAATGACTGAGTCTGCAGTTGGCAGCAGTATGAGGAGGCCACCGAGTGGCACAATGACAGAGTCTGGAGTTGGCGGCAGCAGCAACATCAGGAGGATACCACAGAGTGGCAAGGTGACATAGTATGGATATGGCAGCAGCATCAGGATACCACAGAGTTGCAAGGTGACATAGTCTGGAGTTGGCAGCAATAGCGTCAGGAGAAGGCCAACGAGTGGCACAATGACTGAGTCTGGAGTTGGCAGCAGTATGAGGAGGCCACCGAGTGGCACAATGACAGAGTCTGGAGTTGGCGGCAGCAACAACATCAGGAGGATACCACAGAGTGGCAAGGTGACATAGTATGGATATGGCAGCAGCATCAGGATACCACAGAGTGGCAAGGTGACAAAGTCTGGAGTTGGCAGACTGGAGTAGCGTCAGGAGAAGGCCAACGAGTGGCACAATGATCGAGTCTGGAGTTGGCAGCAGTATGAGGAGGCCAACTAATGGCACAATGACAGAGCCTGGAGGTGACGACAGCAGCATTAAGAGGATACCACAGAGTGGCAAGGTGACATAGTGTGCATATGGCAGCAGCATCAGGATACCACAGAGTGGCAAGGTGACATAGTGTGGAGATGGCAGCAGCATCAGGATACCACAGAGTGGCAAGGTGACATAGTATGGTTATGGCAGCAGCATCAGGATACCACAGAGTGGCAGGGTGACATAGTGTGGAGATGGCAGCAGCAGCATCAGGAGAAGGCCAACGAGTGGCATAATGACAGAGTCTGGAGTTGGCAGCATCAGGAGAATGCCAACGAGTGGCACAATGACTGAGTATGGAGTTGACAGCATTAGGAGAAGGCCACCGAGTGGCACAATGACTGAGTCTGGACTTGGCAGCAGAATGAGGAGGCCAACGAGTGGCACAATGACAAAATCTGGAGGTGGAGACAGCAGCAGCATCAAGAGGATACCACAGAGTGGCAAGGTGACATAGTATGGATATGGCAGCAGCATCAGGATACCACAAAGTGGCAGGGTGACATAGTGTGGATATGGCAGCAGCAGCATCAGGAGAAGGCCAACGAGTGGCATAATGACAGAGTCTGGAGTTGGCAGCATCAGGAGAAGGCCAACGAGTGGCACAATAACAGAGTCTGGAGTTGGCGGCAGCAGCCGCATCAGGAGAAGGCCACCAAGTAGCACAATGACAGAGCCTGGAGTTGGCAACAGTATGAGGAGGCCACCGAGTGGCACAATGACAGAGTGTGGAGGTGGCAGCATCAGGAGAAGGCCACTGAGTGGCACAATGACCGAGTCTGGAGTTGGTAAGCAGCAGCAGCATCAGGAGGATACCACAGAGTGGCATGGTGACCTAGTATGGATATGGCAACAGCATCAGCATAAAGAGACCACAGAGTGGCAAGGTGACATAGTGTGGATATAGCAGCAGCATCAGGATACCATAGAGTGTCAAGGTGACATAGTGTGGAGAGGGCAGCAGCAGCATCAGGAGATCTAAAAGTGACCCGGTGACAGAGTGGGGCGGTGGGTGGCAATACCAGTACCCGCTGACGAAGGTGGTTGAAAGAAGGAGCACTTGGCATCAGATGTGTGGCATCAGGCGGGTGGCAGCATCAGAGTAGTAGCTGAGGCACGTAGGCAGAATAAACCGGTTTCTTTTGTCAAAGTGTTGGTGTGGCACCATGGATGATCTAGTCTGATGCATCAGGCATTGGTGGGTGGAAATCCTGGCTGATCCATGCCTGATTCATCTTGACAAAGGTCAGTCTCTCCACATTTAGGGTGGACAGGCGAGTTCTCCTTTGGGTTACTATGGCAACCACCGCACTAAACACCCATTCTGATGCCACACTACTGGCCTGGCAGGACAGCTTTTCCAGGGCAAACTCTGCTAGTTGTGGCCACAAATCCAGTTGGCTGCCCAGTAGTCCAGCGGATCTTCAATGTGGGTTGGCAGGGTGCTGTCCAAGTATGCCACCAACTGCTAGTTCAGTTCCTGCTCCAGGTCTACCTGCTGTTGTTGGTGAGTAGTTTCTTCACTATGCGGGTGAAGAAAGCTACTCATCAGCGACTGTAGACTCAGGCTGCTGCTGATGGAGCTGGTACTGCTCCTGCCACCCCACCCCTCCCCAGCAGCGATGGCAGTGGAACGTGAGTGCAGAGGGCCCCCCCGGTCAGACCTGAGAGAGGATGGACGATGGTGCAGATAAGCAGCTGCCAACTGACTACATAGGATGTCTCTGTAGTAGGTTAGTTTGTCCTCCCTCTCAGTGGTTTTAAAAAGGCCCCCATTTTGGACCGGTAGCGAGGGTCCAACAAGGTGGAGAGCCAGAAGTCATCCCTCTGCTGCCACTACGCAAGCAAGTGAGCATGCAGCAGGCCATTTGTGCAAGTGACCTGGAGGCACTCCCTGTCTCCATCTCCACTGCATAATGCCTGGGTCTGGGTCCTTTGTCTCGTCTTCCTCATCGCCCTGTAGCTCCTCTGGCTGCTCCTGCTCCTCCTCTCATGTCCCCTGTGTAGAAAAACCACCCATTTGGCTACACATTGCCTTTGCTACAATGTCCTTGTCCCCCTCCTCCTCCTCTTTCAGTTCAGCCCCCACAGGGCTAATGTGGCCGTGAGATCTAGGCGCCACATCTCCATTCCCCTGACCAGCCAGATTTACCAGCATCTGTTCCAGGACAAGAAGCATTGGAATAATATCATTCACGCCAAATAAATTTTTAGTTTTCTATACAAATATGTCACTAAAGATTTTACCACAAATATTACTGCAGCGCTGAAAGCTGAATAAATTGTTTATCTACCGAAATACGTCAGTAAAGATTTCACCACAAATATTACTGCAGCACTGGACGCCGAATAAATTGCTTATCTACCAAAATATGTCAGTAAAGATTTCACCCCAAATATTACTGCAGCGCTGAACGGTGAATAAATTGCTTATCTACCAAAATACGTCAGTAAAGATTTCACCACAAATATTACTGCAGCGCTGAACGCTGAATAAATTGCTTTAGTAACAAAATACGTCAGTAAAGATTTCACCAGAAATATTACTGCAGCGCTGGACACTGAATAAATTTTGTTTTTCTACCGAAATACGTCACTAAAGATTCTACCATATATCACTGCAACAGTGAACGCTGAATATATTTAGTTTTTCTACCGAAATACGATACCAAACGCTTTCAGCACATATAACTGCAAAAGTGAACTGCGTATATCTTTCTCTTTTTGCACTGAAATAGGCCAGTTAAAGCTTTTATCGCAAATAACTGCAAAAGTGAACTGCGTTTATATTTCTCTTTTTGCACAGAAATAGGCCAGTAAACGCTTTTAGTGAAAATTACTGCAAAAGTGAACTGCGTATATATTTCTCTTTTTGCACTGAAATAGGCCAGTAAACACTTTTTCACGGTCCCTAAGGTGACTGGTGTCAGGAGACCAGGGAGACTGGCTGAGTGTAGGGGAATCTAACAGCCTCCTTGATTTCTCTTGATTCAGTGTTGATAGGGTTAATGACCACTTCCCTTTTCTCAGCTGTTGCTCAGTGATCATCACTTCTACCCTTCATTTGGGTTTGGCTGAGCTGGTGTGAGGTCATCTCTGGTGTTCCTGTTCGTCCATCTCTACAGAAGTTAAAGGGGTTATCCGAGTTATGGAAAAAAAAAACTTATGAAACTCATCAGGACATACATATACATTAGTTAAAGGGGTTTTGCAGTTTGTTTAAACCGACAATAAGCTGTTTGAGAAGGCAGCGGCGCTCTGGCCTTCTCACTGTTTACTGCTGGACCAGTGACGTCACGACTAGTATCAACTGGCCTGGGGGCGGGGCTAAGCTCCATTCAGAGGATAGATCATCAGTTTAAACAAACTGCAGAACCCCTTTAACCACCTCCGGACCGCCTAACTCAGATTTGCGTTCCGGAGGTGGCAGCGCTGCGCACAGTCACGCATATACGCGTCATCTCGCGAGACGCGAGATTTCCTGTGAACGCGTGCACACAGGATCGGAAGGTAAGCGAGTGGATCTCCAGCCTGCCAGCGGCGATCGTTCGCTGGCAGGCTGGAGATGTGATTTTTTTAACCTCTAACAGGTATATTAGACACTGTTTTGATAACAGCATCTAATATACCTGCTACCTGGTCCTCTGGTGGTCCCCTTTGTTTGGATCGACCACCAGAGGACACAGGTAGCTCAGTAATATGTTGCACCAAGCACCACTACACTACACCCCCCCCCTGTCACTTATTAACCCCTTATTCACCCTTGATCACCCTTGATCACCCTTGATCACCCCATATAGACTCCCTGATCACCCCCCTGTCATTGATTACCCCCCTGTCATTGATTACCCCCCTGTAAAGCTCTATTCAGACGTCCACATGATTTTTACGGATCCACTGATAGATGGATCGGATCCGCAAAACGCATATGGACGTCTGAATGGAGCCTTACAGGGGCGTGATCAATGACTGTGGTGATCACCCCATATAGACTCCCTGATCACCCCCCTGTCATTGATTACCCCCCTGTCATTGATCACCCCCCTGTAAAGCTCCATCCAGACGTCCGCATGATTTTTACGGATCCACTGATAGATGGATCGGATCCGCAAAACACATACAGGCGTCTCCCTGGAGCCTTCCAGGGGGGTGATCACCCCATATAGACTCCCTGATCACCCCCCTGTCATTGATCACCCCCCCTGTCATTGATCACCCCCCCTGTCAGGCTGCATTCAGATGTCCGTATGATTTTTACGGATCCACGGATACATGGATCGGATCCGCAAAACACATACGGACATCTGAATGGAGCCTTATAGGGGGGTGATCAATGACAGGGGGGTGATCACCCCATATAGACTCCCTGATCACTCCCCTGTCATTGATCACCCCCCTGTAAGGCTCCATTCAGACATTTTTTTGGCCCAAGTTAGCGGAAAATTATTTTTTTTTCTTACAAAGTCTCATATTCCACTAACTTGTGTCAAAAAATAAAATCTCACATGAACTCACCATACCCCTCACGGAATCCAAATGCGTAAAAATTTTTTGAGATTTATATTCCAGACTTCTTCTCACGCTTTAGGGCCCCTAGAATGCCAGGGCAGTATAAATACCCCACATGTGACCCCATTTCGGAAAGAAGACACCCCAAGGTATTCCGTGAGGGGCATATTGAGTCCATGAAAGATTGAAATTTTTGTCCCAAGTTAGCGGAAAGGGAGACTTTGTGAGAAAAAAATAAAAAAAATCAATTTCCGCTAACTTGTGCCAAAAAAAAAAAATTCTATGAACTCGCCATGCCCCTCATTGAATACCTTGGGGTGTCTTCTTTCAAAAATGGGGTCACATGTGGGGTATTTATACTGCCCTGGCATTCTAGGGGCCCTAAAGCGTGAGAAGAAGTCTGGGATCCAAATGTCTAAAAATGCCCTCATAAAAGGAATGTGGGCCCCTTTGCGCATCTAGGCTGCAAAAAAGTGTCACACATCTGGTATCGCCATACTCAGGAGAAGTTGGGCAATGTGTTTTGGGGTGTCATTTTACATATACCCATGCTGGGTGAGATAAATATCTTGGTCAATTGCCAACTTTGTATAAAAAAATGGGAAAAGTTGTATTTTGCCGAGATATTTCTCTCACCCAGCATGAGTATATGTAAAAAGACACCCCAAAACACATTGCCCAACTTCTCCTGAATACGGCAATACCACATGTGTGACACTTTTTTACAGCGTAGGTGGGCAAAGGGGCCCACATTCCAAAGAGCACCTTTCGGATTTCACAGGTCATTTACCTACTTACCACACATTAGGGCCCCTGGAAAATGCCAGGGCAGTATAACTACCCCACAAGTGACCCCATTTTGGAAATAAGACACCCCAAGGTATTCCGTGAGGGGCATGGCGAGTTCCTAGAATTTTATATTTTTTGTCACAAGTTAGCGGAAAATGATGATTTTTTTTTTTTTCCTTACAAAGTCTCATATTCCACTAACTTGTGACAAAAAATAAAAACTTCCATGAACTCACTATGCCCATCACTAAATACCTGGGGGTGTCTTCTTTCCAAAATGGGGTCACTTGTGGGGTAGTTATACTGCCCTGGCATTCTAGGGGCCCAAATGTGTGGTAAGAAGTTTGAAATCAAAATGTGTAAAAAATGACCAGTGAAATCCGAAAGGTGCTCTTTGGAATATGGGCCCCTTTGCCCACCTAGGCTGCAAAAAAGTGTCACACATGTGGTATCTCTGTACTCAGGAGAAGTTGGGGAATGTGTTTTGGGGTGTCATTTTACATATACCCATGCTGGGTGAGAGAAATATCTTGGCAAAAGACAACTTTTCCCATTTTTTTAAACAAAGTTGGCATTTGACCAAGATATTTATCTCACCCAGCATGGGTATATGTAAAATGACACCCCAAAACACATTCCCCAACTTCTCCTGAGTACGGCGATACCACATGTGTGGCAATTTTTTGCAGCCTAGGTGGGCAAAGGGGCCCACATTCCAAAGAGCACCTTTCGGATTTCACCGGTCATTTTTTACACATTTTGATTTCAAACTACTTACCACACATTTGGGCCCCTAGAATGCCAGGGCAGTATAACTACCCCACAAGTTAAACCCATTTTGGAAAGAAGACACACCAAGGTATTCGCTGATGGGCATAGTGAGTTCATGGAAGTTTTTATTTTTTGTCACAAGTTAGTGGAATATGAGACTTTGTAAGAAAAAAAAAAAAATCATCATTTTCCACTAACTTGTGACAAAAAATAAAAAATTCTAGGAACTCGCCATGCCCCTCACGGAATACCTTGGGGTGTCTTCTTTCCAAAATGGGGTCACTTGTGGGGTAGTTATACTGCCCTGGCATTCTAGGGGCCCAAATGTGTGGTAATGAGTTTGAAATCAAATTCTGTAAAAAATGACCAGTGAAATCCGAAAGGTGCTCTTTGGAATGTGGGCCCCTTTGCCCACCTAACCTGCAAAAAAGTGTCACACATCTGGTATCTCCGTATTCAGGAGAAGTTGGGGAATGTGTTTTGGGGTGTCATTTTACATATACCCATGCTGGGTGAGAGAAATATCTTGGCAAAAGACAACTTTTCCCATTTTTTTATACAAAATTGTCTTTTGCCAAGATATTTCTCTCACCCAGCATGGGTATATGTAAAATGACACCCCAAAACACATTCCCCAACTTCTCCTGAGTACGGAGATACCACATGTGTGACACTTTTTTGCAGCCTAGGTGGGCAAAGGGGCCCACATTCCAAAGAGCACCTTTCGGATTTCACAGGGCATTTTTTACAGAATTTGATTTCAAACTCCTTACCACACATTTGGGCCCCTAGAATGCCAGGGCAGTATAACTACCCCACAAGTGACCCCATTTTGGAAAGAAGACACCCCAAGGTATTCGCTGATGGACATAGTGAGTTCATGGAAGTTTTTATTTTTTGTCACAAGTTAGTGGAATATGAGACTTTGTAAGAAAAAAAAAAATTTTAAAAAAAATCATCATTTTCCGCTAACTTGTGACAAAAAATAAAAAGTTCTATGAACTCACTATGCCCATCAGCGAATACCTTAGGATGTCTACTTTCCGAAATGGGGTCATTTGTGGGGTGTTTGTACTGTCTGGCCATTGTAGAACCTCAGGAAACATGACAGGTGCTCAGAAAGTCAGAGCTGCTTCAAAAAGCGGAAATTCACATTTTTGTACCATAGTTTGTAAACTCTATAACTTTTACCCAAACCATATTTTTTTTACCCAAACATTTTTTTTTTATCAAAGACATGTAGAACAATAAATTTAGAGCAAAATTTATATATGGATCTCGTTTTTTTTGCAAAATTTTACAACTGAAAGTGAAAAATGTCTTTTTTTTGCAAAAAAATCGTTAAATTTCGATTAATAACAAAAAAAGTAAAAATGTCAGCAGCAATGAAATACCACCAAATGAAAGCTCTATTAGTGAAAAGAAAAGGAGGTAAAATTCATTTGGGTGGTAAGTTGCATGACCGAGCAATAAACTGTGAAAATAGTGTAGGTCAGAAGTGTAAAAAGTGGCCTGGTCTTTCAGAGTGTTTAAGCCATAGGGGCTGAGGTGGTTAAGCTTGATTTCTTAAGAGAAAAACCCATACTTACATCTTTGCATGGTTCTGTTATTATTGATTTGTTTACATGCTGCAGCAAAGCTGTGGGGGCTTGTAACAACAATGACTAAGCTCTCCCTCATGAATATTTGTGGGTGTGAATAATCTGACCTTCCCCTCACCCTGCTCTGCACATCCTAACAGTCACATGATCATCTCCTAGCTCACATAGGCAGAAGATGTTCCTGTCACATTGCAGATACTCTATATACAATATATATATATATATATATATATATATATATATATATATAGATGGTATATATAGATATATATGTATATAGAGATATTGATCGGTAAATATATATCACCATATACATATATATATATATATATATATATTGTGTGTGTGTGTATATGTATTTATATATATATATATACACTGCTCAAAAAAATAAAGGGAACACAAAAATAACACATCCTAGATCTGAGTTAATTAAATATTCTTCTGAAATACTTTGTTCTTTACATAGTTGAATGTGCTGACAACAAAATCACACAAAAATAAAAAAATGGAAATCAAATTTTTCAACCCATGGAGGTCTGGATTTGGAGTCACACTCAAAATTAAAGTGGAAAAACACACTACAGGCTGATCCAACTTTGATGTAATGTCCTTAAAACAAGTCAAAATGAGGCTCAGTAGTGTGTGTGGCCTCTACGTGCCTGTATGACCTCCTTACAAAGCCTGTGCATGCTCCTGATGAGGTGGTGGACGGTCTCCAGAGGGATCTCCTCCCAGACCTGGACTAAAGCATCTGCCAACTCCTGGACAGTCTGTGGTGCAACATGACGTTGGTGGATAGAGCGAGACATGATGTCCCAGATGTGCTCAATTGGATTCAGGTCTGGGGAACGGCCGGGCCAGTCCATAGCATCAATGCCTTCATCTTGCAGGAACTGCTGACACACTCCAGCCACATGAGGTCTAGCATTGTCTTGCATTAGGAGGAACCCAGGGCCAACCGCACCAGCATATGGTCTCACAAGGGGTCTGAGGATCTCATCTCCGTACCTAATGGCAGTCAGGCTACCTCTGGCGAGCACATGGAGGGCTGTGCGGCCCTCCAAAGAAATTCCACCCCACACCATTACTGACTCAATGCCAATGGAGGATGTTGCAGGCAGCAGAACGTTCTCCACGGCATCTCCAGACTCTGTCACGTCTGTCACATGTGCTCAGTGTGAACCTGCTTTCATCTGTGAAGAGCACAGGGCGCCAGTTGCGAATTTGGCAATCGTGGTGTTCTCTGGCAAATGCCAAACTTCCTGCACGGTGTTGGGCTGTAAGCACAACCCCCACCTGTGGACGCCAGGCCCTCATATCACCCTCATGGAGTCTGTATCTGACCGTTTGAGCAGACACATGCACATTTGTGGCCTGCTGGAGGTCATTTTGCAGGGCTCTGGCAGTGCTCCTCCTGTTCCTCCTTGCACAAAGGCGGAGGTAGCAGTCCTGCTGCTGGGTTGTTGCCCTCCTACGGCCTCCTCCACGTCTCCTGATGTACTGGCCTGTCTCCTGGTAGCGCCTCCATGCTCTGGACACTACGCTGAAAGACACAGCAAACCTTCTTGCCACAGCTCGCATTGATGTGCCATCCTGGATAAACTGCACTACCTGAGCCACTTGTGTGGGTTGTGGACTCCGTCTCATGCTACCACTAGAGTGAAAGCACCGCCAGCATTCAAAAGTGACCAAAACATCAGCCAGGAAGCATAGGAACTGAGAAGTAGTCTGTGGTCACCACCTGCAGAACCACTCCTTTATTGGGGGTGTCTTGCTAATTGCCTATAATTTCCACCTGTTTTCTATCCCATTTGCACAACAGCATGTGAAATTGATTGTCACTCAGTGTTGCTTCCTAAGTGGACAGTTTGATTTCACAGAAGTGTGATTGACTTGGAGTTACATTGTGTTGTTTAAGTGTTCCCTTTATTTTTTTGAGCAGTGCAAATATTTACTAAGCTATATCTCTATATACATATATTGATGATGTATATACACTCACCTAAAGAATTATTAGGAACACCATACTAATACGGTGTTGGACCCCCTTTTGCCTTCAGAACTGCCTTAATTCTGCGTGGCATTGATTCAACAAGGTGCTGATAGCATTCTTTAGAAATGTTGGCCCATATTGATAGGATAGCATCTTGCAGTTGATGGAGATTTGACGGATGCACATCAAGGGCACAAAGCTCCCGTTCTACCACATCCCAAAGATGCTCTATTGGGTTGAGATCTGGTGACTGTGGGGGCCATTTTAGTACAGTGAACTCATTGTCATGTTCAAGAAACCAATTTGAAATGATTCGAGCTTTGTGACATGGTGCATTATCCTGCTGGAAGTAGCCATCAGAGGATGGATACATGTTCTCATTCTGTTTACGCCAAATTCGGACTCTACCATTTGAATGTCTCAACAGAAATCGAGACTCATCAGACCAGGCAACATTTTTCCAGTCTTCAACAGTCCAATTTTGGTGAGCTCGTGCAAATTGTAGCCTCTTTTTCCTATTTGTAGTGGAGATGAGTGGTACCCGGTGGGGTCTTCTGCTGTTGTAGCCCATCCGCCTCAAGGTTGTGCGTGTTGTGGCTTCACAAATGCTTTGCTGCATACCTCGGTTGTAACGAGTGGTTATTTCAGTCAACGTTGCTCTTCTATCAGCTTGAATCAGTCGGCCCATTCTCCTCTGACCTCTAGCATCCACAAGGCATTTTTGCCCACAGGACTGCCGCATACTGGATGTTTTTCCCTTTTCACACCATTCTTTGTAAACCCTAGAAATGGTTGTGCGTGAAAATCCCAGTAATTGAGCAGATTGTGAAATACTCAGACCGGCCTGTCTGGCACCAACAACCATGCCACGCTCAAAATTGCTTAAATCACCTTTCTTTCCCATTCTGACATTCAGTTTGGAGTTCAGGAGATTGTCTTGACCAGGACCACACCCCTAAATGCATTGAAGCAACTGCCATGTGATTGGTTGACTAGATAATTGCATTAATGAGAAATAGAACAGGTGTTCCTAATAATTCTTTAGGTGAGTGTAGATATATATGTATACAGAGATATGGATCACTATATATATTTTTATATATATATATAATGTATATAGAAACAAATCTATATATGTATGTATAAGCTATATGTATCTAAGCTATATCTATATCTAAGCTATATCTATATCTAAGCGATATGACAGCTATATGTATCTAAGCTATATGACAGCTATATCTATCTAAGCTATATGACAGCTATATGTATCTAAGCTATATGACAGCTATATGTCTCTAAGCTATATGACAACTTTATGTATCTAAGTTAGTGTTTCCCAACCAGTGTGCCTCCAGCTGTTGCAAAACTACAACTCCCAGCATGCCCGCACAGCCAAAGGCTGTCCAGGCATGCTGGGAGTTGTAGTTTTGCAACAGCTGGAGGCACACTGGTTGGGAAACACTGATCTAAGCTGTATGACAGCTATATGTATCTAAGCTATATGACAGCTATATCTATCTAAGCTATATGACAGCTATATGTCTCTAAGCTATATGACAACTTTATGTATCTAAGCCAGTGTTTCCCAACCAGTGTGCCTCCAGCTGTTGCAAAACTACAACTCCCAGCATGCCCGCACAGCCAAAGGCTGTCCAGGCATGCTGGGAGTTGTAGTTTTGCAACAGCTGGAGGCACACTGGTTGGGAAACACTGATCTAAGCTGTATGACAGCTATATGTATCTAAGCTATATGACAGCTATATCTAAGGGCTAGTTTGAATGTGTGATGCCCGTTGCCGTATTGCGGACCACATTTGCGGATCCGCAATACACGGGCACCATTCAGTGGCCATTCCGCATCACGGATGTGGACCCATTCATTTGAATGTGTTGGCATATCCGGAGATGCGGAACGGAACACTACGGAAGCACTACGGAGTGCTTTCTGTGGTTCCGTTCCGTGCTTCCGCACCGCAAACAGACAGAACTTGCTCTATATTTTTGCGGAACGGAAGGATCGCGGACCCATTCAAGTGGTCCCCATGCGCCTGCCCCACAGACGGTGTCCATGCATTGCGGACCACAATTTTCGGACCACGGCACGGGCTTCACACGTTTGTGTGAACTAGCCCTAAGGCTGAGTTCACACCAGCGTTCAGCCTTTCCGTTCTCCTGCTCCGTTATAGAAGCAGGAGAATGGAAAGGAAGGATTCGGCACATAACTGAGCCGGATGGACCCCATAGACTATAATGGGGTCTGTTAGGTTTCCTCTCAGAGGAAGATTTTTGAAGTGGAGGTCCTGTGCATACCACTTTTGTCTCCGCTTCCAAAATCTTCCTCTGAGCGGAAACCTAACGGACCCCATTATAGTCTATGGGGTCCGTGGGCTCCGTCGGGCTCAGTTATGTGCCGAATCCGTCCTTTCCGTTCTCCTGTTCCTAAACTGAGCTATATGAAAACTATATGTATATAAGCTATATGACACCTATATGTATCTAAGCTATATGACACCTATATGTATCTAAGCTATATGACACCTACATCTATATCTAAGCTATATGACAACTATATGTATCGGCTATATGACAGCTATATGTATCTAAGCTATATGACAACTATATGTATATAAGCTATATGACACCTATATGTATCTAAGCTATATGACAGCTATATGTATCTAAGCTATATGACAACATATGTATCTAAGCTAAATGACAACTATATGTATCTAAGCTATATGACAGCTATATGTATCTAAGCTATATGACAACTATATGTATATAAGCTATATGACACCTATATGTATCTAAGCTATATGACAGCTATATGTATCTAATCTATATGACACCTACATTTATCTAAGCTATATGACAGCTATATGTATCTAATCTATATGACAACTATATGTATTGTTAAAGATGTGTGAATTTTATTCTATATTTTGCATCTCTAGGAATGTAATGAGTTAACTTTTTCTTTTTCAAGTGCCTCCCACCCCCCTCTTTGTTTCAAGACTGGAGAAGAGAGGGGGGGGGGGCAAAGAGCTGTGCTGTCAGAAGTTTCTGTTTTCTCATCCTTGTACAGGTGTATAGATTGTGGAGGAATGCATAGGCCAATTATCTGACTTGATGATATGTATACACTGCCTATAGAGAAGCACCTCCTTGAAGTGTCACATATGACGTATGCAGTATTATTGTTAGGATAAACGCCATTACAAAATGGCGACGATAACCAGATGTTTACATTAGTTCACATTCCAAAGTAGTGCCCAGTGCGTAGATGCCAGGGTGTTATCTTCTCTCTCTTATCTCTTCTTCCTTTTGAGCCAATGAAATAATGCCTGGGCCTCAGAAAGTACTGCCCTTTTCTGAAGATACATATACCACTTACTTTCTGTAATAAATTAGAGATTGCTTTGACCAGCTTCTGTGTCAGTGTCCAGTCTCTCAACCACGCGTGGATATTAACCCCCTGGGGGTACATTGATTTGGAGCACCAGAGTGTATCTCAAATGCTCTAATTTAGGGCTACTTTAACAGATGGCACCCCAGATGGGACCCCAAGGCGAAGGGAGCATCAACAGCCGACACACAAGAGGCCCCAGGACTTGACGAACGGCAGAGAGGAGATGGCCGGCTTTAATAGAACGGTAAGAATACTCTTACCCGCCTTTCTGCTATTTAGTTCGTCACTTCATGTTGGCTTAATCTGCTGTGAGGTGGTACCCATGTAAGTATAGTAGTCGGCTAATATGCTGAAAGCCTGGGGTCCATAGAACCATAATCTGAATTGATAGATCACTCTAGTGTGTATATGTTTTGTGTGTGTCTGTGATTTATCTGAGGAGTGAGTTGAGCACAGACGGTAAAACCACAGACAAAAGGGAGGGGACAATAACCTACTGGTTTGGAAGGGGGCGCTGTAGCGCCGAGGTGTGGGACAAAGTAAACTCTGGCTGACCTGGCCAGGGAGACGCGTGGAGCCACATGACCCTTAGATAAGAGAAGACTGCGGAGATATTCTCCACCTGACCTGACCTCAGGAAGATGCGTTGAGCCACATGACCCTTAGATAAGGGAAGACTGCGGAGATATTCTCCACCTGACCTGACCCCCAGGAAGATGCGTGCGGAGCCCGCCTGATCCCTGGAGAGGGGAAGACGTGCGGGGAGTCCCAGCTGACTAGTCAGATGTGATAGTCAGATTTGAGCCAACCAGAGGGAGGGTGAATCCTTTGTCTGTGGAGGAAAGGGTTAAAGGTGCCTCTTTACTCCTCTGTTTTGTGTGTGTCAGTCTGAAATACTGCTGTTAAAATGGGTCAGTCCCATTATTATGAAGAAGGAGAAAATACAGCCCCTAGCTAGTAGCGAGGGAAGAGGGAGATTATAGGATGTGATATTAATGGAGAATTAAAAGTTAAAATGTGAAAAAGAATGTTAGAGAAAGTGTGGCCCCGGACAGCAGGTCGCCCGGCTGGCAACAGGGATGAAAATCTGTAAGAATCTGTGAAGTTAGGGCTTACAGACTGTGGGCATCAGAACTCCTGTGATGTTGAGGGGGGGTTCTAATGAGTGAGAAAACAGAGCAGTGTCAGGATGTTAATTGATGGCACTAGTAAGAAAGAAAGTGCCCCAGTGTCTGCAATCAGAAAGGCTCTTGTATTAAATGTTCAGAAATGAACTGGTTAAGTTTTGTTACCCTAATAATATTTGTGTGTTTAAATAGGGAATCATGCAGAGTAAGTGATGTGTAATATATTATACAAGACGAAGAATTGTTCAATAATTTTCTTTCTTCTTTCCCAAACAGTGTAAATGTGGGAATCCAGCTTTTAACAAAATTACTGTATGATTATAACATGTATATTGTCTTCTTATAAGAGTTGACTAATCACAGTGTGAAGACCAGAAGACATTGGAAAACACAGCATAACAGTGACATAGAACATCAGCAATTCTGGGTGTGGTGTGGTTATCTGTTTCCAGGAAAGCTGTGTTTGTCTGTGCTGCAAGTTTTGGGATGAAACAAAGAGAACTATGTGGCTGGGTTGGTAGACATAAATGATTCAGTGGAATGTGAATGGGTGTAGCTTTGAGTTGTAGTTGAGTCGAAAATGTGTGAAGACTGATGGATGTTTTTAGCAGAAGCTGTGAATGCAATTCACATTTTATGTATAAGGGCGTGGTTATGAGCTGTTTGTGAAAATGAGTACATGAAAATGTGAATGCGTATGGAGTACGATATTTGTTTTTTTAAATAATATGCGCATTGAGGATTTTATTTTATTTTATTTTCCTTAGAAGATTTTTGTTTTTTTATTGGTGCCAACAGTGTTGATTGAGCTGTAATTTTTTTTTTTTTAAATTGAAGTCAATGAAAGTTTCTTATGGGCCCTTTGTGTGTTCATGTCTGTATTGTCAGATCTGTTTGTTTCAATGTTTGAAGTTATGTGTTACATGTTAAATGTTGTGCTAAACATCAGAGCTCTGTTCTAATGGACAGCTGGAACACTACTGACGGACAAAAGGAGGACCACAGCGTCCAACTGAAAGGGGTGGACTTAGATGACTCAGAACGGAGGGAGGAGGATAGGGTGGACATTACAGACAACGACAGCCCTTGTGCCCATCCCCTAGTTATAAGACACTCCCATGGAAGATGAGAAGTCCTGTTTTCCAGTCTATTAATTCCGCGATAGGAAAAGTTGGATACTTCTGTAAGCCAAAATGCAGAGTAACATCAAGCAGCATTGGGTGGTTCAGTGGTGCCAACCATAGGTAGTGTTCCTTTGGCATTGCTTCAGCCCTGATGTCAAATGCCTCATTGAAGTGAGGAAAAAGTAAGTCTGCCACCCTATAATGGTCCTGGGAGATGGGCCTGCAGAGTCTGTGGGACCCAGATCCCAGAAGAGAGAGTGTTGTGCTGTGTGTGGTACTCCTCGTCCACACCACACGAGAGGATTGTATTCTACATTGACCATGCCCGGATCACTGTCCGTCCCCACAGACACCCATGTTTTTTTTGTCATAAGGAAAAAACAAAGACAGATGCTTTTTATGCCTAGAGCTGGCAATTTTGTGTTCCCCCACACTGGGCCTATCAGATTATTACATTTAGATTGTATTGTTATGAAGTGAGTGGCCATGACTCAGCTGTCCTCACCCAACTGCATGGCCAGCAATAACACCCCGTAGCATATTATTCAGCCAGACTTGATCCCGTGGCGAGAGGTGCCCCTTTCTGCATAAGAGCTGTAGTAGTTGTACTAGCTATGCTTGATGAAAGCTCTGAGATAGTTCTGAACCACAAAGTGATGGTGATATTACATCTATCCTCATGAACGTACAATCCAAATGATTGTTTTGTTGCCCGTTATTTGAGAATGCAGTGTTCCATTTTGTTGCCTGACAATGTTGCTCTCCAAAGGTGTAATACTTTTGACCCAGCCACCCTGTTGCCTCTGGATCAAGGGGGAAGGGAAGAGTTAGGGCACCGCACTTTAAACTTTTCTTCCAGATTCAAAGGAAGAGGCTCCTGACTGTTTGCAGATGATGTCACAAGAGGTAGTGGGATTTGGTAAATCAGCCATTAGTTAATCTAGATCATGTGCTCTTTGTGGATGGATCGAGGTATGGCCAGGATGGCAGGTACTACACAGGTTGGGCAGTGGTGATTAAACGTGAACTACCACACATGTCTGCTCAAGAAGTGGAGCTAAAAGACTCTGAAGATGGCTTGCAGATATGCAGATGGAAAAACAGCCAACATTTACACTGATTCCAGGTGTGCTTTTGGGATAGGATAGCCCATGACTATGGGCCCATATGGAAAGCCAGAGACTCCTTGATCGCTTCAGGTAAACCCATCGAAAATGGGGAAGCAGTGAGGTCTCTGATGGAATCCCTCTTGCCACTAACATGAGGGGTGATGATAGCAACGAAAGGCCACTGTAAACAAATGCAGAGGAGGAAAAGGGGAAAGCCACGGCAGATCAGGCAGCAAAAATGGCTGCCAAATTACCTAAGCAGACCCCTGTCTTAAGTGGCCACAGTTCAGGTCCCTGAAATAACGCCTCCTGTCTCCCAAAAGTTCTAAGAGATCTTACAGAACCAGATGGGGAAGGAGGAAAGGGACTGGTGGATGGAAAAGGGGGGACTACAAATAAGAAGGGAAACTTTGCCTTCCCAGGTCCCTCTACTCCACGATGGCATAGGCAACCCATGGAGTGATGCACCAGACAAAAACTGCTATGTGTGATTTAGTACGTAGCATATGGTACGCCCCAGGGTTCAGCACTGTAACAGTCAGACATACTCAAGGATAAATGATTTGTGCCCAGAACAACGTGGGCAAGGTGGTTAAGGTACCCAAGAAACACGTCTTGCTTTTTGTATCTGTTTCAACGTTTGCAGACTACCTTCAACTACCCAAGGTGGGCATGTATGAGTATGTATTGATATGTGATGACTTGTTTTCAGGATGGCCAAAACCGTACCCAAAGAAGTAAAGAAGATTATGGCCGAAGTTGTGTGCAGGTATGGGGTACTTTAGATCATTGAAAGTGACACAGGTGTTCACTTCACAGGTGAAGTGATGCAGGAGATGATGAAGGTTTTGGGTGTAGGACAGGCCTTACATGCTTCGTACCATCCACAAAGCAGCAGTAGAGTAGGGAAAAGGAACTGAACGGGACACTAAGTTAAAGATTCAAAAGCCTTAATAGAGTGCCTGCTGGTAGCCCTCTTTTAGTAAGGTATACGCCTAACCGTGAGACAGGCCTTTGTCCCTATAAGGTACTTTTTGGGTCAGCCCCTAGGATAGGATTTTATTTCCCACAGCAGCTCCAGATGCAACATGGTTGTCTGACAGATTATGTGATCAGTTTTGTACAAGCATATGACTAAAGTACATTTTCGAGTTTTTGCTTCACTTCCAAGTTTTGATAAAGTACCAGGAACCCACCCACTTGTGTCTGGAGATTGGGTAGTAGTAAAAGAAACGTTAGAAAAGTCCTAAAACCCTGGTTTGATGGTCCATTCCAAGTGTTGTTGACCACAAGCACAGTGAAGCTCAAAGAAAAGCATAATTGGATTGATTTCAAGGAAGTGTTGAGACTGGTTTTCCCTTGTGTGACTGTTGATCATGACTCAAAAGAATATGGAAAATTGTATGAAAACTTTGGTCTAGTCAAATCAGAAGCACTGATGACCTCCAGTCTCCCCATGTGATGTCAACGCAAATTAGGGAAAGATCATTTGACTTCCCCGTGCTCAAATCCAGTGTCACGGGAGGCTGTTCACTAGGAATGGCTTGTCGTGGAAGCTGGTGAAGAGGAGGCGGAGCATTGGGACAGATGTTTAGGTTTAGGGAGAGAATGAAATTCAAGGGGGGACTGTTAAAGATGTGTGAATTTTATTCTATATTTTGTATCTCTAGGAATGTAATGAGTTAACTTTTTCTTTTTCAAGTGCCTCCCACCACCCTCTTTGTTTCAAGACTGGAGAAGACAGGGGGGGGGGGGGCATAGAGCTGTGCTGTGAGAATTGTCTGTTTTCTCATCTTTGTACAGGTGTATAGATTGTGGAGGAATGCATAGGCCAATCATATGACTTGATGATATGTATACACTGCCTATAGAGAAGCACCTCCTTGAAGTGTCACATATGACGTATGCAGTATTATTGTTAGGATAAACGCCATTACAAAATGGCGACGATAACCAGATGTTTACATTAGTTCACATTCCAAAGTAGTGCCCAGTGCGCAGATGCCAGGGTGTTATCTTCTCTCTCTTATCTCTTCTTCCTTTTGAGCCAATGAAATAATGCCTGGGCCTCAGAAAGTACTGCCCTTTTCTGAAGATACATATACCACTTACTTTCTGTAATAAATTAGAGATTGCTTTGACCAGCTTCTGTGTCAGTGTCCAGTCTCTCAACCACACGTGGATATTAACCCCCTGGGGGTACATTGATTTGGAGCACCAGAGTGTATCTCAAATGCTCTAATGTAGGGCTACTTTAACAGTATCTAAGCTATATGACAGCTATATGTATCTAAGCTATATGACAACTATATGTATCTAAGCTATATGACAGCTATATGTATCTAAGCTATATGACACCTATATGTATCTAAGCTATATGACACCTACATCTATCTAAGCTATATGACACCTATATGTATCTAAGCTATATGACACCTATATGTATCTAAGCTATATGACACCTACATCTATCTAAGCTATATGACAGCTGTCACGGGGTTCTGAAGGTGCACTTGGTCCCCCATTTCCCGCAGACCTGTTGCTTAGCTTTGGGAATGAGGATCTGTGCTTGACCTCATTCCCATTGCGGCTTTGCTGGCTGGGTGGCTCCCTGCTCCTAGTCTGCCTTGAGCGCCGAGCTGATCACTCAGTGCTCGACTGGTTGGTCTGTCGGTCATGTGGCGCTGGCCACGTCACATGACCCTCAATCCCCACTATAAATACAGGCAGCCTGCTGGTCACAGGTTGTCTGTTAATTTCTAGGTTCCTGGCTATTTGTTGGACTACTGAATACTTACCTGATCCTGTTCCCTGATGATCCTCTGCCTGCTCCTCCTGTACTGCGCATCCATCCTGGTATTGTGACCTCGGCTCCCACCTGACTACTCTCTTAGGACTCCTCTTGTACTTCGCTACTCTCCTGGTATTTGACCCCGGCTTCTCCTGACCATTCTTTGCTTAATCCGTTGTACTGCGTAGCTCTCTTGGTTTTGACCCGGTCCGTTCATGTTCCGTATTTTGTCTTGTCCGTCTTCCCTGCACATATCCTAAGTCAGGGACTGCCGTCCAGTTGTCCCCTGTCATCAGGACTCGTGAGGCAAGTAGGCAGGGCCAGGGGTGAGGGTGGAGAGCAGTGGTCACTACCCTTCCCCCTGTGTGTGTGTGTGGACGTGACCGTTACAACAGCTATATGCATCTAAGCTATATGATAGCTATATGTATCTAAGCTATATGACAGCTATATCTAAGCTATATGACAGCTATATGCATGTAAGCTATATGACAGCTATATCTATCTAAGCTATATGACAGCTATATCTATCTAAGCTATATGACAGCTATATGCATCTAAGCCATATGACACCTATATGTATCTAAGCTATATGACAACTATATGTATCTAAGCTATATGACAGCTTTATGTATCTAAGCTATATGACAGCTATATGTATCTAAGCTATATGACAGCTATATATATATATATATATATGACGGATAATGATTTATTTTGTGATGTTTCTGGGGTTGGTTTTGTTTCTGATGGCCAGTGGAGTAGGGCAATGGTAACTTGCTGTGGCTGCTGGCACTGGTAAAGATCGCCAGACGCAGAGACAGTGGAACGGGCACACTGGTGGATCACAGGGAGGGAGCGGGCATACCATTAAATCATTCCGCACGGCTGCCGGCACTGGTGAGGATCGCGCATGCGCGATCCCTCACAGGAGCCGCGGCAGCCAGAGGAGAGAGAGGTGGGCAGGCACACAAGGCTCTGACGTTTTCTATGCAGAGCCGGGACACTCCCTAAGGCAGGGAGAAGCCTGTACACGATACGTCACCAGCGGAGCCTGGTGGATGACATCAGGGGTCACATGACCCACATCGGCTGTGCAGAAACACGGTAGAATAAATTTTGTGAATAAATTACAAATGTATTTTAAATAATGTTATAAGCCACCGTAACATATATAGATATAACATGGACAACCCCTTTAAGTTTTGCGTTTGTTTGTGTTTGTTATATTCCCTGTTGTTGTATCTGGGCCTGAGACAGAGACTTCTATTTGTCCATCTGGGGAGGAATGGGTTGTCTCTGGTCCTTACCTTATTCCAGTGCCTTATAGGGAAATCAGGGCCTAGGTATACTGCATATGAATATTCCTACCTTCAAGCTATATTCATATTGATACGTAGTCAGGGCCCGAATTAGGAGGATCTAGGAGGTGACCTGTTCCTTCCCTAGTTTCCAGGCCCAGTTACTGTTCCCCTTCCCTCCTGTGTTCAGTGTGGAGTTTTCCCCCCCACACACTGATTGTGACAAATAGTGAACTGCATATATATTTCTCTTTTTGCACATCAATAGGCCAGTAAACGTATTTAGTGAAAATAACTGCAAAAGTGAACTCCATATATATTTATTTTTGTACTGAAATACGCCACTAAACGCTATCAACACATATAACTGCAGAAGTGAACTGCGTATATATTTCTCTTTTAAAGGGAACCTGTCACCGGGATTTTGTGTATAGAGCTGAGGACATGGGTTGCTAGATGGCCGCTAGCACATCCGCAATACCCAGTCCCCATAGCTCTGTGTGCTTTTATTGTGTCAAAAAAACAATTTGATACATATGCAAATTAACCTGAGATGAGTCCTGTCCCTGGACTCATCTCATATACAGGACTCATCTCAGGTTAATTTGCATATGTATCAAATCGGTTTTTTTACACAATAAAAGCACATAATAGGGTGGTAAACGCTTTTAGATCAAATAAATGATAAAGGGAACTGCGTATATATTTCTATTTTTGCACTGAAATAGCCAAATAAACGCTATCACCACATATAACTGCAGAAGTGAACTGCGTATATATATTTTTTTCTGTACTGAAATAGGCCACTAAACGCTTTCGCCACAAATAACTGCAACAGTGAAGTGCGTGTATATTTTTCTTTTTGTACTCAAATAGGCCCCTGAAGGCTTTTTAACATAGCACTTGCACCCCAATAACAAGAACAAATTGCTGGAAAGACAGAGCTGTATAATGGCTATTTGGATCCCCAAATAATCTTTCTCCCTGCACTAAGATGCTGTGAAGTGATTCCTCCCTATCCTTTCCCTGCACTAATAAATCTTTTTTTTTCCACAATGAGGTTTTTCCAATTGCTGTCTCTAGCGCCTTCTCACGTCTGTCCCTGCACTCAGAACGTATTTATAGGGCTGTGACATCACAGGGCTGGCTGGCTGCTGATTGGCTGCATGCATGCATGTCAATCAGGGTGATCCCGCCTTCACAGACTTCCTTTCTCCATGTCCTCACACGTGCAGCCGCCATTTTAGGAAAAATGCACCACAAAGCGCTAGAAAATTCACATTCGTTACAAATTAAATTTTTCATCAGCTTCGAATCACTCATCTCTACTGATATCAGATCCTTAGATCAGACCCACATAAATATCAGGACATCACATCAGACGCCCATATTAGCCCTCCATGTCAGTCCCCCAACAGACCTCAGAACAGAAAATACAAATGTGATAGCACTCTACATCCAGCATTCTCCCTCCATGCTGGATGAGGCATTGGTGTACATTTTGGCCAAAGTGTAATAAGCCACTCACCACGTCAAGGTCGCCTCTATTGAGGGGTCCCTAACACTAGTTCCTACCTGTTCATGGGCCATGACAGCCACACACCTCAGAACAGCCCTGTTTTTTTCAGACCCCATCAGACCTCAGATCAGCCCTTTTCTTTTAGACCACATCAGACCTCAGATCAGCCCTTTTCTTTTAGACCCCCATCAGACAAAAAAAAAACTTCTCTTAACTCTCTTGCGCAGCGGCTCGGGGTCCGGCAGTCTCTTTAGAAGTCGCACTCCCCTGTCTTCTCTGGCCCGCACTGCACTGTCACCTGACTGTGTGCAGCGTCAGGTCGTAGTGTGCGTACTACGTCCTGAGGCTGTACGGGGTCAGGACAGTGCAGCGCCGGCCCCAGCAAGAAGACCACAGAGGGTGAGTATCGGAATCGCTTCTTCCACACTCCCGGCACCTAATGCATACTAGTGAGCGCTTCCATAATGGAAGCGCTCACTAGTATTCGCTTTATAAGACGCACTGCCATTTTCCCCTATAATGACGCCCCCATTGCCTGGGCCCCTCAGATAGGTTCTACTCACCCCGCTCGTCGGCACCCACGTCGCTTATTATCCCTACACGGCCACCGCTGCATCTTCCCGTCACGCGGAACAAAAGATCCAGTAACGAGGTGAGCAGCTAACAGCAGGCTGCGACAGTGACGAGCCTCCCTAGCATCGGGGGTGACGTTAAAGAGGCTCATCCTCGCGGTGTCCTGCTATTGGCTGCTCCCCCTGTCACTGGATGTTTTGGGAGATGCAGCTGCAGCCGTGCATGGATCAGGAGGGACCAGGTGCCGGGAATCAGGGTAAGTATAACCGATATAAGGGACCCAGGCATTGGGGGGTCATTTTAGGGGTTGGATAACCCTTTTAACAAGTATATTTTTATTGTGCACCAAATAGGAGTTGTAGTACATTAAGCAATCTTCTGTACACAGTACAAGTTCCTCCAAGATATTCAAGCATGAGCTGAGCAAGCAGTTAGTACCAATAGTCGTCTAATTACCACTTCAGTGTCTAAAGTCTCTGGGGGAGATTTATCAAACTGGTGTAAATAAGAACTGGCTAAGTTGCCCATAACAACCAAACAGATGCCTAGTGTGTCTTATAAAGCGAATACTAGTGAGCGCTTCCATTATGGAAGCGCTCACTAGTCTGCAGGAGGAGGGAGGTGTGAAGCGCTGAGATCACTGTTCTCACCTCTTCTCTCTGGTCTTCTCCAGGCCACGCTGCACTATTCTGACTGCATACAGCACGGGCCCAGAGAAGATCAGGGAGTGAAGAATGTAGGGGAGACCGCTGAACCTGGACAGTAGCGATGGAGCAGGAGAGGTAAGTTATTTACTTGTTTATTTATTTTAAGGTCTGATCTGAGGTCTGATACTGGAGGGGGTCTGACACGAAGGTTTATTGGGAGTCTGATCTGAAGTCTGATGTGGGGGGGGGGGGGGGGGGTCTGATATAAAGCCCTGATCTGAGGTCTGATACAGGGGTCTGACATGGAGTTCTAAAGGAGGTCTGATCTGAGGTCTGATATGGGGGTCTCACATGGAGATCTAAAGGGGGTCTGATCTGAGGTCTTTTTTTTACTGGTGTACATTATAAGCGGGTATGTCTTGTACTGGCAGATATAAAGTAGTATTTTTGTGTACTGGCACACATTATAAGGGGTTATTTTTGTACTGGCACATATTAGGGGCATTTTTCTGCTGGCACACATTATAAGGAAAAGTATTAGTACTGAGGGTGTATGGGGAACATGATTACTAGTATGGGCACCATGGGGGCATTATTTCTATTGGGGCAGTGTTTACACTAATCACTGAGGGAGATAATTTTATTCTATTGGTGGGACTTTGGGGAGTCCTTTTACTGTGAGGGGCCACAGTATCAGCTTAGCACAGTTATTTTTGGAGGACATTATGATTACACTATGTCAGGGACACTATTTGCTGGGCACAGTTATTTTTTAGAGCACTGTGAGCCAATAATTCTTGAAGGGGGCACTGTCTGTGTGGTACTAGTATTTTCAGGGAGACTGTTTCTGCAGTATAGTATTGGGGAGCACAGAGGGCACAGTATTGGGGTGGCAGGATGGGATCTTCAGAAAGTGGGAGGATGGTAGAAAAGTAGGAAACTAAGATGTCCATTTGTCAAACTCTGCAGGGACAAGAGATGGCTGAAAGAAATCATCATGGTGGTCTGGTCTGAAAGGAGAAGACAAGGAAAGAGAATATCTACATCAGAGGACACATCACTGATGGTAAGAGATGTGTGGTGCTGTATTCTCCTGTATGTTTGTAACACTGTATGTCATGTTTTTCATGTATGTATTTTACAGTAATGCTGTAGGGAAGTGGCTAGGTTGAGAATCTGGCATGGAGGGGTGCCATTACCTCAGGCAGGAAAAAGGTTAGGTGCACCCCTGTCTCTTGCCACAAAGCATTGAAGAAGGGGGTGCGCCCAAGCTGAACTCTTGCATCAGGGCCCATGAGCCTTTAGCTGCACCCCTGATGAGAAGGGTGGGCCAGGATAGTTAACTATGGTTATGCTAAGCTCATACTAAGTACAAGGTGCGTTACCTTAACATTACAAAAAGTACAAACCAATTGCAGATACTCTTGTTGTACTGGGGTACTGCTCATTCTTATCACAGATGTATCAGAGCTAAGTTTGTTTTACTTGGAATAACTCCTGTGCAGTGGCATACCTCCAATAGAGGCAGACCACGCAGCTGCTATGGGGCCCCTGGGGGAAGGGGGCCTGCATTGAAGGATAAGCCCCGCCCATTAATTACAGTTGTATAGCTACCTGTAAAAAGAGAATGTAAGAAATGGAGGAGGAACTTTGGTGATGTCATCAACCATGTGACCCGTGCAGGAAGTCAAGGAATAGCAGAGCAGCAGAAGCCTGAAGGACCTTTGATGATGTCATGATCATGTGACCAGTGGACCCGAGGACTGTGAAAGACTTGTGGGATATGGCTGTGAGGGGGCGGAGCTTCTGTGTGGTGTCTGCTGGAGGAGAGGTTAGTGGTGTACTGGGATCACCCATATAACATCCTATAAAAGCTGGGAGTTGTAGTTCTATAATATTATATCCTTCTCCATGTAATTTAAACGTATGCACCAGTACAGTCTGGTAATGCTGGGAGTTGTAGTTCTCTCCTCTTATACCCCATCTCTGTAATGTTTACTGATGCCCCTGTAAAGTTCGGGTTCGTACCGAACTTTAGGATTTTTGGACCCCGGACCCGAACATTTCCGTAAAAGTTTGGGTTCGGGTTCGGTGTTCGGCGCTTTCGTGGCACTTTTTGAAAGGCTGCACAGCAGCAAATCAACAAGCGTCATACTACTTGCTCCAAGAGGCCATCACAGCCATGCCTACTAATGGCATGGCTGTGATTGGCCAGAGCAGCATGTGACCCAGCCTCTATATAAGCTTGAGTCACGTAGCGCTGCACGTCACTCTGCTGTTACAAGTGTAGGGAGAGGATGCGGCTGGACTTGTAATTTCAGGGAGAGCATAGGAGAGAATCTAACTCAGCGATCTACAGACAAATAGTTGTATGGGTGCAGGGCACTATCATTTTTCCCTGCCCTGAGCTCATTGACCAAAAAATACAAACTTTTAGAATTCTGTTAGTTAGGTGGGTAGCGGCGGTGGCCATTTTATGCATGCTCAGTGCACCAGCACTGCATCTGAGCTTTTGGGACATTGCAAATCCAAATTTTTTGGGGCAAACTACAACATCTAGATTAGTCAGTATGCAATTTAAGGTAGAAATACACCCATCATTTTCTGGGGTTTGAAAAACACACTCTTGACAAAAAACACTATTTTCAGGCCTTGCAGCATCAGCACGTGTGAAATTACAGGCTTATATACTGCTGTCAAATTCAGTTTTTAAACAAACACTCATTTGGGCACAAAAATTTTTGTTGGCAGCCTTTGATGCAGATGTCATTGTGAGATACACCCTTAATACATTTGGGTTACATTCAGAGATGTAGTCTCGGATGATGACGAAACACAGGTGCCAACTGCTGGGGCTTTCGAAAGTGTGCAGACCGACAAGGAGGGCAGCTGTGAAGACTGGGTGGAAGATGATGTGGAGGACGATGAGGTCCTCGACCCCACATGGAATCAAGGTCATGCGAGTGACCGATGTAGTTCGGAGAAAGAGGCGGTGGTCGCACAGAGCCACTAGGGCAGCAGAAGAGGGAGCAGGGTGCAAAAGTGGAGCTGCCGTCCTCTAGACAGTACGCCTCCTACTGCCCACCGCAGTAAGGGACCGAGCCCACCAAAGCCAGTTCCAAGGAGTTCCCTGGCGTGGCAGTTCTTCAGACAATGTGCTGACGACAAGACACAAGTGGTTTGCATGCTGTGCAATCAGAGCCTGAAGCGAGGCATAAACGTTCTCAACCTGAGAACAACCTGCATGACTAGGCATTTAAGTGCAAAGCACGAGCTTCAGTGGAGTAGACACCTCAAAAACCAAGAAATGTCTCTAGCTCCTCCTGCTTCCTCTTCTGCTGCAGTCGCGGCTTCTTCATCCACCTGGCACCCCACAAACAGAGGATCTGCCAGCAACACCAACACCTGGGTCACCAAGCATCTCCACAATGTCACACGGAAGCGTTCAGCTCTCCATATCCCAAACGCTGGAGAGGAAGAGGAAGTACCCCCCTCCCCACCCGCGATCCCTAGCCCTGAATGGCAGCATTCCTAAATTACTTGCCTTTGAAATGCTGTCATTCCGTCTGGTGGAGACGGAGAGTTTTAAAGGCCTTATGGCGGTGGCTGTCCCACAGTACGTCGTGCCCAGCCGCCACTACTTTTCAAGGCGAGCCATCCCTTCCCTTCACAACCAAGTAGGGGACAAAATCAGGTGTGCACTGAGCAACGCCATCTGTGGCAAGGTGCACCTGACTACGAATACGTGGACCAGTAAGCACGGTCAGGGCCGTTATATCTCCATAGCAGCACACTGAGTAAATGCAGTGGCGGCTGGGCCTGAGGCGGATAGCAGTTTGGTGCATGTCCTTCCACTATCGAGGATTGCAGGGCGCTTCAGTTTGCCTACTGTTGCTTCCTCATCCTACTCTGCTTCTTCATCCTCTACCAGCTCCTCATCCGGTCAGCGTAACATCTTTACCACCAACTTCAGCACAGCCAGGGGTAAACGACAGCAGGCAGTTTTAAAACGTATCTGTTTGGGGGACAAACCCCACACCGCGCAGGAGCTGTGGACGGGCCTTGAACAACAGATCGATGAGTGCGATAATGGGTGAAATCTCGTAGCAGCTCTGGGAATAGCCGGTTTGACGCACATCCCTTGCCTGGCGCATGTGCTGAATTTGGTGGTGCAGAGATTCATTAAAAATTACCTGACATGTCAGAGCTACTGCATAAAGTGCGGGCCGTCTGTGCGCGCTTTCGGTGTTCTCAACCTGCCGCTGCTCGCCTGTCAGCGCTGCAGCGTAACTTCGGCCTTCCCGCTCACCGCCTCATATGCGACGTGCCCACAAGGTGGAACTCCACCTTGCAGATGCTGGCCAGACTGTGCGAGCAGCAGCAGGCGATAGTGGAGTTTCAGCTGCAGCACGAACGAGTGAGTTGCTCGGCGGAACAGCACCACTTCACCACCAATGACTGGGCCTCCATGCGAGACCTGTTTTCCTTGTTGCACTGTTTTGAGTACTCCACCAACATGGCCAGTGCCGATAACGCCGTTCTCAGCGTTACCATCCCACTTCGATGCATTATTGAAAAAACACTCCTGGCAATGATGGAAGAGGATATGGCACAGGAGGAGAAGGAGGAAGAGGGATCATTTCGTAGGGTTTCAGGCCAGTCATTCCCAAGTGGCTCCGAGGGTGGGTTCCTGCACCCACAAACCCAAGGTACACAATTGTCCAGCCAGGGCATAGTTCTGGAGGATGAGGAGGTGGAGGAGGAGGAGGAGATGGAGGAGGAGGAACCATGTTCACAGCAGGGTGGCACTCAGACCAGCTCATGGCCATCAATGGTGCGTGGATGGGGGGATTCAGAGGACACTGACGATACACCTCCCACAGAGGACAGCTTTTCGTTGCCTCTGGGCCGCCTGGCACACATGAGCGATTACATGCTGCAGTGTCTCCGCAATGACCCCAGAGTTGCCCACATTTTAACTTGTGCTGATTACTGCTGATTACTGGGTGGCCACGCTGCTGGACGTACTGAATGACGGGTCTGCCCCCTTCAACTTCTGGGTTTCCAAATTGGGCACATGACCTGAGCTTGCCCTTTACGTCTTGGAGGTGCTGGCCTGCCCTGCAGCCAGTATATTATCTGAACGTGTGTTTAGCACGGCAGGGGGAGTCATCACAGACAAGCGCAGCCGCCTGTCCACAGCCAATGTGGACAAGCTCACATTCATTAAAATGAACCAGGCATGGATCCCTCAGGACTTGTCCGTACCTTGTGCAGAATAGACATGTATACCGACACTAAGCAGCCATTGTTATACTGCAGCACAATTGCTCATGTTTGTATTTTGGATATTTCACACTCTTTTGGAGTGTACCTTAATTTTACAAAATTAAATTAAAACCAAAAACCTGTGTTGGCTATCTTGTCCTCCTCCACCACTGCTTCCACCTACTCCGCTACGTCCACAGCCTCCTCAAACTCCTACTCCATATGGAACTCCACCTCATAAATCCATATTTTTTTTTTGTACGTGTTCTATTTTAAATCATTTCCCTACTTTGTCATTTACTTTTTCGGGTTAAATTAACCAATTTTTGGGAGTATAGTACCACTGCTATACCTAGTAGACCGGTAAAAAAAATAAAAAATTGTCAGTTACATTTTATGGTGAAATTAACAAATTTTGGGTTGTATAGTACCACTGCTATGCCTAGTAGACAGGTTAAACAAAAAAAAAAAATTGTCATTTAATTTTTCGGGTGAAATTAACCAATTTTTGGGTGTATAGTACCACTGTTATACCTAGTAGGCCGGTTAAAAAATAAACAAATTGTCATTTACATTTGGGGTGAAATTCACCAATTTTTGGGTGTATAGTACCACTGCTATACCTAGTAGACCGGTAAAAAAATAAAAATAAATTGTCTGTTATATTTTATGGTGAAATTAACAAATTTTTGGGTGTATAGTACCACTGCTATACCTAGTAGACAGGTTAAACAAAAAAAAATTGTCATTTACTTTTTTGGGTTAAATTAACCAATTTTTGGGTGTATAGTACCACTGCTATACCTACTAGACAGGTTAAAAAAAATATAAAAAATTGTCATTTACTTTTTCGGGTGAAATTAACTAATTTTGGTGTGTATAGTACCACTGCTATACCTAGTATACCGGTAAAAAAAAATAAAAAAAATTGTCAGTTACATTTTCGGTTGAATATCACCAATTTTGGTGTGTGGGGTGTATAGTACCACTGCTATACCTAGTAGATAAGTTAAACAAAAAAAAATTGTCATTTACTTTTTCAGGTGAAATTAACCATTTTTTGGGTGTATAGTACCACTGCTATACCTAGTAGGCCGGTTAAAAAATAAATAAATTGTCATTTACATTTTAGGGTGAAATTCACAAATTTTTGTGTGTATAGTACCACTGCTATACCTCGTAGACAGGTTAAAAAAATATAAAAAATTCTGTTATATATTCTGGTGAAATTACCAATTTTTGGGTGTGATGTACCACTCCTATAGCTAGTAGACCGAAAAAATATAAATAAATTGTCAGTTACATTTTTTGGTGAAATTCACCAATTCTTGGGTGTAATATACCCTTCCTCTACCTAGTTGACAGCTTAATAAATTTCATTCTTGGGTTGACATTATACAATTTTAGACGTGAATAAACACCTGCTCTGCATAGGTGACAGGGAATAAAATTTAATATATTATTCAGTAATTAATGTGCGCCACATCCTTTCATTCAATGCTTAAACGTTGAAAAGTTTTCGCACTTTTACACTTTAATACTTTGTCCCATATTTCAACTCTATAATTTTAAATTTGAAAAAATTAATCCTCCATTGGATGTGGTCTCTCTTTCTCACGCTCCCTCTCTGGCCTGGAACCCTGATTCCCCGTCACCCGTGATCACCATGGTAGGCGAATAAAAGTACATCCAAAGTTGATAGAGCAGATATCAAATTGGATCGTGAACATCACGGGGACGTGCGACATGGTGGGGCAGTAAGTGTGCACACGCCTAACACGAACTGACTGACAGGGGTCAGCCCCTGCAACTTCTGGGTCTCCAAATTGGGCACATGGCCTGAGCTTGACCTTTATCCCTTGGAGGTGCTGGCCTGCCCTGCAGCCAGTGTATTGTCTGAACGTGTGTTTAGCACGACTGAAGGGGGTTATCATAGGTTATATTTCCCAATGTTTTGGGGTGTACCCTAATTTTTTTTAAAAATTTCAAACCAAAAAGCAGTGTAGGCTACCTCCTCCTCCACCACCACCGTTTCCACCTACACCGCCACATCCACCGCCTCCTCCACCTCTTACTCCATATGGACCTCGTCCTCCTAGATCAAGATTATTATTTTTTATTTTTACGTATTTTGTTATTTAAAGCCATTTCCCTATCCACATTTGTTTGCAGAACAGTTGTCATGCTCTTAACCACATTTTGATGCCATTTGCAGCCCTCTAGCCCTTTCCATGACATTTTTACAGCCGTTTTAGTGCTCAAAAGTTCGGGTCCCCATTGACCTCAATGGGGTTCGGGGTCAAGTTCGGGTCAAGTTCGGGTCCCGAACTCAAACTTTTTTCCGAAGTTCGGCCGAACCCGTCGAACCCGAACATCCAGGTGTCCGCTCAACTCTACCCATAAGTCTGGCCATACTGGGATTATAGTTATTTCCTTTTAAAGCTATCACCTCGTACAACTGGATGATGCCCTATAACAATGTGGACATGCTGAAAGTTGTAGTCCTCTTCTTAGGCTGAATTCACATCACCGTTTAGTTTTCCGTTTTGCGTGCAGGATTTTTTTCGGTCTAAAATAACGGATCTTAGGCTACTTTCACACTCGCATTTTGGTTTGCGTTTGTCAGATCCGTTCAGGGCTCTCACACGCGGTCCAAAACGGATCAGTTTTGCCCTAATGCATTCTGAATGGAAAAGGATCCGCTCAGAATACATCAGTTTGCCTCCGTTCCATCTCCATTCCGCTTTGGAGGCTGACACCAAAACTCTGCCTGCAGCGTTTTGCTGTCCGCCTGACGAAGCGGAGCCAAACGGATCCGTTCTGACACACAATGTAAGTCAATGGGGATGGATCCGTTTTCTCTGACACAATCTGGCACAATAGAAAACGGATCCGTCCCCCATTGACTTTCAATGGTGTTCAAGATGGATCCTTCATGGCTATTGAAACATAATACAACCGGATCCGTTCATGACGGCTGCAGACGGTTGTATTATTGTAATGATTTTTGCAGATACATGACGGAAATGGCTCAGACGGATGCAGAATGTGCAGAACTGATGCTTGAAATACAGGATCTGTTTTTTCTTTATTTTTCTGTTCTTCTGACGGATCAGAAAGTAAACGGTGATGTGAACCTGGCCCTCTACTATCTTTGTGTAATATCCACTGGTATACAATAATAACATCCTGGATATGCTGAGAGTTGTAGTTCTCTCCACTTTTACCTCTCCCTGTGTTGCACCCTAATTTCCAATAATAAAAATCTGGTGCTGATGAGAACTGTAGTTCCCCTGTCACTATTGTGATGTTCTGCAGCAGCTGAGGTGTGTTCACATCTGTGTTGGTGACATTCACTGTTCTGCCGTCATAAGAGCACAACAACGAAAATCACAGTTCCAGATCTGGGACTTCATGGACGTCAACACCTGATGGATCACACTGACTATGATGAGATCTGACGGGTTTCCATCTGCCAGGCTATAAACTTGTGTCCAGCATTTATGACCTGACCTGTGACTGAGGCCACAATACAGATGGGATCAAAGCCTTATTTGTTCTCTAGTATTAGATTATGATGATCTGCAGCAGCTGTGGTGTGTATTATGAGGTTCTGCAGCAGCTGAGGTATGCATTATGAGGTTCTGCAGCAGCTGAGGTGTGTATTATGATGTTCTGCAGCAGCTGAGGTGTGTATTAGTAGGTTCTGTAACAACTGAGGTGTGAGTAAGGAGGTTCTGTAACAACTGAGGTATGTATTATGAGGTTCTGCAGCAGCTGAGGTATGCATTATGAGGTTCTGCAGCAGCTGAGGTGTGTATTATGAGGTTCTGCAGCAGCTGAGGTGTGTATTATGAGGTTCTGCAGCTGCTGAGATGTGTATTAGGAGGTTCTGAAGCTGCTGAGGTATGTATTATGAGGTTCTGCAGCAGCTGAGGTATGTATTATGGGGTTCTACAGCAGCTGAGGTATGTATTATGAGGTTCTGCAGCAGCTGAGGTGTGTATTATGAGGTTCTGCAGCAGCTGAGGTGTGTATTATGAGGTTCTGCAGCAGCTGAGGTGTGTATTATGAGGTTCTGCAGCAGCTGAGGTGTGTATTATGAGGTTCTACAGCAGCTGAGGTGTGTATTATAATGTTCTGCAGCAGCTGAGGTGTGTATTATGAGGTTCTACAGCAGCTGAGGTGTTTATTAGGAGGTTCTGCAGCTGCTGAGGTGTGTATTATGAGGTTTTGCAGCAGCTGAGATGTGTATTATGAGGTTTTGCAGCAGCTGAGGTGGTATTAGGAGGTTCTGCAGCAGCTGAGGTATGTATTATGAGGTTCTGCAGCAGCTCAGGTGTTTATTAGTAGGTTCTGCAGCAGCTGAGGTGTGTATTATGATGTTCTGCAGCAGCTGAGGTGTTTATTAGTAGGTTCTGCAGCAGCTGAGATGTGTATTATGATGTTCTGCAGCAGCTGAGGTGTTTATTAAGAGGTTCTGCAGCAGCTAAGATGTGTATTAGGAGGTTCTGCAGCAGCTGAGGTGTTTATTAGGAGGTTCTGCAGCAGCTGAGGTGTTTATTAGGAGGTTCTGCAGCAGCTAAGATGTGTATTAGGAGGTTCTGCATCAGCTGAGGTGTGTATTATGAGGTTCTGCAGCAGCTGAGGTGTGTATTAGGAGGTTCTGCAGCAGCTCAGGTGTTTATTAGTAGGTTCTGCAGCAGCTGAGGTGTTTATTAGGAGGTTCTGCAGCAGCTAAGATGTGTATTAGGAGGTTCTGCAGCAGCTGAGGTGTTTATTAGAAGGTTCTGCAGCAGCTGAGGTGTTTATTAGGAGGTTCTGCAGCAGCTAAGATGTGTATTAGGAGGTTCTGCAGCAGCTGAGGTGTTTATTAGGAGGTTCTGCAGCAGCTGAGGTGTTTATTAGGAGGTTCTGCAGCAGCTAAGATGTGTATTAGGAGGTTCTGCAGCAGCTGAGGTGTGTATTAGTAGGTTCTGCAGCAGCTGAGGGGTGTATTAGGAGGTTCTGCAGCAGTCAGAGAAATATCATTTGTGACTGGATTAAATCCTTTTGTTTTCTGTGTCTGCACTTTGTAGAATGCCCCTGTCCTGTTCCTCTGACAGCACACGTCGCACTGTGACCTGACTGACCAGTCCGGACCTGACCTGATCCAGCAGCGTCACCAGTCCAGACTCCAGACCATTTCAGCGAAGATCTGCCCCAGGCCCTGACCGCGTTCTGCCAGCAGCACAAACAGTAAGTCAGCATTGTGAAGTAGTGATGGACGAACATCTGCCAGGACAGTTCGCGAACGCGATCAAATATTCACGAACCGCAAGTTCGCGGCGGGTCCCATTCATTTTAATGGCAGCGAACCTGAAAAACCTTCAGCTCATATTTACAGCCAAGAAATAATTACTAGAAGTGCACAAATAGTCCCACAACATGGACAGTGACATACCAGATGTAGTGTTCAAATTTGCGATCTCCATTCATTATTTTCTTAATGCAAAATATCGGCAATATAATTTTCGCGTACACATATGCGCAAATGCACTATAAAAAAAGTATATTGGTATATAACACCCCGCTTCAATCTGTTTTTTTGGGGGGGGACTGGTATATCACACCAGTAGAAATTATTTGTTCCAATAACGCTTGTCCCGCTATATACCTGCAGTATCGCAGCAGAACCGCACAATACAAATGCACTATAATATACTTTCTAACATAGAAAGTATATTATAACATTGTACAAGGAAGGCAATCCATTAGAATATACAGAAAGATAAAACGTAACCTTTAATAATTTTACTATGAGGGTCCATTCACACGTCCGTAAGTGTTTTGCGGATCCGCAAAACACGGACACCGGCAATGTGCATTCCGCAATTTGTGGACCGCACATCACCGGCACTATAATAGAAAATGCTTAATCTTGTCAAGAATAGGACATGTTCTATTTTTTGGCGGAAACGGATCTGCAAATGCGGAAGTGGAGATCCGCAAATGCGGATGCGTACAGCACATTCTGGCCCCATTGAAAATGAATGGGTCTGCACCCGTTCCGCAAAATTGCGGAACGGATGCGGACCCTTTTTGAGGACTTGTGAATGGAAAAGATATCCCTCAAAATGAAAATAAATTAAATTATTAAAGTTAAGCAAAAAGCATAGATGTGGTCGGCAATAACAAGTGCTCGGTGGCACCAAATCAGGTGCTCGGCGGCACCAAATCAGAAACCATATGTCCTACCACAATCCGGAGGGTTCCAGTGCACATCGATGAATCCAGGAGGGAAAGTAAAACTCATCCATCCCTGGGTTAGATGATGATGTGGTATTGAAGGACAGGGTGGGCAAAGAACTGTCCCTGATATTGCCCTACAGGGGGGTGCTATTCTGGCCCTGATAGCCTAACCACAGACCACCCGCCCTGATAAGAGCGACCCCGTCTGGAACCTTACCCTATATAAAAATGGCCCTAGTAAGCCCCTAGCCCCTAGGCCCCTGACTTCTAGGTAATCACTATATAGATCTATGTGTTTTTGACTCATTATAAAAGTATATTATAAGTATATCGCACCCCTCTGTCTATCACACATATCGATAGCACACCTATACTAGTGCTTAAAAGGACTTTTGTGGCCCTATTAGCTAGCGTTTGGTGTCCATAAGGCTAAATGCACACGATCAGGATTGCACGCGGATTTATACAATTTATTCTATGAGAATTTGAAATTCTCAGTGCACACGATGCAGATTTTTTCCGCGCAGATTTTATTCATTCACTTAGTAAAATCCGCAAGCGGAATATCCGCACCGAAACTGCACCAAATCCGCACTCAATTCCGCATGCAAATCTGCACCAATTGATGCGGATTGACTGCACAGATTTGCCTGCGAACACTTGCGGATTTCAGTGCGGAAGCTCCACACATGAATCCTGAACGTGTGCATGTACCCCTACTCCACACAACAACCTCTCCCTACACTGGCAAAACACTGACTGCAAAATGGCGGCCAGATCAGGTTTATTTATAAGGTAGGGGGTGTGTCCATGTGCTGAAACATCTCAGTTGGCTGTCCTGTACCACCTGATGGATGTGTCATGGGTAGGGATGAGCGAACCCGAACTGTAAAGTTCGGGTTCGTACCGAATTTTGGGGTGTCCGTGACACGGACCCGAACCCGAACATTTTCGTAAAAGTCCGGGTTCGGGTTCGGTGTTCGGCGCTTTCTTGGCGCTTTTTGAAAGGCTGCAAAGCAGCCAATCAACAAGCGTCATACTACTTGGCCCAAGAGGCCATCACAGCCATGCCTACTATTGGCATGGCTGTGATTGGCCAGTGCACCATGTGACCCAGCCTCTATTTAAGCTGGAGTCACGTAGCGCTGCACGTCACTCTGCTATGATCAGTATAGGGAGAGGTTGCAGCTGCGACGTTAGGGCGAGATTAGGCAGATTAACTCCTCCAAAAGACTTCATTCTGTGATCGATCTGCAGCTGTGGATCATTGAAGTGCTATTATTGACTTGCTCACTTTTTTGAGGCTGCCCAGAGCGTTTTTAGATTACTTTTTTCTGGGGTGATCGGCGGCCATTTTGTGACTTGTGGTGCGCCAGCACGAGCTATCACCAAGTGTATTTAACCATCGATAGTGTGATTATTTTGTTCTATATCCTACATCAGCTGCAGGCTGAGCCTGTTTCACCGAAGTGCATTTAACCATCAACAGTCTGGTTATTTTTTGGCCATATACTACATCAGCTGCAGGCTGAGCCTGTTTCACCCAAGTGCATTTAACCATCAACAGTCTGATTATTTTTTGGCCATATACTACATCAGCTGCAGGCTGAGCCTGTGTCACCCAAGTGCAGTTAACCATCAACAGTGTGGTTATTTTTTGGCCATATATTACATCAGGGGCAAGTTGAGACTGTCACCCAGCGCCTAAAAAATAGACCTGACATTTCTATTCAACCAAATCTGCACAGTTTTAGCTGGTCAAGTTATTTGTAGTGACCGTAAAAGCAGACTTTTTGTTCTGGGTTGAAAAAGCATTCCCAAATTTGCCATTCTCAAAATAAGTAGTTTGTGGTATTTGAGGCCTACTTGAAATCTATCCCAAAAAGAAAATCTTACATTGAAGGTATTGATAGTGTCATTCAGAAAAACCTAAGACACACGCTAGCGTGCTGATAGAAGTGTCATTCTGTGATTAAACCTATAACTGTCACACAGCGCAAAAAAAACCAGGTCTCACATCTCTATTCAACCAAATCTGCACAGTTTTAGCTGGTCAAGTTATTTGTAGTGACCGTAAAAGCAGACTTTTTGTTCTGGGTTGAAAAAGCATTCCCAAATTTGCCATTCTCAAAATAACTAGTTTGTGGTATTTGAGGCCTACTTGAAATCTATCCCAAAAAGAAAATCTTACATTGAAGGTATTGATAGTGTCATTCAGAAAAACCTAAGACACACGCTAGCGTGCTGATAGAAGTGTCATTCTGTGATTAAACCTATAAGGGCTCATTCAGACGGCCGTATGCTGTCCGCAAAAATACTGAATGCTATCCGTTTTTTTGCGGATCCGCAAAAAAAATGAAACATGTCCTATACTTGTCCGTGAAAATCAGGACATGGCCCCATTGAAGTCTATGGGTCCGCAAAAATACTGAATGCTATCCGTTTTTTTGCAGATCCGTTTTTTTGCGGATCCGCAAAAAAACGGATAGCATTCAGTATTTTTGCGGACAGCATACGGCCGTCTGAATGAGCCCTAACTGTCACACAGCGCAAAAAAAAACAGGTCTCTCATCTCTATTCAACCAAATCTGCACAGTTTTAGCTGGTCAAGTTATTTGTAGTGACCGTAAAAGCAGACTTTTTGTTCTGGGTTGAAAAAGCATTCCCAAATTTGCCATTCTCAAAATAACTAGTTTGTGGTATTTGAGGCCTACTTGAAATCTATCCCAAAAAGAAAATCTTACATTGAAGGTATTGATAGTGTCATTCAGAAAAACCTAAGACACACGCTAGCGTGCTGATAGAAGTGTCATTCTGTGATTAAACCTATAACTGTCACACAGCGCAAAAAAAAACAGGTCTCACATCTCTATTAAACCAAATCTGCACAGTTTTAGCTGGTCAAGTCATTTGTAGTGACCGTAAAAGCAGACTTTTTGTTCTGGGTTGAAAAAGCATTCCCAAATTTGCCATTCTCAAAATAACTAGTTTGTGGTATTTGAGGCCTACTTGAAATCTATCCCAAAAAGAAAATCTTACATTGAAGGTATTGATAGTGTCTTTCAGTAAAACATAAGACACACGCTAGCGTGCTGATAGAAGTGTCATTCTGTGATTAAACCTATAACTGTCACACAGCGCAAAAAAAAACAGGTCTCACATCTCTATTCAACCAAATCTGCACAGTTTTAGCTGGTCAAGTTATTTGTAGTGACCGTAAAAGCAGACTTTTTGTTCTGGGTTGAAAAAGCATTCCCAAATTTGCCATTCTCAAAATTGTGGTGAACGGGAACAATGAGGAAAACATCTAATAAGGGACGCGGACGCGGACGTGGACATGGTCGTGGTGGTGTTAGTGGACCCTCTGGTGCTGGGAGAGGACGTGGCCGTTCTGCCACAGCCACACGTCCTAGTGAACCAACTACCTCAGGTCCCAGTAGCCAGCAGAATTTACAGCGATATTTGGTGGGGCCCAATGCCGTTCTAAGGATGGTAAGGCCTGAGCAGGTACAGGCATTAGTCAATTGGGTGGCCGACAGTGGATCCAGCACGTTCACATTATCTCCCACCCAGTCTTCTGCAGAAAGCGCACAGATGGCGCATGAAAACCAAGCCCATCGGTCTGTCACATCACCCCCATGCATATCAGGGAAACTGTCTGAGCCTCAAGTTATGCAGCAGTCTCTTATGCTGTTTGAAGACTCTGCTGCCAGGGTTTCCCAAGGGCATCCACCTAGCCCTTCCCCAGGGGTGGAAGAGATAGAATGCACTAACGCACAACCACTTATTTTTCCTGATGATGAGGACATGGGAATACCACCTCAGCACGTCTCTGATGATGACGAAACACAGGTGCCAACTGCTGCGTCTTTCTGCAGTGTGCAGACTGAACAGGAGGTCAGGGATCAACACTGGGTGGAAGACGATGCAGGGGACGATGAGGTCCTAGACCCCACATGGAATGAAGGTCGTGCCACTGACTTTCACAGTTCGGAGGAAGAGGCAGTGGTGAGACCGAGCCAACAGCGTAGCAAAAGAGGGAGCAGTGGGCAAAATCAGAACACCCGCCGCCAAGAGACTCCGCCTGCTACTGACCGCCGCCATCTGGGACCGAGCACCCCAAAGGCAGCTTCAAGGAGTTCCCTGGCATGGCACTTCTTCAAACAATGTGCTGTGGTTTGCACGCTATGCCATCAGAGCCTGAAGCGAGGCATTAACGTTCTGAACCTTAGCACAACCTGCATGACCAGGCACCTGCATGCAAAGCATGAACTGCAGTGGAGTAAACACCTTAAAAACAAGGAAGTCACTCAGGCTCCCCCTGCTACCTCTTCTGCTGCTGCCGCCTCGGCCTCTTCTGCTGCTGCCGCCGCCTCGGCCTCTTCTGCTGCTGCTGCCGCCGCCTCGGCCTCTTCCTCCGCCTCTGGAGGAACGTTGGCACCTGCCGCCAGCAAACATGGGATGTACCACCAACACCACCACCTGCGTCACCAAGCATCTCAACCATGTCACACGGCAGCGTTCAGCTCTCCATCTCACAAACATTTGAGAGAAAGTGTAAATTCACACCTAGCCACCCTCGATCCCTGGCCCTGAATGCCAGCATTTCTAAACTACTGGCCTATGAAATGCTGTCATTTAGGCTGGTGGACACACACAGCTTCAAACAGCTCATGTCACTTGCTGTCCTACAGTATGTTGTTCCCAGCCGCCACTACTTCTCCAAGAGAGCCGTGCCTTCCCTGCACAAACAAGTGTCCGATAAAATCAAGTGTGCACTGCGCAACGCCATCTGTGGCAAGGTCCACCTAACCACAGATACGTGGACCAGTAAGCACGGCCAGGAACGCTATATATCCCTAACTGCACACTGGGTAAATGTAGTGGCGGCTGGGCCCCAGGCGGAGAGCTATTTGGCGCACGTCCTTCCGCCGCCAAGGATCGCAGGGCAACATTCTTTGCCTCCTGTCTCCTCCTCCTCCTACTCAGCTTCCTCCTCCTCTTCTTCCACCTGCTCATCCAGTCAGCCACACACCTTCACCACCATCTTCAGCACAGCCCGAGGTAAACGTCAGCAGGCCATTCTGAAACTCATATGTTTGGGGGACAGGCCCCACACCGCACAGGAGTTGTGGCGGGGTATAGAACAACAGACCGACGAGTGGTTGCTGCCGGTGAGCCTCAACCCCGGCCTGGTGGTGTGCGATAATGGGCGAAATCTCGTTGCAGCTCTGGGACTAGCCGGTTTGACGCACATCCCTTGCCTGGCGCATGTGCTGAATTTGGTGGTGCAGAAGTTCATTCGCAACTACCCCGACATGTCTGAGCTGCTGCATAAAGTGCGGGCCGTCTGTTCACGCTTCCGGCGTTCACACCCTGCCGCTGCTCGCCTGTCTGCGCTACAGCGTAACTTCGGCCTTCCCGCTCACCGCCTCATATGCGACGTGCCCACCAGGTGGAACTCCACCTTGCATATGCTGGACAGACTGTGCGAGCAGCAGCAGGCCATAGTGGAGTTTCAGCTGCAGCACGCACGGGTCAGTCGCACTGCGGATCAGACCAACTTCACCACCAATGACTGGGCCTCCATGCGAGACCTGTGTGCCCTGTTGCGCTGTTTCGAGTACTCCACCAACATGGCCAGTGGCGATGACGCCGTTTTCAGCGTTACAATACCACTTCTATGTCTCCTTGAGGGGTCATTTTTAGCACTTTCAGGCCAGTCTCTTCAAAGTGACTCAGAGGGAGGTTTTTTGCAACACCAGAGGCCAGGTACAAATGTGGCCAGACAGGGCCCACTACTGGAGGACGAGGAGGACGAGGATGAGGAGGAGGTGGAGGAGGATGAGGATGAAGCATGTTCACAGCGGGGTGGCACCCAAAGCAGCTCGGACCCATCACTGGTGCGTGGCTGGGGGGAAACACAGGACGATGACGATACGCCTCCCACAGAGGACAGCTTGTCCTTACCTCTGGGCAGCCTGGCACACATGAGCGACTACATGTTGCAGTGCCTGCGCAACGACAGCAGAGTTGCCCACATTTTAACGTGTGCGGACTACTGGGTTGCCACCCTGCTGGATCCCCGGTACAAAGACAATGTGCCCACCTTACTTCCTACACTGGAGCGTGATAGGAAGATGCGCGAGTACAAGCGCACGTTGGTAGACGCGCTACTGAGAGCATTTCCAAATGTCACAGGGGAACCAGTGGAAGCCCAAGGCGAAGGCAGAGGAGGAGCAAGAGGTCGCCAACGCAGCTGTGTCACGCCCAGCTCCTCTAAGGGGAGGGTCAGCATGGCAGAGATGTGGAAAAGTTTTGTCAACACGCCACAGCTAAGTGCACCACCACCTGATACGGAACGTGTTAGCAGGAGGCAACATTTCACTAACATGGTGGAACAGTACCTGTGCACACCCCTCCACGTACTGACTGATGGTTCGGCCCCATTCAACTTCTGGGTCTCCAAATTGTCCACGTGGCCAGAGCTAGCCTTTTATGCCTTGGAGGTGCTGGCCTGCCCGGCGGCCAGCGTTTTGTCTGAACGTGTATTCAGCACGGCAGGGCGCGTCATTACAGACAAACGCAGCCGCCTGTCTACAGCCAATGTGGACAAGCTGACGTTCATAAAAATGAACCAGGCATGGATCCCACAGGACCTGTCCATCCCTTGTGCAGATTAGATATTAACTACCTCCCCTTAACAATATATTATTCTACTCCAGGGCACTTCCTCATTCAATACTATTTTTAATTTCATTTTACCATTATATTGCGGGGCAACCCAAAGTTGAATGAACCTCTCCTCTGTCTGGGTGCCGGGGCCTAAATGTGTGACAGTGGCCTGTTCCAGTGGTGGGTGACGTGAAGCCTGATTCTCTGCTATGACATGAATACAGATTCTGCGCTGACATAAGGCCAGATTCTCTGTTACGGGACCGCTCTCCTCTACCTGGGTGCCTGGGCCTAAATGTGTGACATTGGCCTGTTCCAGTGGTGGCTGACGTGAAGTTTGATTCTCTGCTATGACATGAAGACAGATTCTGCGCTGACATAAGGCCAGATTCTCTGTTACGGAACCGCTCTCCTCTGTCTGGGTGCCGGGGCCTAAATGTGTGACAGTGGCCTGTTCCAGTGGTGGGTGATGTGAAGCCTGATTCTCTGCTATGACATGAATACAGATTCTGCGCTGACATAAGGCCAGATTCTCTGTTACGGGACCTCTCTCCTCTGCCTGGGTGCATGGGCCTAAATGTGTGACAGTGGCCTGTTCCAGTGGTGGCTGACGTGAAGCCTGATTCTCTGCTATGACATGAAGACAGATTCTGCGCTGACATAAGGCCAGATTCTCTGTTACGGGACCGCTCTCCTCTGTCTGGGTGCCGGGGCCTAAATGTGTGACAGTGGCCTGTTCCAGTGGTGGGTGACGTGAAGCCTGATTCTCTGCTATTACATGAATACAGATTCTGCGCTGACATAAGGCCAGATTCTCTGTTACGGGACCTTTCTCCTCTGCCTGGGTGCCTGTGCCTAAATGTGTGACAGTGGTCTGTTCCAGTGGTGGGTGACGTGAAGCCTGATTCTCTGCTATGACATGAATACAGATTCTGCGCTGACATAAGGCCAGATTCTCTGTTACGGGACCTCTCTCCTCTGCCTGGGTGCCTGGGCCTAAATGTGTGACAGTGGCCTGTTCCAGTGGTGGCTGACGTGAAGCCTGATTCTCTGCTATGACATGAAGACAGATTCTGCGCTGACATAAGGCCAGATTCTCTGTTATGGGACCGCTCTCCTCTGTCTGGGTGCCGGGGCCTAAATGTGTGACAGTGGCCTGTTCCAGTGGTGGGTGACGTGAAGCCTGATTCTCTGCTATGACATGAATACAGATTCTGCGCTGACATAAGGCCAGATTCTCTGTTACGGGACCTCTCTCCTCTGCCTGGGTGCCTGGGCCTAAATGTGTGACAGTGGTCTGTTCCAGTGGTGGGTGACGTGAAGCCTGATTCTCTGCTATGACATGAATACAGATTCTGCGCTGACATAAGGCCAGATTCTCTGTTACGGGACCTCTCTCCTCTGCCTGGGTGCCTGGGCCTAAATGTGTGACAGTGGCCTGTTCCAGTGGTGGCTGACGTGAAGCCTGATTCTCTGCTATGACATGAAGACAGATTCTGCGCTGACATAAGGCCAGATTCTCTGTTATGGGACCGCTCTCCTCTGTCTGGGTGCCGGGGCCTAAATGTGTGACAGTGGCCTGTTCCAGTGGTGGGTGACGTGAAGCCTGATTCTCTGCTATGACATGAATACAGATTCTGCGCTGACATAAGGCCAGATTCTCTGCTATGGCATGAAGAGACTGATTCTCTGCTGACATGAAGCCAGATTCTTTGCTATGGCATGAAGAGACTGATTCTCTGCTGTCGTGAAGCCAGATTCTCTGCTATGGGACCTCTGTCCAATTGATATTGGTTCATTTTTATTTTTTTAATTTTAATTTTAATTCATTTCCCTATCCACATTTGTTTGCAGGGGATTTACCTACATGTTGCTGCCTTTTGCAGCCCTCTAGCTCTTTCCTGGGCTGTTTTACAGCCTTTTTAGTGCCCAAAAGTTCGGGTCCCCATTGACTTCAATGGGGTTCGGGTTCGGGACGAAGTTCGGTTCGGGTTCGGATCCCGAACCCGAACATTTACGGGAAGTTCGGCCGAACTTCTCGAACCCGAACATCCAGGTGTTCGCTCAACTCTAGTCATGGGTCAAAGTTCTTCATAATGTAAAAGAATATGGCGGGCGCGAATATCTCCATCTGTTCGCATGTTCGGTGAATCGCTAACACGCAAAGTTCGCCGCGAAACGACCTCCGGGCGAACCGCAAGGCCATCTCTATTGGGGAGGAGGTGAAGCAGGAGCAGGCACAGTCCATGGGGGAAGGCTAGGTACTCACTTGGGATCAGATTTTGGTATTCTGTTCCAGCATTCCAGCAGAATTCCAGAATTGCCAGATCCAGCATATGCTAAACACTGCTGGCACCTGCCGCATCCCATTCACAATCATGGAGTCCTTCGAGATCCCACATGCAGCGGTGTTTTGCCCTTTGTTTTTGCCAGAATCTGCAACGGAGGCTTCTGCGGGAAACTCTGCAGTAGATGTGCACGTAGCCTAATGGCAGTGCCGGTGCAAGGATTTTTGCCGCCCTAGGCAAAGATCCATTTTGCCGCCCCCTCATGTCACTCACTCACTGACAGACACACACTGACAGACAGACACGCACTCAGACACTCACTGAATGACGTACACATACACTCACTGACAGACAGACAGACACACACTGACAGACAGACACGCACTCAGACACTCACTGAATGACGTACACATACACTCACTGACAGACAGACATACACTCACTGACAGACAGACACGCACTCAGACACTCACTGAATGACGTACACCGAAACTCACTGACAGACATACTCACTGGCAGACACACATACACTCACTGACAGACACTCACTCACTGACAGACAGACACCTACACATTGAAACACACACACACACACACACACACACAGAAACTCACTGACAGACACTCACTCACTGACAGACATACTCACTGGCAGAAACACATACACTCACTGACAGACACACATACACTCACTGACAGACATACACCTACACACTGAAACACACACACACACAGAAACTCACTGACAGACACTCACTCACTGGCAGACAAACACACACATATACTCACTGACAAACATACAGACACTTACTGACCGACAGACATCCACACTCACTGACATACACTCACTCACTGACATACACACACAGACACTCAATGACAGACACACATACATTTACTGACAGAAAGACAGACATACAGACATACATACACTCACTGATATAAATACACAGACAGACACTCACTCAGTCAAACACTTAAACACTCCCCTCCCTGGGGTCCAGTGTGGTGCAGCTCCTCAGTCCTCCAGCGCGCCGTTTAGTATGCCGGGGCCGGAATGACATCATATTCCGGCATCACAGAGGGTGCACGAGGGAGGAGTGGGGAGCTGCTAGAACAGCCTCCCTTGCTGCCCGCCTCCTCTCCTCCGGTAATTTACTGGCAGAGCAGGCGCCATCAGGGTAAGCAAATGCCTGCTATGCCATATTTAAGAAGGACCTCCACTTCCTGGCCCCCCTGTAACGGCGCTGGGGGCGGCTCAAGAGCCGCTCGCCCAGGGCTGCAGCCCCAGTCAGGGGGAGCCTACCAGGGCACCCCCAGCAGGCCGGCGCCCTAGGTGAACACCTAGTTCGCCTATATGGTTGCACCGGCCCTGCCTAAGGGGTGCTATGGGTCACTCACAAGGGGGCCAAATTTAGATTCTTGCCATGGAGCCCAGTGATTTCTATGTACGCCCCTGCTCCTGTGCATATTATAATGTATATGGACCTACTGAGAGCTATACAACCACCAGAAGGTAACCTCCTAGCATGGTAGCTCAGCAGTCAGTACTTCATAGCACTGAGGTAATTTACCATTTTACATTGGGCATTATCTGCATAGAGCTTGTATGTTTGTTTTGTGCTTGGAGATGTTTCCTCCTGATACTTTGTCTTACATAAAAATACTGTAATCGGATTCAGAGGAGTTATAAATCATTATGAAAAACACTAGTAACATAGTAACATAGTACATAAGGCCGAAAAAAGACATTTGTCCATCCAGTTCGGCCTGTTATCCTGCAAGTTGATCCAGAGGAAGGCAAAAAACCCTGTGAGGTAGAAGCCAATTTTCTCCACTTTAGGGGAATAAAAAATTCCTTCCCGACTCCAATCAGGCAATCAGAATAACTCCCTGGATCACCGACCCCTCTCTAGTAGCTATAGCCTGTAATATTATTACGCTCCAGAAATACATCCAGGCCCCTCTTGAATTCCTTTATTGTACTCACCATCACCACCTCCTCAGGCAGAGAGCTCCATAGTCTCACTGCTCTTACCGTAAAGAATCCTCTTCTATGTTTGTGTACAAACCTTCTTTCCTCCAGACGCAGAGGATGTCCCCTCGTCACAGTCACAGTCCTGGGGATAAATAGCTGATGGGATAGATCTCTGTACTGCCCCCTGATATATTTATACATAGTAATTAGATCTCCCCTCAGTCGTCTTTTTCTAAAGTGAATAACCCTAATTTTGATAATCTTTCAGGGTACTGTAGTTGCCCCATTCCAGTTATTACTTTAGTTGCCCTCCTCTGAACCCTCTCTAGCTCTGCTATGTCTGCCTTGTTTACAGGAGCCCAGAACTGTACACAGTACTCCATGTGTGGTCTGACTAGCGATTTGTAAAGTGGTAGGACTATGTTCATATCACGGGAATCTATGCCCCTTTTGATGCAACCCATTATCTTGTTGGCCTTGGCAGCAGCTGCCTGACACTGTTTTTTGCAGCTTAGTTTGCTGTTTATTAAAATTCCTAGGTCCTTTTCCATGTCAGTGTTACCGAGTGTTTTACCATTTAGTATGTACGGGTGACTTGCATTTTTCCTTCCCATGTGCATAACCTTACATTTATCAGTGTTAAACCTCATCTGCCACTTATCTGCCCAAGCCTCCAATCTATCCAGATCCCTCTGTAGTAGTATACTGTCCTCTGTAGTGTATATATACAGTATACTGTCCACTGTAGTATATATATATATATATATAGTATACTGTCCTCTGTAGTAGTATACTGTCCTCTTCAGTGTAAATTACTTTACACAGTTTAGTGTCATCTGCGAAAATTGATACTTTACTATGCAAGCCTTCTACAAGATCATTAATAAATATATTGAAGAGAATAGGGCCCAATACTGACCCCTGAGGAACTCCGCTAGTGACAGTGACCCAATCTGAGTATGTACCGTTAATAACCACCCTCTGTTTTCTATCACTCAGCCAGTTACTTACCCACTTACAGACGTTTTCTCCCAGTCCGAGCATTCTCATTTTATATACTAACCTTTTATGTGGTACAGTGTCAAATGCTTTGGAGAAGTCCAGATATACGACATCCATTGATTCGCCGCTGTCAAGTCTAGAACTTACCTCCTCATAGAAACTGATTAAATTAGTTTGACATGACCGATCCCTCACGAAGCCATGCTGATATGGCGTTATTTGCTTATTTCCGTTGAGATGCTCTAATATAGCATCTCTCAGAAAACCTTCAAACAGTTTACCCACAACAGATGTTAAACTTACCGGCCTATAGTTTCCAGGCTCTGTTTTTGGCCCCTTTTTGAATATTGGCACCACATATGCCACGCGCCAATCCTGTGGGACATTCCCTGTCAGTATAGAGTCTGCAAATATCAGAAATAAGGGTCTGGCTATGACATTACTTAATTCCTTTAGGATGCGGGGGTGTATGCCATCCGGTCCTGGCGATTTGTCTATTTTGATATTTTTAAGTCGCTGTTGTACTTCTTCCTGGGTCAGACAGGACACTTTTAATGGGGAATTTATTTTTGCATTCTGCATGTCATCTGACAATTTATTTTCCTCAGTGAATACATTGGAGAAAAAAATATTTAACAGCTTTGCTTTCTCCTCGTCGCTCTCTGCGACTCCCCCCTCATTACTCTTTAAAGGGCCAACACCTTCAGCTTTATACTTTTTAACATTTATATAATTGAAGAACATTTTAGGGTTAGTTTTACTCTCTTTGGCAATTAATCTCTCGGTCTCTAGTTTGGCCGCTTTTATTTGTTTTTTACATGTTCTATTTTTTTCCTTATAGTTTTTCAGTGCTTCCGTGCAACCCTCCTGTTTTAGTGTTTTATATGCTTTCTTTTTGTCATTTATTGCTTTCTTTACAGTTCTGTTTATCCACATTGGTTTCTTTTTGTTCCTTAACCTTTTATTACCATACGGTATGTACCTCTCACAATGAGTTTTTAGGATGTTTTTAAAGATATCCCATTTTGTGTCTGTATTTGTGAGGACTTTGTCCCAGTTAGTTTGGCCTATGGCCTCTCTTAGTTGGCTAAATTTAGCTTTTTTGAAGTTTGGTATTTTTGTTCCTCCCTGTAGAAACGCTCTTTTGAATGATAATTGGAAGGTTATTACTTTATGGTCACTATTTCCCAGGTGTCCCCCGACCTGCACGTCTGTTGTTCTGTCAGGTCTATTGGTTAATACTAAGTCCAGTATGGCCGTCCCTCTAGTCGGGTCCTGAACCAGTTGGGAGAGTTAATTGTCTTTGGTTATAGCCACGAACCTGTTTCCCTTATGAGATATACAAGTTTCAGTTTCCCAGTCTATATCTGGGTAGTTGAAGTCCCCCATAATAACCACCTCATTATGATTTGCCGCCTCGTCTATCTCGTTTAGTAGTAGATTTTCTGTGGACTCTGGTATATTAGGTGGTTTATAGTAAACTCCTATTAGTAATTTATTGTTGTTTTTAGCTCCATGTATCTCTACCCATAGTGACTCCACATGTTCATGTCCCTCACTTATATCTTCTCGGACTGTGGGCTTTAGACAGGACTTTATATAAAGGCAGACCCCTCCCCCTCTCCGGTTTTGACGATCCTTTCTAAACAGACTGTATCCTTGTACATTAACTGCCCAGTCATAGCTATCATCCAGCCATGTCTCAGTTATTCCCACTATGTCATAGTCCTCCTCACACATCACTAATTCCAGTTCACCAGTTTTATTAGTCAGGCTTCTGGCATTAGTATACATACATTTGAGAGGTTTATGCATATTTTTTACCCTACACCTTTCCTTCTGAATTGTTCTAGTCCCTCCTTCCATTCCTCCCCCATTCTTATTACCTTGCCCCCGGTCTCTATCTGCACTATCTTCCCCTCCTATAACGTAATTACCCTCCCCCCCAGTCCCTAGTTTAAACACTCCTCCAACCTTCTAGCCATCTTTCTCCCCAGCACAGCTGCCCCTTCCCCATTGAGGTGCAGCCCGTCCCTACGATAGAGCCTGTTGCCGATAGAAAAATCGGCCCAGTTCTCCAGGAACCCAAACCCCTCCTTCCTACACCAGTTCTTGAGCCACTTGTTAATCTCCCTAATCTCCCATTGCCTTTCTTGTGTGGCTCGTGGTACAGGCAGTATTTCGGAAAATACTACCTTTGAGGTCCTTGCCCTCAGCTTTTGACCTAAATCCCTGAAATCATTTTTAAGGACTCTCCACCTACCTCTAACTTTGTCATTGGTTCCGATATGGACCATGACCGCTGGATCGTCTCCAGCCCCTCCCAGTAATCTGTCAACCCGATCCGCGATGTGTCGAACTCTAGCGCCAGGAAGACAGCACACTGTTCGGCGATCACGGTCTTTGTGACAGATTTCCCTATCTGTTCCCCTAATAATGGAGTCTCCCACTACCAGCACCTGTATGGCCTGCCCTGCTCTCCTGGTTCCCTGCTTACTGGAGCTGACATTCCCCTGACTGGCAGAGGAAGTGTCTGGCTGCAGCAGTGCCGTCCCCGGACTGACATCCCCCTCATCTGCCAAACGTGCAAACTTGTTGGGGTGTGTCAGATCAGGGCTAGCCTCTCTGGCACTCTTCCCTCTACCCCGCTTTCTAACTTTTACCCAGCTAGCTACCTCACTTTCCTCAGCCTCCTCTCTGTCACCCTCCCCCTCATCTACCCCAAAGAGTGCTTGCTCGGTGAGAAGCAAACTCTTTTGCAAATTATCAATGCCTCTCAGTGTTGCAACTTGCCCATTTAGAGACTCGATCTGCGATTCCAAACGGGTAATTTGCTCACATCTAGAACAAAGATATACACCCTTGAACTCCTGTTCCAGGACTGCATACATCATGCAAGATGTGCACTGGACTGCGTTGTAAATTGTGCAACACATACTAAATGGGGATTACAACAGTAAAAAAGTAAAACAGTATAAACGATTTAGATTTAGACCCTGTCTGCTGTAGTTGAAGGACCACGTAAAATTAAGCCAACAACACACAAGGAAATTATATCCAACCTTAGTTTCCAAACTCCTTTTCTTAAACTCCTTATTTTTTAACTCCACTTAATAAGAAGCCACTTAGTAGAGCAAGCCTCAGAAAGAGCAGGCTCTGAAGAGTATAAGTGGCTCAATTTATAGCACCTGGTTGCCCCGGGCACTTGCCTTAATTAAGCAGAGAAAAAAAAAAGCGATTTTAAATGCAAGTACAAGAATACAAACACTTAACTTTCAATGATCTCTGCTGCAATCCACACTCAGCCACCTGCAATCACTCCCACAAAACCACACACAGCTCTAGAACTCCTTATTTTTTAACTCCACTTAATAAGAAGCCACTTAGTAGAGCAAGCCTCAGAAAGAGCAGGCTCTGAAGAGTATAAGTGGCTCAATTTATAGCACCTGGTTGCCCCGGGCACTCGCCTTAATTAAGCAGAGAAAAAAAAAAAAAAAAAAGCGATTTTAAATGCAAGTACAAGAATACAAACACTTAACTTTCAATGATCTCTGCTGCAATCCACATTCAGCCACCTGCAATCACTCCCACAAAACCACACACAGCTCTAGAACTCCTTATTTTTTAACTCCACTTAATAAGAAGCCACTTAGTAGAGCAAGCCTCAGAAAGAGCAGGCTCTGAAGAGTATAAGTGGCTCAATTTATAGCACCTGGTTGCCCCGGGCACTCGCCTTAATTAAGCAGAGAAAAAAAAAAAGCGATTTTAAATGCAAGTACAAGAATACAAACACTTAACTTTCAATGATCTCTGCTGCAATCCACACTCAGCCACCTGCAATCACTCCCACAAAACCACACACAGCTCTAGAACTCCTTATTTTTTAACTCCACTTAATAAGAAGCCACTTAGTAGAGCAAGCCTCAGAAAGAGCAGGCTCTGAAGAGTATAAGTGGCTCAATTTATAGCACCTGGTTGCCCCGGGCACTCGCCTTAATTAAGCAGAGAAAAAAAAAAAAAAAAGCGATTTTAAATGCAAGTACAAGAATACAAACACTTAACTTTCAATGATCTCTGCTGCAATCCACACTCAGCCACCTGCAATCACTCCCACAAAACCACACACAGCTCTAGAACTCCTTATTTTTTAACTCCACTTAATAAGAAGCCACTTAGTAGAGCAAGCCTCAGAAAGAGCAGGCTCTGAAGAGTATAAGTGGCTCAATTTATAGCACCTGGTTGCCCCGGGCACTCGTCTTAATTAAGCAGAGTAAAAAAAAAAAAAAAAAGCGATTTTAAATGCAAGTACAAGAATACAAACACTTAACTTTCAATGATCTCTGCTGCAATCCACACTCAGCCACCTGCAATCACTCCCACAAAACCACACACAGCTCTAGAACTCCTTATTTTTTAACTCCACTTAATATGAAGCCACTTAGTAGAGCAAGCTAGTTCCAATACACTGTGCATAGGAAAAAATATTTAGATACATAATATAATACAAAAACCACAGCAACTAACTGGTTTCCAGGGAGAGAGAGAGGATCCGGATCACAAGGGCTTACACTCTACAAGGGAAGGGTGAAGGAAACAGTAGGGGGGGGGGGCAGAAGCTGCTCAGATGGTAATGTCATCTCAACAGGGTTATTATGGGTTGCAGGCTATCTTGAAGACAGGCAAGTAACTACCATAGCGGCAGACCATGCGACTGCTATGGGGACCAGGGCACCAGCGGGGCCTGTCTAAGTTAGGATTATCTCAACTTCTACTGTAGGTGAAAACTTGGTCAGGACTCTACCCTCTAAAGGAATATTTTTTTAGCAAATGAGGCAATGGAAAGAGGCAGAAACCCTTCTGTCCTGTGTGGGGGTCCTGGTTTGATCCTTGCTATGGGGCCCTTACTTTTCTATGTACGCCACTGCTTGAAGAGCTGGGTTTCAGGTTGCTTATGAAACAGCTGATGGGGGAGAGTCTGATGTGTGGGCATAGTGGTTCGCAGGTTATGGGGAAATCTTGGGAGATAATTGTGTTGAAAGCAAACAAGAGGATAGCAAAGAAGGAGGCAGGATCATAGACTATGTGGTAATGTACCTGGGAGGGGGCAGGCTGTGGACCAGAGTTTACGTGTGATGGGGTATCAGGACATCAGGTCAGAGTTGTATGGAGTTGACAGGTTGTGTACCAGAGTTTATGTTTCGGGAGGTATCAGAAGATGAGGTCAGAGATGTATGGAGAGGACATGTTGTGGACTGGAGTTTACATGTGTGGGGGTATCAGAAGGTCAGGTCAAAGATGGAGAGGATAGATTGTGGTCAACCCTTGAATGTTAATATTGTTAATATTTTGAACTAAATTTGCTGGGCAATGGGTGGCTAATGAAAAAGAGGCATAAGGGGGATACAAAGGAGAAAGGAAGGGAAAGGTTGATTAACTGGGCAGCAGAGGATGGATTAGTGGGATGCAAGTGTTAGATGGGAGCATGAGATGAGGGCATGTACTAGCGTGTTAGTTGAGCAAGGAGTTCGTAGGAGGTTGTAAGGATTTAGATCTGCGATTTGAAGGACAGGAAAATGTTATCAAGGCAGCGGACTTTTGAGACAGGGAGACAGCATTAAATCTAACCTAATACAAGTTGGTGAGGCTAACATAGAGTCAGTTTGGGTTACGTTGCAGTTTGCTAACCATGCAGTAACTCGTGTAGGTGTGATATATAGACCACCTGGTCAAGTTAAAGAACTAGATGATCTACTAGTTGAAGAAATAGCTAAAATGACAATGAAAGGAGAAGTTATCATTATGGGAGATTTCAATCTTCCAGATATAAACTGGAAAACCAAAATAGCAAGTTCTACCAGGAGTACAGATATTCTAAATTCCCTACTGGGGTTATCTCTACAACAAGTGGTTGAGGAGTCAACCCGGAGGGAGGCCATTTTGGATTTGGTATTCACAAATGGGGATTCGGTATATGATGTCATTGTAGGCGAAACCTTGGGATCTAGTGATCACCAGTCAGTGTTGTTTAATATAAGAACTGTGAAAGAGTCCCACCACACAAAAACAAAAGTTTTAGATTTTAGAAAAACAGACTTTTCAAAAATGAAATTAGTCATAAATGAGTCCTTATCAGACTGGAACGGATTACATGGAGTCCAGGAGAAATGGGACTACTTAAAAGGTGCATTATTGAAGGCAACAGAAAATTGCATTAGACTTGTCAGTAAAAGCAAAAAAAGGAAGAGACCACTGTGGTACTCAGCAGAAGTGTCCCAAATCATTAAAAATAAAAAGCTAGCATTTTGTAATTATAAAAAAAAACAGAGCAATGAAGATAAGGAAATCTACAAGATTAGGCAGAGAGAGGCCAAGCAAGTTATAAGAACTTCTAAAGCGCAGGCAGAAGAAAAACTAGCTCAGTCTATGAAAAAAGGGGATAAGACATTCTTCAGATATATAAATGAAAAAAGGAAATTAAAACAAGGAATAACTAAATAAAAAACAAAGGACGGAAGGTATGTAGAAGAGAATAAAGGGCTAGCCGACTGCCTTAATGAATACTTCTGTTCAGTTTTTACAAAAGAAAAAGGAGAAGGACCTCCACTAGAAAGGATGACTAATAAATCATTTGATGCATGTATCTTTACAGAGGAAGATGTTCTAAGTTTGCTGTCTAAGGTGAAGACAAATAAGTCACAGGGGCCTGATGAGATACACCCAAAATTATTAAAAGAGCTTAGTGGTGAGCTGGCAAAACCGCTAACAGATTTATTTAACCAATCATTAGTTACAGGAGTCGTCCCGGAAGATTGGAAATTGTCAAATGTCGTGCCCATTCACAAGAAAGGTAGTAGGGAGGAATCGAGCAACTATAGACCAGTGAGTCTGACATCAATAGTAGGCAAATTAATGGAAACCCTATTAAAGGATAGGATTGTGGAACATCTAAAATCCCATGGATTGCAAGATGAAAAACAACATGGGTTTACTTTAGGGAGATCATGTCAAACAAATCTTATAGATTTTTTTGACTGGGTGACTAAAATAATAGACGGTGGAGGTGCAGTAGACATCGCATATCTAGATTTTAGTAAGGCTTTTGACACTGTCCCACATAGAAGACTTATCAATAAACTGCAGTCATTGAGCATGGACTCCCATATTGTTGAGTGGATTAGGCAGTGGCTGCTGGAATAGCCTTCCTGCAGAAGTGGTAGCTGCAAATACAGTAAAGGGGTTTAAGCGTGCATGGGATAGGCATATGGCTATCCTTCATATAAGATAGGGCCAGGGGCTATCCATAGTATTCAGATATATTGGGCAGACTAGATGGGCCAAATGGTTCTTATCTGCCGACACATTCTATGTTTCTATGTTTCTATGGAGCCAAGGAGCATGTCATCTGAAGTGTTCATTATCAGCTCCACCTGTATTATTACATGTGCATGACACGCCGCAGCACTTCTGGCCTTACAGGTGTATGCTGCAGGATGCTCTCCTTACCCCTACAATCACACAAATTCTCTTACCTTCTCCCCGTAGACGTTCAGTAGCTGCTGGGACACATGGCTGCGGCTTCATGCAGTCTGTCCTGTTCCATAACACAGTATAATCCAGGATCTGTATATAAAAGGTGATGTTTTCCTCAGTCAGGAATCCCCAGGAGAATTTCCAACTTGCTTTCTGCTATGAAGAAAAACATTATTTTCAAATTTAGTCATAAACAAGTGAATAGAAAATTATAGGATTCCAAACCCGATTATTACCTGAAGCCGAGAGCAAAGACATATAGAGATTTACAACTCTTGAGGGATCTCACAGGAGAAGGATTCAATGATCAAATCTGTAACTGGAATTAGAAGGACTAAAGATAATGTACGAAATATCTATGTGGCTGCTGCACTTATAGATAAGCAAATTTTTCAAAAATTCGATTCGGGCGGTTTGCCAAATAATTTTTTTTTTTTTGTTCGATCCGAATTTATTTGCGGCAAATCGCGTTAAAAAACGGCTATTTCCTGGCTGCAGAGAGCCTTTATAGTGGTTTAGGACACTGTGCCTTGCAGTAACACACATAGGGAGTCTGCTGTGGTAGTAAAATAATACTGTGAGTCAGTTTGACATGCAGATGACAGGTGTCGCTCTTAGAATCACTGCACACTTCACTTATTTGGACAGTCATGGGGCCAAAATTGACCAAATAACACAAATATGAACTCAGCCTTACAGGTCGATGTTAGCGTCAAGAAGAAGCGCACTCCTTTTACACCCTCGTCAGCTGATTCCACATAGATATCTACAGAACCTATTCTATTAAATAGTGTTGATCGAGCATGCTCGCCCAAACACCAGTTTGTTGGCTGCCCTTCGCGTTTGTTGGCTGCCCTTCAATGCAATGCCGTAGCCATGTTGGTTACTGCTATTACAGTGATTGGTTGGCCGGAATGCGTCATCGGGTGCCATATAGCACCCGATGACACGTGTTCGGCTCAGTGTTAGGGAGAGCTGTGGTGAAGAAGGGAAAGATAGTGTAGGGAGTGATTTTTAAAAAAATTTAAGTAGAAAAACTTGGCAGAGACCCAAAGTTCCTTTTAAGGACTATTGTTGTGTGTGGCAGCAGCAATATATATTTTTAGCGCAACCTGCGCTAAATTGCTAAAACTTTACCGACCCAAAAGTCCTTTTAAGGACAATTGTATCTGGCAGCAATATCTATTTTTAGAGCATCCTGCGCTAAATAGATTGCAATAGTTAGGCCACTGCAGACAGCGACATTATCTGCGCTACATCTCCTTTGTAAAGTGTGCACATCCCAAAAATATCTATGACATCCAGTGAACTTTTTCCGTAGATGGTGTCCTCTGCGGACAGTGACATTAGCTGCGCTACATCTCCTGTGTAACGTTTCCACATTCCAAATACCTGTGACAATCCCTTTAATTTTATATTAGCCATTGCTGACATCAGTGACATTATCTGCTGTATTTCTCCTGTGTCACGTGTGCGCATCCCAAAAATATCTGTGACATCCAGTGTACTTTTTCCTCAGACGGTGTCCGCTGTGGACAGTGACATTAGCTGCGCTACTTCTCCTGTGTAATGTGTGCTTGTCCCAAATACCTGTGACATTCCCTGTAATTTTATATTAGCTGCTGCTTACATCAGCGACATTATCTGCGGTATTTCTCCTGTGAAACGTTTCCACATCCCAAATACCTGTGACATTCCCAGCAATTTTTTATTAGTCACTGCTGACATCAGCGCCGTTATCTGCGATATATCTCATCTGTGACGTTTCCACATCCCAAATAACTTTTTTTATTTTTTGGCACATACACTTACAAATCCTATGCTACTGTACGTGTGACATACTTTCAAGCATATAAAATATTTAATATAAAGAAGGCGAGCAGTAAGGGACAGGGAAGTGGCCGTGATGCTGATGGTGCATGCAGAGGCCGTGGCCCTGGGCGCGTTGAAACTGTGCCTGCTGCCAGAGCACAAGAAAAACAATCATCCACGATACCTAGCTTCATGTCCCAGTTTGCAGGGCGGCGCAGGACACCACTCTTGAATTTAGACCAATGCGACCAGGTGGTCGGTTGGATTGCAGCAGATAAGTCTTCCAGTCGGTTAAGCACCACCCTGTCATCCACCAAGTCCAGTCTCAGTAGCCAAGAGTCTGCTCAACACAATCCTCACCCTGATCCTCCTTCCTCCCACCATGGAGAGTCTTGCCAAACAAGTGATCCCACACTCGGATATTCCGAGGAGCTCTTTTCAGCACCATTCCTTCATTTGGGCCTCTTGGTCAAGCCCGCTTGAAGAGGGACATGAAATCTTGTGCCCAAACTCTTGAGCATCCACAGTCACAAGAAGATGACGATGGGGAATGGCAATTAGTGTTTCACTAGGTGGATGATGATGGTGAGACACTTTTGCCAATAAGTCAACAGCAATTAGTGTCTCCAGCGGTTGATGATGAGGACAAGACATAGTTGTCAATAACTGAGGTTGTTGTTAGGTCAATAAGTCAGGAGTATGAGCAGAGTGAGAAAGTGGAAAAGGAGGTGGTGGACGATGAAGTCACTGACCCAACCTGGGAAGGTGGCAAGCCGAGAGAGGACAACAGAACATAGGGGGAGGGATCCGCAGCATCGCAACAGGATGGAAGAGGCAGTGGGGTGGCAAAAGGGAGAAGGCGGGCCACACCAAACATGCCCTCAACTGTTCCCCGGAGCACACCCTTGCGGAAATCTTCCTTGGGAAGGGTAGGTGTTCTGCAGTCTGGCGCTTTTTTGAGGAAAGTGCGGACGACAACAAAAGAATTGTAATTTGCAACCTGTGCCATACAAAAATGAGCAGGGGCGTGAACACTAGCAACCTTACCACCAGCATGATCCGTCACATGGCATCAAAGCACCATAATAGGTGGTCCGAACACCTGGGTCCACAATCTGTGTCTGCGGGTCATACCACTGCCTTCTCTTCCCCTGTGTTACGTGCTGGCCAATTACCCTGTCAAAGGCGCAGGCCTGGATGCCTCCCGCCCTGCACCTGGACCTTTGCAAACACCATCAGTGACCAAATCTACTTCCGTGTCCCAGCGCAGCGTGCAAATGTCCTTACACCAGGCATTTCAACGCAAGCGCAAATACCCAGCCACCCACCCACAGGCCATAGCACAAATGCGCAACTTTCCAAATTTCTGGCCCTGGAAGTGTTGCCATTAAGGCTTGTGGACACTGAGGCCTTCCGCAGCCTGATGTCAGCAACCGTCCCTCGTTACGCAGTCTCCAGCTGCCACTATTTTTCACGGTGTGCCCTGCCCGCCTTATACCAGCATGTGTCCCGTAACATCACCCGTGCCCTCACCAATGCAGTTACTGGGAAGGTCCACTTAACCACTGACACATGGTGCTTTCGGCCAGGGATGCTACATTTCCATGACGGCACACTGGGTAAATGTTGTGGAGGCCTGGAGCGATTCGTACCCTGGGATGGCACAGATTCTATCAACGCCAAGGATTGTGGGCCCTAATTCCATCAGGGTTTCCGCCACCACCTCCGTTAGTGGCTCCAACCTCTACTTCTTCTCCTCCGCCTCCTCCACTTCCACCTCCGAAATATCCTCTTGCAGCACCAGTCAGCCATCAGTCGGTAGGTGGAAGCAGTGTAGCACTGCAGTGGGGAAGAGTCAACAAGCCGTGCTTAAGCTAATCTGCTTAGGTGACAAACAGCACACTGCCGTAGAGCTGTGGAATGGGATGAGACCAGATTGAGCTGTGTCTCTCGCCACTCAACCTAGAACCAGCCATGGTTGTGTCTGATAATGGCTGTTACTTGGAAGTGGCTTTGGAGCTCGGCAAGCTCACACACATCCCATGCCTTGCCCACATCTTCAACTTAGTGGTTCAGCGGTTTCTCAAAACCTACCCCAATTTGCCTGAGCTACTGGTGAAAGTGCGCCGCGTGAGTGCCCATTTCCGCAAGTCATCGACAGCTTCCGCCGGTCAGTCAACGCTGCAGCAGTGCTTACAATTGCCAGCTCATCAACTGTTGTTTGTCTTCCCAGCGCAAATAGGATGATGATGAAGAGGAGGAGCAGGAGACAGTTGCCTCCGCTACAGAGGGTAGTACCCATGGAAGTTTAATTCCATCTGTTCATTGTGGATGGGCAGAAGAGGAGAAAGATGACGACAGCGAAGTCTTGCCTGTTGGCACTCTGTTACACATGGCTGACTTTATGTTAGGCTGCATTTCCCGTTACCCATGCATTTTACGTATTTTGGAAAACACTGATTACTGGTTGTTCACCCTTTTCAACCCCTGCTACAAAGAGAACTTCTCTCATTTTTCATTCCTGTGGTGGAGAGGATGAGTAAAATGGTGCAATAACAGAAGTTCCTTGTTGAAAAATTGCTCCAAAAATTTCCAACTGACAGCGCTGGTGGCAGAGTACGTAGTTTCTTGGGCAACCGAGGAGGGGAGACGAGGGGAACACACAGCCGTTCTAACAGAGGCAGGGCAACACTCTCCAAAGCCTGGGACAGTTTCATGACACCCCGCCAGCACCCTCACCCGGATGCGCTGCCTAGTGTCATAAGGAGGGAAAATTTTGGGAAGATGAAGTACGTAGCAGACCATGTCAGCGTCCTCAATGATCCCTCTGTCCCTTACAACTACTGGGTGTCCAAACTGGACACCTGGCACGAACACACGTTCTACGCCTTGGAGGTGCTGGACTGCCCTGCCGCCAGCGTTTTGCCAGAGCTGGTATTTAGTAGAGTTGAGCGAACACCTGGATGTTCGGGTTCGAGAAGTTCGGCCGAATTTCCTGTAAATGTTCGGGTTCGGGATCCGAACCCGATCCGAACTTCGTCCCGAACCCGAACCCGAACCCCATTGAAGTCAATGGGGACCCGAACTTTTGGGCACTAAAAAGGCTGTAAAACAGCCCAGGAAAGAGCTAGAGGGCTGCAAAAGGCAGCAACATGTAGGTAAATCCCCTGCAAACAAATGTGGATAGGGAAATGAATTGAAATTAAAATTAAAAAAATAAAAATGAACCAATATCAATTGGACAGAGGTCCCATAGCAGAGAATCTGGCTTCACGTCAGCAGAGAATCAGTCTCTTCATGCCATAGCAAAGAATCTGGCTTCATGTCAGCAGAGAATCAGTCTCTTCATGCCATAGCAGAGAATCTGGCTTCATGTCAGCGCAGAATCAGTCTTCATGTCATAGCAGAGAATCAGGCTTCACGTCACCCACCACTGGAACAGGCCACTGTCACACATTTAGGCCCAGGCACCCAGGCAGAGGAGAGGTCCCGTAACAGAGAATCTGGCATTATGTCAGCGCAGAATCTGTCTTCATGTCATAGCAGAGAATCAGGCTTCACGTCACCCACCACTGGAACAGGCCACTGTCACACTGTCACGGGGTTCCGAAGGTGCACTCGGTCCCCCATCGCCCGCAGACCTGTTGCTTTGCTTTGGGAATGAGGATCTGTGTTTGACCTCATTCCCAGGGCGGCTTTACTAGCTGGGTGGCTCCCTTCTCCTAAGTCTGCCTTGAGCGCCGAGCTGATCACTCGGTGCTCGACTGGTTGGTCTGTCGGTCATGTGACGCTGGCCACGTCACATGACCCTCACTCCCCACTATAAATACAGGCAGCCTGCTGGCTACAGGTTGCCTGTTAATTTCTAGGTTCCTGGCTATTTGTTGGACTGCTGAATACTTACCTGATCCTGTTCCTTGACCATCCTTTTGCCTGATCCTCCTGTACTGCGCATCCGTCCTGGTATTTGACCCCGGCTTCTCCTGACCATTCTTTGCTTAATCCTTTGTACTTTGTAGCTTTCCTGGTATTGACTCGGTCCGTTCACGTCCTGTTGTTTGTCTGTCTGTCATCCCTGCACTTATTCCAAGTTAGGGATTGCCGTCCAGTTGTCCCCTGTCATTAGGACTCGCGAGGCAAGTAGGCAGGGCCAGGGGTAAGGGTGGAGCGCAGTGGTCACTTCCCTTCTCCCCTGTGTGTGTGTGTACGCGACCGTTACAGATTAACAGGCCCAATAACCACTGTATTATGAATCCTCTGGTGACCCTGACTGACTATGTCTCTAATCTGACGCAGATGGTGCAGGAGTTAGGGGAAAAACTCAGCTCTTTTGAGTTAGGGCAAGGCTCTTCCACTCCTCAGGCCTCCAGTCCGCATTTTGAGCCCCAGATTAAGCTCCCAGAAACCTTTTCTGGAGACCGGAAGAAGTTTCTCTCTTTTAAGGAGAGTTGCAAACTTTACTTCCGTTTGCGCCCCGTGTCCTCTGGGCCCGAGAGTCAACGCGTGGGCATTATCATTTCCTGATTACAGGGTGATCCCCAGGACTGGGCGTTCTCTTTACCTGCTGGCGCCAGTTGTTTATATTCTGTGGAGGGGTTCTTTCAGGCCCTAGGTACCCTCTATGATGAACCAGACAGGGCTCTAGTAGCCGAGACGGCTCTAAAGGCACTGGTTCAGGGCAATTTACCAGCGGAGGATTATTGCACCCAATTCAGAAGGTGGTGTGTCCCCTCAGGATGGAACGAACCAGCCCTGAAGAGTCAGTTCAGGTCAGGTCTGTCTGATAAATTAAAGGATCTTCTGGTCAGTTTTCAACTTCCAGAGACCTTAGAGGAGATGATGACCCTTGTTGTCCGACTTGACCGACGGGTTAGAGAGAGACGACAGGAACAACAGTTCTCTTCCCAGATGGTGGTCCAGCCAGAGGCCTATCCCAGAGACAATGCTGAGGTCTCCACCGAGGAACCCACGCAGGTTGGCATGACCCGAGGGAATCTTCGCCGCAGACGTGGAGAATGCTTTTACTGTGGAGATTCTGACCATTGGACCAACCAGTGTCCTAAGAAGGTCCTCTCTGTCAAGTTTCCTAAGGCAAGGCAACCTAAAGACCAGGTACACCCTGAATTTTCTAAATGTAAGCTTTCGGTACCCATTACGATTTCTCTGGGAGTAGATAAATGGCCGGGTAAGGCCTTTATTGATTCTGGCTCAGCGGCTAGCTTTATTGACTCTGAGTATGCTGTAAGATTGGGTATTCCTATGTTTGCCTTACCAACTCCTATCCATGTCATGGCTATTGATGCTACTCCTCTTATTGGTGGCACGGTGAGCTTATGTACCTCGGAGATTTCTCTAACCGTGGGTGTGTGCCACTCAGAGAGATGTTCGCTTCTAGTCCTGGAGAACCTACCTGCTGAGGTGGTACTAGGGTTGCCTTGGCTCCGACTACATAACCCCACTATAGATTGGTCCAATGGGGAGTTGGTGAGATGGGGGCCTAAGTGTGACTCGTGCCTGTCCGTGGTACAGGCTGGGGTCTCAGTAAAGTCTGATACTTTACCCTCTGTTGTTAGAGAATATTCTGATGTATTCTCATCACCAACCCCGGAGGTTCTACCCCCCCATAGACCTTATGATTGTACCATAGAGCTAGTAGAGGGGGCCAAGTTTCCTAAAGGACGAATTTATAATCTTTCTATGCCCGAACGCAAGGCCATGGAGGATTATATTAAGGAGAGCCTTGGTAAAGGGCATATTAGACCTTCTGTCTCTCCTATGGGGGCGGGGTTTTTCTTCGTTAAGAAAAAAGATGGTGGTCTTAGGCCATGTATCGATTACCGGAGATTAAATAAAATCACTGTCCAGAATAGATACTCCCTCCCATTGATTCCGGATTTATTTAACCAGGTCCTGGGGGCAACCTGGTTTTCCAAAATTGACCTGAAAGGGGCATACAATCTAATCCGAATCAAGGAGGGAGACGAATGGAAGACGGCGTTCAATACTCCGGTAGGACACTTTGAATATCAGGTGATGCCTTTTGGACTCAGCAATGCCCCAGCTGTGTTCCAAAACTTCATGAATGACATTCTTAGGGAGTTCTTAGGTAAATTTGTTATTGTCTATCTTGACGACATTTTGATATTCTCTCCTGACTTCGAATCCCATGTGTCTCATGTTAGACAAGTATTAGAGGTGTTGAGGGAGAATCAGCTATCCGCTAAACAAGAGAAATGTGTCTTTGGTGTGCAGGAGATTCTGTTTCTAGGGCATGTTCTGACTCCTCACGCCTTCAAGATGGATCCTGGTAAGGTACTAGCAATTAAGGAATGGGTAAGACCTTCATCCTTAAAGGCCTTACAACGGTTCTTAGGTTTCGCCAATTACTATCGTAAATTTATTATGAATTTTTCCGTAATTGCTAAACCGTTGACCGACCTTAGTAAGAAAGGGGCGGATTTGGAGAATTGGTCTACTGAGGCCATTTCTTCATTTGAAAAATTAAAAAAGGCATTCAGTAGCGCTCCCATTCTGATCCAGCCTGATCAGGAGAAACCTTTTATTGTGGAGGTGGATGCGTCCGAGGACGGCGCAGTCCTTTCACAAGGTCCAGCTAGCCTCACTAATCTGAGACCATGTGCCTTCTTCTCCAGGAAATTCTCACACACGGAGAGAAACTACGACATAGGGAATAGGGTGCTGCTGGCCATTAAATGGGCATTTGAGGAGTGGAGGCATTTTCTGGAGGGGGCAAGGCATTGTGTAACTGTTGTCACTGAACATAAAAACCTTATGTTTCTCGAGTCTGCTAAGAGGTTGAATCCCCGTCAAGCCAGATGGGCTCTGTTTTTTACTCGTTTTGATTTTTCCATCACGTTCAGGCCGGGAAGTAAAAATGTGAAGGCGGACGCATTATCTCGGAGCTTCCAGGCTTTTCAACCTACTGAGGTACCACCTGAATCCATCCTACCAGCAAAAATCTTCTTAGCAGCTCTTACCCAGGATATCTCGGCTCGCATTAGGTCGGAACAACATCTGGCACCGGTATCCACCCCAACAGATAAGTTGTTTGTTCCCGTACAATTTTGTCTCCAGCTGTTGGGTGAGTGTCACAATTCTGCCTTTTGTGGACATCCGGGTGTTGAGGGCACTAAGGATCTGGTTTCTAGATCTTATTGGTGGCCCACTCTAACTAGGGATGTCAAGTCCTATCTGTCAGCCTGTGAGGTTTGTGCCAGGTCCAAGACACCTAGGACTCGCCCTGCTGGTAACCTACGACCCCTACCCATTCCCAGTAGACCCTGGTCCCATATCTCGATGGACGTTATAACTGACCTACCGCCGGCGGAGGGTAAGACTGTAGTGTTGGTAGTGGTGGATAGGTTTAGCAAGATGGTCCATTTCATTCCCCTGTCTAAACTCCCGAATGCCAAAACCCTGGCGTCTATTTTTGTGAAAGAAATTGTTCGATTGCATGGTATCCCGGAAAATATTGTTTCTGACAGGGGTGTGCAGTTTGTGTCCAAATTCTGGAGGGCCTTCTGTCAAAAATGTAAAATTTCATTTTCTTTTTCCTCTGCCTACCACCCTGAGAGTAATGGGCAGACTGAACGCCTTAATCAGTCTGTCGAACAATTCTTGAGGTCATATGTTGCTGATGACCAGCAATTATGGGTGAAATTTCTTCCATTGGCTGAATTTGCTTTGAATAACCGTGTCAATTCTTCCGCTGGGGTCTCCCCTTTCTTTTGTAACCATGGTTTTCATCCCCGTTTTCATTCTGGGTCGTCCGTCTCCTCCTCTAACCCTGAAGCGGATAAACTCTCCTCCGAACTGTGCACAGTTTGGGCCCGGGTTCAATCGAACCTAGAAAAGGCTCAATGTTCTCAAAAACTCAAGGCCGATAGGAGACGTTCAAGGGGGGTAAACTTTCAGGTTGGGGATAAAGTATGGTTGTCCTCCAAGAATCTATCTCTCAAGGTAACTTCAAAAAAATTTGCTCCTCGTTTTATTGGACCATATAAGATCACGGAAGTGATTAACCCGGTATCTTTTAGGTTGGAGCTGCCCGAGTCATTCCACATTCATAATGTGTTCCATAAATCTCTGCTTAAAAAATATTTTGAACCGGTAGTACCATCAAAAGCCTTGCCTCCGCCGGTTCTTGTTAATGATGCTGTCGAGTATGTGGTGTCTAAAATAGTGGATGTCCGGAAGGTGCGTAATTCCTTGCAGTACCTGATTCACTGGAAAAGGTATGGACCTGAAGAGAGATCTTGGGTACCTGCCAGGGAGGTTCATGCTCCTAGACTTGTTCGTAAATTTCATTTAGAACACCCTGAAAAGCCATCGCCTGAAGTCTTGGGTCCGGTGGCCCCTCGTAAAAGGGGGGGTACTGTCACGGGGTTCCGAAGGTGCACTCGGTCCCCCATCGCCCGCAGACCTGTTGCTTAGCTTTGGGAATGAGGATCTGTGTTTGACCTCATTCCCAGGGCGGCTTTACTAGCTGGGTGGCTCCCTGGTCCTAAGTCTGCCTTAAGCGCCGAGCTGATCACTCGGTGCTCGACTGGTTGGTCTGTCGGTCATGTGACGCTGGCCACGTCACATGACCCTCACTCCCCACTATAAATACAGGCAGCCTGCTGGCTACAGGTTGCCTGTTAATTTCTAGGTTCCTGGCTATTTGTTGGACTGCTGAATACTTAACTGATCCTGTTCCTTGACCATCCTTTTGCCTGATCCTCCTGTACTGCGCATCCGTCCTGGTATTTGACCCCGGCTTCTCCTGACCATTCTTTGCTTAATCCTTTGTACTTTGTAGCTTTCCTGGTATTGACTCGGTCCGTTCACGTCCTGTTGTTTGTCTGTCTGTCATCTCTGCACTTATTCCAAGTTAGGGATTGCCGTCCAGTTGTCCCCTGTCATTAGGACTCGCGAGGCAAGTAGGCAGGGCCAGGGGTAAGGGTGGAGCGCAGTGGTCACTTCCCTTCTCCCCTGTGTGTGTGTGTGTGTACCGTTACACACACATTTAGGCCCCGGCACCCAGACAGAGGAGAGCGGTCCCGTTACAGAGAATCTGGCCTTATGTCAGCGCAGAATCTGTCTTCATGTCATAGCAGAGAATCAGGCTTCACGTCACCCACCACTGGAACAGGCCACTGTCACACATTTAGGCCCCGGCACCCAGACAGAGGAGAGCGGTCCCGTAACAGAGAATCTGGCCTTATGTCAGCGCAGAATCTGTCTTCATGTCATAGCAGAGAATCAGGCTTCACGTCACCCACCACTGGAACAGGCCACTGTCACACATTTAGGCCCAGGCACCCAGGCAGAGGAGAGAGGTCCCGTAACAGAGAATCTGGCCTTATGTCAGCGCAGAATCTGTCTTCATGTCATAGCAGAGAATCAGGCTTCACGTCACCCACCACTGGAACAGGCCACTGTCACACATTTAGGCCCCGGCACCCAGGCAGAGGAGAGAGGTCCCGTAACAGAGAATCTGGCCTTATGTCAGCGCCGAATCTGTCTTCATGTCATAGCAGAGAATCAGGCTTCACGTCACCCACCACTGGAACAGGCCACTGTCACACATTTAGGCCCAGGCACCCAGGCAGAGGAGAGAGGTCCCGTAACAGAGAATCTGGCCTTATGTCAGCGCAGAATCTGTATTCATGTCATAGCAGAGAATCAGGCTTCACGTCACCCACCACTGGAACAGGCCACTGTCACACATTTAGGCCCCGTCACCCAGACAGAGGAGAGGTTCATTCAACTTTGGGTTGCCCCGCAATATAATGGTAAAATGAAATAAAAAATAGTATTGAATGAGGAAGTGCCCTGGAGTAGAATAATATATTGTTAAGTGGAGGTAGTTAATATCTAATCTGCACAAGGGATGGACAGGTCCTGTGGGATCCATGCCTGGTTCATTTTTATGAACGTCAGCTTGCCCACATTGGCTGTAGACAGGCGGCTGCGTTTGTCTGTAATGACGCCCCCTGCCGTGGTGAATACACGTTCAGACAAAACGCTGGCCGCCGGGCAGGCCAGCACCTCCAAGGCATAAAAGGCTAGCTCTGGCCACGTGGACAATTTGGAGACCCAGAAGTTGAATGGGGCCGAACCATCAGTCAGTACGTGGAGGGGTGTGCACAGGTACTGTTCCACCATGTTAGTGAAATGTTGCCTCCTGCTAACACGTTCCGTATCAGGTGGTGGTGCACTTAGCTGTGGCGTGTTGACAAAACATTTCCACATCTCTGCCATGCTAACCCTGCCCTCAGAGGAGCTGGGCGTGACACAGCTGCGTTGGCGACCTCTTGCTCCTCCTCTGCCTTCGCCTTGGGCTTCCACTGGTTCCCCTGTGACATTTGGGAATGCTCTCAGTAGCGCGTCTACCAACGTGCGCTTGTACTCGCGCATCTTCCTATCACGCTCCAGTGTAGGAAGTAAGGTGGGCACATTGTCTTTGTACCGGGGATCCAGCAGGGTGACAACCCAGTAGTCCGCACACGTTAAAATGTGGGCAACTCTGCTGTCGTTGCGCAGGCACTGCAGCATGTAGTCGCTCATGTGTGCCAGGCTGCCCAGAGGTAAGGCCAAGCTGTCCTCTGTGGGAGGCGTATCGTCATCGTCCTGTGTTTCACCCCAGCCACGCACCAGTGATGGGCCCGAGCTGCTTTGGGTGCCACCCCGCTGTGAACATGCTTCATCCTCATCCTCCTCCACCTCCTACTCATCCTCGTCCTCCTCGTCCTCCAGTAGTGGGCCCTGTCTGGCCACATTTGTACATGGCCTCTGGTGTTGCAAAAAACCTCCCTCTGAGTCACTTCGAAGAGACTGGCCTGAAAGTGCTAAAAATGACCCCTCTTCCTCCTCTTCCTCCTGGGCCACCTCCTCTTCCATCATCGCCCTAAGTGTTTTCTCAAGGAGACATAGAAGTGGTATTGTAACGCTGATAACGGCGTCATCGCCACTGGCCATGTTGGTGGAGTACTCGAAACAGCGCAACAGGGTACACAGGTCTCGCATGGAGGCCTAGTCATTGGTGGTGAAGTGGGTCTGATCCACAGTGCGACTGACCCGTGCGTGCTGCAGCTGAAACTCCACTATGGCCTGCTGCTGCTCGCACAGTCTGTCCATCATATGCAAGGTGGAGTTCCACCTGGTGGGCACGTCGAATATGAGGCGGTGAGCGGGAAGGCCGAAGTTACTCTGTAGCGCAGACAGGCGAGCAGCGGCAGGGTGTGAACGCCGGAAGCGCGAACAGACGGCCCGCACTTTATGCAGCAGCTCTGACATGTCGGGGTAGTTGCGAATGAACTTCTGCACCACCAAATTCAGCACATGCGCCAGGCAAGGGATTGAGGCTCACCGGCAGCAACCACTCGTCGGTCTGTTGTTCTATACCCCGCCACAACTCCTGTGCGGTGTGGGGCCTGTCCCCCAAACATATGAGTTTCAGAATGGCCTGCTGACGTTTGCCCCGTGCTGTGCTGAATTTAGTGGTGAAGGTGTGTGTTTACCCCGTGCTGTGCTGAAGTTGGTGGTGAAGGTGTGTGGCTGACTGGATGAGCAGGTGGAAGAAGAGGAGGAGGAAGCTGAGTAGGAGGAGGAGGAGACAGGAAGCAAAGAATGTTGCCCTGCGATCCTTGGCGGCGGAAGGACGTGCGCCAAACAGCTCTCCGCCTGGGGCCCAGCCGCCACTACATTTACCCAGTGTGCAGTTAGGGAGATATAGCGTCCCTGGCCGTGCTTACTGGTCCACGTATCTGTTGTTAGGTGGACCTTGCCACAGATGGCGTTGCGCAGTGCACACTTGATTTTATCGGACACTTGTTTGTGCAGGGAAGGCACGGCTCTCTTGGAGAAGTAGTGGCGGCTGGGAACAACATACTGTGGGACAGCAAGTGACATGAGCTGTTTGAAGCTGTGTGTGTCCACCAGCCTAAATGACAGCATTTCATAGGCCAGTAGTTTAGAAATGCTGGCATTCAGGGCCAGGGATCGAGGGTGGCTAGGTGGGAATTTACGCTTTCTCTCAAATGTTTGTGAGATGGAGAGCTGAACGCTGCCGTGTGACATGGTTGAGATGCTTGGTGACGCAGGTGGTGGTGTTGGTGGTACATCCCATGTTTGCTGGGCGGCAGGTGCCAACGTTCCTCCAGAGGCGGAGGAAGAGGCCGAGACGGCGGCAGCAGCAGCAGAAGAGGCCGAGGCGGCGGCAGCAGCAGAAGAGGCCGAGGCGGCAGCAGCAGAAGAGGTAGCAGGGGGAGCCTGAGTGACTTCCTTGTTTTTAAGGTGTTTACTCCACTGCAGTTCATGCTTTGCATGCAGGTGCCTGGTCATGCAGGTTGTGCTAAGGTTCAGAACGTTAATGCCTCGCTTCAGGCTCTGATGGCACAGCGTGCAAACCACTCGGGTCTTGTCGTCAGCACATTGTTTGAAGAAGTGCCATGCCAGGGAACTCCTTGAAGCTGCCTTTGGGGTGCTCGGTCCCAGATGGCGGCGGTCAGTAGCAGGCGGAGTCTCTTGGCGGCGGGTGTTCTGATTTTGCCCACTGCTCCCTCTTTTGCTACGCTGTTGGCTCGGTCTCACCACTGCCTCTTCCTCTGAACTGTGAAAGTCAGTGGCACGACCTTCATTCCATGTGGGGTCTAGGACCTCAACGTCCCCTGCATCGTCTTCCACCCAGTCTTGATCCCTGACCTCCTGTTCAGTCTGCACACTGCAGAAAGACACAGCAGTTGGCACCTGTGTTTCGTCATCATCAGAGACGTGCTGAGGTGGTATTCCCATGTCCTCATCATCAGGAAAAATAAGTGGTTGTGCGTTAGTGCATTCTATCTCTTCCACCCCTGGGGAAGGGCTAGGTGGATGCCCTTGGGAAACCCTAGCAGCAGAGTCTTCAAACAGCATAAGAGACTACTGCATAACTTGAGGCTCAGACAGTTTCCCTGATATGCATGGGGGTGATGTGACAGACCGATGGGCTTGGTTTTCATGCGCCATCTGTGCGCTTTCTGCAGAAGACTGGGTGGGAGATAATGTGAACGTGCTGGATCCACTGTCGGCCACCCAATTGACTAATGCCTGTACCTGCTCAGGCCTTACCATCCTTAGAACGGCATTGGGCCCCACCAAATATCGCTGTAAATTCTGCTGGCTACTGGGACCTGAGGTAGTTGGTACACTAGGACGTGTGGCTGTGGCAGAACGGCCACGTCCTCTCCCAGCACCAGAGGGTCCACTAACACCACCACGACCATGTCCACGTCCGCGTCCCTTATTAGATGTTTTCCTCATTGTTCCCGTTCACCACAATTTTGAGAATGGCAAATTTGGGAATGCTTTTTCAACCCAGAACAAAAAGTCTGCTTTGACGGTCACTACAAATAACTTGACCAGCTAAAACTGTGCAGATTTGGTTGAATAGAGATGTGAGACCTGTTTTTTTTTGCGCTGTGTGACAGTTATAGGTTTAATCACAGAATGACACTTCTATCAGCACGCTAGCGTGTGTCTTAGGTTTTTCTGAATGACACTATCAATACCTTCAATGTAAGATTTTCTTTTTGGGATAGATTTCAAGTAGGCCTCAAATACCACAAACTAGTTATTTTCAGAATGGCAAATTTGGGAATGCTTTTTCAACCCAGAACAAAAAGTCTGCTTTTACGGTCACTACAAATAACTTGACCAGCTAAAACTGTGCAGATTTGGTTGAATAGAGATGTGAGACCTGTTTTTTTTTGCGCTGTGTGACAGTTATAGGTTTAATCACAGAATGACACTTCTATCAGCACGCTAGCGTGTGTCTTAGGTTTTTCTGAATGACACTATCAATACCTTCAATGTAAGATTTTCTTTTTGGGATAGATTTCAAGTAGGCCTCAAATACCAGAAACTAGTTATTTTGAGAATGGCAAATTTGGGAATGCTTTTTCAACCCAGAACAAAAAGTCTGCTTTTACGGTCACTACAAATAACTTGACCAGCTAAAACTGTGCAGATTTGGTTGAATAGAGATGTGAGACCTGGTTTTTTTTGCGCTGTGTGACAGTTATAGGTTTAATCACAGAATGACACTTCTATCAGCACGCTAGCGTGTGTCTTAGGTTTTTCTGAATGACACTATCAATACCTTCAATGTAAGATTTTCTTTTTGGGATAGATTTCAAGTAGGCCTCAAATACCACAAACTAGTTATTTTCAGAATGGCAAATTTGGGAATGCTTTTTCAACCCAGAACAAAAAGTCTGCTTTTACGGTCACTACAAATAACTTGACCAGCTAAAACTGTGCAGATTTGGTTGAATAGAGATGTGAGACCTGTTTTTTTTTGCGCTGTGTGACAGTTATAGGTTTAATCACAGAATGACACTTCTATCAGCACGCTAGCGTGTGTCTTAGGTTTTTCTGAATGACACTATCAATACCTTCAATGTAAGATTTTCTTTTTGGGATAGATTTCAAGTAGGCCTCAAATACCACAAACTAGTCATTTTGAGAATGGCAAATTTGGGAATGCTTTTTCAACCCAGAACAAAAAGTCTGCTTTTACGGTCACTACAAATAACTTGACCAGCTAAAACAGTGCAGATTTGGTTGAATAGAGATGTGAGACCTGTTTTTTTTTGCGCTGTGTGACAGGTATAGGTTTAATCACAGAATCACACTTCTATCAGCACGCTAGCGTGTGTCTTAGGTTTTTCTGAATGACACTATCAATACCTTCAATGTAAGATTTTCTTTTTGGGATAGATTTCAAGTAGGCCTCAAATACCAGAAACTAGTTATTTTGAGAATGGCAAATTTGGGAATGCTTTTTTAACCCAGAACAAAAAGTCTGCTTTTACGGTCACTACAAATAACTTGACCAGCTAAAACAGTGCAGATTTGGTTGAATAGAGATGTGAGACCTGTTTTTTTTTGCGCTGTGTGACAGGTATAGGTTTAATCACAGTATCACACTTCTATCTGCACGCTAGCGTGTGTCTTAGGTTTTTCTGAATGACACTATCAATACCTTCAATGTAAGATTTTCTATTTGGGATAGATTTCAAGTAGGCCTAAAATACCAGAAACTAGTTATTTTGAGAATGGCAAATTTGGGAATGCTTTTTCAACCCAGAACAAAAAGTCTGCTTTTACGGTCACTACAAATAACTTGACCAGCTAAAACAGTGCTGATTTGGTTGAATAGAGATGTGAGACCTGTTTTTTTTTGCGCTGTGTGACAGGTATAGGTTTAATCACAGAATAACACTTCTATCTGCACGCTAGCGTGTGTCTTAGGTTTTTCTGAATGACACTATCAATACCTTCAATGTAAGATTTTCTATTTGGGATAGATTTCAAGTAGGCCTCAAATACCAGAAACTAGTTATTTTGAGAATGGCAAATTTGGGAATGCTTTTTCAACCCAGAACAAAAAGTGTGCTTTTACGGTCACTACAAATAACTTGACCAGCTAAAACAGTGCAGATTTGGTTGAATAGAGATGTGAGACCTGGTTTTTTTTTGCGCTGTGTGACAGGTATAGGTTTAATCACAGAATCACACTTCTATCAGCACGCTAGCGTGTGTCTTAGGTTTTTCTGAATGACACTATCAATACCTTCAATGTAAGATTTTCTTTTTGGGATAGATTTCAAGTAGGCCTCAAATACCACAAACTAGTCATTTTGAGAATGGCAAATTTGGGAATGCTTTTTCTACCCAGAACAAAAAGTCTGCTTTTACGGTCACTACAAATAACTTGACCAGCTAAAACAGTGCAGATTTGGTTGAATAGAGATGTGAGACCTGTTTTTTTTTGCGCTGTGTGACAGGTATAGGTTTAATCACAGAATCACACTTCTATCAGCACGCTAGCGTGTGTCTTAGGTTTTTCTGAATGACACTATCAATACCTTCAATGTAAGATTTTCTTTTTGGGATAGATTTCAAGTAGGCCTCAAATACCAGAAACTAGTTATTTTGAGAATGGCAAATTTGGGAATGCTTTTTTAACCCAGAACAAAAAGTCTGCTTTTACGGTCACTACAAATAACTTGACCAGCTAAAACAGTGCAGATTTGGTTGAATAGAGATGTGAGACCTGTTTTTTTTTGCGCTGTGTGACAGGTATAGGTTTAATCACAGAATCACACTTCTATCAGCCCGCTAGCGTGTGTCTTAGGTTTTTCTGAATGACACTATCAATACCTTCAATGTAAGATTTTCTTTTTGGGATAGATTTCAAGTAGGCCTCAAATACCAGAAACTAGTTATTTTGAGAATGGCAAATTTGGGAATGGTTTTTTAACCCAGAACAAAAAGTCTGCTTTTACGGTCACTACAAATAACTTGACCAGCTAAAACAGTGCTGATTTGGTTGAATAGAGATGTGAGACCTGTTTTTTTTTGCGCTGTGTGACAGGTATAGGTTTAATCACAGAATCACACTTCTATCTGCACGCTAGCGTGTGTCTTAGGTTTTTCTGAATGACACTATCAATACCTTCAATGTAAGATTTTCTATTTGGGATAGATTTCAAGTAGGCCTCAAATACCAGAAACTAGTTATTTTGAGAATGGCAAATTTGGGAATGCTTTTTCAACCCAGAACAAAAAGTCTGCTTTTACGGTCACTACAAATAACTTGACCAGCTAAAACAGTGCTGATTTGGTTGAATAGAGATGTGAGACCTGTTTTTTTTGCGCTGTGTGACAGGTATAGGTTTAATCACAGAATAACACTTCTATCTGCACGCTAGCGTGTGTCTTAGGTTTTTCTGAATGACACTATCAATACCTTCAATGTAAGATTTTCTATTTGGGATAGATTTCAAGTAGGCCTCAAATACCAGAAACTAGTTATTTTGAGAATGGCAAATTTGGGAATGCTTTTTCAACCCAGAACAAAAAGTGTGCTTTTACGGTCACTACAAATAACTTGACCAGCTAAAACAGTGCAGATTTGGTTGAATAGAGATGTGAGACCTGGTTTTTTTTGCGCTGTGTGACAGGTATAGGTTTAATCACAGAATCACACTTCTATCAGCACGCTAGCGTGTGTCTTAGGTTTTTCTGAATGACACTATCAATACCTTCAATGTAAGATTTTCTTTTTGGGATAGATTTCAAGTAGGCCTCAAATACCAGAAACTAGTTATTTTGAGAATGGCAAATTTGGGAATGCTTTTTCAACCCAGAACAAAAAGTCTGCTTTTACGGTCACTACAAATAACTTGACCAGCTAAAACAGTGCTGATTTGGTTGAATAGAGATGTGAGACCTGATTTTTTTTGCGCTGTGTGACAGGTATAGGTTTAATCACAGAATCACACTTCTATCTGCACGCTAGCGTGTGTCTTAGGTTTTTCTGAATGACACTATCAATACCTTCAATGTAAGATTTTCTTTTTGGGATAGATTTCAAGTAGGCCTCAAATACCAGAAACTAGTTATTTTGAGAATGGCAAATTTGGGAATGCTTTTTCAACCCAGAACAAAAAGTCTGCTTTTACGGTCACTACAAATAACTTGATCAGCTAAAACAGTGCAGATTTGGTTGAATAGAGATGTGAGACGTGTTTTTTTTTGCGCTGTGTGACAGGTATAGGTTTAATCACAGAATCACACTTCTATCAGCACGCTAGCGTGTGTCTTAGGTTTTTCTGAATGACACTATCAATACCTTCAATGTAAGATTTTCTTTTTGGGATAGATTTCAAGTAGGCCTCAAATACCAGAAACTAGTTATTTTGAGAATGGCAAATTTGAGAATGCTTTTTCAACCCAGAAAAAAAAGTGTGCTTTTACGGTCAATATAAATAACTTGACCAGCTAAAACAGTACAGATTTGGTTGAATAGAAATGTCAGGTCTATTTTTTAGGCGCTGGGTGACAGGCTCAACTTGCCCCTGATGTAATATATGGCCAAAAAATAACCACACTGTTGATGGTTAAATGCACTTGGGTGACACAGGCTCAGCCTGCACCAGATGTAGTATATGGCCAAAAAATAATCAGACTGTTGATGGTTAAATGCACTTGGGTGACACAGGCTCAGCCTGCACCAGATGTAGTATATGGCCAAAAAATAATCAGACTGTTGATGGTTAAATGCACTTGGGTGACACAGGCTCAGCCTGCATCTGATGTAGGATATAGCACAAAATAACCACACTATCGATGGTTAAATACACTTGGGTAACACAGGCTCAGCCTGCAGCTGATGTAGTATATGGCCCAAAAATAATCAGATTGTTGATGGTTAAATGCACTTGGGTGACACAGGCTCAGCCTGCAGCTGATGTAGTATATGGCCAAAAAATAACCAGACTGTTGATGGTTAAATGCACTTCGGTGACACAGGCTCAGCCTGCAGCTGATGTAGGATATAGCACAAAATAACCACACTATCGATGGTTAAATACACTTGGGTGACACAGGCTCAGCCTGCAGCTGATGTAGTATATGGCCAAAAAATAATCAGACTGTTGATGGTTAAATGCACTTGGGTGACACAGGCTCAGCCTGCAGCTGATGTAGTATATGGCCAAAAAATAACCAGACTGTTGATGGTTAAATGCACTTCGGTGACACAGGCTCAGCCTGCAGCTGATGTAGGATATAGCACAAAATAACCACACTATCGATGGTTAAATACACTTGGTGATAGCTCGTTCTGGCTCACCACAAGTCACAAAATGGCCGCCGATCACCCCAGAAAAAAAGTGATCTAAAAACGCTCTGGGCAGCCTCAAAAAAGTGAGCAAGTCAATAATAGCACTTCAATGATCCACAGCTGCAGATCGATCACAGAATGAAGTCTTTTGGAGGAGTTAATCTGCCTAATCTCGCCCTAACGTCGCAGCTGCAACCTCTCCCTATACTGATCATAGCAGAGTGACGTGCGGCGCTACGTGACTCCAGCTTAAATAGAGGCTGGGTCACATGGTGCACTGGCCAATCACAGCCATGCCAATAGTAGGCATGGCTGTGATGGCCTCTTGGGCCAAGTAGTATGACGCTTGTTGATGGGCTGCTTTGCAGCCTTTCAAAAAGCGCCAAGAAAGCTCCGAACACCGAACCCGAACCCGGACTTTTACGAAAATGTTCGGGTCCGTGTCACGGACACCCCAAAATTCGGTACGAACACGAACTATACAGTTCTGGTTCTCTCATCCCTAGTATTTAGTGCTGCCGGGGGCATAATAACTGATAAGCACATCCGCCTGTTAACTAAAAATGCTGACCGGTTGACTCTTATAAAAATGAACAAGCCCTGGATTGCCCCTGACTTCTCAACTCCACCAGAGGAAAGCGGCTGAACAAAAAGGCACTTTAAATGTGTTTTTATAATGTACTGAATACATTGTATTCCCATACACCCCTTCCACCACAAAAGTGGGTATATGGTTCAATCTTCCTTTTCTCGTCCTCCTCTTCCATCATACAACATGTTTATTAGTCTGCCCTCGCTCCTAATGTTGTAGAGGGTCAGCTTACCTGCAGGCCCTCGCATATAATGTTTTAGAGAGTAAGTTCACCGGCAGGCCCTTACCTACAATCTTTTAGAGGGTCATCTCACCTGCAGGCCCTCGCATATAATGTTTTAGAGGGTCAGCTCACCAGCAGGCCCTCACCTACAATATTTTAAAGGGTCAGCTCACCTGCAGGCCCTCTCATATAATGTTTTAGAGGGTCAGCTCAGTAGCAGGCCCTCACCAACAATCTTGTAGAGGGTCAGCTCACCTGCAAGCCCTCATCAAGAATAATTTAGAGGGATAGCTCACCTGCATGCCCTCGCATATAATGTTTTAGATGGTCAGCTCACCTGCAGGCCTCACATAGAATATTTTAGTGTGTCAGCTCACTTGCAGGCCCTTGCATATAATATTTTAGAGGGTCAACTCACCTGCAGGCCTTCGCATATAATGTTTTAGGGGGTCAGCTCACCAGCAGGCCATCACCTACAATCTTCTAGAGGGTAGGCTCACATGCAGGCCCTCACATATAATGTTTTAGAGGGTCAGCTCACCAGCAGGCGCTCACATACAATCTTTTAGAGGGTCAGCTCACCTGCAGGTCATCACATACAATCTTTTAGAGGGTCAGCTCACCTGCAGGCCCTCGCATGTACTGTTTTAGAGGGTAAGTTGACCAGCAGGCCCTCACATAGAATCTTGTAGAGGGTCTGCTCACCTGCAGGCCCTCGCATATAATGTTTTAGAGGGTCTGCTCACCAGAAGGCTGTCACCTACATTCTTTTAGAGGGTCAGCTCATTTGTAAGCCCTCAGATATAATGTTGTATAGGTTCTGCTCACCATCAGGCCTCACCTAGAATATTTTAGAGGGTCAGCTTACCTGCAGGTCCTCGCATATAATATTTTAGAGGGTGAGCTCACCTGCGGGCCCTTGCACATAATGTTTTAGATGGTCAGCTCACCAGCAGGCCTCACATAGAATATTTTAGTGTGTCAGCTCACCTGCAGGCCCTTGCATATAATATTTTAGAGGGTCAACTCACCTGCAGGCCTTCGCATATAATGTTTTAGGGGGTCAGCTCACCAGCAGGCCATCACCTACAATCTTCTAGAGGGTAAGCTCACATGCAGGCCCTCACATATAATGTTTTAGAGGGTCAGCTCACCAGCAGGCCCTCACATACAATCTTTTAGAGGGTCAGCTCACCTGCAGGCCATCACATACAATCTTTTAGAGGGTCAGCTCACCTGCAGGCCCTCGCATGTACTGTTTTAGAGGGTAAGTTGACCAGCAGGCCCTCACATAGAATCTTTTAGAGGGTCTGCTCACCTGCAGGCCCTCGCATATAATGTTTTAGAGGGTCAGCTCACCAGCAGGCTGTCACCTACATTCTTTTAGAGGGTCAGCTCATTTGTAAGCCCTCGGATATAATGTTGTATAGGTTCTGCTCACCATCAGGCCTCACCTAGAATATTTTAGAGGGTCAGCTTACCTGCAGGTCCTCGCATATAATATTTTAGAGGGTGAGCTCACCAGCAGGCCCTCACCTACAATATTTTAGAGGGTCAGCTCACCTACAGGTCCTCGCATATAATGTTTTATAGGGTCAGCTCACCAGCAGGCTCTCACATACATTCTTTTTACGAATTAGCTCACCTGCAGGCCCTCGCATATACTGTTTTATAGGTTCAGCTCACGAGCAGGCCTCACCCAGAATATTTTAGAGGGTAAGCTCACCTGCAGGCTTTCGCATATAATGTTTTAGAGGGTCAGCTCACCATCAGGCCCTCACCTACAATCTTTTAGAGGGTCAGCTCACCTGCAGGTACTCGCATATAATATTTAAGAGGGTCAGCTCATGAGCAGGCCCTCACCTACAATCTTTTAGAGGGTGAGCTCCCTAGCAGTCCCTCACCTACAATGTTTTAGAGAGTCAGCTCATCTGCAGGCCCTCTCATATTATGTTTTAGATGGTCAGCTCGCCAGCAAGTCCTCACCAACAATCTTTTAGAGGGTCAGCTCACCTGCAGGCCATCGCATATAGTATTTAAGAGGGTCAGCTCACCAGCAGGCCTCAACTAGAATATTTCAGTGTGTCAGCTCACCTAAAGGCCCTCACATATAAAGTTTTAGAGGGTCAGATCACCAGCAGGCCTCACCTAGAATATTTTAGTGTGTCAGCTCACCTGCAGGCCCTCGCATATAATGTTTTAGAGGTTCAACTTACCAGCAGGCCCTCACATACAATCTTTTAGAGGGTCAACTCACCTACAGGACCTCGCATATAATGTTTTAGGGGGTCAGCTCACCAGCAGGCCCTCACATACAATCTTTTAGAGGGTTAGCTCAACTGCAGGCCATCACCTACAATCTTTTAGAGGATCAGCTCACCTGCAGGCCATCACATACAATCTTTTAGGGGGTCAGCTCACCTGTAGGCCCTTGCATATAATGTTTTAGAGGGTAAGTTAAAAAGCAGGACCTCACATACAATCTTTTAGAGGGTCAGCTCATCTGCAGGCTCTCGCATATAATGTTTTAGAGGGTCAGCTCACCTGCAGGCCTTCGCATATATTGTTTTAAAAGGGGTCAGCTCACCAGCAGGCTCTCACCTACATTCTTTTAGAGGGTCAGCTCATCTGTAGGCCCTCGCATATAATGTTTTATAGGTTCAGCTCACCAGCAGGCCTCACCTAGAATATTTTAGAAGGTCAGCTCACCTGCAGGCACTCGCATATAATATTTTAGAGGGTCATCTCACCAGCAGGCTCTCACCTACATCCTTTTAGAGGGTCAGCTCATCTGTAGGCCCTCGCATATAATGTTTTATAGGTTCAGCTCACCAGCAGGCCTCACCTAGAATATTTTAGAAGGTCAGCTCACCTGCCGGCACTCGCATATAATATTTTAGAGGGTCAGCTCACCAGTAGGCTCTCACCTACATCCTTTTAGAGGGTCAGCTCACCTGTATGCCCTCGCATATAATGTTTTATAGGTTCAGCTCACTATCAGGCCCTCACCTACAATCTTTTAAAGGGTCAGTTCCCCTATAGGCACTCGCATATAATATTTAAGAGGGTCAGCTCATGAGCAGGCCCTCACCCACAATCTTTTAGAGGGTGAGCTCACCAGCAGGCCCTCACCTACAATATTTTAGATGGTCAGCTCACCTACAGGCCCTCTCATATAATGTTTTAGAGGGTTAGCTCGCCAGCAAGCCCTCACCAACAATCTTTTAGAGGGTCAGCTCACCTGCAGGCCCTCGCATATAATATTTAAGAGAATCAGCTCACCAGCAGGCCTCAACTAGAATATTTTAGTGTGTCAGCTCACATGCAGGCCCTCGCATATACAGTTTTAGAGGGTCAGCTCACCAACAGGACCTCACATACAATCTTTTAGAGGGTCAGCTCACCTGCAGGCCCTCGCATAAAATATTTAAGAGGGTCAGCTCACCAGCAGGCCTCAACTAGAATATTTTTGTGTGTCAGCTCACATGCAGGCCCTCGCATATAAAGTTTTAGAGGGTCAGTTCACAAGCAGGACATCACATACAATCTTTTAGAGGGTAAGCTCACCTGCAGGCCCTCACATATAATGTTTTAGAGGGTCAGCTAACCAGCAGGCCCTCACATACAATCTTTTAGTGGGTCAGCTCACCTTTAGGCCATCACCTACAATCTTTTAGAGGGTAAGATCACCAGCAGGCCAACATATACAATCTTTTAGCGGGTCAGCTCACCTGCAGGTCCTCGCATATATAATGTTTTAGAGGGTCAGCTCACCAGCAGGCCCTCACCAACAATATTTTAGAGGGTCAGCTCATCTGCAGGCCCTGGCATATAATGTTTTAGAGGGTCATCTCACCAGCAGGCTCTCACCTACTGTCACGAACCGGCTGGACAGGTAGTGAATCCTCTGGACCAGAGAGGCGATGGCGCGGGTAGTACTAGAGGAACGGTTCTAAGCAGTTACTGGTCTTTACCAGAGCCCGCCGCAAGGCGGGATGGATTTGCCGCGGCGGTAACTACCAGGTCGTGTCCCCTAGTAACAACTCGACCTCTCTGGCAGCTGATAAGGCGTGGTACACAGGGAGAAGGTAAGAGCGTAGTCGGACGTAGCAGCGGTCAGGGCAGGCGGCAAAGGTTCAAAGGCGAGTTGACGGTAGCAACGGGTACGGCAACAGGTAAGGCAAACTAACATCGTAGGGAACGCTTTCTCTGAGGCACAAGGCACAAAGATCCGGCAGAAAGCTGTGGGAGTAGAAGGTATAAATGGGCAGTGCAGAGGTGCAGCCTAATTAAGTCAGCACTGCCTCTCACAACCTTAACCCTTAATAACCCCTTTGGACCAGGCACCAATCACTGGTGCACTGGTCCTTTGAATCTAAGAGTCCCGGCGCGCGCGCGCCCTAGAGAGCGAGGACGCACACGCCGAGACGCTGGAGTGTTGCCTGGGGGCATACGCTGTGAGCGCTCCGAGGCCAGCAGGGGACCCGGAACGCTCAGCGTAACAGTACCCCCCCTTTGGTCTCCCTCCCTTTTTGGTACCGAAGAACTTGCGGATGAGACTGCAGTCCAGGATGTTCTCCTCCGGCTCCCATGACCTCTCCTCAGGACCGCAGCCCTCCCAGTCGACCAAAAAATATATTTTCCCCCGGGAGATCTTAGTCGCCAAGATCTCCTTGACAGAGAATATATCGGAGGTACCGGCGACAGGGGTGGGAGAAACAAGCTTGGGAGAAAAACGGTTAAAGACAGCAGGTTTAAGAAGGGAGACATGGAAGGAGTTATGGATTCGGAGGGAGGGAGGAAGATGGAGCTGATAAGAAACTTGATTGATACGACTCTTGATTTTATAGGATCCCAAGAAACGAGGGCCCAACTTGTAACTTGGGACCCTAAATCAGATGTACCTAGAGGAGAGCCACACCTTGTCACCCGGACGAAATTCCGGTGGAGATCTGCTTCTCTTGTCAGCTTGAACCTTCATACGGACGGAAGCCCTGAGGAGAGCAGCGTGGGTTTCTCGCCAGATGGAGGAAAAATCCTGTACAAGACTGTCAACGGCAGGTACAGAAGAAGGAGTGGGAGACTGCGGCAGAGGTGGAAGAGGATGACAACCAAAAACTACAAGGAAAGGAGACTTGTTAGAGGCAGAGGATTGTTTGTAGTTGTAGGAGAACTCCGCCCAGGGAAGTAGATCAGCCCAGTTGTCATGGCATGAGGATACAAAGTGACACAGATAGTCACCCAAAATCTGGTTCACCCGTTCTACTTGGCCGTTAGACTGAGGATGGTACGAAGAAGAAAAGTCCAATTTGATCCCGAGCTGAGCACATAGAGCCCTCCAGAATTTGGAGAAGAATTGTACCCCACGATCCGAGACAATATGTTTGGGAAGGCCATGGAGACGGAAGATGTGTTGGAAAAATTGCTTGGCCAACATGGGTGCAGAGGGTAGACCGGGCAGGGGTACAAAGTGAGCCATCTTGGAGAAGCGATCCACCACGACCCAAATAACGGACTTGCCATGGGAGGAGGGAAGATCTGTAATAAAGTCCATGGCGATGTGAGACCAGGGAACTTCAGGAACAGGTAGAGGCAAGAGGAGACCCGCTGGTTTCTGGCGAGGCGATTTATCCCGGGCGCAAATCGTACAGGCCTGGACGAAGTCCGAGACATCTTTCTCCAGAGAAGACCACCAGTAACTTTGGGAGATTAGTTGGAGAGACTTTAGCACCCCTGGATGACCGGAAAAAGGGGAGGCGTGGCCCCACTTGAGAATTCGCAGCCGCTGACGTGGAGGTACGTAGGATCTGCCAGGAGGAAAAAGGCGCAGGTCCACGGGAGCGACTGTAATAAGGTGTTCTGGAGGGATAATATATCGAGGTGTTAACTCGTCGCCCACCACATCAGAGGAACGAGACAGAGCATCTGCCCTAATGTTCTTACAAGCCGGACGGAAATGGATCTCAAAGTTAAAGCGGGCGAAGAACAGAGACCAACGAGCCTGGCGGGGATTTAATCTCTGAGCAGACTGGAGATAAGCCAGGTTCTTGTGGTCCGTGAAGATGTACACAGGATATATTCCAATGTCCATCTGCAGAGGCTGGGTACGGAAATGCACGGTGGCTGAGAGTCTCTCACCGTTAACAGTAGAGATGAAAAACGGCTTGGGCAGATGGATTACTGGAATACGGTACTTGTCAACCAAGGAGGCGTGAATGAAGTTGCCAGCTGAACCGTAATCCAAGAAGGCGGCTGCAGAGAAAGAGGACTTGGAAGAGATGATCAACTGTACGGGTATGATGAGACGTGGAGAGGAAGAATCCACACCTAGCAACGCCTCTCCCACGCTTACTAGGTGCGAGCGTTTCCCGAACGCGGTGGACGGAGAGGACAATCTCTAAGGAAGTGCTCGGTACTGGCACAGTACAGACACAGGTTCTCGTTTCTGCGGCGGCTTCGTTCTTGCGGAGTCAAGCGTGACCGATCCACCTGCATGGCTTCCACGGCGGAAAACCCAGTAGCGGGTTGAGGTGGATGCGGAAAAACGGGAGCCAGACGAGGAAAGCGTCTAGGACGAGCTTTTTCATTTTCAAGGAGGAGTTCCTCTTGTCTTTCGGCGAAACGTTTGTCCTCTTGTCTAGTGGCCCGCAAGATGAGGTCACTAAGAGTGGAAGGAAGCTCACGTGCAGCCAGAACGTCCTTTACTTCACTGTTAAGTCCTTTCTTGAAGGTGGCGCAAAGGGATTCATTGTTCCAGTTCAGCTCAGAGGCCAGGGTGCGGAACTGAATGGCATAGTCACCCACGGAAGAACCTCCTTGGGTCAAATTTAGTAAGGCAGTCTCTGCGGAGGTAACCCGGGCAAGCTCCTCAAAAACATTCCGGAACTCTAGGCAGAAGCTCTGGACGGAAGCGGTGGCAGGATCTGCGTGGTCCCATAGTGGTGTAGCCCAGGCCAGAGCCTTCCCGGACAGTAAACTGAGTATAAAGGCTACCTTGGCTCGCTCAGAAGGAAACTGGTCGGACAGAAGCTCGAGGTGGAGAGAGCACTGCGACAAGAACCCACAGCACTGCTTAGGATCTCCGTCATATTTGTCTGGTAAGGACAACCGGATTCTGGAACCGGTGGTAACTGCAGGCGGAGGTGATGCAGCAGGAGCAGACGGAGGAGCTGGCTGTTGCAGAGAAGGCAGGAGCTGCTGCAACATAGCGGTCAACTGGGCCAGCGGTTGACCCTGCTGGGCCACAATGGTGGTGAGGTCCTCCAGGCTTGGCAGGGGAACATCAGCGGGATTCATGGCCGGATCTTACTGTCACGAACCGGCTGGACAGGTAGTGAATCCTCTGGACCAGAGAGGCAATGGCGCGGGTAGTACTAGAGGACCGGCTCTAAGCAGTTACTGGTCTTCACCAGAGCCCGCCGCAAGGCGGGATGGATTTGCCGCGGCGGTAACTACCAGGTCGTGTCCCCTAGTAACAACTCGACCTCTCTGGCAGCTGATAAGGCGTGGTACACAGGGAGAAGATAAGAGCGTAGTCGGACGTAGCAGCAGTCAGGGCAGGCGGCAAAGGTTTAAAGGCGAGTGGACGGTAGCAACGGGTACGGCAACAGGTAAGGCAAACTAACATCGTAGGGAACGCTTTCTCTGAGGCACAAGGCACAAAGATCCGGCAGAAAGCTGTGGGAGGAGAAGGTATAAATGGGCAGTGCACAGGTGCAGCCTAATTAGGTCAGCACTGCCTCTCACAACCTTAACCCTTAATAACCCCTTTGGACCAGGCACCAATCACTGGTGCACTGGTCCTTTGAATCTAAGAGTCCCGGCGCGCGCGCGCCCTAGAGAGCGAGGACGCACACGCCGAGACGCTGGAGTGTTGCCTGGGGGCATACGCTGTGAGCGCTCCGAGGCCAGCAGGGGACCCGGAGCGCTCAGCGTAACACCTACATTCTTTTAGAGGGTCAGCTCACCTGCAGGCCCTCACATATAATGTTTTATAGGTTCAGCTCACCAGCAGGCCTCACCTAGAATATTTTAGAAGGACAGCTCACCTGCAGGCACTCGCATATAATATTTTAGAGGGTCAGCTCACCAGCAGGCCCTCACCTACAATCTTTTAGAGGGTCAGCTCACCTGCAGGCCTTCACATACATTCTTTTAGAGGGTCAGCTCACCTGTAGGCCCTCGCATATAATGTTTTAGAGGGTAAGTTGACAGGCAGGACCTTACATACAATCTTTTAGAGGGTCAGCTCATCTGCAGGCTCTCGCATATAATGATTTAGAAGCTCAACTCACCAGCGGGCCCTCAAATACAATATTTTAGAGCAGGGATCAGCAACCTCCGGCACTGCAGCTGTTCAGAAACTACAACTCCCAGAATGCTCCAGTCACTTCTATGGGAGCTAGAAGAGCAGTTCAGCATGTTTGCATGCTGGGAGTTCTAGTTTCACAGCAGCTGGAGTGCCGAAGGTTGCTGATCCCTGTTTTAGAGGGTCAGCTCACCTGCAGGCCTTCGCATATATTGTTTTAAAATGGGTCAACTCACCAGCAGGCTCTCACCTACATTCTTTTAGAGGGTCAGCTGACCTGCAGGTCCTCGCATAAAATATTTTAGAAGGTCAGCTCACTATCAGGCCCTCACCTACAATCTTTTAGAGGGTCAGCTCACCTGCAGGCACTCACATATAATATTTAAGAGGGGTCAACTCATTAGCAGACCCTCACCCACAATCTTTTAGAGGGTGAGATCACCAGCAGGACCTCACCTACAATATTTTATATAATCAGCTCACCTGCGGGCCCTCTCATATAATGTTTTAGAGGGTTAGCTCACCAACAAGCCTTTACCAACAATCTTTTAGAGGGTCAGCTCACCTGCAGGCCTCAACTAGAATATTTTAGTTTGTCAGCTCAACAGCAGGACCTCACATACAATCTTTTAGAGGGTAAGCTCACCTTCAGGCCCTCACATATAATGTTTTAGAGGATCAGCTCGCCAGCAGGCCCTCACATACAATCTTTTAGAGGGTAAGTTCACCAGCAGGCCATCACATACAATCTTTTAGAGGGTCAGCTCACCTGCAGGTCCTCGCATATAATGTTTTAGAGGGTCAGCTCACCAGCGGGCCCTCACCAACAATATTTTAGAGAGTCGGCTCACCTGCAGGCCCTCGCATATAATGTTTTAGAGGGTCAACTAACCAACAGGCTCTCACCTACATTCTTTTAGAGGGTTAGCTCACCTGCAGGCCATCACATACAATCTTTTAGAGAGTCAGCTCACCTACAGGCCCTCGCATATAATGTTTTATAGGTTTAGCTCACGAGTAGGCCTCTCCTATAATATTTGAGGGTGAGCTCACCTGTAGGTCCTCGCATATAATGTTTTAGAGGGTCAGCTCACCTGCAGGCACTCGCATATAATATTTAGGATGGTCAGCTCATGATCAGGTCCTCACAAACAATCTTTTAGAGCGTGGGCTCACCAGCAGGCCTCAGCTAGAATATTTTAGTGTGTCAGCTCATCTGCAGGCCCTCGCATTTAAAGTTTTAGCTCACCAACAGGACCTCACATACAATCTTTTAGAGGGTCAGCTCACCTGTAGGCCCTCGCATATAATGTTTTAGGGGTTCAGCTTACTAGCAGGCCATCACCTACAATCTTTTAGAGGGCCAGCTCACCTGCAGGTCCTCGCATATAATGTTTTAGAAGGTAAGTTCACCAGCAGGCCCTCACATACAATCTTTTAGAGGGTAAGCTCACCTGCAGGCCCTCACATATAATGTTTTAGAGGGTCAGCTCACCAGCAGGCCCTCACATACAATCTTTTAGAGGGTCAGCTCACCTTTAGGCCATCACCTACAATCTTTTAGAGGGTAAGTTCACCAGCAGACCAACACATGCAATCTTTTAGAGGGTCAGCTCACCTGCAGGTCCTCGCATATAATGTTTTAGAGGGTTAGCTCACCTGCAGGCCCTCGAATAAAATGATTTGGTGGGTCAGCACTCCAGCAGTCCCTCACCTACAATATTTTAGAGGGTCAGCTCTCCAGCAGGCCCTCACATATAATCTTTTAGAGGGTTAGCTCACCTACAGACCATCACCTACAATATTTTAGTGGGTTCATCTCACCTGTAGGCCATCACCTACAATCTTTTAGAGAGTCAGCTTACCTGCAGGCTCTCGCATATAATGTTTTAGGGGGTCAACTTACCAGCAGGCCATCACCTACAATCTTTTAAAGGGTCAGCACACCTGCAGGCCCTCGCATATAATGTTTTAGAGGGTAAGTTCACCAGCAGGCCCTCACCTACAATCTTTTAGAGGGTATGATCACCTGTAGGCCCTCGCATATAATGTTTTAGAGGGTCTGTTCACCAACAGGTCCTCACATAAAATCTTTTAGAGGGTAAGCTCACCTGCAGGCCATCACATACAATCTTTTAGAGGGTCAGCTCACTTGTAGGCTCTCACATATATTGTTAAAGATGGTAAGTTGACCAGCATGCCCTCACATACAATCTTTTAGAGGGACACCTCACCTATAGGCCCTCGCATATAATGTTTTAGAGGGTCAGCTCACCAGCGGGCCCTCACCTACAATATTTTAGAGGATCAGCTCACCTGCAGGCCCTCGCATATAATGTTTTAGAGGGTCAGCTCACTAGCAGGCTCTTAATTACATTCTTTTAAAGGGTCAGCTCACCTGCAGGCCCTCACATATAAAATTTAAATGGTCAGCTAATGAGCAGGCCCTCACCTACAATCTTTTATAGTGTGAGCTCACCTCAGTTCACCAGCAGTCCCATACCTACAATATTTTAGAGGGTCATCTCACCAGTAGGCCCTCGCATACAATCCTTTGGAGGGTTAGCTCACCTGTAGGCCCTCGCATATAATATTTAAGAGAGTCAGCTCAAAGCAGGCCCTCACCTACAATCTTTTAGAGGGTCAGCTCACCTATAGGCCCTCAAATATAATGTTTTAGAGGGTCAGCTCATAAGCAGGCGATCGCCTACAATCTTTTAGAGGGTCAGCTCACCTGCAGGCCCTTGCATATAATGTTTTAGAGGGTCAGCTCACCTCCATGCCCTCACATATAATGTTTTAGAGGGTCAGCTGACCATAAGGCCCTCGCATATAATGTTTTATAAGTTCAGCTCACCAGCAGGCTCTCACCTACATTCTTTTTGTGGGTCAGCTCCCCTACAGGCCCTCACATATGTTTTATAAGTTCAGCTCACCAGCAGGTCTCACCTAGAATATTTTAGAGAGTCAGCTCACCTGCAGGCCCTCAGATATAATGTTTTAGAGGGTCAGCTCACCATCAGGCCCTCATCTACAATCTAATAGAGGGTCAGCTCACCTGCAGGCCCTTGTATATAATATTTAGAAAGGGTCAGCTCATGAGCAGGCCCTCACCTATAATATTTTAGAGGGTAAGCTCACCTGTAGGCCCTTGCATATAATGTTTTAGAGGGTCAGCACACCAGCAGTCCCTCACCTACAATATTTTATAGGATCAGCTAACCTGTAGGCCCTCAAATTTAATGTTTTAGTGGGTCAGCACACCAGCCGTCCCAAACCTACAATATTTTAGAGGTTCAGCTCAACTGCAGGCCTCAACTAGAATATTTTAGTGTGTCAGCTCATCTGCAGGCCCTCGCATTTAAAGTTTTAGAGGGTCAGCTCACAAGCAGGCCCTCACCTACAATCTTTTAGAGGGTATGATCCCCTGTAGGCCCTCGCATATAATGTTTTAGAGGGTCAGTTCATCAGCAGGTCCTCACATAAAATCTTTTAGAGGGTAAGCTCACCTGCAGGCTATCACATACAATCTTTTAGAGGGTCACTTGTAGGCCCTCACATATATTGTTGAAGATGGTAAGTTGACCAGCATGCCCTCACATACAATCTTTTAGAGGGACACCTCACCTGTAGGACCTCGCATATAATGTTTTAGAGGGTCAGCTCACCAGCGGGCCCTCACCTACAATATTTTAGAAGATCAGCTCACCTGCAGGCCCTCGCATATAATGTTTTAGAGGGTCAGCTCACTAGCAGGCTCTCAATTACATTCTTTTAAAGGGTCAGCTCACCTGCAGGCCCTCGCATATAATATTTAAATGGTCAGCTAATGAGCAGGCCCTCACCTACAATCTTTTAAAGTGTGAGCTCACCTCAGTTCACCAGCAGTCCCATACCTACAATATTTTAGAGGGTCATCTCACCAGTAGGCCCTCGCATACAATCTTTTGGAGGGTTAGCTCCCCTGCAGGACCTCACATATAATGTTTTATAGGTTCAGCTCACCAGCAGGTCTCACCTAGAATATTTTAGAGAGTCAGCTCACCTGCAGGCCCTCAGATATAATGTTTTAGAGGGTCAGCTCACCATCAGGCCCTCATCTACAATCTAATAGAGGATCAGCTCACCTGCAGGCCCTTGTATATAATATTTAGAAAGGGTCAGCTCATGAGCGGGCCTTCACCTATAATATTTTAGAGGGTAAGCTCACCTGTAGGCCCTTGCATAAAATGTTTTAGAGGGTCAGCACACCAGCAGTCCCTCACCTACAATATTTTAGAGGGTCAGCTAACCTGCATGCCCTCGAATATAATGTTTTAGTGGGTCAGCACACCAGCAGTCCCTCACCTACAATATTTTACAGGGTCAGCACGACTGCAGGCCCTCGCATATATAGTTTTAGAGGGTCAGCTCACCAGCAGGACCTCACATACAATCTTTTAGAGGGTCAGCTCAACTGCAGGCCCTAGCATATAATGTTTTAGTGGGTCAGCTCACCAGCAGGCCATCACCTACAATCTTTTAGAGGGTAAGCTCACCTGCAGGCCCTCACATATAATGTTTAAGAAGGTCAGCTCACCTGCAGGCCATCACATACAATATTTTAGAGGGTCAACTCACCTATAGGCACTCGCATATAATGTTTTAAAGGGTAAGTTCACCAGTAGGCCCTCACCTTCAATCTATTAAAGGGTCAGCTCACCTACAAGCCCTTGCATATAATGTTTTAGAGGGTCAGCTCACCTGCAAGCCCTTGCATATAATGTTTTAGAGGGTCAGCTCACCTGCAGGCCCTTGCATATAATGTTTTAGAGGGTCAGCTCACCTGCAAGCCCTTGCATATAATGTTTTAGAGAGTCAGCTCACCAGCAGTCCCTCACCTACATTATTTTAGAGGGTCAGCTCACCTGTAGGCCCTCACATATAATGTTTTAGTGGGTCAGCTCAACAGCAGGCCCTCACATAGAATCTTTTAGAGGTTTAGCTCACCAGTAGGCCATCACCTACATACTTTTAGTGTCATATCACCTGTAGGCCATCACCTACAATCTTTTAGAGGGTCAGCTCACCTGCAGGCCCTTGCATATAATGTTTTAGAGGTTCAGCTCACCAGCAGGTCCTCACATACACTCTTTTAGAGGGTCAGCTCACCTATAGGCCCTTGCATGTAAAGTTTTAAAGGGTAAGTTCACCAGTAGGCCCTCACCTGTAATCTATTAAAGGGTCAGCTCACCTGCAAGCCCTCGCGCTTATAATGTTTTAGAGGGTAAGCTCACCAGCAGGCCCTCGCGCTTATAATGTTTTAGAGGGTCAGGTCACCAGCAGTCCCATACCTACAATATTTTAGAGGATCAACTCACCAGTAGGCCCTCGCATACAAACTTTTGGAGGGTCATCTCACCTGCAGGCCCTCGCATATAATATTTAAGAGAGTCAGCTCAAAGAAGGCCCCCATTTACAAACTTTTAGAGGGTCAGCTCACCTATAAGCCCTCGCATATAATGTTTTAGAGGGTCAGCTCACATGCAGGCCCTCGCATATAATATTTAAAAGGGTCAGCTCACCAGCAGGCCTCAACTAGAATGTTTTAGTGTGTCAGCTCACCTGCAGGCCGTCGCATATAAAGTTTTAGAGGGTCAGCTCACCAGCAGGACCTCACATACAATCTTTTAGAGGGTCAGCTCAACTGAAGGCCCTCGCATATAATGTTTTAGGGGGTCAGCTCACCAGCAGGCCATCACCTACAATCTTTTAGAGGGTAAGCTTACCTGCAGGCCCTCACATACAATCTTTTAGAGGGTCAGCTCACCTTTACTCCATCACCTACAATCTTTAATTGGGTAAGTTCACCAGCAGGCCAACACATACAACCTTTTAGAGGGTCAGCTCACCTGCAGGTCCTCGCATATAATGTTTTAGAGGGTCAGCTCACCTGCAGGCCCTCGAATATAATGTTTTTGTGGGTCAGCACACCAGCAGTCCCTCACCTACAATATTTTAGAGGGTCAGCTCACTTACAGGCCGTCGCATATAATGTTTTAGAGGGTCAGCTCTCCAGCAGGCCCTCACATATAATCTTTTAGAGGGTCAGCTCACCTACAGACCATCACCTACAATCTTTTAGTGGGTTCATCTCACCTGTAGGCCATCACCTACAATCTTTTAGAGTGTCAGCTTACCTGCAGGCTCTCGCATGTATTGTTTTAGGGGGTCAACTTACCAGCAGGCCCTCACCTACAATCTTTTAGAGGGTATGATAACCTGTAGGCCCTAGCATATAATGTTTTAGAGGGTCAGTTCATCAGCAGGTCCTCACATAAAATCTTTTAGAGGGCCAGCTTACCAGCAGGCCATCACCTACAATCTTTTAGAGGGTAAGCTCACCTGCAGGCCATCACATACAATCTTTTAGAGGGTCAACTCACCTATATGCCCTCGCATATAATGTTTTAAAGGGTAAGTTCACCAGTAGGCCCTCACCTTCAATCTATTAAAGGGTCAGCTCACCTGCAAGCCCTTGCATATAATGTTTTAGATAGTCAGCTCACCTGAAGGCCCTTGCTTATAATGTTTTAGATGGTCAGCTCACCAGCAGGCACTCACCTACAATCTTTTTGAGGGTCAGCTCACCCGAAGGCCCTCGAATATAATGTTTTAGAGAGTCAGCTCACCAGCAGTCCCTCACCTACAATATTTTAGAGGGTCAGCTCACTTACAGGCCCTCGCATATAATGTTTTAGAGGGTCAGCTCTCCAGCAGGCCCTCACATATAATCTTTTAGAGGGTCAGCTCACCTACAGACCATCACCTAACAATCTTTTAGTGGGTTCATCTCACCTGTAGGCCATCACCTACAATCTTTTAGAGTGTCAGCTTACCTGCAGGCTCTCGCATATATTGTTTTAGGGGGTCAACTTACCAGCAGGCCCTCACCTACAATCTTTTAGAGGGTATGATAACCTGTAGGCCCTCGCATATAATGTTTTAGAGGGTCAGTTCATCAGCAGGTCCTCACATAAAATCTTTTAGAGGGCCAGCTTACCAGCAGGCCATCACCTACAATCTTTTAGAGGGTAAGCTCACCTGCAGGCCATCACATACAATCTTTTAGAGGGTCAACTCACCTATATGCCCTCGCATATAATGTTTTAAAGGGTAAGTTCACCAGTAGGCCCTCACCTTCAATCTATTAAAGGGTCAGCTCACCTGCAAGCCCTTGCATATAATGTTTTAGATAGTCAGCTCACCTGAAGGCCCTTGCTTATAATGTTTTAGATGGTCAGCTCACCAGCAGGCCCTCACCTACAATCTTTTTGAGGGTCAGCTCACCCGAAGGCCCTCGAATATAATGTTTTAGAGAGTCAGCTCACCAGCAGTCCCTCACCTACATTATTTTAGAGGGTCAGCTCACCTGTAGGCTCTCACATAGAATCTTTTAGAGGGTTAGCTCACCAGTAGGCCATTACCTACATTCTTTTAGTGTGTCATATCACCTGTAGGCCATCACCTACAATCTTTTAGAGGGTCAGCTCACCTGCAGGCCCTCGCATATAATGTTTTAGGGAGTAAGTTCACCAGCAGGCCCTCACCTACAATCTTGAATAGGGTATGCTCACCTGCAGGCTCTCGCATATAATGTTTTAGAGGTTCAGCTCACCAGCAGGTCCTCATATAAAATCTTTTAGAGGGTCAGCTCACCAGCAGGCCATCAGATACAATCTTTTGGGGGGTCAGCTCTCCTATAGGCTCTCGCATATAATGTTTTAGAGGGTAAGATCACCAGCAGGCCCTCACCTTCAATCTTTTAGAGGGTCAGCTCACCTGTAGGCCAACAGATACAATCTTTTGGAGGGTCAACTCACCTATAGGCCCTCGCATATAATGTTTCAGAGGGTAAGTTCATCAGCAGGCCCTCACCTTTAATCTTTTAGAGGATCAGCTCACCTATATGCCCTCGCATATAATGTTTTAAAGGGTCAGCTCACCAACAGACCCTCACCTACAATATTTTAGAGGGTCAGCTCAACTGTAGGCCCTTGCATGTAATGTTTTAGAGTGTTAGATCACCAGCAGGCTCTCACCTACATTCTTTTAGAGGGTCAGCTCACTTACAGGCCCTCGCATATAATGTTTTATAGGTTCATCTCACCAGCAGGCCTTACCTAGAAAATTTTAGAGGGTCAGCTCACCTGTAGGCACTCGCATGTAATGTTTTAGAGGGTAAGTTCACCAGCAGGCCAACACATACAATCTTTTAGAGGGTCAGTTTACCTGTAGGTCCTCGCATATAATGTTTTAGAGGGTCAGATCACCAGTAGGCTCTCACCTACATTCTTTTAGAGGCTCAGGTGACCTGCAGGCACTCGCATATAATATTTAAGAGGGTAATCTCATGAGCAGGCCCTCACCTACAGTCTTTTAGAGGGAGAGCTCATCAGCAGGCCCTCATGTTCAATATTTTAGAGGGTCAGCTCACCTGCAGGCACTCTCATATAATGTTTTATAAGGTTAGCTCGCCAGCAAACCCTCACCAACAATCTTTTAGAGGGTCAGCTCACCTTCAGGCTGCTCTACCTCTTGGATGATGCTCTTTGTTTTGGTTTCACTTTCTCATCTCTTTTCCTTCTACTAGCTGTCACTTGTTTAGACTAATCGTCTTCCTTTATATTCCCTCCCATACTGCCTCACCTTGCGGTTTATACTACTTCCTGGATGAGGAGTTCACTGCTGGAGGCTGTGTCTGCTGTTTGCTCAGATAAGTCCTTTACTTTATTGTGCTTCCTTGCTGGCTTGATTCTAGGTGACCCTGACTCCGTCCGTATTAAGTGCAGGGAGCCGGTGGTCGTGTCCCCTCACTATTATAGGGTTTTCAGGTGTCACACAGACTTAGGTACGTGGGCATGCAATCGTCTACCATAAAGATCCTTGCATGTGTGTAGCAGTCAGGGAGAGCTCTTAGGGTTTTATAGGCCTCACCTATAAGCTCCTTAGTTTGGGATCAAGCCAGTCGCTCGTTTATTTATAAGTTCCAGTTATCTGCAAACTTCATCCGTGACATTATAAACCGCCATAACCGTCTTAAGCATGGCTCTGGTTTCAGCCTTGATTGACCGCATGCAAGTTCTTTCGCTGGAGGTAGCAGATCTCCGTAAAACTCTGTCTCAGTTTCAGGTGACCGGTTCTGCTGGCGTTCATGGAGTTTGTTCCGAGCCTAAGATCTCGCTTCCGGATACGTTCTCTGGGGATAGTGAGAATTTTGTTCGCTTTAGAGATGCTTGCAAAATCCATTTTCGCCTACTTCCCCATTCCTCTGGTGATGAGGAGCAGAGGGTGGGGATCATCATTTCGCTGCTCAGGGATAACGCTCAGCCTTGGGCCTTTTCGCTGCCGGTGGGGGCACGGCCCCTCCGATCGGTGGATGAATTTTTTGTAGCCCTGGGGCAGATATATGATGACCCGGATCGTATTGCTCTGGCTGAATCTAAACTGCATTTTTTATGCCAGGGTAAACAGTCCGCAGAGATATATTTTTCTGAATTTCGGAGATGGGCGCTGATACTGGTTGGAATGATGCTGCACTCCGAAGTCAATTTTGCCATGGTCTTTCGGAAAGATTGAAAAATGCATTCGCTTTTCATGAGAGACCAGCATCATTAGAGTCAGCTATGTCTCTAGCTGTTCGTATTGACATGCGTCTTAGAGAGAGAGAGAGGAGACTACTCTTTCCTGTCATATTCAGCCCAAGGACAATGGGGCTGTCTCATTCAGTGCGCAGGGGTCTCAGTCTGCCTCAATCCCCTCTGAGGAGGAGGCCATGCAGCTGGGTTTGCTTGCCTCTGATAGTAGAGGATTCTGAGGGTAATAAAAACAAAACAAAAAAACCCTCTAAAGACTTTCCATTTGCTACTATTGGCAAGGTTGATGCGGAAATTGAAGGTTTGCAGTTTGCTTGTAGTTCCCGTTTTCTCCTACCTGCCAGGGTGGCGCTAGACAGCAAGAACATTGTTTGTGAGATTTTTGTAGATAGTGGAGCAGCTGTCAATCTCATGATAATCAATTTGCAACAACGCATGGTTTCCAGGCATGCACTTTGGAAAAGGATATACCTGTTTTTGCTATCGATTCCGCTCCACTTTCTCAAAGATCGTTAAAGGGCAAAGTTCACAATATCCGTTTGACTGTGAGTGACGCTCATGTTGAGGATATGTCATATTTCGTCTTCAGCGAATTACCTACTCCTCTAGTGTTGGGTCTACCCTGGCTCACTAAACATAACCCCACCATTGATTGGCAAGCAAGGCAAATAAATGGTTGGAGTGACTTTTGCAGAGAGAATTGCCTCAGGTCATCTCTTTCAGAGGTTTCTACCAAGACTGTGCCATCTTTTCTCTCAGAATTTTCGAATGTGTTTTCCGAGAGTGGTGTCCAGGAGTTGCCCCCTCACCGGGAGTACAACTGCCCTATTAATCTCATCCCAGGCGCCAAGCTGCCAAAATCACGACTATACAATCTCTCCCAACCTGAAAGGGTCGCTATGCGTACTTATATCTCTGAGAGCCTGAGAAAGGGACACATCCGACCCTCGAAGTCACCTGTTGCTGCTGTTTTTTTTTTTGTTAAGAAAAGAGATGCTTCTTTAAGACCTTGTCTGGATTTCAGGGAGCTGAACCGTATCACGATTCGTGACTCATATCCGCTTCCTCTGATCCCGGACCTGTTTAACCAGATTGTTGGGGCTAAAGTTTTTTCTAAGTTGGATTTAAGAGGGGCATACAACCTAGTCAGGGTCAGGGAAGGGGCCGAATGGAAGACGGCCTTCAATAAACCTGAGGGTCATTTCGAGAATTTGGTTATGCCCTTTGGTTTGATGAATGCTCTGGCCGTCTTCCAACATTTTGTGAACAGCATTTTTTATCATTTAATGGGGAAATTTGTACTGGTGTATCTAGATGACATTTAGATTTTTTTCTCCTGATTTCAAGACTCATCGGGACCACCTATGTCAGGTCTTGCTGATTCTGCGGGAGAATAAATTGTACGCTAACCTGGAAAAATGTGTGTTTGCGGTTCCGGAGATTCAATTTCTTGGTTTTCTTTTCTCTGGTTCTGGTTTTCGGATGGACCCTGAGAAGGTCCGAGCTGTGCTTGATTGGGAGCTTCCTGAGAATCAGAAGGCGCTGATGAGGTTTTTGGGTTTTGCCAATTATTACAGAAAGTTAATCTTGAATTATTCCTCTGTTGTTAAGCCACTCACTGATATGACTAAAAAGGGGGTGGATTTTTCCTCGTGGTCGGTAGATGCGCTTAAAGCCTTTTCTAGTATTAAATAGAGTTTTTCTTCCGCTCCCATTTTGGTACATCCTGATGTCTCTTTACCTTTTATTGTTGAGGTGGATGCTTCTGAGGTGGGTGTGGGTGCGGTCTTATCTCAGGGTCCCTCTCCTGCCAAATGGCGACCGTGTGCCTTTTTCTCAAGGAAACTCTCCTCTGCAGAGAGAAATTACGATGTGGGAGTTAGGAAGTTGTTGGCCATCAAATTAGCTTTTGAGGAATGGCGCCATTGGTTAGAGGGAGCCAGACACCCTATTACCGTCTTTACCGACCATAAGTATCTGGCCTACTTGGATTCGGCCAAGCGTCTGAACCCGAGACAGGCCAGATGGTCTTTGTTCTTTTCTAGGTTTAATTTTGTTGTTACGTTCCGCCCTGGGGTTAAAAATGTGAAGGCGGATGCCCTGTCACGTTGTTTTCCGGGAGGGGGGAACTTTGAAGACATGGGTCCCATTTTGGCTGAAGGGGTGGTCGTCTCTGCTCTTTATCCTGATTTGGAGGCAGAGGTTCAGACAGCCTAGGCAGAGGCTCCTGATCTTTGTCCTCCTGGGAGGTTGTTTGTGCCTCTCGCTTTACGACACAAGGTTTTTAAGGAGCACCACGATACTGTCCTTGCTTGGCACCCGGGGAGTAGAGCCACAGTGGATCTCATTGCTCGGAGATTCTGGTGGCCGGCTCTTCGTAAGACGGTTGAGGGTTTTGTGGCAGCCTGCGAGACCTGCGCTTGTGCCAAGGTCCCTCATTCACGGCCATCGGGTTCTCTCCTCCCGTTACCCATTCCTTCCCATCCTTGGACCCATCTGTCCATGGACTTCATTAAGTAAATGCCTCGTTCCTCGGGGAAGACTGTGATTCTGGTGGTAGTGGACCGTTTTAGCAAAATGGCACATTTCATTCCCTTTCCTGGGTTACCCAATGCTAAGACGCTGGCGCAAGCGTTTGTTGATCATATTGTTAAATTGCATGGCATTCCTTCAGACATCGTTTCTGATAGGGGCACGCAATTTGTTTCCAGATTCTGGAAGGCCTTCTGTTCTCGCTTGGGGGTTCGGTTGTCGTTCTCTTCTGCTTTTCACCCGCAGTCGAATGGTCAGACCGAACGCGTCAATCAGAATCTGGAGACATATCTGCGCTGTTTTGTAGTGGAGAATCAGGAGGATTGGTATTCTTTTTTGTCCCTTGCTGAGTTTGCTTTAAATAACCGTCGCCAGGAGTCCTCTTATAAGTCACCATTATTTGGTGCATATGGGTTTCATCCGCAGTTTGGGACATTCTCTGGAGAGGGGTCTTCTGGTTTACCTGATGAGGAGAGATTTTCCTCGTCTTTGTCATTTATTTGGCAAAAGATTCAGGGTAATCTGAAGAGGATGAGTGAGAGATATAAGCGTGTGGCAGATAAGAGACGTGTGCCTGGTCTGGACCTGAATGTGGGTGATCTGGTGTGGTTGTCTACAAAGAATATCAAACTGAAGGTTCCCTCCTGGAAGTTGGGTCCTAAGTTTATTGGGCCTAACAAGATCTTGTCCGTCATCAATCCCGTTGCCTTTCGTCTTGATCTTCCTGAGACTTGGAAGATCCATAATGTTTTTCACAAGTCCCTATTAAAACCTTATGTCCAACCCACTGTACCCTCCTCTTTGCCTCCTCCTCCGATTTTTGTTGATGGTAATCTTGAATTTCAGGTCTCTAGGATTGTGGATTCTCGCATTATCCGCGGTTCTCTTCAGTACCTCGTTCATTGGGAGGGTTATGGTCCTGAGGAGAGGATGTGGGTCCCAGTGGCGGACATTAAGGCCACTCGTCTCATCAGGGCTTTCCATAGGTCTCATCCTGAGAAGGTGGGCTCTGAGTGTCCGGAGTCCACCCGTAGAGGTTGGGGTACTGTCACCGCCAGTTCTGTGAGAAGGTCTGGCAGACGTTCTTCTCTACCTCTTGTATGATGTTCTTTGTTTTGGTTTCACTTTCTCATCTCCTTTCCTTCTGCTAGCTGTCACTTATTTAGACTAATCGTCTTCCTTTATATTTCCTCCCATACTGCCTCACTTTGCAGTTTATACTACTTTCTGGATGAGAAGTTCACTGCTGGAGGCTGTGTCTGCTGTTTGCTCAGATAAGTCTTTTACTTTATTGTGTTTCCTTGCTGGCTTGATTCTAGGTGACTCTGACTCTGTCCGTATTAAGTGCAGGGAGCCGGTGGTCGTGTCCCCTCACTATTATAGGGTTTTCAGGTGTCACACAGACTTAGGTACTGGGCATACAATCCAGGGAGAGCTCTTAGGGTTTTATAGGGCTCACCTATAAGCTCCTTAGTTTGGGATCAAGCCAGTCGCTCGTTTATTTATAAGTTCCAGTTATCTGCAAATTTCATCCGTGACACAGGCCCTTGCATATAAAGTTTTAGAGGGTCAGCTCACCTGCAGGCCCCTAATATATAATGTTTTAAAAGGGTCAGCTGTCCAGCAGGCCTTCACCCTGCTGCTGCTCGCCTGTCAGTGCTGCAGCGTAACTTCGGCCTTCCTGTTAACTGCCTCATATATGACGTGCCCAGAAGGTGGAAATCCACTTTGCACATGCTGGCCAGACTGTGCGAGCAGCAGCAGGCGATAGTGGAGTTTCAGCTGCAGCACGCACTGGTGAGTCGCTCTGCGGAACAGCACAACTTCACCACCAATTACTGGGCCTCCATGCGAGACCTGTGTTCCTTGTTGCGCTGTTTCGAGTACTCCACCAACATGGCCAGTGCCGATAACGCCGTTCTCAGCGTTACCATCCCACTTCTATGCCTCCTTGAAAAAACGCTTCTGGTGATGATGGAAGAGGATGTGGCACAGGAAGAAGAGGAAGAGGGATCATTTCATAGGGTTTCCGGCCAGTCATTCACAAGTGGCTCCGAGGGTGGGTTCCTGCACCCACAAACGCCAGGTATACAATTGTCCAGCCAGGGCACAGTTCTGCAGGATGATTAGGTGGAGCATGAGGAGAAGAAGATGGAGGAGGAGGAACCATGTTCACTGCAGGGTGGCAACCAAACCAGCTCATGGCCATCATTGGTCGTGGCTGGGGGGATACAGAGGACACAGGTGATACATTTCCCACAGAGGACAGCTTTTCGTTGCCTCTGGACAGCCTGGCACACATGAGCAGTGTCTCCACAATGACCGCCGAGTTGCCCACACTTTAACTTGTGCTGATTACTGGGTGGCCACGCTGCTGGATTCCCGTTACAAGGACAACGTACCGTCCTTAATTCCGTCACTGGAGTGTGATCGTAAGATGTGCGAGTACAAGCGCACCCTGGTAGACGTGCTGGTGGTGGCATTCCCACCTGACAGCGGGAACACAGTGAAAGCACAAGGCGAAGGCAGAGGAGGAGGAAGAGGTCGCCAACGCAGCTGGGGCACCACCAGCACCTCAGAAGGCAGGGTTAGCATGGCCGAAATGTGAAAAAGCTTTGTCAGCACACCACAACAACCAGCACCACCAGATGATATGGAACGTCTTAGCAGGAGGTAGCATTTCAGCAACATGGTTGAGCAGTATGTGTGCACATGCCTACATGAACCGGTTCTGCCCCCTTCAACTTCTATGTCTCCAAATTTGGCACATGGCCTGAGCTTGCCCTTTACGCCTTGGAGGTGCTGGCCTGCCCTGCAGCCAGTGTATTGTCTGAACGTGTGTTTAGCACGGCAGGGGTAGTTATCACAGACAAGCGCAGCCGCCTGTCCACAGCCAATGTGGATAAGCTCACGTTCAATAAAATGAACCAGGCATGAATCCCACAGGACTTGTCCGTACCTTGTGCAGAATAGACATGTATACCGGCCTTACCGAGCCATTGTTATACTACAGCGCAATTGCTCATTGTTGTATTTTTCAATATTTCCAACTCTTTTGAAGTGTTCTCTAATAAAAAAAATAATAATTAAAAAATTAAAACCAAAAACCAGTGTGGGCTAACTTGTCCTCCTCCACCGCCGCTTTCACCTACAACACTACGTCCACAGCCTCCTCAAACTCCTACTCCATATGGACCTCCACCTCATAAATCAAGATAATATTTTTTTATTTGTACGTATTTTATTTTATGTCATTTTAGTAATTTGCCTGTTAAATTTTTGGGTGAAAATCACAAATTTTTGGCTGTGATATACCCCTGCTATACCTAGTAGACAGGTAAAACATTTCACTAATTTGTCTGTTACATATTCGGGTGAAATTCACCAATTTTTGGGTGTGATATACCCCTGCTTTACCTAGTAGACAGGTAACATTTCACTAATTTGTCTGTTACATATTCGGGTGAATTTTTAGGTGTGATATTCCCCTGCTGTACCTAGTAGACAGGTAAAACATTTCACTAATTTGTCTGTTACATTTTTGGGTGAATTTCACCAATTTCTGGGTGTGATATACCCCTGCTCTACCGAGTAGACAGGTACCATTTCACTTATTTGTCTACAGTATTTCATATTCGGGTGAAATACACCAATGTTTGGGTCTGATATACCCCTGCTATACCTAGTAGACAGGTAAAAACATTTCACTAATTTGTCTGTTACATTTTCGGGTGAAATTCACCAACTTTTGGGTGGGATATACGATTGCTATACCTAGTAGACAGGTAAAAAAAATGTCATTAATTTGTCTGTTACATATTCAGGTGAAATTAACCATTTTTTGTGTGTGATATACCCCTGCTCTACCTAGTAGACAGGTAAAAAAAATTCACTAATTTGTCTGTTACATTTTCGGGTGAAATTCACCAACTTTTGGGTGGGGTATACCATTGCTATACCTAGTAGACAGGTAAAAAAAAAATCATTAATTTGTCTGTTACATATTCGGATGAAATTAACCATTCTTTGGGTGTGATATACCCCTGCTTTATCTAGTAGACAGGTAAAAAAAAATCACTAATTTGTCTGTTACATTTTCGGGTGAAATTCACCAATTTTTGGTTGTGATATACCACTGTTATACCTATTAGACAGGTAAACAAATTTCACTAATTTGTCTGTTACATTCTTGGATGAAATTCAACAATTTTTGGGTGTGATCTACTCCTGTTATCTAGTAGACAGGTAAAAACATTTCACAAATTTGTCTGTTACATACTTGGGTTATATTTGACAATTTTTGCCGTGATTAAACCCCTGCTCTGTATAGGTGACAGGGACATAAATAAAAAAAAAATTGTCTGTTACATTGCCAGGTGATATTTTACCAATTTTGACATATACAAACCCCTGCTCTGCATAGGTGACAGGGAATTAAATAAAAAAAATTCTTCTTTAATTTACGCGTGCCCCTTCCTTTCATTCAATGCTTAAACTTTAACAACTTGTCCCACATTTGCGCTTCAATAATTTGTCCCACTTTTCCACTCGATCATATTTAATTTCAAACAATTAACCTCCCTTGGATGTGGTATCCCTTCTCACGCTCCCTCTTCGGCGTGGAACCCTGATTCGCCGCTAACCGTGATCAAAATGGTAGGCGCAGAAAAGAACATCGAAAGTTGATAGAGCAGATATCCAATTGGATCGTGGACATCACGGGGACGTGCGACATGGTGGAGCAGTATGTGTGCACCCGCTTACATATACTGACTGATGGATCTGCCCCCTTCAACTTCTGGGTCTCCAAATTGGGCACATGGCCTGAGCTTGCCCTTTACGCCTTGGAGGTGCTGGCCTGCCCTGCAGCCAGTGTATTGTCTGAATGTTTGTTTAGCACGCCTGGAGGGGTTATCACAGGTTATATTTACCAATGTTTTGGGGTGTACCCTAATTTTTTTTTTAAATCATAAAATTTAAAACCAAAAACCAGTGTAGGCTACATCCTCCTCCACCGCCGCTTCCACGTACACCGCCACATCCACTGCCTCCTCAACCTCCTACTCCATATGGACCTTGTCCTCCTAGATCAAGATTTTTATTTTTTTTACATATTTTATGTTATTTGAAGTAATTTCCCTATCCACATTTGTTTGCAGAGCACTTGCCATGCTCTTAACCACATTTTGCTGTCATTTGCAGCCCTCTAGCCCTTTCCATGACATTTTTAGAGCCATTTTAGTGCTCAAAAGTTTGGGTCCCCATTGACTTCAATGGGGTTCAGGTTCGGGTTCTGGGTCAAGTTTGGGTCAAGTTCAGGTCCCGAACTCGAACTTTTTTGTGAATTTCAGCTGAACCCGTAGAACCCGAACATCCAGGTGTCCGCTCAACTCTGCTTATTATTGAAATTTTATGTGAAACTGACTTTTTTTGCTAAAATGTATAGGTGATTGGGATTGTAAGCTTCTTTTTGCTGTGTGGACCGAATTACTTAGTGGTTAAATTCATTATGTGACACAGGCTTTTTTTGCGAAAATGTATGGGTATTGTACACCTCCTTTTGCATTATGGACCAAATTACTTAGTGGTGAAATTTTTTGTATGACACAGGCTTTTTTTGGGAGAATGTATGGGTGATTGCACACCTCCTTTTGCGGTATGGACTGAATTACTTAGTGGTGAAATTCTTTATGTGACACAGACTTTTTTTGTGAAAATGTATGGATGATTGTACACCTCCCTTTGTGGTATGGACCGATTTACTTAGTGGTGAAATTTTTTATGTGACACAGGCTTTTTTTGCAAATATTTATGGGTGATTGTAAACCTCCTTTTGCATTATGGACCGAATTACTTAGTGGTGAAATTTTTAATGTGACACAGGCTTTTTTTTGTGAAAATTTACGGGTGATTGTACACCTCCTTTTGTGGTATGGACCGAATTACATTGTCATGGGTCCTGCAGTAAACATAATGGAGACGCTATTGAGAACATACCAGCAGACTTTGCCTTTACCATCTATTCACAATTAAATCAAGCAACTTCAGTAAGTTAAAAATAATCATGTGTTTTTATCTGCTCCATCTGCATTTGAGCTCCACAGCACACAAGGCATGACAGGAGAGCCTCTGCTTTGGAGTCCACGTCTAGTTTCTTAAGATCAGGAGTTCCAACACAATTGTGCGTAACATTCTTGCTTCCTGTGCAAAACCATAACAATTGGACTCCGTAGGCAAGAGAAAAATATATTCGTCGTTCAGAGTTCCACTTATATGTTGAAAAGCCTTGTGTAGTGCAAAAGTTGAAATAAATAAGGGCCTATTTGCCAATCAGCGGTGCAGTTATATGTGGTAAAGATATTTTTAGCTGGGACATTTTTTATGTGACACAGGCTTTTTTTTTGCAAAAATGTATGCGTGATTGTACACCTCCTTTTGCATTATGGACCGATCTACTTGGTGAAATTTTTTATGTGACACAGGCTTTTTTGGGAAAATGTATGAGTGATTGTACACCTCCTTTTGCGATAAGGACCGAATTATTTAGTTGTGAAATTTTTTATGTGACACAGGGAAAATGTATGGGTGATTGTACACCTCCTTTTGTGGTATGGACCGAATTACATTGTCGTGGGTCCTGCAGTAAACATAATGTAGACATTGATGACAACACACCAGCAGACTTTGCCTTTACCATCTATTCACAATTAAATCAAGCAGCTTCAGTAAGTTAAAAATATTTATGTGTTTTTTATCTACTCCATCTGCATTTGATCTCCACAGCACACAAGGCATGACAGGAGACCCTTTGCTTTTGAGTCCAAGTCCAGTTTCTTAAGATCAGTGTAACGGGGTTCCGAAAGTAGGTAAATTTGTTATTGTCTATCTTGACGACATTTTGATATTCTCTCCTGACTTCGAATCCCATGTGTCTCATGTTAGACAAGTATTAGAGGTGTTGAGGGAGAATCAGCTATCCGCTAAGCAAGAGAAATGTGTCTTTGGTGTACAGGAGATTCTGTTTCTAGGGCATGTTCTGACTCCTCACACCTTCAAGATGGATCCTGGTAAGGTACTAGCAATTAAGGAATGGGTAAGACCTTCATCCTTAAAGGCCTTACAACGGTTCTTAGGTTTCGCCAATTACTATCGTAAATTTATTATGAATTTTTCCGTAATTGCTAAACCATTAACCGACCTTACTAAGAAAGGGGTGGATTTGGAGAATTGGTCTACTGAGGCCATTTCTTCATTTGAAAAATTAAAAAAGGCATTCAGTAGCGCTCCCATTCTGATCCAGCCTGATCAGCGGAAACCTTTTATTGTGGAGGTGGATGCGTCCGAGGACGGCGCAGGAGCAGTCCTTTCACAAGGTCCTGCTAGCCTCACTAACCTGAGAAAATGTGCCTTCTTCTTCAGGAAATTCTCTCCCACGGAGAGAAACTACGACAGACGGAATAGGGAGCTGCTGGCCATTAAATGGGCTTTTAAGGAGTGGAGGCATTTTCTGGAGGGGGCAAGGCATTGTGTAACTGTTGTCACTGACCATTAAAACCTTATGTTTCTCGAGTCTGCTAAGAGGTTGAATCCCCGTCAAGCCAGATGGGCTCTGTTTTTTACTCGTTTTGATTTTTCCATTACGTCTCAGAGCTTCCAGGCTTTTCAACCTACTGAGGTACCACCTGAATCCATCCTACCAGCACAAATCTTCTTAGCAGCTCTTACCCAGGATATCTCGGCTCGCATTAGGTCTGAACAACATCTGGCACTGGTATCCACCCCAACAGATAAGTTGTTTGTTCCCGTACAATTTCGTCTCCAGCTGTTGGGTGAGTGTCACGATTCTGCCTTTTGTGGACATCCGGGTGTTGAGGGCACTAAGGATCTGGTTTCTAGATCTTATTGGTGGCCCACTCTAACTAGGGATGTCAAGTCCTACGTGTCAGCCTGTGAAGTTTGTGCCAGGTCCAAGACACCTAGGACTCGCCCTGCTGGTAACCTATGACCCCTACCCATTCCCAGTAGACCCTGGTCCCATATCTCGATGGACTTTATAACTGACCTACCGCCGGCGGAGGGTAAGACTGTAGTTTGGGTAGTGGTGGATAGGTTTAGCAAGATGGTCCATTTCATTCCCCTGTCTAAACTCCCGAATGCCAAAACCCTGGCGTCTCTTTTTGTGAAAGAAATTGTTCGATTGCATGGTATCCTGGAAAATATTGTTTCTGACGGGTGTGCAGTTTGTGTCCAAATTCTGGAGGGCCTTCTGTCAAAAATGTAAAATTTCATTGTCTTTTTCCTCTGCCTACCACCCTAAATCAGTCTGTGGAACAATTCTTGAGGTTGTATGTTGCTGATGACCAGCAATTATGGGTGAAATTTCTTCCTTTGGCTGAATTTGCTTTGAATAACCGTGTCAATTCTTCTGCTGGGGTTTCACCTTTCTTTTGTAACCATGGTTTCCATCCCCGTTTTCATTCTGGGTCATCCGTCTCCTCCTCTAACCCTGAGGCGGATAGGTTCTCCTCTGAACTGTGCACAGTTTGGGCCCGGGTTCAATCGAACTTAGAAAAGGCTCAAAGTTCTCAGAAACTCAAAGCCGGGGGAGACGTTCAAGGGGGGTGAATTTTCAGGTTGGGGATAAGGTATGGTTGTCCTCCAAGAATCTCTCTCTTAAGGTAGATTCTAAAAAGTTTGCTCCTCGTTTTATTGGACCATATAAGATCACGGAGGTGATTAACCCGGTATCATTTAGGTTGGAGCTGACCGAGTCATTCCACATTCATAATGTGTTCCATAAATCTCTACTTAAATTTTTTTTTGAACCGGTAGTACCATTGAAAGCCTCGCCTCCGCCGGTTCTTGTTAATGATGCTGTCGTGTATCTGGTGTCTAAAATAGTGGATGTCAGGAAGGTGCGTAATTCCTTGCAGTACCTGATTCACTGGAAGGGGTATGGACCTGAAGAGAGATCTTGGGTACCTGCCAGGGAGGTTCATGCTCCTAGACTTGTTTGAAAATTTCATTTAGAACACCCTGAAAGGCCATCGCCTGAAGTCTTGGGTCCGGTGGCCCCTCGTAAAAGGCGGGGTACTGTAACGGGGTTCTGAAGGTACACTCGGTCCCCCATTAGCCGCAGATCTGCAGCTTAGCTTCGGGAACGAGGATCTGTGTTTTACCTCGTTCCCAGGGCGGCTTTACTAGCTGGGTGGCTCCCTGCTCCTAAGTCTGCCTTGAGCACCGAGCTGATCACTCGGTGCTCGACTGGTTGGTCTGTCGATCATGTGACGCTGGCCACGTCACATGACCCTCACTCCCCACTATAAATACAGGCAGCCTGCTGGCCACAGGTTGCCTGTTAATTTAGGTTCCACCTGTGATTTGGTCTTTCCTGGCGTATTTACCTCCTGCTGAATTCCTGACGATCCTCTGCCTGCTACTTGTGCACTTTGCTGCTCTCCTGGTATTCTGACCCCAGCCTCCTCCTGACGATCCTCTGCTGACTCCTTTGGTACTTCACGTCTCTCCTGGTATTTATGACCCCGGCTTCTCCTGACAATTCTCTGCTTGCTCCATTTGTACTTTGTAGCTTTCCTGGTATTGACTCGGTCCGTTCACATCCTGTTGTTTGTCTGTCTGTCATCCCTGCACTTATTCCAAGTTAGGGATTGCCGTCCAGTTGTCCCCCTGTCATTAGGACTCGCGAGGCAAGTAGGCAGGGCCAGGGGTAAGGGTGGAGCGCAGTGGTCACTTCCCTCCCCCCTGTGTGTGTGTGTACGCGACCGTTACAATCAGGAGTTCCATCACAATTGTGTTGAGAAGCCTTGTGTAGTGTAAAAGTTGAAAAAAATAAGGGCCTATTTGCCGTTCAGCGGTGCAGTTATGTGGTAAAGCCCTTTTCACTGTGAAATTTTTTTATGTAACACAGGCTTTTTTTGCTAAAATGTATTGGGTGATTGTATACCACCTTTTGCTATATGGACCGAATTACTTAGTGGTGAAATTCTTTATGTGATACAGGCTTTTTTTGCAAAAATATATGGGTGATTGTACACCTACTTTTGCGGTATGGAACAAATGACTTAGTGGTGAAATTTTTAATGTGACACAGGCTTTTGTTGGGAAAATGTGCGGGTGATTGTACATCTCCTTTTGCGGTATGGACCGAATTACGTTGTCGTGGGTCCTGCAGTAAACATAATGAAGATACTGATGTGTCACAGTCGTTACCTCTGGCTGTGACCTTCTGTCTATGCTCTCGCTGCAGCTCCGTTCCTGTGTGTTGCTTGTGATTCTTTATGGGTTAACTCCCCTGTGTTCCTGTCTGGAGTTAATCCTCTCTGTCTGCTCCATGGGTGTGGCCTCTCTGCTGCACCCATGGAACCTGTATATAAGGCCTCTTTCACACTACAGTATGTCGATTTCAGTGTTTTGCGTTCCGTTTTTCACTGAGCCGTTGTTCCGTTTTTTTGTTTCCATTGTGTTTCTGTTTCGTTTCCGTTTTTCCGTATGGCATATACAGTATACAGTAATTACATATAGAAAATTGGGCTGGGCATAACATTTTCAGATACGGAAGACATACGGATGCATTTCCGTATGCATTCCGTTTTTTTTGCGGACCCATTGACTTTAATGGAGCCACGGAACGTGATTTGCGGCTAAATATAGGACATGTTCTATCTTTCAACGGAATGGAAAAACGGAAATACGGAAACGGAATGCATACGGAGTACATTCCGTTTTTTTTGCGGAACCATTGAAATGAATGGTTCCGTATACGGACCGTATACGGAACACAAAAAATGGCCCGCAAAACGAAAAAAAAAAATGGTAGTGTGAAAGAGGCCTAAGGCTTATTGCACACGACAGTATATTTTCACGGTCCGCAAAACGGGGTCCCGCTTTTCCGTGATCCGTGACCGTTTTTTCGTCCGTGGGTCTTCCTTGATTTTTGGAGGATCTACGGACATGAAAAAAAAGTCGTTTTGGTGTCCGCCTGGCCGTGCGGAGCCAAACGGATCCGTCCTGAATTACAATGCAAGTCAATGGGGACGGATCCGTTTGACGTTGACACAATATGGTGCAATTTCAAACGGATCCGTCCCCCATTGACTTTCAATGTAAAGTCAAGAGTTAATATACCATCGGATCGGAGTTTTCTCCAATCCGATGGTATATTTTAACTTGAAGCGTCCCCATCACCATGGGAACGCCTCTATGTTAGAATATACCGTCGGATTTGAGTTACATCGTGAAACTCAAATCCGACAGTATATTCTAACACAGAGGCGTTCCCATGGTGATGGGGACGCTTCAGGTTAGAATATACTAAAAGAACTGTGTACATGACTGCCCCCTGCTGCCTGGCAGGTGCTGCCAGGCAGCAGGGGGCAGACCCCCCCCGCCTCCCCCCTGTAGTTAACACATTGGTGGCCAGCGTGGCCGCCCCCCCCCTCCCTCCCCTGTAGTTAACTCATTGGTGGCCAGTGGGCCCCCCTCCCCTGTAGTTAACTCATTGGTGGCCAGTGGGCCCCCCCCCCTCCCTCCCCTGTAGTTAACTCGTTGGTGGCCAGTGGGCCCCCCTCCCTCCCCCGTAGTTAACTCGTTTGTGGCCAGTGGGCCTTCTCCCCTCCCTCCCCCTCCTAATTAAAATCTCCCCCCTATCATTGGTGGCAGCGGAGTGTACCGATCGGAGTCCCAGTTTAATCGCTGGGGCTCCGATCGGTAACCATGGCAACCAGGACGCTACTGCAGTCCCGGTTGCCATGGTTACTTAGCAATTTGTAGAACCATTATACTTACCTGCGAGCTGCGTTCTCTGCGTCCGGCCGGGAGCTCCTCCTACGGTAAGTGACAGGTCCGGCCGGGAGCTCCTCCTACTGGTAAGTGACAGGTCATATATGAATACACACAAGGTGACTCAAACATAACTGGCAGAACAGATAACAAAACACAGGAAAGAGGACGGGAATGAACAAGTAGGAAACCCACAGAGCACAGACAGACACGGATCCCATAGGTCAGCAGCATGGGAGAGTGAGTACAAACAAGGAGCAGGACAAGAAAACACACACCAGGAGAGCTGACCCAGAACTGAGGAAACCTCAGCCTTAGGCCTCTTTCACACGACCGTTGTGTGCACCCGTGGCCGTGAACCGTTGGCCGTGAAAAAAATAGGACAGGTCATATTTTTTTCACGGCCAGGAAACACGGATCACGGATGCGGCTGCAAAACGGTGCATTTTCAGTTTTTTTCACGGACCCATTGAAAGTCAATGGGTCCGCGAAAAAAAAAGGAAAACGGCACAACGGCCACGGGTGCACACAACGGTCGTGTGAAAGAGGCCTAAGGCTGAGGTTTCCTCAGTTCTGGGTCAGCTCTCCTGGTGTGTGTTTTCTTGTCCTGCTCCTTGTTTGTACTCACTCTCCCATGCTGCTGACCTATGGGATCCGTGTCTGTCTGTGCTCTGTGGGTTTCCTACTTGTTCATTCCCGTCCTCTTTCCTGTGTTTTGTTATCTGTTCTGCCAGTTATGTTTGAGTCACCTTGTGTGTATTCATATATCTCTGTTCAGCAAGCCCTTGCTGCAGTGTGCCTTGCTGCAGAGTGCTATGGGCAAGGCCACGCAGTATACCACTGGTGGAGCTAGTCCTTCTCTGCTCATTGCCACTCCTGTTCCCTTGCGTGAACTCCTGCTTGTGTTTTTAGTTGCCTGCTTGTATTTGCCTGTATGTTATGTTTGCCTATGTACCGTCGGTACCTTCTGGTACCTGTTGTCCGTTTGCTCTTGTTGTCACTGTCTAGTTCACGCTCCAGAGTGGACCCTGGCAACTTCCTGCGGCAAAGCCTAACCCTACCATCTGGGGCCCTAGTGACTACCAGGAGTTGCTTAGTCACGCCCCTCTGGAGTATTACTAGACAGTGGCGCAGTGGGGGTTTTCCTCCCACTGTGCGGACGGTACATAGAGCTCTCAATTTCCCTGTGTTTCCCTCCTTGGATTCTGTTTGTGCAATAAACTCTGTTGTGACTGTACCGTATTGCTGTATGTTTTTGTTTGACGATGCGGAGGTCTCTCGTGGGACCTCCAACTCATGACATGATGACAACACAGCAGCAGACTTTGCCTTTACAGTCTATTTACAATTAAATCAAGCAGTTTCAGTGAGTTAAAAATATTCATTTGTTTTTATCTGCTCCATCTGCATTCGATCTCCACAGCACACAAGGCATGACAGGAGAGCCTGTACCTTGGTGTTCAAGTCCAGTTTCTTAAGATCAGGAGTTCCATCACAATTGTGTGTAACATTCCTGCTCCCTGTGCAAAACCATAACAAATGGACTCCGTAGGCAAAAGAAAAATATATTTGTTGTTTAGCGTTGCACTTATATGTTGAAAAGCATTGTGTAGTGTAAAAGTTGAAAAAAATAAGGGCCTATTTGCCATTCAGTGGTGCAATTATATGTGGTAAAGCCCTTTTCGCTGTGAAACTTTTTATGTGACAATGTATGGGTGATTGTACAACTCCTTTTGCGGTATGGACCACATTACTGTAATGGGGAGGGGAAATCACCAAATACACACAACGAAAGGACAACAATCTAGGCCTCTAAAACGCAAGAAGAGGGATTGTGACCTCCTAGTAATCCCTAGGCCTTTCCCTAACTCCTGCCAGTATGAGCAGATCCTGAAGTTGGAAATGCGCATACGCCAGATACCTAAAGCCCTGCTGAAACTGACGATCCCTAGAATAGGGAGCAGGAGACGAGACTGCTGGATCCTCCCCAGATTAAGGAACCCGCGTCTCCCTGAGGCCTAGAAACAACACACACCAGAGAATAACAAACAGTGAAGGCAACAAGTACTTAGCTTAGAGAAGTATGGAGAAGCAGGAGATCCAATGCAACCAAGCTCTAGCAACTCCTAGCAGAAAGTATCAACTGCATAGTTAGGAGTGTGAGGCAGACCTAAATAGAGCCTCATCACTGATAACGAGCGGCAACTGAGGAGAGGTGAGATCCTGCCAAACAACAACATACGCAGAGGAAAACAGAGAGACCTACACAGCACACCACATCAGAGGGAATGCTGTGTAGTTTCACGATGATATCAACAAACACTTGAGAGAGAGTTTTAGCATTGGGAAAACCTGATAATGGTATAAAGTGTGCCATCTTCCTAAAGCGGTCAATGACCACCAGGATCACAGTCTTCCCAGAAGAATTAGGCAAATCTGTGATAAAGTCCATAGACAAATGAGTCCAGGGACGGGATGGGATAGACAAAGGAAGTAGAGATCCTGAAGGCAGAGTATGAGCCACTTTAGCACGCGCACAAGTCTGATAAGCTGCCACATAGCCCTCAACACATTTACTTAACCCTGGCCACCAGAATCTTCGAGAAATGAATTCCACAGTGGATATGCTCCCTAGGTGTCCCTTAAGAACAGTATTGTGATGTTTCTTAAACACCTTGTGTCGTAGTTCCGAAGAGACAAACAACTTCCCTGGAGGACAGGAATCAGGTGTCTCTCCCTGGTCCTCCAAGCCTCTGCCTCAAGTTCAGGATGAAGGGCGGATACAACCACCTCCGGGAAAGCTACGCGACAAGGCATCCGTTTGACGTTTTTAATCCCAGGACGATAAGTGATAACGAAATTAAATCTAGTAAAAAACAACGACCATCTTGCCTGCCTTGGGTTTAGACGTTTAGCCGACTGCAGGTACGTAGGCCAGATTTTTGTGATCAGTAATTACTGTAACGGGATGAATTGCTCCTTCCAACCAATGACGCCACTCTTCAAAAGCCAATTTAATTGCCAACAACTCTCTATTACCTACATCATAATTTCTTTTGGCAAAAGAGAGTTTTTTTTAGAGAAAAAAGCACAAGGGCGACATTTGCTAGGAGAAGCACCCTGTGACAAGACTGCTCCAACACCTACCTCTGATGCATCAATTTCCACAATGAATGGTTGTGACACATCCGGTTGCAACAGAATAGGAGCAGAAGCAATGCATTCCTTTATTGCTGAAAAAGAATGCGATGCTTCTACAGACCAGACTGAGAAATCCGTGCTTTTCGTAGTCATATCAGTTAAAGGTTTAACAACAGTTGAGTAATTCAAGATAAATTTACTGTAGTAGTTAGTAAACCCCAAAAATCGCATGAGTGCCTTCACATATTCGGGTCGATCCCATTCCAACATAGCACAGAGTTTTTCCGGATCCATACGAAAACCCGAAGATGAGAGTAAGACCCCAGGATTGGAACTTCTGGGACCGCAAATACACACTTCTGTAAGACCTGCATCACGTGATCCTTATGCGTCTCCATATCAGGGGAATAAATTTAAATATCATCGAGATAAACCACCACAAACCTGTCCAACAAATGATGAAAGATGTCATTGATGAAGTGTTGAAAAACCGCAGGAGCACTGGACAAACCAAAAGGCATGACCAGATTCTCAAAATGACCCTCAGGAGTATTAAAGGCCATTTTCCATTTGTCCCCTTCCTTGACTCTTATCAGATTAAATGCCCCCCTCAAATCCAACTTAGAGAACACCTTGGCGCCGACAATTTGATTGAATAAATCTGTGATCAAAGGGGATAGGGATCACGGATAGTCATGCAATTAAACTAACGGAAGTCCAAACATGGCCTAAAAGTTCCATCCTTTTTTTTAACAAAGAAGAACCCCGCCACCATTGGTGATTTGGATGGTCTAATATGACCATTAGCCAAACTCTCTGTGATATACTCTCGCATGGCTACTCTTTCGGGTTCAGAAAGATTATACAACCGAGACTTTGGCAATATAGCTCAGGGAATAAGGTTGATGGGGCAATCATACTCCCGATGAGGAGGCAACTCCTGGTCTCCACCTTTAGAGAATACATCAGAAAAAAAACAAAAGGAAACGGGGTAACATTTTAGTAGTTAAAACAGAAAGCGACATGCTGAGACAGTTGTCAAGGCAGAAATCACTCCAATCGAGAATCTGTCTCGCTTGCCAATCAATAGTTGGGTTATGTTTGATCAACCATGGCAACCCCAACACCAGAGGAGCAGGCAAACCCTCCATAACAAAACATAAAGGGATGGTGACCTCCTAGTAATCCCTAGGCCTTTCCCTAACTCCTGCCAGTATGAGCAGATCCTGAAGGTGGAAATGCGCATACGCTGGATACTTAAAGCCCTGCTCAAACTGACGATCCCTAGAATAGGGAGCAGGAGACGAGACTGCTGGTTCCTCCCCAGATTAATGAACCCGCGTCTCCCTGAGGCCTGAAAACAACACACACCAGAGAATAACAAACAGTGAAGGCAACAAGTACTTAGCTTAGAGAAGTATGGAGAAGCAGGAGATCCAATGCAACCAAGCTCTAGCAACTCCTAGCAGAAAGTATCAACCGCATAGTTAGGAGTATGAGGCAGACCTAAATAGAGCTTCATCACTGATAACGAGCGACACCTGAGGGGAGGTGAGATCCTGCCAAACAACAACATACGCAGAGGAAAACAGAGAGACCTGTCAGATAGCCTCACGTGCAGCAAGTCTATCCAATCTGCTCACCTCTCTCACAGGAGGGACCGTGACAATTACTTAGTGGTGAAATTCTTTATGTGACACAAGCTTTTTTTCCCTGAAAATGTATGGGTGATAGTACACCTCCTTTTGCTGTATGAACCAAATTACTTAGTGCTGAAATTCTTTGTGTGATACAGGCTGTTTTTGCGAAAATTTATGCTTGATTGCACAATTCCTTTTGCAGTATGGACCGAATTACTTAGTGGTGAAATTCTTCTTGTGACACAGGCTTTTTTGAGGAAAATCTATGGGTGATTGTATACCTCCTTTTGCGGTATGGACCGAAGTACGTTGTCGTGAGTCCTGCAGTAAACATAATGAAGACGCTGATGACAACACACCAGCAGACTTTGCCTTTACCATCTATTCACAATTAAATCAAGCAGCTACAGTAAGTTGAAAATATTCATGTGTTTTTATCTGCTCTATCTGCATTTGATCTCCACTGCACACAAGGCATGATAGGAGAGCCTCTACTTTGGACTCCTAGTCCAGTTTCTTAAGATCAGAAGTTCCTTAACAATTGTATTTAACATACTTGCTTCCTGTGAAAAGCCATAACAAAAGCTTAAGCTGGTTTCCTCAATTTAAAATTAGGAGCAGTAAACGGTAAAAAGCAAATAGAGGTGGCTGAACTCCGATGCTGTGTATCCCTTGTGAAGTCAATGTCTCCAGCTATGCCCCTCTCGTGAGTTATAGCAAATACATTATTTTCCTGTAGAGATCCAAGAATTATGCTGGAGGCATGTAGTGTATGCAAGCCATGTGCGACTCCTCTCATCACTCTCATGCTGTTCTGACCTGGATTGCCTGGGCGAACGGAGTCAACACAGGGGAAGAACTGCTCGGTGTCCTTCAGCAAGAAATTGGATCTTGGCTTTCTCCGCGACAATTGAAAATCGAGCAGAACCGGAACCAGAAGGTGGTGGCATACTTGGAGTGCACCCTGCCAGCCGTCATTGAAGATCCGCTGAACTACAGGACAGCCAAACTGGATTTTTAGCCGCAACTGGCCGTGTTTGCCCTGGAAAAGCTGTCCTGCCTCACCAGTAGTGTGGCATTAGAGTGAGTGTTTAGTGCAGCGGGGAACATATTTAACTAAAGGAGAACTCGCCCACTCACCTAAATGTGGATTGAATGACATTTGTCAAGATGAATGAGGCATGGATCAGCCAGAATTTCCACCCACCAATGCTTGAGTATGTATCAGACTAGATCAACCATGGTGCCACTGTTACACCCCAGAGTTGTGTTATGAAACTCTTCTACCCCGCTACAATTGTCATCAGATATGATTTTACATTATGTCTTCACAACTGTGCATTATAAACCAAGGTAAATTTTTATTGTTGCCATTTTCATGTTCACCAGCAGGTGGCAGCAATGTGTTAGTAAGGAGCTAGGTTCAGTTTATTACATCTAAGCTGGTATAGTTCATTCCAGCTTAGCTCCCCCTCTGTGGAGGTGTGGACTATTCCCACAGCCTACACCCTGGGTGGAGAAGGAAATTAGTGAGGAGTGCAGCCCAGCCCCTGCTTGGGGAAGGATGTGCGTGTTAGGAGCTCCCAGGTATAGGGAAGAAAGCCAGGATCTTGTCTCGGCTGAGACATTGATCAAATCCCCAGCCTGAGCCCTGCAGCCTCAGCTGGATGAAAAAGACAACCTCCAGTTCCAGGTAGAAAGCATACCCTGAGAAAAAAACTGTGAGTAAAGTCCAGAGACCCAGGAGAAGTCATATTCCTCCTCAGCTAGTGTCACGGATGGTGTTGCAGAAAGCTGGAACTTATAAATAAACATCCGACTGGCTTGATCCCAAACTAAGGAGCATATGGGTGAGCACTATAAAACCCCTAGAGCTCTCCCTGACTGCTATGCCCATGCAAAGGTCTTTATGGTAGACGATGGCATGCCCACGTACCTTATACTATGTGACACCTGAAAACCCTATAATAGTGAGGGGACACGACCACCGGCTCCCTGCACTTAATACGCATGGAGTCAGGGTCACCTACAATCAAGCCAGCAAGGAAACACAAATAAAGGAAACAGACTTATCTGAGGAATCAGGAGAAGCAGCATCCAGCAGTGAACAACTCATCCAGGAAGAAGTATAAACCGCAAAGTGAGGCAGTATGGGAGGAAATATAAAGGGAGACAATCAGTGCAAATAGATGAAGGCTGGGAGAAGGAATGGAGATGACAAAGTGAAACCAAAACAAAGAACGTCATGCAAGAGGTAGCGAAGAACGTCTAAGAGACCTTCTCACAGAGCTGGCGGTGACAGTACCCCTCCCTCTACGGTTGGACTCCGAACACTCAGAGCCCACCTTCTCAGGATGAGACCTATGGAAGGCCCTGATGAGACAAGTGGCCTTAATGTCCGCCACTTGGACCCACATCCTCTCTTCAGGACCATAACCCTCCCAATGAACAAGGTACTGGAGAGAACCGCGGATAATGCGAGAATCCACAATCCTAGAGACCTGAAATTCAAGATTACCATCAAAAACAATCGGAGGAGGAGGCAAAGAGGAGGGTACAGTGGGTTGGACATAAGGTTTTAATAGGAACCTGTGAAAAACATTATGGATCTTCCAAGTCTGAGGAAGATCAAGACGGAAGGCAACGGGATTGATGACGGACAAGATCTTGTAAGGCCCAATAAACCTAGGACCCAACTTCCAGGAGGGAATCTTCAGTTTGATATTCTTTGTAGACAACCACACCAGATCCCCCACATTCAGGTCCGGACCAGGCACACATCTCTTATCCGCCACACACTTATATCTCTCACTCATCCTCTTCAGATTACCCTGAATCTATTGCCAAATAAATGACAAAGACGAGGAAAATCTCTCCTCATCAGGTAAACCAGAAGACCCCTCTCCAGAGAATGTCCCAAACTGTGGATGAAACCCATATGCACCAAAAAATGATGACTTATCAGAGGACTCCAGGCGACGGTTATTTAAAGCAAACTCAGCAAGGGACAAAAAAGAACACCAATCCTCCTGATTCTCCGCCACAAAACAGCACAGATATGTCTCCAGATTCTGATTGACGCGTTCGGTCTGACCATTCGACTGCGGGTGAAAAGCAGAAGTGAACGACAACCGAACCCCCAAGCGAGAACAGAAGGCCTTCCAGAATCTGGAAACAAATTGCGTGCCCCTATCAGAAACTATGTCTGAAGGAATGCCATGCAATTTAACAATGTGATCAACAAACGCTTGCGCCAGCGTCTTAGCATTAGATAACCCAGGAAAGGGAATGAAATGCGCCATTTTGCTAAAACGGTCCACTACTACCAGAATCACAGTCTTCCCCGAGGAACGAGGCAGGTCCGTAATGAAGTCCATGGACAGATGCGTCCAAGGATGGGAAGTAATGGGTAACGGGAGGAGAGAACCCGATGGCTGTGAATGAGGGACCTTGGCACGAGCGCAGGTCTCACAGGCTGCCACAAAACCCTCAACTGTCTTACGAAGAGCCAGCTACCAGAATCTCCGAGCAATGAGATCCACTGTGGCTCTGCTCCCCGGGTGCCCAGCAAGGACAGTATCGTGGTGCTCCTTAAAAACCTTGTGTCGTAAAGCGAGAGGCACAAACAACCTCCCAGGGGGACAAAGATCAGGAGCCTCTGCCTGGGCTGCCTGAACCTCTGCCTCCAAATCAGGATAAAAAGCAGAGACGACCACCCCTTCAGCCAAAATGGGACCCCCGGGTCTTCAAAGTTCCCCCCTCCCGGAAAACAACGTGACAGGGCATCTGCCTTCAAATTTTTAACCCCAGGGCGGAACGTAACAACAAAATTAAACCTAGAAAAGAACAAAGACCATCTGGCCTGTCTCGGGTTCAGACGCTTGGCCAATTCCAAGTCGGCCGGATTCTTACGGTCTCTAAACGCGGTAATAGGGTGTCTGGCTCCCTCTAACCAATGGCGCCATTCCTCAAAAGCTAATTTGATGGCCAATAACTCCCTATCTCCCACATCGTAATTTTTCTCTGCAGAGGAGAGTTTCCTTGAGAAAAAGGCACACGGTCGCCATTTGACAGGAGAGGGACGCTGAGATAAGTCCGCACCCACACCCACCTCAGAAGCGTCCACCTCAACAATAAAAAGTAGAGAGACATCAGGTTGTACCAAAATGGGAGCGGAAGCAAAACTCTCTTTGATTCTAGAAAAGGCTTTAAGCGCATCTACCGACCACAAAGAAAAATCTACCCCCTTTTTAGTCATATCAGTGAGTGGCTTAACAACAGAGGAATAATTCAAAATTAACTTTCTGTAATAATTGGCAAAACCCAAAAACCGCATCAGCGCCTTCTGATTCTCAGGAAGCTCCCAATCAAGCACAGCGCTGACCTTCTCAGGGTCCATGCGAAAACCAGAAGCGGAGAGAACAAAACCAAGAAATTGAATCTCCGGAGCTGCAAACACACATTTTTCCAGTTTAACATACAATTTATTATCCCGCAGAATCAGCAAGACCTGACGTAGATGGTCTCGATGAGTCTTGAAATCATGTGGTGTTATATAGGGTGGTAGCAGCATCTGGGTCTTGGAGGGAACAGATGGTAGAGAGTGGGAGAAGAGAGTCAGAAAGCAAGCGAAAGTCTAGATGTTTAGAGTTCCTGTGGGGGTGTGCTAGTGTGTGGACTGGGGGAGCAGCAGAAGAGACAAATGAAGAGAAGGTGAGTAGGTTGTGGTCGGATAGGGGGAGAGGCGAATTAGAAAGGTTAGATAGGGAGCAGAGGCGGGTAAAGATAAGATCCAAAGTGTGACCATCTCTGTGGGTGGGAACTGAAGACCACTGTGATAGTCCGAAGGAGGAAGAGAGCGATAGGAGTTTAGAGGCGGCTGAGTGGCAGGTGTCAATAAGGATGTTGAAGTCACCCATGATGATAGTGGGGATGTCGGCAGAAAGAAAGTGTAGTAGACAGGTGCTAAAGTGGTCAAGAAAGATGGTGGCTGGGCCTGGGGGGCAGTAAATGACGGCTACTTGGATGTTGGAGGGAGAGTAGATGCGAACAGAGTGTACTTCAAATGAGGTGAGCGTAATGGAGGGTGGCAGTGGAGTTGGGCTGTAGGAGCAGGTGTCTGATAGGAGAAGACCAACTCCTCCACCATGTTTGCAGCCGGGGCGGGGGGTGTGAGTGAATTTAAATCCACTATATGAGAGTGCAGCAGGGGAGGAGGTGTCAGAGGATGTCAGCCATGTTTCTGTGAGACCCAGAAAGGAAAGGTTTTGAGAGATGAAAAGTTCATGAATGTACGACAGTTTGTTACAGACAGAGCGTGCGTTCCATAATGCTCTTGCAAGAGGAACCAAAGGAGCAGGGGTCACAGGAATAGTTATTAGGTTTAAGGGGTTGCAGAAATTTGTAGAAGGAGATTTGTATTGGGACGTAGTAGGTGATAGCAGAGAAAGTGTTAATAGGTGAGAATAGGAGAGGGCAGGAGGTATCTGTGTGTGTTTGGGAAGGAAGTGTTTTATGTTGCCAAGCAGGTTTGTGCAAGCTGTCAGATGAGAAGGTAAGATGGAGGGCGAGATGAATAGTTCCTTGCTGGGTGAATGAACGTGGGGGTATTTGAGGAGGTTGTTGACAAGTGGGAACAGTAAGATGAAAAATTGAAACATTGTTTGCATTAACTATGTCTGTAATTACCTGTGGTCCCCTTCTGGTCCAATTCTGGTATAATTCAGTCTGTGCACGTAAGAGTTGCACTTGAGAGATGTGGCATTTGGAAAGACCAAGGTCTGAAAAGACCTAGGACCTTAGATTTATACCACTCAGTGTTCAATCAGGTGTGACCAAGAGGGGAGAGGGTACATTTGGCCTAATCAAGGAGGACCAGATACAGGGGTGAAATAGTCAATGTAAACCAATACTCAATAAATACAGCAGGGAAAGAGACATTAATAGTTCAGACAAGACATACCAGGATTTAGAAGGAGAGATGAGAGGGATGGACAATATCAGACTGTGGAAAAGCTGGGTGTAGCAGCAAGCTTCAGACAAGACATACCAGGATTTAGAAGGAGAGATGAGAGGGATGGACAATATCAGACTGTGGAAAAGCTGGGTGTAGCAGCAAGCTTCAGACAAGACATACCTTTAGATGAGAGAATTGGGTGATGGTCAGTAGGCAGTGATGACAAAGTGGATTCAATATCCGTAATATTACATTCTGGTATAATTCAGTCTGTGCACTTAAGAGTTGCACTTGAGAGATGTTGCATTCGGAAAGACCCGTATATATATATCACACATCTAATTATTGAAACCCACGCAATTTTAAGACATATCATATATAACCTAAAATCCAGACATATGAGGATTAATATAAACCTTACAATGAATAATAAAATTATATTCTTTCTATTCACTGAGAATCACCAACACTCAGCACATTCCTACTCCAATGTCTTATCTGGGTAAATACATTTTATTAGACCCGTCTAAATTTCTTCTCACACAAGAGCAGACTATGCAAATCCTCCTAAGTTTTATAAACACAAGTTTACACATATCTAATTTCCAGTTAGTGATTCTAAGTTCACCAGGGTTTGAACTTATATTAACCTCTTGAATAAGACAAAATCATATAAAAAAAATAAATAGCTGTTCTTAACAATCCAATTCATATACCTGTATAGGCTTTATAAGATGGACTCTTTTTTTATACTCAAAAGATCTGACAAATCCCCCTCCCACGTTAGTCAAGGGTCCCCTTAAGACCTAACTGGGAAGAAGGTCAGAAGAATTATCATATTCAGAGTATAACGGCAGCTTTATATCCTAGTCTTTACCAGAATCCTTAACATATTTCTTAAGGATGTTGACAATAGACTGGTTATAGCGCTCAATGGATCCACTAGATGCTGGACGATAGGCAATGTGTAATTTTCTCTTCACATCCAAGATCTTCTACATCTTCGCCATTACCTCACTTACAAAGTGTGATCCACGGTCTGAATCGATCCTTAATGGTAACCCAAATCTGGAAAATACATGGTTAATCAACAAAAAGGCACAGGTCTTGGCTGTGTTATTGCGGGCCGGTAGACACTCTACCCATTTGGTAAACACACAAGTGACTGTCAACATGAATTTATTCCCTCGAGATGACCGGGTAACAGGACCAATAAAATCTATTTGGATATCGGACCAACGTAATGAAAAACCCTTCTTCTGAAGTGGAGCACGATATGTGGGACCTTGAGGTTGAAATTGAGCACACACCAAACAACCTCGGCAGTAAATTTGTACATCTTTTAACATATGAGGCCAGTAGGCATAATCACGTAATTAATGACTCATATGTAATCTTTTCTCCACGATGACCACGTAGGCGCATAATGGACATGTTGTAACATCAAAACTCTAAACGGAGTGGGAACTACCCATTGTTGAATACCGTTTTTAGAGGTTCTTATTAATAACCCATCTTGAATACTAAATTGGGATTTGGTATTCATAAGTAATCGGAGATCTTCCTTTTGGCCATAAATAATCATCTTCCTATATGGGATTATTATTAGGATCCTCAATATGTCTATAGAAGATGCCAAGTATAGGATCTTCCTTCTGGCTTTTAATCAGATCATCATTTGTAGATTCTTGGCTCCATTGAGCTAAGCTATTTTCAGATTGGACTCTAGCTTGTTGTCTAGTGATAGCATCAATGGGAATCATCTCTAGGAAATTATCTATATCCACGTGGTCACCATTTATGGCTCCTTGTTTAGCCAGTTTATCAGCTAGGTCATTACCCTCTTTATCTATATTCTGGGTTTTGGAATGACCTTTAGTCTTTATCCAATAAACGTTTAAATCATTACCTTGGACCAATTCGTCTATGGCACAAAACAACTTGGCGTGTTTCACCGGTTTATTGTTGGACCGTAACATGTGATTCCTCTTCCATGTGGGCATATATTCAACAAAACTGTTCCGGACATAATTTGAATCAGCTAATTCTGCTACCTGGCTACTTTTAGCACCAATACTGTATACCACTGAAATTTTAGGAAATTCATCTGTCCAAGTAATGCCAATTCCTGCCACCAGTTTTCTTTCATCTCCTATCATGGTGTGATAAGCACAACCATCTATATACACACGGGGGAAGTAAAGGACAATAATCTTCATCATATACTTTGTAAGGGGAAATTTTTGTTCCTCTAGAAAATCATCTTATATCTCATCTTTATGATAATGAGTGGCACAATCATGCAGTTCTGCGAGTCCTTGGGCTACTGGACACTTTTTATTTTGCTTATACCGAACTTCCAATGGCCATCCTTGTAAAAACAAGGTCCAAGCAGTGATTCTGCTATCAGACAAGTTAACATCTCTAATTTTCTCACTCTGTAAATGTTGTAGGGGTTGGTGTGCCGTTTCAACAATGATTTTCTCACCCTGAATAAAACTTCTAAAGTTTTGAAGTGCCCAGACTGTGGCTAATAAAGCTTTTTCACAGTCGTTAAACTTTACTTTTACCAGTGACAGGGACTTACTTGCATAAGCAATAATTTTATGCAATTTATCCTGTTTTTGGCATAAAACAGCACTAATACTAAGATCCGTAAAACCAGTTTCCAGATAAAAGAGTTTACCCCCCTCTGGATAAGCTAGACATGGGGCTTGGATGAGTCTCCTTTTAAGTTCACTCATGGCTTGCTCCTGATCCTCCCCCCATGTCCAGGGTACACCTTTCTTTAACAAGGTCAACAACAGGTTACTGATCTCTGCATAGTTATCAATGAACTTTCATGAGTAATTCATCATACCCAGAAATGACCTCAGTTCACTGATATTGGTAGGCATTTTAGATTTCATCACAGCCTCCACCTTTTTCTTCTGGGGATTCAGGCCTTCACAGGTAACATCATGTCCAAGGAAATTTACCTTGGTTCAACACCACTGGGCTCTCTGTAAAGAAATTTTCACACGGTACATACGGTACATAAGTTAAGTTTCCTCTTTCCGTGGCATCAGGCATAGCCTTATGTAAAAATACCGCAAATTCATGACCTGAGTTTATGTATCCAAATGGTAGTCTGGTCCAGGCAAATTGTTCCTTACCAAAGGTGAATGCCAATTTATGTTGGTCTTCAGGACTCACTTGGATGGTCCAATACCCCTGAGCGCAATCTAATGTGGTAAAGATCCTGGCTCTTTGCATTTGTACCAAACATTGGTCTATATATGGCACGGGCCAGCCGGACATATATACACGTTTATTGAGCTGTCGGAGATCAGCATATAAACGCCATTGACCATTTGGTTTAAGAATTCCAAGGATAGGATTGTTATAAGAACTGTGCACCGGTCTTATAATACCTCTCTCCTTGATATTTTTTATTATTTCCGCTAGTGAGTCGTAACAAGCTAGTAGAAGACGATATTGCTTGATATAAACAGGAGGTGCCTCGGGATCAGTCTGAATCCTGGCAATGTGTATGTCAGTCAGACCACAATCAAAGAGAACTTCTTTTAATTGTTGGCACTCTAGGTCATTGGAGCATCCATCAGCCAACAATATTTGTTGCTGTACTATTTCTAGGAACCCTGGGAAAACTTCAACTGACCTTTTTCGTAGACATCCTCAAGCCTGTCAGTGAAGTCAGGATTTGACTTACCAGCCTTTTCAGCCAACTCATGACATTCCTGGGCTTCCTGCTCATTAATTGTATGATTGAAGGTAAGAGAGGATTCCTCTACCTTGCAAGTACTCTCTTTAAGATTAAAAGGATATACTGAACTGATGGTGAACAATCCTTCAGGAGAAGAATAAAACGTTTGTTCAACCAATTGTTCTTCCGTTAGATACAATTCAGGTATTAGGCCAAAAATTACATTCTGAAACGCAAAGGTATAATAATCTGAATCTAATGCCATACCAATGATTGTGTCTTTAAACAAATGGACTTCATTTGGCATACCATTATTCTTAATTATTTGGGTTTTAAAGGTTTGTAAATTCACAAAAGAGGTAGGATTTACTGAAATACCTAATTGTTGTATTCCGTTTTATAGGCATATCAATGCATCAGAATTCTTTAATTTTTGGCCTTTTGATACCTGAATGGGTAACAGGAAATTATTAGTACCTGGAGGTATGATTATATCTCGTGGCACTAATACACTGACTGCATATGGCAGTATCTGGGATGACTTGAGGGCTTCATGTTCATGCATAAAACTATCAGGATTCCCTTTTAATCTTGTCCATAATGTGGAATTCACTATATTCCCATGGATGGCAAAACAATGTATTATATGGTTACCAATGTGCATGGGATATCGGGGCTCATTAAGCACCAGGAATAAATGAGTTGCTGATTTACCTGCAATGGAAATGGTTAACAACATACATTTTGCAATTATATTATGGTTATCAGAGTCATTATCCAAGTCATGGATCCAATTATCCTGAGGATTTGAATACCGAATTACTTTTGGATTAGCCAATTAATTTAGTAGACCCCTACTAATGTAACTATTTTCATGGCGCAAATCCAATTTATCCCTTTTAGTTCTTTCTAGGTCATTCACTTGTACTGGGAAGAACACCTCATCATCCACCTTTTCAATCCCCACTAGGAATTGTTCATGACCACTAAACCCAGTAGGGTCAGTAGTTTCTGCATGTAGGTGGATTTTAAGAACATCCCCCTCCAAACAGACATCTTTCACTCATTCAGGAGACACACATATGGTGCTATCCTCCTGTCCACCTACAGTGGCGTTAGGGGTTGCTTGCAGGAAAGAGATATCAGGGACTTGACTATTTCTGAAATGTACCTCAATGGAATGCAGCCTTTCCTCTATCACATGGCAGCTACGCCGACTGTGATAGGACTGTCAATCACGGGGCTTAATCTTTTGAGGAAATCGATGCCAATAATTAATCGATAGATGGGCATATCCACGATCAATGTAGGGTGGCTGATTACTTTATTTCCTACTTTAAAATCCAGCCAAGCTCTACCTAATACCTTGAGGGCATTGCCTGAGACACTTACCAGGTTAGCATTAATACTTTTTAACTTATACCTCTCAGAAGATATATCCTGTAGTTGTTGGAAATACTTTTGAGATAATAAAGTTGCTTGGCTACCTGTATCCATCAAGGCTATTATTGGTGGGAAATAATCAAATAATTCAACTTTCATATAATATCGGTGTTCTATTTCCTGTAAGGAACAAAGTGAATGAAAAGTGAAATTGCTTTCTTGCTCCGCAGCCATACTTACCCTTGACTCCTCCTCCTTCCTTTTATTAGCAGGATTGCATGTCGTCATCTGCACAGCTGAAGACTTTGTGGGCTGTAAGACAGAATAAACATGTCTCCCCTCCCCCTTGCCATGTGGCTTTGGAAGGGTTAAATTATTTTCATGGGAAAATACAATTGTCTTAGTTTCCCCATTATTACATACACTTAAGTCTTCAACATTTGCAACCTGAGACATACTTACCCATTTATAATTGGGGAAGATTTTCTACAGGAGGAATTGCTCCTAAAAAAGGATTTTTAGGGCTAGCAGAAAATGCTTTGGACAACTCTTACATCCGCTGCATCATCTCTCCAAACAGGCTTTGGATTTGATCCATGCGATCATATAAATTACTTATCTTTTTCTCATAACCTTTGGAGGTTGATTTTGGGACCTATATGATTGGGATCTCCCAGAACCATCTGACTCAAAACCACTTTGAACCCTTTTCAGGCCCACGTTGAAATCTCCTGTAATAATTTCTTTGATATCTTTGGAAAGGAGGAAACCGCCTATTCTTAAACTCATTTTTGTTATTTGGGTTTTCAGCAACTTGTTGGCCTTTATTATCATCTGGTCTAGGCTGAATTTTATTTGGCTGGGAAGGCCTAGAGCTTTTTACCACCCCCGCATAACTCCTTTTGGGGCTCTCAAATTTTCCCTGATCTCATTTTATATGAGTTTCAGCTCATCTCCTCATTGGATTTTTTAAATCTCCTATCTGGAGACTCATCACTATTTTGTAGTTGTACTCTCTGTTAGCAACCAATCCAAAGTTTTTCTGGGATGGCAATCCCTAGCCAAAATAAATTTTATTTTATTAGGCAAAGCGTCATAAAACAACTGGATGAATTCATGTTTTTCAAAATTGGGATCTTTTTCAGATAAACTATAAGCATTTTTAAGGACGGACAAAAATTCCCTGGGACTTTGATTTGGCCTGCACTTCAGTGTAAACAGGGCCCTCCTTGTACTGCTAACTTATAGGGACCAAACTCAGTCTTAATCTCTGACACTATTTCTGACCAGGTATTTTTGCCCATATCTCTGAGGGAATTAAAGAAATACCGGTGTTTTGGCTCAAATACCCAGGTAATATATTACATTTTCAGTCTATCCTTTTCTAAATGTAATGTTTTAATTGCCTCTTCATATGTTTCTAGATGATTTATTATGGAGGGTGATCCCTTTTTGGTGAATTGACCCACAGTTTCTTTTAGAAACTTGATCACTTTGGTGGTATCTATCATAGGCTGATAGGCTTTCTGTGACAAACTTTTAGTGGACCTAGGGGGTGATATGGGTTTTAACTTAGGAAGAGAATGTTCTCTCAGAGACATTAGTTCTTTACCTTCAGAAGGGCCACCATATTAGCTTTCTGCCTCTGACCTCCATATTGAATGTCTAACCTTCACTTTAGTGGCAGATTCTTCCTGTCTTTACGGCAGAGATGTTACATCCCGGCTGTCTATCTCTTTTTGCAAATTTCTATTGTAATTATACAATCTTTCGCATTCCTTTTCTAGATCATCATTAGACTTTTGACATTCAGATAATTCACTAGAGATTTCACCTAATTTCCATTCAAGATTTTTGATCATCTCTTTATGTTGATTATCTCTGTCACAATATTCTGATAATTTAGCGGATAATTGTGCTAATTCACCAGAAACTGTGGCGGCCTTAACTTCAATCTTACTTATTTATCCAGCCTGTTGACAATTTTTATATTTCGCCTTTTCTAATCATTTTGTGAATTCGCAAATCATAAGCATAAATTCAGGCCAAGATTGAAGGATCATCGTATCCTTATGCTTTTTGTGTTTAGATTGAGCAATGCTATAGATAAACTCAGCAAACCTGGATTCCTTAGCCCAAATATCATCAGGATATTCTGCAACTGTTTCTTGCAGAATAGCTCCACATACTTGATTTCTAATCTATTTTGAATATGCAGTTATACTTGATCTTTCATTATTGCTTGCCTTTCTTTGTTTTGCATATCAGGCTTTGCTTCTGCACCAGCCTGCAAGGACTTTCTTGCCTCACCATTGCCTTCAGACATTTTTCGAATTTTTACACTACAAGTACCACAATAACCTTATCAAATATATATTTTGCACCCCAAATTTTTGCTTCAACTAGGCAGATCTCGGTGGGACCTCCAATTATGTCGGAATAATTATGCTGTCTCCGATTAACAGTCTATATTATTTATGTAAATAAATTAGAATCTGTAATGAAGGAGATTCTAATCTATTATCATAAATACCAAGCTAAAATGAGCTTGTGATCTGCGCTAAGTTAAACGACAAAAAGAAGGCGGTGGTAAATCAAAATATATATTTATTAAATAACAATAATACAGTGCAAATTAATATATATAAGAAAATTGGTGACAATTGAAATTCAATCAATGATATGCAAAATATTAAGAAAGTCAAAATAATCTAGAGTATATATATATATAATACACACTACAACACTTGTGGTCATTGTTTGGTAAAAAGACAGGGTTTGTTTATGATCCCCTGTGTCCACATTTCTCAATTCAAGAAATCTTCAGGGAAATGGATGATTAACTTACATTTCACTCTGGGAGACATTCTGAAATTACATAGGAATTTCTACCTCAATGCTAACCTTAAAATGAATATATCTATAATTACCACACTCTTAGTTATATAAAACACACATATTTAAATCGATTATATAAAAATTAAAATCCACTCATACATTGATTAATATAAAAACCCCAAAGAAAATAAGAGTCTCTTTCTATCCATTTCAACTAACCTAAAACCCACACATCTCTACTTCAGTCTTATCTGGGTAAATACTTTTATTAGACCTGTCTAAATTTCTTCTCACACAAGAGCAGACTATGCAAACCCTCCTAAATTTTATAAACAAAAGTCTATACACAAGTCTAATCTGAGTTTGTGATTCTAAGTTCACAAGGGTTTGAACTTATATTACCCTCTTGAATAAGACAAAATCAGACAAAATGGCTTCTCTTAATGTTCCTATTCATATACCTGTATAGGCCTTATATTATGGACTCTTTTTATACCCAATAGTTCTGACAGTATCCAACCCCTTTAAAGACGGCATTAGTGTTGTCAGAGTGATAGGAACTTGGCTATAGTTAAATGCATGATAGTAGGGGGTGACAGCCTGTTTAATAACATACTCTGTTTTTTTAATCAAAATATGGTCCTCAAAGTATCCCTTTTTGGTGGCAGATGTGTTCTTCTCTGTCTCCTAACCAGTAAAATGGTTGGTGGATGCTGTTTGGAGACATTTGTCTGAATCAAATCGCAAAAGATCTGAAGTTGGCTGGAATCAACAGTAGGTAAATCCAATTTGTTTAGAATTGTTTTGCTCATCTCTAATTCTCATTTATTTATTTGTAGTTTCTTTACATAGTGCAAATGCTGACATATTCAACAACGCTCTTCAGAGATCATCACTCATACTTAGCAATAGGGCTCACAATCTGAGAGACTGTCTCACATTTACTAATGCTGTCTAATAGCTACTGTAACAGAAATACTTATTTTTATGGCTGTGTACAGTGTAAAAGAGCTAAAATATAAAATAATGTGGAAATATATGGGTGTCTATTCCTATAGTCACATATATCTTTAAATATCTATTCCAGTTTTGGTCCCTTGTGAGGGTCACCTGGGTTCATTATAAGCGGAAGGTGTATCCTTCAAAGTTCTCATGTTATCACATTAGATACTTCTATGTATACAGGGTGGCACACTAAAAAGAAGGCCACCTCCAATATCTCCAAACCAAACTGCCTAATAGTACATCTGCTTTCATCGTCCACAGCAACCAATCAGAGCTCAGCTTTCATTTTCTCAGAGCCCTGTGGGAACTGAAAGCTGAGCTTTGATTGGTTGCTGTTGACAATGAAGACAGACGTACTATTAGGCAGGTCAGGTCTTGAGATATTGGAGGCAGTTTACGTACTTTTTTGTGGGCCACACTGTATATTAATGATGTATCTGTATGTTAATGGCTTGTGTGCTCATGTCCACCAAGAGTAGGAATGACATATATATGCTAATATTTATGGGATACACCATCAGAGGCAGATGGTGGGAGTAATCATTGGAACACGTATATAAAAATCTGTTTAAAAAGGCAAACCATACAACATTGAATTGAGTCTCTCCTATGGGCCAACTGATGTGTGCCTAGGACCATTCCCTTACCATCATTTTAATCAGGAAAAAGCCATTTGGCCTGGTGCTCTTTCGCAAAAAAGCAAACTGAAAGAAATGCAGACCATGAGATCAACTAAGTAACCAGTTATTCTTATGATTAACTAAGCTTTATTTCTCTAAGAAATATCCATTTTGTATTATTAGTGATTAACTTTTCACAGCCTTTATTGTATATTATCTGTTACTGTATAGTTTGATTTTAATTAGTATTGTTATACTTAATTATTGTTATTTGGTGCTTATACTTTTTCTTTTGTTATCATCTACTTGCCTATTTTATACTATATCATATATTAAAGTGGTTATTAAAGGGGTATTCCCATATGAGACAATGGGGGCATGTCACTAGGATATGCCCCCATTGTCTGATAGGTAAAGGTCCCACCTCTGGGACCCGAACCTACACCGAGAACGGAGCCCCAAAATTGTGGAGGGCGCACTGGCTCAGCTATTTCCATCTGCCCCATAGAAATGAATGGGAGTGGTGCTCTCCCATTCACTAGTGCGGGGAGAGCGCCTGGTGGTGGCTGGACCCAGGGAAACCCGGGGTCCTCCGGCCACCACCTTCCATGCTCCATTCTCGGTATAGGTGCGGGTCTCAGAGGTAGGACCCGCACCTATCAGACAATGAGGGCATATCCTAGCGATATGCCCCCATTGTCTCATATGGGAATACCCCTTTAATAAAGTATCTGATTGTGATTATTGACTTACACATCCAGTGTAGTGGATACAACTACTCAGCCTAAATTTGGAACAGGGAGTAAAAAGATAAAATCTATCACAGTGGCGTTTGCTGTAGGATAAATTGCTACAACTTAGACACTTTTGTATTACTTTTGAAAATTTTTGGTTGGTTTACTTTAGTCTATTAACTTATTAACCTACCAAAAACTGGTTTGTATGTTTATGTATTGTGAGATAGTGACAGATCTCAAAGAGTTGAGAGGCAAGGAAGGGGTGGATAGTGCAGTCCCCACCCCTATTCCACCACAGGTGAGACCAGCCGGTGGTGCTCGGGCTGGCATAAAGCACCTCCCAGGGCGTCAGTCCAGGAGGAGGAGATTTGTTGTGTAATATGGTCCCGCTGGAGGCTCTGTATTAGTGGTCTCAGCCGGGCTGGCTGAGGGACCACGGGGCTAGGTGCTAGCCGGAGCATTGGGTGATGCCATGACGCCTGGGCGCAAGGGTCACGAGGCCGGATTCGGAGGGACTACTGTGCCACACTCCCCCATAAAGGTACTGGAAGTGAGACCGTGTGTGAACAGGACTCTGTACAGCCAGGCAGCTGTGGGACACTAGGCTGGGAAAGCCGCTTGTAATTACCGGGTGCGAACGGTGCTTTAAGTAAGGTAGGAAGATACCTTTTTTAGTTAGAGCCCAACCAGGCAGGTGTTTATTTTGTATGATTTATGTTTGTTTTGCTGAGGTGCCAAATAAAAGCGATGTTTGGACCTTAAACTTGGTGTCAGGCGAAGATATTTATGTGAATGACCCCCGGAGAAGATCTAAACCCCCACGGTATATATCATCAAGTAATATGGCTTTTGCCCTAAGGTGAAGTGAAAATTTTACACTACTGTAAAATTATGCTATTGTTTAAAAATTAGATTTGGTTTTGTGTTCAGTTCTGGCCTCATTAAAATAATGTAACATTTGGGAATGAAGATACAGCCCAGAAGTCCAGCACTGGAAGATGAGATGGCAAAAACTTCCACAGCCACCATGTTTTTCCCCTTGGTGCTGAGATAGGCCGGGATGAAGGAGATCCACACACTGCAGAAGACCAGCATGCTGAAGGTGATGTACTGAGCCTCATTGAAGGTATCTGGAAGTTTTCTGGCTAAGAAGGCTACAATAAAGCTTAGCACAGACAGGAATCCAATGTAGCCAATGGACAAGTAGAAAGCAATAGCAGATCCCTCATCACACTGTAATATTATCTTTCCAACCTCTATCTCAGTGTTATAATCTGGGAATGGTGGAGAGAAAGACAACCAGAAAACAGAGATCACAACCTCTCCTATTGTACCAGTAATGAGTAATAATGTGGACAGATGTCTCCCCAACCACTGCCTCAGTGTCCTGCCTGGTTGGATGGCATGAAAAGCCAAGACTACAGTGACAGTTTTAGCTAAAACTGAAGAAACTGCAACACTAAAGATTATCCCAAAAGTCACTTGTCGGAGCAGACATGACATCCTTGTGGGATGTCCAATGAATAAGAGAGGACATAGAAATGAGAAGAGCAGGGAGAGGAGCAGGATATAGCTCAGGTTCTGGTTATTGGCTTTCACAATTGAAGTGTTTTTGTGCTTTATAAATATCCCCAACACAACGACCGTCACAGAACAGAAGAAGAGATTGATAACAATGAGAGATAATCCCAATGTATCTTCATATGAAAGGAAGTCAAGTGGTCGCGGGATACAGGCGTCTCTTCTCTCATTAGACCACTGGTCTTCAGGACACTTCAAACATCCTTCCATATCTGTAAAAAAGAAAATATGTTTTTTTTTTGTTTTGTTTTTTGTCAACATTTAAAAAAGTTAATAAAAATGGACAGTTACTGAAAGTGAAAGAATAGATTGTATTGAACACCATGACAGTTTATAATTTAATAGCTTATAATTTAATTTTTTATATAGAAAATTGCATTGATCTTGTAGTAGTAGTAAAAAAATGGAAACCCTCCTGAAAACGATAATAGTCACCACCTAAAGACAGCAACTTTTTAGATACAGCATTGCTTCAAAAAAGGTCAGATCATGTCAGATCAATCTTGTTGATTCACTTTTTCACTATAACGCAAAAGTGTTTTATGAAAGTTGCACCATGGATATTGCCTTCCTGGATTTCAGCAAACCCTTTTGCAGTGTCCTCACTGGTGTTGAGCAAATCAAAGCATCTGAAATTTTTTTTTTAAATGGCGGTGACGTGTTACAAAGTAAAAGTAAGAAGCCCGGGAACAAGAGATGACCCATAATGCAGTGCAGCCAGCCAATCAGCAGATAGCCGTCCCCTGTGATGTCATAGCCCTATAAAAATCTTTGTCCCGCCCAGTTCCAGCCATTTTACAGTGAACTTAGCATTGGATGTGCCAAGTGCTAGGGTCAGTGTTTACCAAAGTTTAAATTGTAGAATTATGGATAAGGAGACTGCAGGGACAGTGTAGAGACAGTGAAGGGAAAGCATAAAGACAGTTTTTAAACATTGTAGAGAGATTATAGGGAGAGCATATGGACAGAGCAGGGACAGTGCAGGCTGTGTAATCTGAAGCTGAGGGAATCCATAGGAAACAGCTCACTTTGCATCAATCCCTGCACAGAGGTATCTAACTGAATATAATAGAAAAGCTATTTCATTTTTCATTGCTTCTGAAATTGGGGTAAATAAGCTGTCTAATTTAACTGTTTTGGGCCCCCCCCTTCTTGAATTGATACGCAATTCTATTACGCCTTCATTCTCCAATTGGGGTGAATAAGCTGTGTAAAAGAACTGTTATTGGGGTGCCCATTTATTTCTTAGATAAGCAATCCCATTAGGCCTTGATTCTCAAATTGAGGTGAATAAGCTGTCTAATACTACTGTTATTGTGGTGCTCAAATTGACACTGAATAACTTATTTTATTATTTTCCTTTATTCTTACTTTGGGCGATGCCAGATACAGCCGCAGCACACATCAGAAGGAGTCCCCAGCCACCCAGCCACCCAGCCACCCAGCCACCTTCTGCCTGTTGCCCCTTGCTGTTGGCGCCCCCAAGACTTGAAAAAGGAGTTATAAACTCCGAAACGCGTTGTCAACTGAACAATAAATAGTATTTATACCTAAAAACCTGAAACTGTGGTCGTCCCTGTGCGCCAAAGAGGTACCCTATTGTGTGTTTTCGGACACAAATCACTCTTCTCGCCCCTTATTCTTACTTTATTATTCCTACTGTACAGTATGTCCAACATACAGGTGCCAGAGCCCCCGAGGGAACAGGCAGTGGCAAAAATTTTGCTGTTAGAAGTAGCAGTAGAAAAAGGGGGAGGGTGTAGTAGCAGCAGTCACAGCAACAGGCCAGAGCTGCCACTGTCAACCAGCAATTATGTTTTGACCAGCAATACAGCTGTCTTTGAATGGTTGACTTGGTCTTCAACATCATTTCAACTGACATCAGACACCCACAGCCAGGTGGGGGGTGTAGTTGTTTTGCTCATGGTTAGCAGCGCTCTCTGGGCCAGCGTGCAGTGAAGGGAAGGACAGCACTAGTTCCTTCGGGGCACACTTCGTTGTCCATAAACTCCTGCCAGATGGTGGTTGAGGTGTCCTTGGTGGTGTGGGTTTAAGGTGCCTTGGCGGCAGGGTCCCTTGTGTTCGTGACGCCAACACTATTAGGTGCAAAATAATAAATTGAGTCCAGACCTTGTATGAAGATCAATAGCAGCTTTACTTTGCATAAACAGTTCTCCAAACAGCTTCAGGCTTTGTCTAGGTTCCAGCAGGCTTTAGCATTAACTCTGGCAGGCAAACAAACTCAACTCTGCTACATCGATTGCTCTCTGGCTCTGCTGTACTAACAGGGTAGCTGTATAACTTAGCTTTTGCTGCATGCTGCAACTTCTCTCTGTTGTCTGTCTCTTAAGTAGGACCAGGGAACTCTACTTCCTGGATTCTGAGGCTTCCAGCTGTGGCCTCCATATCCAGAAGAGCTGAAGGTGCTCTAGCTGTCTCAGACTGGGCACGTTCAGCAGGGACGTGCTCCTGCACAACCTCCCTTAGCAGGGGTGAGTTAAGAATTTACTCTAACTAGAACTCCACCCTTCCTGCAGCAAGTGGAACATGCCCACCACACCATAGAGGGGGGTTTAAAATGGAAATTAAGTTTCCATTCTGCACAACTCTAGATCTGCCATATTCGCTGCCACCTACTGGTGTGGAGGTGGCAGAAACATCGTCAGGAGGCCACAGAGTGGCAGAATGACACAGTGTGGAGGTGGCGGCAGCATCAGCATCAAAAGGAGGCCACAGGGTGCCACAATGACAGTGCAGAGGTGGCATCAGCATCAGGAGGCGACAGAGTTGCACAATGACAGAGTGAGGAAGTGGTAGCAGCATCAGGAGGAGACCACAGGGTGGCACAATGACAGTGTGTAGGTGGCAGCAGCATCAGGAGGCCACAGGGTGGCTCAATGACAGAGTGTGGAGGTGTCGGCAGCAGCATCAGGAGGAGGCCACAGGGTGGCACAATGACAGTGTGGAGATGGCAGCAGCAGCATCAGGAGGCAACAGAGTGGCACAATGACAGGGTGTGGATGTGGCATCAGCAGCATCAGGAGGAGGCCACAGGGTGGCACAATGACAGTGTGGAGGTGGCAGCAGCAGCAGCATGAGGAGGCCACAGAGTACCAAGGTGACATAGTGTGGAGGTGGAAGCAGCATCAGGAGACCACAGAGTACCAAGGTGACATATTGTGGAGGTGGCAGCAGCATCCGGAGACAACAAAGTGACCCGGTGACAGAGTGGGGAGGTGGGTGGCAATACCAGTACCAGATAAAGATGGTGGGTGAAAGAAGGAGCACTTGGCATCAGATGTGTGGCATCAGGCAGATGGCAGCATCAGAATAGCAGCTGAAGCAGGTAGTCAAAAGAAACTGGTCTCTTTTGTCAAAGTGTTGGTGTGGCACCATGGATGAGCGAGTCTGATGCATCAGGCATTGGTGGGTGGAAATCCTGGCTGATCCACGCCTGATTCATCTTGACAAAGGTCAGTATCTCCACATTTTGGGTGGACAGGCGAGTTCTTCTTGGGGTAACTATGGCCCCTGCCACACTAAACACCGGCTCTGATGCCAAACTACTGGCCGGGCAGTACAGCTTTTCCAGGGCAAATCTGCCAGTTGCGGCCACAAATCCAGTTTGGCTGCCCAGTAGTCCAGCGGATCTTCAATGTGGGGTGGCAGGGTGCTGTCCAAGTATGCCACCACATGCTGGTTCAGGTCCTGCTGCAGGTCTAGCTGCTGCTGCTGCTGGTGAGTAGTGATGGACAAACATCTGCGGGGACGATTCCCGAACGCGATCAAATGTTCGCGAATCGCAAGTTCGCGTTGGGCCCCATTCACTTTAATGGCAGGTGAACCAGAAAAACCTTCAGGTCATATTTGCAGCCACCAAATACTTTTTAGAAGTGCACAAATAGTCCTACAACATAGACAGTGACATACTAGAGGTGAATAAATTACAAAAATTCCCACCAAAAATATGTCTCGATCAGTGGACATTTTTATGCGTCTCAAAGGGAAATTCTCTTAAATGTGCCCTGTTGGAGCCTAGAAAAAAATGATTTTAGGCCATGGGAGTACGTGCCTTAAAAATTAGGTAATCGCCTGACATAACAGAAATTTTGATTATGCGGCTTGAGGTACATTATGCGGTCAATGGATAAAAAATTTACTGTAGGCCACTGGATTACAGACCCCAAACATTAGGCATTCACCGGACAGAAAAGATCAAGTGATTATGTGGTTGGAGGTACATTAGGCAGTCGCTGCATAAATATTGTACTGTAGGCCAGTACAAATACATGTCAAATACATATGTTTAAAAGAACTAAAAATATTAACTATTTAAAGCCACCAGAAAACTTAACCTTAAAAGAATATATGAGAACCCTATAGCTCCCAAAATACCTCCTATCCACCTTGAAGGGGAACGACCTATGAGTATCGGCCCTCTAGGTTTCAGCATCAATGCTAACTTTAGCGATGAGGAAATCTCTTGCCTTGAGGCCTTGACAGATTCCGTGTTGAGGGATCAGGCACAGGATATTGAATGCTCTGCGTTCACAGGGGGCATTCGCTCCACCTATTGTCCCCCCTTGCCCCCCGGCTCTAGCATTGACCTCTTCCAGCAAAGAGTGTTGGAAGAGGTTAAGGCTTTGGTATATCCCCGTGCTGAAAATAATCTCACAGATGCAGAGAAAAAAGCCTTAAAGTGGCTGAAAAATAGAGAGGATCTAGTGGTGAAGCCGGCGGACAAGGGGGGTAATATAGTGATACTGAGCAAGTCTTACTATGTTTCCGAAGCACTTAGACAATTGGATGACAGACAGGTGTATGAGAAATTGTGTACTGATCCCACTTGGAAAATCCAAAATATTCTGCGCAGGTTTTTACATACATACGTAGAGAAAAATGTAGTATCACGCCAGCAGGCAGAAAAACTGCTTCCGACTTTTCCGAGACGCCCCACCTGGTATTTTTTGCCTAAAATACACAAGTCACTGACCCGGCCCCCTGGGCGACCTATTGTCTCTGGGACTGGGTCAGTGACCGAACCGGTGTCCAGGTACATAGACTGGCTTTTGAGACCTATTGTTAAGATGATACCCTCACATTTGAGGGACACGTCGGACCTCCTCCGGTCACTGACCGATATTCAGTGGCAGGAGGAGTTCCGACTCGTGTCCCTCGATGTGGAGAGTCTCTATACCCGGATCCCTCAGGATAAGGGCATTGAGGCAGTGATGGAAGTCCTACAGAACACAGATAGAAGTGAGGACTTCAAGATGTTCATCACGGAAGGCCTGAAACTAATTCTCACTAACAATGCCTTTATGTTCGGAGATTCCTGGTATAAACAAAGGGTCGGTACCGCGATGGGGACCCCAGTGGCGTGTACTTTTGCCAATCTGTACCTGGCCCGGTTCGAAGACCGTTTTGTGTACTCAAGTTCTAATCCATTTCTGAAATATATGCATGCCTATTACAGATTCGTGGATGATGTTTTCATCATATGGTCCAGCGACGAGGCACATTTCCGGGCTTTCGTGGATTACTTGAATACACAGAATGACATGAACATGCGTTTTACTTACCAGTTTGGGGGCAATAAAATCGAGTTTCTGGATGTAGTGGTATCAGTGGTGGAGGGGGAGTTGGTGACGGAAGGTTTTCGCAAGCCGACCGCCGCCAACTCCCTCCTCCATTTCTCTAGCTATCACCCAAGCACAGTAAAACAATCAGTGCCATATGGCCAATTCAGAAGACTCGCGCGTATAAATACCACCTCAATGAGTTATGATAAACAGGCGCAGGATCTGCGCGCTAGGCTCAGACGTAGAGGGTATCCCCCAGACTTGTTGAATCAAGCTATGACAAAAGCGTCACAAGTACATCAGACAGAAGTAAGGGAGGGTAAACCCTCAATAAAAGGGCCCCCACCCTTCGCCTTTTCCTTTAAATTCAGTCCTATGGCCGATAAGATAAAACAGGTCATAAAGAAAAATTGGAGTATCCTAGTGAGGGACGATTCCCTAAAACAATTGAAAGATATGAAACCAGTGATAGCGTTTAGAAGATGCCATACTATACGCGATCAAGTGGTAACTAGCCATTTCAGAAAAAAACGTCTCACATGGCTGTCTGAACAGAGACCAAAAGGGAATAGGAGTTGCAGAAGCTGTTCCTTCTGCAGCTTCAATTCCCAACTACAAGTGATCTCTGTTGCAGGGATAGAACATAGGGTTTTTCCACTTATTACCTGCCGCAGCAAATTTGTGGTTTATATAATTTTATGTAGATGCGGACGCTTCTACATCGGAAAAACTATCCGCTGCTTATTTGAAAGATTCCGCGAACACCTAAACTCCTTAAAAACAGGAAAGGGTGTTCCGCGGTTAATTGATCATGTGAACAGGGCACATAGTGGAAATCCCAATGTGCTGACTTTTGCTGGCCTTGAAGTAGTTAACCGCACTGAAAGAGGTGGTGACAGAGAAAGGGAGCTTCTGAGAAGAGAAACTATATGGATCCTACGCACGGATGCATTGGGTCCGCTGGGACTAAATGAAAAAATAGATATGAGCGTATTTTTGTAATGAACCACTCTCGCTTATTGTATTTTCGTATTTTGATTTGTTCTTATTGGTTTATGTATGTTCACATATGCACCTTACATCATTGAAGAGGTCCCGCCTGACTGTAATCCCTGCCCTCCCTCTTGAGAGGCCAGGTGTTGATTACTTAGTAATTAAGCAAATTACTGCGATGATGCGGCTTCCTGTGCACTATAAGAAGGTGCCGTGACCTCTTCAGTGTTGGAAAGCCAGAAGAAGCGCATACACGCGCGAAACGGCTGTTGCTTATTTGCTGCTGTATCTGCAACCCTTGCACCCCCCTCCTGCCATGGAATAAAGTTACCAGCCTATCAACGGTGAGTGCCGCTTGTTTCGTTTTCTTTTTCTTTTTATCAAAAATATTAACTAGGATTAAAAACATGGCTCTTTAAAAAACCCTAATGATAATATTTGAAATTCGATAACACGTGGTTGTCACTGGTGTTGAATTCCTCAGTGGACGCAACAATTATGCATTCAGCGTACATAAAAGAACAATTAATTATGTGGCTGGAGGTAGATTACACGGTCATTGGATATCAATTTTACAGCAGGTCAGTGTACCCAAAGCCCTCAAAAATAATGCATTCAGCGTACATAAAAGAACAATTAAGTATGTGGCTGGAGGTAGATAACACGGTCATTGGATATCAATTTTATAGCAGGCTAGTGAACCCAAAGGCCCCAAAAATTATGCATTTAGCGTACATAAAAGAACAAGTAAGTATGTAGCTGGAGGTAGATTACACGGTCATTGGATATAAATTTTACAGCAGGCCAGTGTACCCAACGGCCCCAAAAATTATGCATTTAGCGTACAGAAAAGAAAAGTTAAATATGTGGCTGGAGGTAGATTACACGGTCATTGGATATCAATTTTACAGCAGGCCAGTGTACCCAACGGCCTCAAAAATTATGCATTCAGCGTACAGAAAAGAACAATTAAGTATGTGGCTGGAGGTAGATTACACGGTCATTAGATATCAATTTTACAGCAGGCCAGTGTACCCAAAGGCCCCAAAAATTATGCATTCAGTGTACATTAAAGAACAAGTAAGTATGTGGCTGGAGGTAGATTACACGGTCATTGGATATCAATTTTACAGCAGGCCAGTGTACCCAAAGGCCCCAAAAATTATGCAATCAGCGTATGTGGCTGGAGGTTAATTTTACTGAAGGCCAGTACAAATACAGGTCAAATAGATTTGTTTAAAAAAGCTAAAAATATAAAACTGGATTAAAAACATGGCTAAAGAAATCCGCCCTCTTGAAAAAAAAACTAATTATAATAGTTGAAACCTAAGACAGGGACCATTATTTGTTCTGGGTGGTGGCTGATATTTGTGGGCTATCATGAGGAAATTCAATTAAACGTGGTCATCACAGGTGTTGAATTCCTCCGAGATCCATGCCTAATTCATTTTTAGAAATGTGAGGTAGTCCACACTGTCGTGAGCTAGGCGAGTGCGCTTATCTGTCACGATCCCCCCTGCTGCGCTGAACGTCCTTTCGGACAGGACACTCGACGAGGGGCAAGCCAAGAGTTTCATGGAAAATTGTGCCAGCTCTGGCCACAGGTCAAGCCTGCACACCCAGTAGTCCAGGGGTTCCTCGCTTCTCAGTGTCCACATCAGCCGTTAACCCGATGTAGTCGGACACCTGTCGGTCTAGGCTTTCCCTGAGGCTGGATCTGGAGGGAGGCTGTCGATCGGTTGGCTGCAAGAATGATCTCATATCCGAAGTGACCAACACTTCTTCAAACCGCCCTCTTCTTGCATGCACTGTTGAATTGGTACCCGCAACTGTTTCACTGTGAGTGGAAATTCCTCTGCCAGCACCCGCAAAAGCAGAATGCAGCATCTCTCAAAGCAAGGCCTGGAAGTGCTGCATTCTGACAGCCCTCTGTGATTCTGGTAACATGTCCGCCATTTTGTGTTTGTACCGGGGGTCTAAGTACGTTACCACCCAGTACAGGTCTTTGCCCTTCATGCATTTTATACGGGGGTCCCTCTTCAAACACTGGAGCATGAAGGCCCCTATTAGCAATACATTGGAAGCGGTGGCGCGGCCTGGCTCCTGCTCATCATCCAGGATAATGTCGTCCTTTGTCTCCTCCACCCAGCCATGAACAACACCAGGGATCCCAGAAAAGTACAAAGCATGCTCTTCTTGCTCCTTCTCCTCCTCCCTCCCCCCGGCACCATTCTCCTCTGACTCCTCTTCAGACTCCTGTTGACTTGTCTCAGATGGAGGAGCCCCCCTGGGAATTCATCCAGCATTGCGACTTCATCATCTTCCCGCTCTTGCTCCTCGATGACTTGATCAATGACACAATGCAATGCACGCTCCAGAAAGAAGGCGTAAGGTACAATGTCACTGATGGCGCCCTGGCTGGGTCGATCTCATCAAAAGGCCACAGAAATCTGCATGCATTGCGCATGAGCAGCCACTGGTGCGGTGAAAAAAAAATAAGCTCCCCAGAACTAGAGTTGAGCGAACACCTGGATGTTCGGGTTCGAGAAGTTCGGCCGAACTTCACGGAAATGTTCGGGTTCGGGATCCGAACCCGAACCGAACTTCGTCCCGAACCCGAACCCGAACCCCATTAAAGTCAATGGGGACCCGAACTTTTGGGCACTAAAAAGGCTGTAAAACAGCCCAGGAAAGAGCTAGAGGGCTGCAAAAGGCAGCAACATGTAGGTAAATCCCCTGCAAACAAATGTGGATAGGGAAATGAATTAAAATTAAAATTAAAAAAATAAAAATGACCCAATATCAATTGGACAGAGGTCCCATAGCAGAGAATCTGGATTCACGTCAGCAGAGAATCAGTCTCTTCATGCCATAGCAAAGAATCTGGCTTCATGTCAGCACAGAATCAGTCTCTTCATGCCATAGCAGAGAATCTGGCTTCATGTCAGCACAGAATCAGTCTTCATGTCATAGCAGAGAATCAGGCTTCACGTCACCCACCACTGGAACAGGCCACTGTCACACATTTAGGCCCCGGCACCCAGACAGAGGAGAGCGGTTCCGTAACAGAGAATCTGGCCTTATGTCAGTGTGCTGTTCCTTTGTTATTGAATTCCTACACTGCATTATTATCTCTCTTTACCTATGTTGATTAAGTCTATTGTTCTCTGCTGCCATCTGCTGGCCGGAATTCGTATGCTGCACGCCTCGTTCGTTGTCTATAAAGTTTTATTCTCTGGGCGTGGTTTTAGCAGCCTTGGGCCTGGTCACTTCCTGTAGCCTTTTTCAGTGCTGCATTCCTTTGTGACTGGAGACACACACCTCGGCTTGTGAAGGCATCAGTTTTTGACCAGCAGTAGCCTCAGCAGTTAGCCTCAGAAAAGACATCCACATCACAGCATCTACTGTATTCCTGTATTCCATCACCGTATGTCACTGCTCTGGATCAAATAAACCCACGTTTGATTGCATCCTCATGTCTACGTCTGGATCCATCTAACCTGAGCATCTGCCGGTCCGGTCTGCTCCACTGTTTGGATACGAAGGTAGGACAGTCACAAAGTCATTATCAGTTACACCTTCATTCGCCTTCATGTGGGGACAGAACAGTCAGCACAGAATCTGTCTTCATGTCATAGCAAAGAATCAGGCTTCACGTCACCCACCACTGGAACAGGCCACTGTCACACATTTAGGCCCCGGCACCCAGACAGAGGAGAGAGGTCCTGTAACAGAGAATCTGGCCTTATGTCAGCGCAGAATCTGTCTTCATGTCATAGCAGAGAATCAGGCTTCACGTCACCCACCACTGGAACAGGCCACTGTCACACATTTAGGCCCAGGCACCCAGGCAGAGGAGAGAGGTCCCGTAACAGAGAATCTGGCCTTATGTCAGCACAGAATCTGTCTTCATGTCATAGCAGAGAATCAGGCATCACGTCACCCACCACTGGAACAGGCCACTGTCACACATTTAGGCCCAGGAACCCAGGCAGAGGAGAGAGGTCCCGTAACAGAGAATCTGGCCTTATGTCAGCGCAGAATCTGTCTTCATGTCATAGCAGAGAATCAGGCTTCACGTCACCCACCACTGGAACAGGCCACTGTCACACATTTAGGCCCAGGCACCCAGGCAGAGGAGAGAGGTCCCGTAACAGAGAATCTGGCCTTATGTCAGCACAGAATCTGTCTTCATGTCATAGCAGAGAATCAGGCATCACGTCACCCACCACTGGAACAGGCCACTGTCACACATTTAGGCCCAGGCACCCAGGCAGAGGAGAGAGGTCCCGTAACAGAGAATCTGGCCTTATGTCAGCACAGAATCTGTCTTCATGTCATAGCAGAGAATCAGGCATCACGTCACCCACCACTGGAACAGGCCACTGTCACACATTTAGGCCCAGGCACCCAGGCAGAGGAGAGAGGTCCCGTAACAGAGAATCTGGCCTTATGTCAGCGCAGAATCAGTCTTCATGTCATAGCAGAGAATCAGGCTTCACGTCACCCACCACTGGAACAGGCCACTGTCACACATTTAGGCCCCGGCACCCAGACAGAGGAGAGAGGTCCTGTAACAGAGAATCTGGCCTTATGTCAGCACAGAATCTGTCTTCATGTCATAGCAGAGAATCAGGCTTCACGTCACCCACCACTGGAACAGGCCACTGTCACACATTTAGGCCCAGGCACCCAGACAGAGGAGAGAGGTCCTGTAACAGAGAATCTGGCCTTATGTCAGCACAGAATCTGTCTTCATGTCATAGCAGATAATCAGGCATCACGTCACCCACCACTGAAACAGGCCACTGTCACACATTTATGCCCAGGCACCCAGGCAGAGGAGAGAGGTCCCGTAACAGAGAATCTGGCCTTATGTCAGCACAGAATCTGTCTTCATGTCATAGCAGAGAATCAGGCTTCACGTCACCCACCACTGGAACAGGTCACTGTCACACATTTAGGCCCCGGCACCCAGACAGAGGAGAGAGGTCCTGTAACAGAGAATCTGGCCTTATGTCAGCACAGAATCTGTCTTCATGTCATAGCAGATAATCAGGCATCACGTCACCCACCACTGGAACAGGCCACTGTCACACATTTAGGCCCAGGCACCCAGGCAGAGGAGAGAGGTCCCGTAACAGAGAATCTGGCCTTATGTCAGCGCAGAATCAGTCTTCATGTGATAGCAGAGAATCAGGCTTCACGTCACCCACCACTGGAACAGGCCACTGTCACATATTTAGGCCCAGGCACCCAGGCAGAGGAGAGAGGTCGCGTAACAGAGAATCTGGCTTCATGTCAGCACAGAATAAGTCTTCATGTCATAGCAGAGAATCAGGCATCACGTCACCCACCACTGGAACAGGCCACTGTCACACATTTAGGCCCAGGCACCCAGGCAGAGGAGAGAGGTCCCGTAACAGAGAATCTGGCCTTATGTCAGCGCAGAATCAGTCTTCATGTGATAGCAGAGAATCAGGCTTCACGTCACCCACCACTGGAACAGGCCACTGTCACACATTTAGGCCCAGGCACCCAGGCAGAGGAGAGAGGTCCCGTAACAGAGAATCTGGCCTTATGTCAGCGCAGAATAAGTCTTCATGTCATAGCAGAGAATCAGGCTTCACGTCACCCACCACTGGAACAGGCCACTGTCACACATTTAGGCCCCGGCACCCAGACAGAGGAGAGGTTCATTCAACTTTGGGTTGCCCCGCAATATAATGTTAAAATGAAATTAAAAATAGTATTGAATGAGGAAGTGCCCTGGAGTAGAATAATATATTGTTAAGGGGAGGTAGTTAATATCTAATCTGCACAAGGGATGGACAGGTCCTGTGGGATCCATGCCTGGTTCATTTTTATGAACGTCAGCTTGTCCACATTGGCTGTAGACAGGCGGCTGCGTTTGTCTGTAATGACGCCCCCTGCCGTGCTGAATACACGTTCAGACAAAACGCTGGCCGCCGGGCAGGCCAGCACCTCCAAGGCATAAAAGGCTAGCTCTGGCCACGTGGACAATTTGGAGACCCAGAAGTTGAATGGGGCCGAACCATCAGTCAGTACGTGGAGGGGTGTGCACAGGTACTGTTCCACCATGTTAGTGAAATGTTGCCTCCTGCTAACACGTTCCGTATCAGGTGGTGGTGCACTTTGCTGTGGCGTGTTGACAAAACTTTTCCACATCTCTGCCATGCTAACCCTGCCCTCAGAGGAGCTGGGCGTGACACAGCTGCGTTGGCGACCTCTTGCTCCTCCTCTTTCTTCGCCTTGGGCTTCGACTGGTTCCCCTGTGACATTTGGGAATGCTCTCAGTAGAGCGTCTACCAACGTGCGCTTGTACTCGCGCATCTTCCTATCACGCTCCAGTGTAGGAAGTAAGGTGGGCACATTGTCTTTGTACCGGGGATCCAGCAGGGTGGCAACCCAGTAGTCCGCACACGTTAAAATGTGGGCAACTCTGCTGTCATTGCGCAGGCACTGCAGCATGTAGTCGCTCATGTGTGCCAGGCTGCCCAGAGGTAAGGACAAGCTGTTCTCTGTGGGAGGCGTATCGTCATCGTCCTGCGTTTCCCCCCAGCCACGCACCAGTGATGGGCCCGAGCTGCTTTGGGTGCCACCCCGCTGTGAACATGCTTCATCCTCATCCTCCTCCACCTCCTCTTCATCCTCGTCCTCCTCGTCCTCCAGTAGTGGGCCATGTCTGGCCTCATTTGTACCTGGCCTCTGGTGTTGCAAAAAACCTCCCTCTGAGTCACTTCGAAGAGACTGGCCTGAAAGTGCTAAAAATGACCCCTCTTCCTCCTCTTCCTCCTGGGCCACCTCCTCTTCCATCATCGCCCTAAGTGTTTTCTCAAGGAGACATAGAAGTGGTATTGTAACGCTGATAACGGCGTCATCGCCACTGGCCATGTTGGTGGAGTACTCGAAACAGCGCAACAGGGCACACAGGTCTCGCATGGAGGCCCATTCATTGGTGGTGAAGTGTGTCTGATCCACAGTGCGACTGACCCGTGCTTGCTGCAGCTGAAACTCCACTATGGCCTGCTGCTGCTCGCACAGTCTGTCCAGCATATGCAAGGTGGAGTTCCACCTGGTGGGTACGTCGCATATGAGGCGGTGAGCGGGAAGGCCGAAGTTATGCTGTAGCGCAGACAGGCGAGTAGCGGCAGGGTGTGAACGCCGGAAGCGCGAACAGACGGCCCGCACTTTATGCAGCAGCTCTGACATGTCGGGGTAGTTGCGAATGAACTTCTGCACCACCAAATTCAGCACATGCGCCAGGCAAGGGATGTGCGTCAAACCGGCTAGTCCCAGAGCTGCAACGAGATTTCGCCCATTATCGCACACCACCAGGCCGGGCTTGAGGCTCACCGGCAGCAACCACTCGTCGGTCTGTTGTTCTATACCCCGCCACAACTCCTGTGCGGTGTGGGGCCTGTCCCCCAAACATATGAGTTTCAGAATGGCCTGCTGACGTTTACCCCGTGCTGTGCTGAAGTTGGTGGTGAAGGTGTGTGGCTGACTGGATGAGCAGGTGGAAGAAGAGGAGGAGGAAGCTGAGTAGGAGGAGGAGGAGACAGGAGGCAAAGAATGTTGCCCTGCAATCCTTGGCGGCGGAAGGACGTGCGCCAAACAGCTCTCCGCCTGGGGCCCAGCCGCCACTACATTTACCAAGTGTGCAGTTAGGGAGATATAGCGTCCCTGGCCGTGCTTACTGGTCCACGTATCTGTGGTTAGGTGGACCTTGCCACAGATGGCGTTGCGCAGTGCACACTTGATTTTATCGGACACTTGTTTGTGCAGGGAAGGCACGGCTCTCTTGGAGAAGTAGTGGCGGCTGGGAACAACATACTGTGGGACAGCAAGTGACATGAGCTGTTTGAAGCTGTGTGTGTCCACCAGCCTAAAGGACAGCATTTCATAGGCCAGTAGTTTAGAAATGCTGGCATTCAGGGCCAGGGATCGAGGGTGGCTAGGTGGGAATTTACGCTTTCTCTCAAATGTTTGTGAGATGGAGAGCTGAACGCTGCCGTGCGACATGGTTGAGATGCTTGGTGACGCAGGTGGTGGTGTTGGTGGTACATCCCATGTTTGCTGGGTGGCAGGTGCCAACGTTCCTCCAGAGGCAGAGGCCGAGGCGGCGGCAGCAGCAGCAGAAGAGGCCGAGGCGGCGGCAGCAGCAGAAGAGGCCGAGGCGGCAGCAGCAGAAGAGGTAGCAGGGGGAGCCTGAGTGACTTCCTAGTTTTTAAGGTGTTTACTCCACTGCAGTTCATGCTTTGCATGCAGGTGCCTGGTCATGCAGGTTGTGCTAAGGTTCAGAACGTTAATGCCTCGCTTCAGGCTCTGATGGCACAGCGTGCAAACCACTCGGGTCTTGTCGTCAGCACATTGTTTGAAGAAGTGCCATGCCAGGGAACTCCTTGAAGCTGCCTTTGGGGTGCTCGGTCCCAGATGGCGGCGGTCAGTAGCAGGCGGAGTCTCTTGGCGGCGGGTGTTCTGATTTTGCCCACTGCTCCCTCTTTTGCTACGCTGTTGGCTCGGTCTCACCACTGCCTCTTCCTCCGAACTGTGAAAGTCAGTGGCACGACCTTCATTCCATGTGGGGTCTAGGACCTCATCGTCCCCTGCATCGTCTTCCACCCAGTCTTGATCCCTGACCTCCTGTTCAGTCTGCACACTGCAGAAAGACGCAGCAGTTGGCACCTGTGTTTCATCATCATCAGAGACGTGCTGAGGTGGTATTCCCATGTCCTCATCATCAGGAAAAATAAGTGGTTGTGCGTTAGTGCATTCTATCTCTTCCACCCCTGGGGAAGGGCTAGGTGGATGCCCTTGGGAAACCCTGGCAGCAGAGTCTTCAAACAGCATAAGAGACTGCTGCATAACTTGAGGCTCAGACAGTTTCCCTGATATGCATGGGGGTGATGTGACAGACCGATGGGCTTGGTTTTCATGCGCCATCTGTGCGCTTTCTGCAGAAGACTGGGTGGGAGATAATGTGAACGTGCTGGATCCACTGTCGGCCACCCAATTGACTAATGCCTGTACCTGCTCAGGCCTTACCATCCTTAGAACGGCATTCGGCCCCACCAAATATCGCTGTAAATTCTGCTGGCTACTGGGACCTGAGGTAGTTGGTTCACTAGGACGTGTGGCTGTGGCAGAACGGCCACGTCCTCTCCCAGCACCAGAGGGTCCACTAACACCACCACGACCATGTCCACGTCCGCGTCCCTTATTAGATGTTTTCCTCATTGTTCCCGTTCACCACAATTTTGAGAATGGCAAATTTGGGAATAGTTTTTCAACCCAGAACAAAAAGTCTGCTTTTACGGTGACTACAAATAACTTGACCAGCTAAAACAGTACAGATTTGGTTGAATAGAAATGTCAGGCCTGTTTTTTTTTTGCGCTGTGTGACAGGTATAGGTTTAATCACAGAATCAGACTTCTATCTGCACGGTAGCGTGTGTCTTAGGTTTTTCTGAATGACACTATCAGCACCTTCAATGTAAGATATCCTTTTTGGGATAGATTTCAAGTTGGCCTCATATACCAGAAACTAGTTTTTTTGAGAATGGCAAATTTGGGAATAGTTTTTCAACCCAGAACAAAAAGTGTGCTTTTACGGTCACTAAAAATAACTTGACCAGCTAAAACAGTACAGATTTGGTTGAATAGAAATGTCAGGCCTGTTTTTTTTTTGCGCTGTGTGACAGGTATAGGTTTAATCACAGAATCAGACTTCTATCTGCACGGTAGCGTGTGTCTTAGGTTTTTCTGAATGACACTATCAGCACCTTCAATGTAAGATATCCTTTTTGGGATAGATTTCAAGTAGGCCTCATATACCAGAAACTAGTTATTTTGAGAATGGCAAATTTGGGAATAGTTTTTCAACCCAGAACAAAAAGTCTGCTTTTACAGTCACTACAAATAACTTGACCAGCTAAAACAGTACAGATTTGGTTGAATAGAAATGTCAGGCCTGGTTTTTTTTTGCGCTGTGTGACAGGTATAGGTTTAATCACAGAATCAGACTTCTATCTGCACGGTAGCGTGTGTCTTAGGTTTTTCTGAATGACACTATCAGCACCTTCAATGTAAGATATCCTTTTTGGGATAGATTTCAAGTAGGCCTCATATACCAGAAACTAGTTATTTTGAGAATGGCAAATTTGGGAATAGTTTTTCAACCCAGAACAAAAAGTGTGCTTTTACGGTCACTACAAATAACTTGACCAGCTAAAACAGTACATATTTGGTTGAATAGAAATGTCAGGCCTGTTTTTTTTTTGCACTGTGTGACAGGTATAGGTTTAATCACAGAATCAGACTTCTATCTGCACGGTAGCGTGTGTCTTAGGTTTTTCTGAATGACACTATCAGCACCTTCAATGTAAGATATCCTTTTTGGGATAGATTTCAAGTAGGCCTCATATACCAGAAACTAGTTATTTTGAGAATGGCAAATTTGGGAATAGTTTTTCAACCCAGAACAAAAAGTGTGCTTTTACGGTCACTACAAATAACTTGACCAGCTAAAACAGTACAGATTTGGTTGAATAGAAATGTCAGGTCTATTTTTTAGGCGCTGGGTGACAGGCTCAACTTGCCCCTGATGTAGTATATGGCCAAAAAATAACCACACTATTGATGGTTAAATGCACTTGGGTGACACAGGCTCAGCCTGCACCAGATGTAGTATATGGCCAAAAAATAACCAGACTGTTGATGGTTAAATGCACTTCGGTGACACAGGCTCAGCCTGCAGCTGATGTAGTATATGGCCAAAAAATAACCAGACTGTTGATGGTTAAATGCACTTCGGTGACACAGGCTCAGCCTGCAGCTGATGTAGGATATAGCACAAAATAACCACACTATTGATGGTTAAATACACTTGGTGATAGCTTGTGCTGGCGCACCACAAGTCACAAAATGGCCGCCGATCACCCCAGAAAAAAGTGATCTAAAAACGCTCTGGGCAGCCTCAAAAAAGTGAGCAAGTCGATATTAGCACTTCAATGATCCACAGCTGCAGATCGATCACAGAATGAAGTCTTTTGGAGGAGTTAATCTGCCTAATCTCGCCCTAACGTCGCAGCTGCAACCTCTCCCTATGCTTGAATCAGCAGAGTGACGTGCAGCGCAACGTGACCCAAGCTTATATAGAGGCTGGGTCACATGCTGCACTGGCCAATCACAGCCATGCCAATAGTAGGCAAGGCTGTGATGGCCTCTTGGGGCAAGTAGTATGACGCTTGTTGATTGGCTGCTTTGCAGCCTTTCAAAAAGCGCCAAGAAAGCGCCGAACACCGAACCCGGACTTTTACGAAAATGTTCGGGTTCGGGTCCGTGTCACGGACACCCCAAAATTCGGTACGAACCCGAACTATACAGTTCGGGTACGCTCATCCCTACTCGCAAAGTGACTTCAGACCTGAACTGGTCCCTAAAAATTGGGTTTTTGAAAATTTCTGAAAAATTTCTATAATAAATACCCATTTTGGCCAAAAAACTAAATTGGCAGCCTTTGCTGCATCTCTCAGTGTGAGATACACGAGCTAGATACTGGTGTTCTATTCGGTTATTAAAAAAACACCAATTTTGGGCAAGATCCTAAATTTGAGAAATATGAGGAGAGCGTCAAATAAGGGGCCCCGATCGTGGTGCTGCTGGTGGAGCACTTGTTGCAGGAAGAGGACGTGGTCGATCTGTGCCAGCTACAAGCACAAGTGAAACACATTCTTCAGGTGCGACAGAACCTTTAGCGTTATAGCTATCAGGGTTTCCCAGGGCCATCCACCTAGCCATGCCCCAGAAGTGGAAGAGATTGAGTGCACCGATGCCCAACCACTTATGTTTCAAGATGAGTACATGAAAGGACCACCGCAGCACGTCTCGGATAATGACTAAACACAGGTGCCAACTCCGTGGCTTTCGAAAGTGTGCAGACCGACAAGGAGGGCAGGGGTGAAGACTGGGTGGAAGATGATGTGGAGGACGATGAGGTCCTCGACCCCACATGGAATCAAGGTCATGCGAGTGACCTGCGTAGTTCGGAGGAGGAGGCGGTGGTAGCACAGAGCTACCAGCACAGCAGAAGACTGAGCAGGGTGCAAAAGCGGAGTGGCTGTCCCCTAGACAGTACATCTGCTACTGCCCACCCCAGCAAGGTACCGAGCACACCAAAGCCAGCTCCAAGGAGTTCCCTGGCGTGGCAGTTCTTCAGAGAATGTACTGACGACAAGACACGAGTGGTTTGCACGCTGTGCAATCAGAGCATGAAGCGAGGCATAAACGTTCTCAACCTGAGCACAACCTGCATGACCAGGCATTTAAGTGCAAAGCACGAGCTTCAGTGGAGTAGACACCTCAAAAACCAAGAAAGGTCTCTGGCTCCTCCTGCTTCCTCTTCTGCTGCAGTCGCGGCCTCTTCATCCACCTCTGGAGTGACATTGCCACCTGGCACCCCACAAACAGAGGATCTGCCAGCAACACCAACACCTGGGTCACCAAGCATCTCCACAATGTCACACGGAAGCGTTCAGCTCTCCATATCCCAAACGCTGGAGAGGAAGAGGAAGTACCCCCCTCCCCACCCGCGATCCCTAGCCCTGAATGCCAGCATTCCCAAATTACTTGCCTTTGAAATGCTGTCATTCCGTCTGGTGGAGACGGAGAGTTTTAAAGGCCTTATGGCGGTGGCTGTCCCACAGTACGTCGTGCCCAGACGCCACTACTTTTCAAGGCGAGCCATCCCTTCCCTTCACAACCAAGTAGGGGACAAAATCAGGTGTGCACTGCGCAATGCCATCTGTGGCAAGGTTCACCTTACTACGAATACGTGGACCAGTAAGCACGGTCAGGGCCGTTATATCTCCATAACAGCACACTGAGTAAATGCAGTGGCGGCTAGGCCTGAGGCGGATAGCAGTTTGGTGCATGTCCTACCACCACCAAGGATTGCAGGGCGCTTCAGTTTGCCTCCTGTTGCTTTCTCCTCCTACTCTGCTTCCTCATCCTCTACCAGCTCCTCATCCGGTCAGCGTAACATCTTCACCACCAACTTCAGCACAGCCAGGGGTAAACGACAGCAGGCAGTTTGAAAACTTATCTGTTTGGGGGACAAACCCCACACCGCGCAGGAGCTGTGGACGGGCCTTGAACAACAGATCGATGAGTGGTTTGTGCCAGTCAGCCTCAAGCCCGGCCTGGTGGTGTGCGATAATGGGCGAAATCTCGTAGCAGCTCTGGGAATAGCTGGTTTGACGCACATCCCTTGCCTGGCGCATGTGCTGAATTTGGTGGTGCAGAGATTCCTTAAAAATTACCCCGACATGTCAGAGCTGCTGCATAAAGTGCGGGCCGTCTGTGCGCGCTTTCGGCGTTCTCAACCTGCTGCTGCTCGCCTGTCAGCGCTGCAGCGTAACTTCGGCCTTCCCGCTCACTGCCTCATATGCGACGTGCCCACAAGTGGAACTCCACCTTGAAGATGCTGGCCAGACTGTGCGAGCAGCAGCAGGCGATAGTGGAGTTTCAGCTGCAGCACGAACTAGTGAGTTGCTCGGCGGAACAGCACCACTTCACCACCAATGACTGGGCCTCCATGCGAGACCTGTGTTCCTTGTTGCGCTATTTTGAGTACTCCACCAACATGGCCAGTGCCGATAACGCCGTTCTCAGCGTTACCATCCCACTTCTATGCCTCCTTGAAAAAACGCTCCTGGCGATGATGGAAGAGGATGTGGCACAGGAGGAGGAAGAGGGATCATTTCGTACGGTTTCCGGGCCAGTCATTCACAAGTGGCTCCGAGGGTGGGTTCCTGCACCCACAAACGCCAGGTACACAATTGTCCAGCCAGGGCACAGTTCTGGAGGATGACAAGGTGGAGGATGAGGAGGAGAAGATGGAGAGGGAGGAACCGTGTTCACAGCTGGGTGGCACCCAGACCAGCTCATGGCCATCACTGGTGCAAGGCTGGGGGGATACAGAGGACACAGACGATACACCTTCCACAGAGGACAGCTTTTCATTGCCTCTGGGCAGCCTGGCACACATGAGCGATTACATGCTGCAGTGTCTCCGCAACGACCGTCGGGTTGCCCACATTCTAACTTGTGCTGATTACTGGTTGGCCACGCTGCTGGATCCCCGTTATTTCCTTAATTCTGGCACTGGAGCGTGATTGTAAGATGCGCGAGTACAAGCGCACGCTGGTAGACACGCTGCTGGTGGCTGTCCCACCTGACAGCGGGGGCACAGTGGAAGCACAAAGCGAAGGCAGAGGAAGAGGTCGCCAACGCAGCTGGGGCACCACCAGCACCTCAGAAAGCAGGGTTAGCATGGCCGAAATGTGGAAAAGCTTTGTCAGCACGCCACAACAACCAGCACCACCAGCTGATGGAACGTCTTAGCAGGATGCAGCATTTCACCAACATGGTGGAGCAGCATGTGTGCACACGCCTACACGTACTGAATGACAGGTCTGCCCCCTTCAACTTCTGGGTCTCCAAATTGGGCACATGGCCTGAGCTTGCCCTCTACGCCTTGGAGATGCTGGCCTGCCCTGCAGCCAGTGTATTGTCTGAATGTGTGTTTAGCACGGCAGGGAGCGTTATCACAGACAAGCGCAGCCGCCTGTCCACAGCCAATGTGGACAAGCTCACGTTCATTAAAATGATCCAGGCATGGATCCCACAGGACTTGTTCGTACCTTGTGCAGAATAGAGATGTATACCGGCCTTAACCAGCCATTGTTATACTACAGCGCAATTGCTCATTCTTGTGTTTTGGATATTTCACACTCTTTTGGGTGTACCCTAATAAAAATAAAAATATTTTAAATTAAAACAAAAAAACAATGTACGCTACCTCGTCCTCCTCCACCGCCGCTTCCAACTACACCGCTACGTCCACCGCCTCCTCAAAATCCTACTCCATATGTACCTCCACCTCATAAATTGGTCTGTTACATTTTCGGGTGAAATTCACAATTTTTTCGGTGTGATATACCACTGCTATACCTAGTATACAGGTTAAAAAAATACACAAATTTGTCTGTTACATTTTAGGGTGAAATTCACCAATTTTTGGTTGTGATATACCACTGCTAGACCTAGTGGACAGATAAAAAAAAATCACAAATTTGTCTGTTACATTTTCAGGTGAAATTCCACAATTTGTGGGTTTGATATACCACTGCTATACCTAGTAGACAGGTAAAAACAATTCACAAATTTGTCTGTTACATTTTTGGGTGAAATTCACCAATTTTTGGGTGTGATATACCACTGCTATATCTAGTAGACAGGTAAATAAAAATCACTAATTTGTCTGTTACATTTTCAGGTGAAATTACCCAATTTTTGTCTGTGATATACCCCTGCTCTACCTAGTTGACAGCTTAATAAATTTCAAAAAAAATTATTTTACATTTTCGGGTGACATTCAACAATTTTTGGCTGTGATAGACCCCTGCTCTACATAGCAGACAGGTTAATAAATTTCACAAATTTTTCTGTTACATTCTTGGGTTGACATTTTAAATTTTTTGCCTTGAATAAACCCCTGCTCTGCATAAGTGACAGGGACTGAAATTTTAAAAATAATCTGTTTCATTGGTGGGTGACATTAACCCATTTCTGACGATGAAAAACCCCTACTCTGCATAGGTGACAGAGACATAATTTTCTAAAATTCGTCTTTAATTGGCTCTTTCCTTCAATCCTTCTGCTTTAATAACTTTTCCCATATTTCCGCTCGATCAAAATTTAACTTCATCCATTGATCTCCCTTGGATGCGGTCTCTCTTTCTCACGCTCCCTCTCTGGCGTGGAACTCTGATTCGCCGATGACAGTGATCAACATGGTAGGCTCAGAAAAGAACATCGAAAGCTGATAGAGAAGATATCCAAATGGATGGTGGACGTCACAGGGACGTGCGATCAGGCAGAAGTTAGCTAGAGTCAACAAAGAGTCAGCAGGGCCTCTCCTGGCTAACGTTTCCTAATCCAAAATACCGCAGTGACATTAACTGTAATTTTTAATCATTCAAATAACAGGGCATCTTAAGAGTCTTGTATTGTTATTTATCGTCACTACCTCCCCGAGTCGTGAGTGGGTAATTGCCGCGTGCCCCCTCCTTAACTTGGAAGCTTATGCTTCAATAATTTGTCCCACATTTCCGCTTGATTACATTTAATTTTATCCATTGACCTCCCTTGTATGTGGTCTCTCTTCCTCAGGCTCCCTCTTCGGTCTGGAACCCTGATTCCCCGCCACCCGTGATCACCATGGTAGGCGCATAAAAGAACATCAAAAGTTGATAGAGCAGATATCAAATTGGATCGTGAACATCACAGGGATGTGCGATATGGTGGGGCAGCATATGTGCACACGCCTACACGAACTGACTGACAGGGGTCAGCCCCTGCAACTTCTGGGTCTCCAAATTGGGCACATGGCCTGAGCTTGCCCATTACCCCTTAGAGGTGCTGGCCTGCCCTGCAGCCAGTGTATTATCTGAACGTGGAGGGGATTATTATTTTTTATTTTTACGTATTTTATGTTATTTAACCGCCTCCGGACCGCCGAACGCAGGGACGCGTCCTGGAGGCGGTCGATTCATTCCTCCTGGACGCATATACGCGTCCTCTCGCGAGACGCGAGATTTCCTGTGAACGCGCGCACACAGGCGAGCGCGTTCACAGAATCGGAAGGTAAGCAAGTGGATCTCCAGCCTGCCAGCGGCGATCGTTCACTGGCAGGCTGGAGATGCGATTTTTTTTAACCCCTAACAGGTATATTAGACGCTGTTTTGATAACAGCGTCTAATATACCTGCTACCTGGTCTTCTGGTGGTCCCCTTTGCTTGGATCGACCACCAGAGGACACAGGCAGCTCAGTAATAAGTAGCACAAAACACCACTACACTACACCCCCCCCTGTCACTTATTAACCCCTTATTAACCCCTGATAATCCCTGATCACCCCATATAGACTCCCTGATCACCACCCTGTCATTGATCACCCCCTGTCATTGATCACCCCCCTGTAAGGCTCCATTCAGACGTCCATATGATTTTTACGGATCCACGGATACATGGATCGGATCCACAAAACACATACGGACATCTTAATGGAGCCTTACAGGGGGGTGATCAATGACAGGGGGGTAATCACCCCCTATAGACTCCCTGATCACCCCCCTGTCATTGATCACCCCCCTGTCATTGATCACCCCCCTGTAAGGCTCCATTCAGATGTCCATATGATTTTTACGGATCCACAGATACATGGATCGGATCCGCAAAACACATACGGACATCTGAATGGAGCCTTACAGGGGGGTAATCAATGACAGGGGGGTGATCACCCCCTATAGACTCCCTGATCACCCCCCTGTCATTGATCACCCCCCTGTAAGGCTCCATTCAGACGTCCATATGATATTTACGGATCCACGGATACATGGATCGGATCCGCAAAACACATACGGACATCTGAATGGAGCCTTACAGGGGGGTGAACAATGACAGGGGGGTGATCACCCCATATAGACTCCCTGATCACCCCCCTGTCATTGATCACCCCCCTGTCATTGATCACCCCCCTGTAAGGCTCCATTCAGACGTCCATATGATTTTTACGGATCCACAGATACATGGATCGAATCCACAAAACACATACGGACATCTGAATGGAGCCTTACAGGGGTGTAATCAATGACAGGGGGGTGATCACCCCCTATAGACTCCCTGATCACCCCCCTGTCATTGATCACCCCACTGTAAGGCTCCATTCAGACGTCCATATGATTTTTACGGATCCACGGATACATGGATCGGATCCGCAAAACACATACGGACATCTGAATGGAGCCTTACAGGGGGGTGATCAATGACAGGGGGGTGATCACCCCATATAGACTCCCTGATCACCCCACTGTCATTGATCACCCCCCTGTCATTGATCACCCCCCTGTAAGGCTCCATTCAGACGTCCATATGATTTTTACGGATCCACAGATACATGGATCGGATCCGCAAAACACATACGGACATCTGAATGGAGCCTTACAGGGGGGTGATCAATGACAGGGGGGTGATCACCCCCTATAGACTCCCTGATCACCCCCCTGTCATTGATCCCCCCCCTGTAAGGCTCCATTCAGACGTCCATATGATTTTTACGGATCCACAGATACATGGATCGGATCCGCAAAACACATACGGACATCTGAATGGAGCCTTACAGGGGGTGAACAATGACAGGGGGGTGATCACCCCATATAGACTCCCTGATCACCCCCCTGTCATTGATTACCCCCCTGTCATTGATCACCCCCCTGTAAGGCTCCATTCAGACGTCCATATGATTTTTACGGATCCACAGATACATGGATCGGATCCGCAAAACACATACGGACATCTGAATGGAGCCTTACAGGGGGGTAATCAATGACAGGGGGGTGATCACCCCCTATAGACTCCCTGATCACCCCCCTGTCATTGATCACCCCCCTGTAAGGCTCCATTCAGACGTCCATATGATTTTTACGGATCCACGGATACATGGATCGGATCCGCAAAACACATACGGACATCTGAATGGAGCCTTACAGGGGGGTGAACAATGACAGGGGGGTGATCACTTCATATAGACTCCCTGATCACCCCCCTGTCATTGATCACCCCCCTGTCATTGATCACCCCCCTGTAAGGCTCCATTCAGACGTCCATATGATTTTTACGGATCCACAGATACATGGATCGGATCCGCAAAACACATACGGACATCTGAATGGAGCCTTACAGGGGGGTAATCAATGACAGGGGGGTGATCACCCCCTATAGACTCCCTGATCACCCCCCTGTCATTGATCACCCCCCTGTAAGGCTCCATTCAGACGTCCATATGATTTTTACGGATCCACGGATACATGGATCGGATCCGCAAAACACATACGGACATCTGAATGGAGCCTTACAGGGGGGTGATCAATGACAGGGGGGTGATCACCCCATATAGACTCCCTGATCACCCCACTGTCATTGATCACCACCCTGTCATTGATCACCCCCCTGTAAGGCTCCATTCAGACGTCCATATGATTTTTACGGATCCACAGATACATGGATCGGATCCGCAAAACACATACGGACATCTGAATGGAGCCTTACAGGGGGGTGATCAATGACAGGGGGGTGATCACCCCCTATAGACTCCCTGATCACCCCCCTGTCATTGATCCCCCCCCTGTAAGGCTCCATTCAGACGTCCATATGATTTTTACGGATCCACGGATACATGGATCGGATCCGCAAAACACATACGGACATCTGAATGGAGCCTTACAGGGGGTGAACAATGACAGGGGGGTGATCACCCCATATAGACTCCCTGATCACCCCCCTGTCATTGATCACCCCCCTGTAAGGCTCCATTCAGACGTCCATATGATTTTTACGGATCCACAGATACATGGATCGGATCCGCAAAACACATACGGACATCTGAATGGAGCCTTACAGGGGGGTAATCAATGACAGGGGGGTGATCACCCCCTATAGACTCCTTGATCACCCCCCTGTCATTGATCACCCCCCTGTAAGGCTCTATTCAGACGTCCATATGATTTTTACGGATCCACGGATACATGGATCGGATCCGCAAAACACATACGGATATCTGAATGGAGCCTTACATTGGGGTGAACAATGACAGGGGGGTGATCACTTCGTATAGACTCCCTGATCACCCCCCTGTCATTGATCACCCCCCTGTCATTGATCACCACCCTGTAAGGCTCCATTCAGACGTCCATATGATTTTTACGGATCCACAGATACATGGATCGGATCCGCAAAACACATACGGACATCTGAATGGAGCCTTACAGGGGGGTAATCAATGACAGGGGGGTGATCACCCACTATAGACTCCCTGATCACCCCCCTGTCATTGATCACCCCCCTGTAAGGCTCCATTCAGACGTCCATATGATTTTTACGGATCCACGGATACATGGATCGGATCCGCAAAACACATACGGACATCTGAATGGAGCCTTACAGGGGGGTGATCAATGACAGGGGGGTGATCACCCCATATAGACTCCCTGATCACCCCACTGTCATTGATCACCCCCCTGTCATTGATCACCCCCCTGTAAGGCTCCATTCAGACGTCCATATGATTTTTACGGATCCACAGATACATGGATCGGATCCGCAAAACACATACGGACATCTGAATGGAGCCTTACAGGGGGGCAATCAATGACAGGGGGGTGATCACCCCCTATAGACTCCCTGATCACCCCCCTGTCATTGATCACCCCCCTGTAAGGCTCCATTCAGACGTCCATATGATTTTTACGGATCCACGGATACATGGATCGTATCCGCAAAACACATACGGACATCTGAATAGAGCCTTACAGGGGGGTGAACAATGACAGGGAAGTGATCACCCCCTATAGACTCCCTGATCACCCCCCTGTCATTGATCACCCCCCTGTCATTGATCACCCCACTGTAAGGCTCCATTCAGACGTCCATATGATTTTTACGGATCCACAGATACATGGATCGGATCCGCAAAACACATACGGACATCTGAATGGAGCCTTACAGGGGGGTAATCAATGACAGGGGGGTGATCACCCCCTATAGACTCCCTGATCACCCCCCTGTCATTGATCACCCCCTGTAAGGCTCCATTCAGACGTCCATATGATTTTTACGGATCCACGGATACATGGATCGGATCCGCAAAACACATACGGACATCTGAATGGAGCCTTACAGGGGGGTGATCAATGACAGGGGGGTGATCACCTTATATAGACTCCCTGATCACCCCACTGTCATTGATCACCCCCCTGTCATTGATCACCCCCCTGTAAGGCTCCATTCAGACGTTCATATGATTTTTACGGATCCACAGATACATGGATCTGATCCGCAAAACACATACGGACATCTGAATGGAGCCTTACAGGGGGGTGATCAATGACAGGGGGGTGATCACCCCATATAGACTTCCTGATCACCCCCCTGTCATTGATCACCCCCCTGTAAGGCTCCATTCAGACGTCCATATGATTTTTACGGATCCACGGATAAATGGATCGAATCCGCAAAACACATACGGACATCTGAATGGAGCCTTACAGGGGGTGATCAATGACAGGGGGGTGATCACCCCATATAGACTCCCTGATCACCCCCTGTCATTGATCACCCCCCTGTCATTGATCACCCCCCTGTAAGGCTCCATTCAGATGTCCATATGATTTTTACGGATCCACGGATACATGGATCGGATCTGCAAAACACATACGGACATCTGAATGGAGCCTTACAGGGGGTGATCAATGACAGGGGGGTGATCACCCCATATAGACTCCCTGATCACCCTCCTGTCATTGATCACCCCCCTGTCATTGATCACCCCCCTGTAAGGCTCCATTCAGACGTCCGTATGGTTTATACGGATCCACGGATACATGGATCGGATCCGCAAAACACATACGGACATCTGAATGGAGCCTTACAGGGGGGTGATCAATGACAGGGGGGTGATCACCCCATACAGACTCCCTGATCACCCCCCTGTCATTGATCACCCCCCTGTAAGGATCCATTCAGACATTTTTTTGGCCCAAGTTAGCGGAAATTTTTTTATTTATTTTTTTCTTACAAAGTCTCATATTCCACTAACTTGTGTCAAAAAATAAAATCTCACATGAACTCCATACCATACCCCTCACGGGAATACAAATGCGTAAAATTTTTTAGACATTTATATTCCAGACTACTTCTCACGCTTTAGGGCCCCTAAAATGCCAGGCCAGTATAAATACCCCACATGTGACCCCATTTCGGAAAGTAGACACCCTAAGGTATTCACTAAGGGGCATATTGAGTCCATGAAAGATTGAAATTTTTGTCCCAAGTTAGCGGAAAGGGAGACTTTGTGAGAAAAAAACAAAAAAAAATCAAATTCCTCTAACTTGTGGCAAAAAAAAAAAAATCTATGAACTCGCCATGCCCCTCATTGAATACCTTGGGGTGTCTTCTTTCCAAAATGGGGTCACATGTGGGGTATTTATACTGCCCTGGCATTTTAGGGGCCCTAAAGCGTGAGAAGAAGTCTGGGATCCAAATGTCTAAAAATGCCCTCCTAAAAGGAATGTGGGCCCCTTTGCGCATCTAGGCTGCAAAAAAGTGTCACACATGTGGTATTGCCGTACTCAGCAGAAGTTGGGGAATGTGTTTTGGGGTGTCATTTTACATATACCAATGCTGGGTGAGAGAAATATCTCGGTCAAATGCCAACTTTGTATAAAAAAATGGGAAAAGTTGTCTTTTGCCAAGATATTTATCTCACCCAGCATGGGTATATGTAAAATGACACCCCAAAACACATTGCCCAACTTCTCCTGAGTACGGCTATACCACATGTGTGACACTTTTTTGCAGCCTAGGTGGGCAAAGGGGCCCAAATTCCAAAGAGCACCTTTAGGATTTCACAGGTCATTTTTTACACATTTTGATTTCAAACTACTTACCACACATTAGGGGGGCCCCTAGAATGCCAGGGCAGTATAACTACCCCACAAGTGACCCCATTTTGGAAAGAAGACACCCCAAGTTATTCCGTGAGGGGCATGGCGAGTTCCTCGAATTTTTTATTTTTTGTCACAAGTTAGCGGAAAATGATGATATATATTTTTTTTTCTTACAAAGTCTCATATTCCACTAATTTGTGACAAAAAATTAAAAATTCTATGAACTCGCCATGCCCCTCACGGAATACCTTGGGGTGTCTTCTTCCCAAAATGGGGTCACTTGTGGGGTATTTATACTGCCCTGGCATTTTAGGGGCCCAAATGCGTGCAAAGTAGTTCGAAATCAAAATCTGTAAAAAATGGCGGGTGAAATCCGAAAGGTGCTCTTTGGAATGTGGGCCCCTTTGCCCACCTAGGTTGCAAAAAAGTGTCACACATCTGGTATCGCCGTACTCAGGAGAAGTTGGGCAATGTGTTTTGGGGTGTCATTTTACATATACCCATGCTGGGTGAGAGAAATATCTTGGCAAAAGACAACTTTTCCCATTTTTTTATACAAAGTTGGCATTTGACCAAGATATTTATCTCACCCAGCATGGGTATATGTAAAATGACACCCCAAAACACATTGCCCAACTTCTCCTGAGTACGGAGATACCACATGTGTGACACTTTTTTGCAGCCTAGGTGGGCAAAGGGGCCCACATTCCAAAGAGCACCTTTCGGATTTCACCGGCCATTTTTTACAGATTTTGATTTCAAACTACTTACCACACATTAGGGCCCCTAGAATGCCAGGGCAGTATAGCTACCCCACAAGTGACCCCATTTTGGAAAGAAGACACCCCAAGGTATTCGCTGATGGGCATAGTGAGTTCATAGAAGTTTTTATTTTTTGTCACAAGTTAGTGGAATATGAGACTTTGTAAGAAAAATATAAATAAATATCATCATTTTCCGCTAACTTGTGACAAAAAATAAAAAGTTCTATGAACTCACTATGCCCATTAGCGAATACCTTAGGGTGTCTACTTTCCGAAATGGGGTCATTTGTGGGGTGTTTGTACTGTCTGGCCATTGTAGAACCTCAGGAAACATGACAGGTGCTCAGAAAGTCAGAGCTGCTTCAAAAAGCGTAAAATCACATTTTTGTACCATAGTTTGTAAACGCTATAACTTTTACCCAAAGCATTTTTTTTTTACACAAACATTTTTTTTTATCAAAGACATGTAGAACAATAAATTTTGAGAAAAATTTATATATGGATGTTGTTTTTTTTGCAAAATTTTACAACTGAAAGGGAAAAATGTCATTTTTTTGCAAAAAAATCGTTAAATTTCGATTAATAACAAAAAAAGTAAAAATGTCAGCAGCAATGAAATACCACCAAATGAAAGCTCTATTAGTGAGAAGAAAATGAGGTAAAATTCATTTGGGTGGTAAGTTGCATGACCGAGCAATAAACGGTGAAAGTAGTGTAGGTCAGAAGTGTAAAAAGTGGCCTGGTCATTAAGGGTGTTTAAGGTAGGGGGGCTGAAGTGGTTAAAGTCATTTCCCTATCCACATTTGTTTGCAGAGCACTTGCCATGCTCTTAACTACATTTTGATGTCATTTTCAACCCTCTAGCCCTTTCCATGACATTTTTAGAGCCTTTTTAGTGCTCAAAAGTTCGGGTCCCCATTGACTTTAATGGGGTTCGGGGTCAAGTTCGGGTCAAGTTCAGGTCCCGAACTCGAATTTTTTTATGAAGTTCGGTCAAACACGTCAAACCCGAACATCCAGGTGTCTGCTCAACTCTACCAGTCACTAATCTGAAATATTACAGTTAGTGGAGATTGAAAGAAAGTTTTCTGGTCCCTTTATCTCTAGTGATGAGCGAGCACCAAATTATTCGGGTGTTCGGCCCGAACACATTGCTATATTCATGTGCTCGGCCGAGCACCTGAGTATAATAGAAGTCAATTTGAGACAACCAGGCACCCCCTGCTCGGAAGAGAAGAGGGTGTCTAGTTCATAAAAAAAGGTTAGAAATTGATGGAAACCCCATCAAAATGGTTTGGAAACAGCATTAAGAGTATAGCTGGATACATCTTAGACTCCTATTATGTACAACATACAATAGACAACAACACAAAAGCTATATGCCAAAAGCCAGGTATGTGCAAGCCATCAATCTATCCATGAGACAGGTGACAGGCTTAGTCAGCATACCTTACAATGGCAGCCTTGTGCACTATGAGATATTCCAAACCAGCTCTCATCTGACTGAGAACCAGTAAACCTCAAAGTTATTTTGCATCTGTTGGATGGCTTGGGTGGATCTGCACACCTAGATCAATACATTAGGGCAACAAAAAGTTTTCTGATTGTTCTAACATAATATTCAATAACCTTTCTATACAGTTTTGTCATGTAAAAACTCATTTGCATAAACATGGGCATATGGGAAAGACATGCAAATGAGCAGACTTATGAAAACCAATAGATGGCGCTATTGAGTGATGAACAACGCCCTGTATTGGTTTCACAGTCTTATGACAACAGACTAATAGTTTTGTCAGAAGACTATGAAACCAATAGAGGTCGCTGTTCATAACTCAATAGCACTATCTATTGGTTTCATAGTCTTCTGAAAAGATATTAGACTGAGTCTTATGACAAGATTATTAGTGTAGCATTTTACATAGCAAATTCGCAATTAGAATATTCAGGATTTACACTAGGATGATATCTGACACTGGGAAAGCTGGGTAATAACTCAGTGATAAAATCTGAAACTGGGAAAGCTGGGTAATAACTCGTAATCTACACTGAGTTATTACCCAGCTTTTCGAGTGTCAGATATTATCACTGACTTATTACATAATTATTACATAATATTCGCTATATTGCTATATGGTCCACCTAAGCCATCCAACAGATGCAAAATAACTTTGAGGTTTACTGGTTCTCAGTCAGATGAGAGCTGGTTTGGAATATCTCATAGTGCACGAGGCTTCCATTGTAAGTTATGCTGGATGTTATCTGTCTCATGCAGGGCCGTCTTTACCGCGGGGCAAAAGAGGCAGCTGCCCCGGGCCCAGTTGCTCCTGGGGGGCCCAAGCAGCATTTTACTTGGAATTTACTTGGGCCCCCTATATTTTGTTGCCGCCGCCGCCCGCCGGCCATGTAACAGCACGGAGTCACGGTCCGGACTATAGAAATAGACTGAGTGAGGAGGGGGGCGGGGCCCGCGGCCGCTCTGCGCTCCGCTCTGCGCTCCGCTCTGCTGCCTGGCCTGCCTGTCTCTTTAACAGAGCAGACCAGTGGCTGCTGGAGCGTGACGCAGCTGCCGCACAGGCAGAGAGAAGAAGGAGGCGGAGCGAGCCCGAGCCCCAGCCAGCAGCCACAACAGACACAGCCTGAGCCAGCCAAGCAACTAACCGAACTTACAGGTATTTGCTAATACAAAGTACAATTTTGTACAAAGATAACAACTAGATGGATCCCATCTGCCACTGGCCCATGATGGACTGGGAGAAATGTGCCATGGGGGGCTCATATAGGACAGAGGGACAGTGTGTGCTTTCCTGCTACTACATCAACCCCCCCCCCCCCCCCAGGGATTTTGGGGGCCATTAAGGGTTGTACTTTAACTCCTTGCTGCTGATGTTGAGTGTGCCAGTGTGTGTGTCCGTCCCTGTGTGTGTGACTGTCCGTCCCTCTGTGTGTGTGTGTCCGTCCCTGTGTGTGCGTGTGTCCGTCCCTGTGTGTGTGTCCGTCCCTGTGTGTGTGTGTGTCTCCCTGTGTGTATCACCATGCCCACAGTGTTCCTATGTCTTGACGCAGCTGCTTCAGAACGTTCTGTGCGGGGCAAGAAGAAGAAGATGGAAGAGGAGGCAGCGCCAGCATGGAGTCCGTGCGATAGACACAGAGAGGCACACTAAGGACAAAGGTAACACTTCCACATGATCTACACTAGTGTTATCTGTGGTTTTACATAGGACTGCAGGTAACACTACTACATTATTCAGCACTAGTGTTATCTGTGGTTTTACATAGGACTGCAGGTAACACTACCACAAGGTTAGCTCGCACAGGGCACCTGAACACCTAAGGCCGCCCCCCCCCCCCACATCTGGCGCTTTCCCTCAATATGACTGCAGGAGCCCAGGAGCCTGACCGAAAGTCACATGACTGTCAGAGCTTCCCGTGTGCAGAGCAACGGCTCTCAGCTAGAAGAGAAGGAAGATGGCGTCAGCCGCTGCCAAGCAGATAGCGGCAGAGCAGGTGCCTCATCCCTTGTACATATAGATATATATACTGTATGGAGACCAACCCCGCCGCCCGCTCATTTCCCGGGGCTCCGCCCTCTAAACAGTTTGTGTGTGTCAGGCACATGTCTGATGTCTCACCCTGCAGCTTTAGAATCTCCTGTGTCATACAATAGAACAAACTGTAATCTGTAGTGTCATATAGAGGCATGATGTCACTGATGTAATATGCCTCTTATATGTGTAGAGCGGTGATGTCACAGATGTAATATATCACCTATATGTGCACAGCGGTGATGTCACTGATGTAATATATTACTTATAAGTGATATTTTACATCAGTGACATCACCACTCTCCACACATAAGTAATATATTACATCAGTGACATCACTGCTGTCCACATATAAGTAATATATTACATCAGTGACATCACTGCTGTCCACATATACTGGTAAGTAATATATTACATCAGTGACATCACCGCTCTCCACATATATGTGGAGAGCGGTGATGTCACTGATGTAATATATCGCCTATATGTGGACAGCGGTGATGTCACTGATGTAATATATCACTTATATGTGGAGAGTGGTGATGTCACTGATGTAATATAACATTATATGTGGAGAGCGGTGATGTCACTGATGTAATATAACATTATATGTGGACAGCGGTGATGTCACTGATGTAATATAACATTATATGTGGACATCGGTGATGTCACTGATGTAATATATCATTATATGTGGAGAGCGGTGATGTCACTGATGTAATATATCATTATATGTGGAGAGCGGTGATGTCACTGATGTAATATATCGCCTATATGTGGACAGCGGTGATGTCACTGATGTAATATATCACTTATATGTGGAGAGCGGTCATGTCACTGATGTAATATAACATTATATGTGTAGAGCGGTGATGTCACTGATGTAATATAACATTATATGTGGACAGCGGTGATGTCACTGATGTAATATATCATTATATGTGGAGAGTGTTCATGTCACTGATGCAATACATCGCTCCAGATGGCAACCAAAATGGTCGCCAATTCGCCTTAAAATTTGCAGATGGCGACAAGACTTGTCATAGGCTACAGGCCTGAGGTCTATTTGGTAGTGAAATCCCAGCGCAGGCAGGCGTGATGATGTCATCACGCCCGCCTGTGCCAGGACGCGGTGAGGTGTGCCCGTCTGCGTTGCACCATCCCTCGCCGTACCAGCAGCTAGTGAGCGCCAGTGAAAGGACACAGGTGAGTATAAGATTTTCGCTTTTTTTTAGGGTGTGGGAAGGCGGGATCCAGGGGGCCCAAGTAAATTCTTGCCCAGGGTCCAATCAATATTAAAGACGGCCCTGGTCTCATGGATAGATGGATGGCTTGAACATACCTGGCTTTTGGCATATAGCCTTTGTGTGGTTGTCTATTGTACGTCATACATAATAGGAGTCTAAGACGCATCCAGCTATCCTCTTAATGCTGTTGCCAAACCATTTTGATGGTGTTTCCATCAATTTCTAACCTTTTTTTTATGAACAAGACACCCTCTTCTCTTCCGAGCAGGGGGTGCCTGGGGTTCTTCCATTGTATTAAATTGTATTCAAGCACCCGAATTATTCGGCCGAACACTCGGATGGGCCGAGCTTAGCGAGGCTCAAGCCGAACAGCAGTTTGGCCTAGCATGCTCGATCATCACTATTTAACTCCAGTGAATAAACTTACATCAGAAATAACAGATATAACAGAGACTTTATAAATTACAATATTCCCTCCTCTGGTAAACATATTTCTGAATTTCTCCTAATTCCCCGAACTCTTCTATTTCTATCTGATCTGTCCACAGATGAGCCAGCGCTGATGTAAGAAGAAGATAAATGTGAGGGTCAGAGACAGACTCTGGGAGGAAGAGGACCTGGACTCATCTTCACCTGTCACTGTGCTGCCAGGATCTCCATACTATCAGGTAAGTGACCGCCACATCTACCTTTCACATAGACGCTGCTCCTCTAACTTACATATTTCTTTTATGGATTTCCTATATCTAGTGAAAACATTTGTCACAAGTGAATAATTAACAATTACATTTAGTTGAAGACATTCATTGTTTCTGAAAGAGAACATTTGTCCTGTGGCTGATCTTTAAATGGTTATTCATGGCTACAGTATACAGAAGAGTTTTCAGTAGAATCACATACCAAGCTGTGCTTACTAGCAGAAAACAACATTTACAGTACCAGAGAAGAGGGGGAAACAAGAGCTGCACAGAATATACTACGCTCCTCGCAGCAGCCAGGGAATGAGGAGAGGGAAGGGCTGTTCAGAAGACAGGAGTCTTCACATGGCGGGCAACAGAGAAGAGGGAAGGCTGCACGGATGAGACAACTCTCCAGATGGTAGGCAGGGAAGGAGGAGAGAGAAGAGCTGCACAGGATATACCACTCTTCAGGTGGCAGGTAGCCAAGGAGTAGTTTTCAATGAATCAAAGTCAAAGGAATTGACTTCGATCTGAATTTGAGGGAAAATTCGATTTGGCACAGAGCCGAATTTCACAAATGTCACGCTTCTTGGTAACAAATAAATTTTTCCTGACATTTCGGTAAAAAACCAAAGAAATACATGCTTCATCCATTTGCTCACATACGCTGGCCGGCCTTGGGGACGTCATCATCCACCCAACGTCATCGTCCACCCAACCTTAAGTCATCATGTTAGAGATTTTGCTTGTTTTCCTCGATCAAGATGGCCGCGGCGGCCTCTCTGTGAGCAGATGGATGAGGTAAGTATGTATTTTTTTGTTTTTAAACCCTGATTCATCCCTGAAAAGCCTTAATGTGTCAGATGCCGCAATCAGGGTTGAATGTGGCATCTGAGGGGTTGCCTGTCAGTGTGCCCACTACATACAGTGGAATGCAATTACAAAGTGATTTGTTATAAATCGAATTTCTTTGTGAACTTCGGCGAAGCAGCTGAATGGAATTTTTGCAAACTTCACTCACCGCTACCAACGAGGACAGGCAAGGACTGCACAGAAGATCTATGGCATTATTTACTATTACTGTCACTGCATTAACCACTTCATTACCGGAGTGTTTATCCCCCTTCCTTACCAGGCCAGTTTTCAGTTGTAGCAATGCGTCTATCTACCTGCAAATAACTGATTAATTTCTGAGCCAACCTACATGATTTTGATATTATTTTTCAAGGGACACCTTAGATCTTTCTTTTGTGCCATTCGATGATGGATATAATATTTAAAAAAAGAATATTTAAGAAAAAACTGAAAATTCCTATTTTTTTTTTCCTTTCTTATCAATTTTTTTCTATTTCAAAATGTTTCAAGACAAAACATTTCTAAAACCATTCCCGTACGCTTGTACCCTGAAAATGGACACTATTTATGTAATTTATCTACTGGCTGGCCCCGCAGCAAGACTTCATAAGACTGGAGCACATTTTGGATTTTGGCGCCTATTTTTCTATTGCTGGTTCTATAGCATTGTACTGCCAGAAAAATCTTGTACAGAGCCAAAATGCAACAACCCCCTTCAAAATGACTTCTTTTTTATGGTATTCATCTTGGGGAAATTTGGACATTTTAAGGTTCTTTTTTTTATAATTTATTTATTTATTTATTTTTAAGTGAATTAACCCCTTTCTGCCACAGTCAAGGCAGGAAGAGGTTAAATCCCAGCCTGCAGGCTGACATTTCATTTTATAGCCAGCATGTGACTCTCTTACCTGAATCCAGCTACAAGTGTCTATTACTGCCTGACCACTCCAGGTGGCCACGACACACCTCCCTGTGACCACAGCTGTCTAATAACAGCGCAGTCACAGCTATCTGCGGCAGTACGTTCCGCTGGCAGATCGCGATGTAACCCGACACTTTTATACCTCGGTTCATAGCTAAGAGCCTACCGCCACGACGTATAAAGTTGTGTGGTGGTAAGCAAGTGGTTAAAGAGCCGTATAAAGAGAGAAAAAAAATTCTTCCAGCACTTAAATAAAAATCAAGCCTTTACTGTCACACTTTAAAAACATATCAAAAAGGTTTGATACCATGTTCTTAGTCATAGCATGAAGTCTAGCATCCAAATGAATTGGCTCTAACAAGTAACTCACTAGTAGTGAGCGGAATAGTCAAAATACACAGAACTAGTGAGTTAATTGTTAGAGCACCTGAGGTGGTGACTGATGTATTGTATACCTGGGAGGGTTCAGATACTAGACTTTATACTAGCCTATGACTAAGAACATGGATTTTATTATTCGAAACGTGTGAGTGTCTGTATCAAACCTTTTTGATATGTTTTTAAGTGCTGGAAGATTTTTTCTCTCTCGCTGTTTGGACATTTGCTATCTCCCAGGTACAAGTAGTAAAGAAAGCAACAGCTGCATAAAGAACTACAAATGATACTGTTAGGCCTCATGCACACGACCGTAGATCTGGTCCGCATTTAAGCCGCAGTTTTTGAGGCTCGGATGCGGACCCATTCACTTCAATGGGGCCGCAGAAGATGTATAGCATATAACATAGGAAATATAACATGTCTTATTCTTGTCCGTTTTGCGGACAAGAATAGGTATTTCTACAATGGGCCGCCTGTTCCATTCCGCAAATTGCGGAAGGCACACAGGCGGCTTCTGTTTTTTGCGGATCCGCGGTTTGCAGACTGCAAAAAAAACGGGATGGTCGTGTGAATGAGGCCTTACTTTATTAGGCTTTGTTCACATCACCGTTCAGCCTTTCCGTTCTCCTGCTCCATTTAGTAAAGGACGGATTCGGCACATAACTTAGCCGAACGGAACCTAAGGACCCCATAGACTATAATAAGGTCCGTTAGGTTTCCGCTCAGAGGAAGATATTTGAAGCGGAGACAAAAGTCCTGCATGCACAACTTTTGTCTCCGCTCCAAAATCATCTTCTGAGCGGAAACCTAACGGACCTCATTATAGTCTATGGGGTCCTTAGGTTCTGTTCGGCTCAGTTATGTGCCAAATCCGTCCTTTCCGTTCTCCTGCTCCTAATCGGATGTGAACAAAGCCTAATAAAGTAAGGCCTCATGCACACGACCGTACTGTTTTTTGCGGTCTGCAAACCGCGGATCCGCAAAAAACTGAAGCCGCCCGTGTGCTCCTGAACGGAGCAGGAGAACAGAAAGGCTGAACGGTGATGTGAACGAAGCCTTAGCACTATGACAACTATAAAACAAATCCATGTCATGTTTTCTTTTCTATTAGGACAAATTATGAGCACATATCTATACCTTCTACCCCTGATACTCATTATCACAGATGGAGGACATTCCCAGGATTCTCTGTGCAGTCTTGAGCTAATTGATGATGTTGAGTCTGCCACAAAACCAGCAGATCTGATAATCGGAGTTATATTAGAACTTATTCCCCATGTACTGCATAAACGTATTCCTAACTTTAAAAATAATCTTAATTCAATAACATGTACCTAGTAAGTATTTGTAATTTTAGGTTATTTTATCTGAAAATATAATTTTATTATTATTTGTTATGCTGGCTGCCCGTGCCTGCTGCTCTCTTGCTCCCCTGGATGGGTATGGACACTGCACCAAATACCTTAATGCTACTTCTGCCATTGCTCTCCAGTATTACAGGCCTGCTGGACCTCCTCTGCCTCCCAGCAGCTTGCCCAGCCACCTGAGTCCTGTGTGTCCATCGTCTGCTACAGGCCATGGCCAGCACTTGCTGGATAGGCATCTCCTATTCCAGCTTGGAAAAAGCACTTGAGGACCCTAATTCTTCCCTGGCCTATGACTGTCCAACTCAGGGTACTTAAAGTGTAACTGCCATTTCATCTTTTATTCCCTAATAGTATATGCTGTATCAGTGCTTTTGTGCTTTAACCCCTTAAGGACCCTGCCATATTTCACCTTAAGGACCCGGAATTTTTTTGCAAATCTGACACTTTATGTGGTGATAACTTTAAAACACTTTTACTTATCCAGGCCATTCTGAGATTGTTTTCTTGTCACGTATTGTACTTCATGACAGTGGTAAAACTGAGTCAAAAAAAGGAATTTTTATTTATAAAAAAATTCCAAATTTACTAAAAATAAATAAAATTAGCAAATTTCCATGTTTCTATTTCTCTACTTTTATAATAGATAGTAATACCTCTAAAAATAGTTATTACTTTACATTCCCCATATGTCTACTTCATGTTTGGATCATTTTGTGAATGCCATTTTATTTTTTGGGGATGTTAGAATGCTTAGAAGTTTAGAAACAAATCTTGAAATTTTTCAGAAAATTTCTAAAACCCACTTTTTCAGAACCAGTTCAGGTCTGAAGTCACTTTGTGAGGCTTACATAATAGAAACCACCCCAAAATAACCCCATTTTACAAACTACACCCCACAAGGTATTCAAAATTGATTTTACAAACTTTGTTAACCCTTTAGTTGTTCCACAAGAATTAATGGAAAATAGAAATAACATTTCAAAATTTCACTTTTTTGGCAGCTTTTCCAATTTAATTAATTTTTCCAGGTACAAAGCAAGGGTTAAAAGCCAAACAAAACTCAATATTTATGGTCCTGATTCTGTAGTTTACAGAAAAACCCCATATGTGGTTGTAAACTGGTGTACGGGCACACGGCAGGGCGCAGAAGGAAAGGAATGCCATACGGTTTTTGGAAGGCAGATTTTGCTGGACTGGTTTTTTGACACCATGTCCCATTTGAAGCCCCCCTCATGCACTCCTAGTGTAGAAACTCCAAAAAGTGACCTCATTTTAGAAACTACACCCCTCAAGGTATACAAAACTGATTTTACAAACTTTGTTCACCCTTTAGGTGTTCCACAAGAATTAATGGAAAATAGAGATGAAATTTAGAATTTCACATTTTTTGCAGATTTTCCATTTTAATAATTTTTTTCCAGTTACAAAGCAAGGGTTAACAGCCAAACAAAAGTCAATATTTATGGCCCTGATTCTGTAGTTTACAGAAACACCCCATATATGGTCATAAACTGCTGTACGGGCACACAGCATTGCGCAGAAGGAAAGGAACACCATATGGTTTTTTGGAAAGCAGATTTCACTGAGATAATTTTAAGCTGAAATGTCAAATTTGAAGACCCGCTGATGCACCCCTAGAGTAGAATCTCCAAAAAAGTGACCCCGTTTTAGAAACTACACCCCTCAAGGTATACAAAACAGATTTTACAAACTTTGTTAACCCTTTAGGTGTTCCACAAGAATTAATGGAAAATAGAGGTGAAATTTCTGAATTTCACTTTTTTTGGCAGATTTTCCATTTTAATCAATTTTTTCCAGTTACAAAGCAAGGGTTAACAGCCAAACAAAACTCAATATTTATGGCCCTGATTCTGTAGTTTACAGAAAAACCCATATGTGGTCATAAACTGCTGTACGGGCACACGGCAGGGCGCAGAAGGAAAGGAACGTCATACGGTTTTTGGAAGGCAGATTTTGCTGGACTGTTTTTTTGACACCATGTTCCATTTGAAGCCCCTCTGATGCACCCCTAGAGTAGAAACTCCAAAACAGTGACCCCATTTTGGAAACTACAGGATAAGGTGGCAAATTTGTTGGTACTATTTTAGGCTATATATGATTTTTGGTTGCTCAATATTACACTTTTTGGGAGGCAAGGTAACAAGAAATAGCTGTTTTGGCAACGTTTTTATTTTTTGTTATTTACAACATTCATCTGACAGGTTAGATCATGTGGTATTTTTATAGACCAGGTTGTCACGGACACGGCGATACCTAATATGTATACTTTATTTTATTTATGTAAGTTTTACACAATGATTTCATTTTTTAAACAAAAAAAATCATGTTTTAGTGTCTCATATTCTGAGAGCCATAGTTTTTTCAGTTTTACTTATGTATTGAAATGCATTGGCTGTATGAGTAATACAGTGTGTAGGAGACCCAGAAGTTGCCGGGGGCAGAACCATCAGTCAGTTCGTGTAGGCGTGTGCATACGGCCACACCATGTCGCACCTCCCCGTGATGTTCACGATCCAATTGGATTTCTGCTCTATCAACTTTCGATATTCTTCATCCAAGGGAGGTCACATCCAAGGGAGGTCAATGTATGAAATTAAATGTAATCGAGCGGAAATGTGGGACAAAGTATTGAAGCATAAGCTTCCAAGTTAAGGAGGGGGCGTGCAGCAATTACCCACTCCCGACTCGGGGAGGTAGTGACAATAAATAACAAAACAGGACTTTTAAGATGCCCTGTTATTTGAATGATTAATTATAAATTACAGGGAATGTCACTGCAGTATTTTGGATTAGGAAACATTAGATAGGACAGGCCCTGCTGCCGCTTTGTTGACGCTAGATCAATTCTGCCTGATCGCTCATCCCTGTGACATCCACCATCCATTTGGATATCTTATCAACTTTCGATGTTCTTTTCTGAGCCTACCATGTTGATCACGGTTATCGTTGAATCACGCAGGAGAGGGAGCGTGAGAAAGAGAGACCACATCCAAGGAAGGTTAATTGTTTCAAATTAAATATGATAGAGTGGAAATGTGGGACAAACTATTGAAGCGCAAATGTGGTACAAATTATTGAAGTGCAAATGTGGGACAACTTGTTAAAGTTTAAGCATTGAATGAAAGGAGGTTGCGCGCATCAATTAAAGATGAATTTCTGAAATTTTATTCCCTGTCACCTATGCAGAACAGGGGTTTCTATCTGGCCAAATTTGTAAAATGTCACCTGACAATGTAACAGACGATTTTTTGAAATTTATGTTTTGAAATTATTAAAGCAGAAGGATCGAAGGAAAGGTCCAATTAAAGACGAATTTTAGAAATTTAATTCCCTGTCACCTATGCAGAGTAGGGGTTTTTCAACGCCAGAAATGAGTTAATGTCACCCACCAATGGAACAGATTATTTAAAAATAATGTCAACCCAAGAATGTAACAAAAAAATTTGAGAAATGTATTAACCTGTCTACTAGGTAGAGCAGGGGTCTATCACAGACAAAAATTTTAATGTCACCAGAAAATGTAAAAGAAAAATAAGTGAAATTTATTAAGCTGTCAACTAGGTAGAGGAGGGGTATATTACAGCCAAAAATTGGTGAATTTCACCCGAAAATGTAACAGACAAATTTGTGACATATTTTACCTGTTTAATAGGTATAGCAGTGGTATATTACAGCCAAAAATTGGTGAATTTCACCCGAAAATGTAACACACAAATTAGTGAATTTATTTATCTGTCTACTAGGTATAGCAGTGGTATATCACACACAAAAATTGGTGAATCTCACTCGAAAATGTAACAGACAAATTAGTGAAATGACATAAAATATGTACAAATAAAAAATAAAAAACTTGATTTATGAGGTGGAGCTGAAAAATATATGGAGTATGAGTTTAAAGATGCGGTGGACGTAGCGGTGTAGGTGGAAGCAGCGGTGGAGGAGGACGAGGTAGCCAACACTGGTTATTATTAGGGTACACTCCAAAAGAGTGTGAAATATCCAAAATACAAGAATGAACAATTGCGTTGTAGTATAACAATGGCTGGTTAAGGCCGGTATACATGTCTATTCTGCACAAGGTACAGACAAGTCCTGTAAGTGAGTCTTAAAAAGGATATTCTCAAAAATGTGCCCTACTGTAGCCTAGAAAAAAATTATTTTAGGCCACTGGAGTACAGGCCATAAAAATTAGGCATTCACCTGACAAAAAAGATCAAGTGATTATGTGACTGGAGGTATATTAGACGGTCATTAGATAACAATTTTACTGCAGGCCAGTGGAGTACAGGCCCCAAACATTAGGCATTCACCGTACAGAAAAGATCAAGTGATTATGTGGCTGGAGGTATATTAGACGGTCATTGGATATAGATTACTGTTGGCCAGTACAAATACATGTCAAATACATATATTTAAAATTAAAATAACTAAAAATATTAATTTGGATTAAAAACATGGCTAACGAAATCTCCCCCCCCCCCCTGTATTTACATAAGACAGGGACCATTCTGTGTTCTGTGTGGTGGCGTATATGTGTGGGCTAGCATGAGGAAATTCAATTAAACGTGGTCGTCGCAGGTGTTAAATTCCTTTAAGAGCCATGCATCATTCATTTTTAGAAATGTGAGGTAGTCCACACAGTCGTGAGCTAGGCAAGTGTGCTTATCGGTCATGATCCACCCCGCTGCGCTGAACGTCCTTTTGGACAGGACACTCGACGAGGGGCAAGCCAAGAGTTCCATAGCAAATTGTGCCAGCTCTGGCCACAGGTCAAGCCTGCACACCCAGTAGTCCAGGGGTTCCTCGCTTCTCAGAGCGTCCACATCGGCCATTAACCCAATGTAGTCGGACACCTGTTGGTCTAGGCATTCCCTGACGCTAGATCCTGAGGGCGGCTGGCGATGGGTTGGCTGCAAAAATGATCTCATATACGAAGTGACCAACACATCTTCAAACCGCCCTCTTCTTGCATGCAGCGTAGGATTGGTACCCGCACCTGCTTCTCTGTGGGTGGAAATTCCTCTGTCAGCGCCCGCAACAGCAGAATGCAGCATCTCTCGCAGCAAAGCCTGGAAATGCTGCATTCTGACAGCCCTCTGCCCGAATGGTAAAATGTCCACCATTTTGTGTTTGTACCGGGGATCTAAGTATGTTGTCATCCAGGACAGGTCCTTGCCCACTATGCTTTTTATACGGGGGTCCCTCTTCAAACACTGGAGCATGAAGGCCCCCATTTGCACTAAATTGGAAGCGGTGGAGCGCCATGGCTCCTGCTTATCGCCCAGGAGAATGTCGTCCTCGGTCTCCTCCGCCAAGCCCCTGACAACACCAAGGATCCCCGAAAAGTTTTAAGTCCCCCTCAAGGCCTGCTCTTCTTGCTCCTCCTCCTCCTCTTCACCCCCGCCACCATCCTCCTCTGACTCCTCTTCAGACTCCTGCTGACTTGTCTTAGATATAGTAGTTCCCCCTGGCAATTCATTAAGCATTGCGACTTCCTCATCTTCCAGCTCCTGCTCCTCGATGGCTTGATCAATGACACGACGCAATGCACGCTCCAGAAAGAAGGCGTAAGGTACGATGTCAATGATGGTGCCCTGGCTGCGACTGACCAGTTTGGTGATCTCATCAAATGGCCGCAGAAGTCTGCATGCGTCGCACATAAGCAGCAACTAGCTTGGTGAAAAGAAACCAAGCTCCCCAGAACCTGTCCTGCTGCAGAGTACATACAGGTAGTCGTTAATGGCACGTTGATGCTGGAGCAGCCTCTCAAGCATATACAAGATGGAGTTCCAGCTCGTCGGGCTGCCACAAATCAGACGTCTGACGAGCAAGTGGTGTCGCCGCTGAACGTCAGCAAGGCGAGCCATGGCCGTGTAAGATCTTCTAAAATGGCCAGAGATTTTCCTGGCTGGTAGCAAGACGTCCAGGACCCCGGGGGATTTGGTAACGAGTTCAGGACGAGTGCCGTGCACGGCACTTGTGTAATTTTGTGGATTTTCAGCGTGCTTAGCAGATTGGCACCGTTGTCGCGCACCACTTTACCAACTGTCAAATTTTGCGGGGTTAGCCACTGATGGGCCTGTGACCGCAGAGCTGAAAAGAGTGCAGTACCAGTGTGGCTCTTGGCTTCCAGGCACAACAGCTGCAGCACAGCATGGCAATGTCTCACCTGGGACGTCGAATAGGTTCTGGGGAGCTTAGGAGGCGCAGCGAAAGAGGCGGTAGCAGTGGAAAAGGAGGAGTCAGCCGAGGACAGCACGGTGGAAGGTGGAGTGGAGGACAAATGGGAGGAGAGAGGAGAAGAGGAAGACGTGGAGCGCCGGGAGTGTGGCTTTGTGGGTTCTGACGGTGTTGCTCCTACTGGACTCTGCGATCGAAGGCCAGGTGCCTTCTTAAGTCGGTCAGCCCAAGGTGAGTGTTGGGCTTACCTCGACTTATGCATTGACAGCACAGGCTGCAGATGGCAACACTATTGTCAGCAGCTGACATGGTAAAACAAAGCCCACATTGCAGAGCCATGTGCCGGCATCCTGGGAGCACCAGATGTGACCCTGAATGGTGAATGGCTCGCTTCAGATACATTTGCAGTCTGCTTTTTGCCTCCTGTGCACTGCGAATTCTGCCTGCTTCTACTCCTTCTATCCCCTATATGCTGCTCTGTCTCTCCCTCTGAACTCCCTTCCTCTTCCTTTCTTGTGGGCACCCACGTGACATCCATCGACACGTCATCAGTGTCATCTTCACCACCACTGACATTAGAGATCTCGGAGTAGGAAGCAACAGAGGGGACCTCCGTCCTTGGGCTGATCTGGGTACTGTCATCAGATAGCTGGGTGGCGGCCGTTGCTACCTCCTCTTCCTCATCTAAAGCCAAGAATAGCTGCACATCGGTAAGGTCTAGGAATGGATGGGAAAATAATTCCTCTGACTCAAGTGGAGGGGCTATGGTGGTGGTGGTGATGTCTTTCACACAGCAGAGAGTGAGGAGTGTGCAGATACAGAGGATGAGGAGGGTGCAGAAGCGGAAGGCTAGAGTGAGCCACTCAACCAACTCTGGTGCGTCCTTTGACATAATCGCACGCACCTTCTCCAACTTCCCACTTAGTCTCCGGCCTGGTGCACCTGCCCGACCCCTACCACTCTTGCGTAATGGCCTACCTCTTGCTCTGCCTGTCCCTTTCAAAATGACCCTGTGACAAAGTCCCTATAGAAGAGCAGTTTTTGTGGAAAGAGGTATATCGCAGGCCTCAATCAATATTTGCTGGAGCCAGTATATCAAACCCCTTAATCAATATTTGGTGGAAGCTGGTGTATCGCAGGCCTCAATCAATATGTAGTGGAAGCAAGTATATAAATCCCCTCTATCAGTATTTTGTGGAAACAGGTATATAGAACCCCTTAATAAGTATTTGCTTGAAGCAGGTATATCAAACCTCTTAATCAATATTTGGTGGAAGCCTTTGTATCACACCCCTCAATCAGTATTTTGTGGAAACAGGTATATCAAACCCCTTAATCAGTATTTTGTGAAAACAGGTATATAGCACCCCTTAATAATGTATTTGGGGGGCAACAGGTTTATCCCACCAGTTGCAATTAGTTATTCCAATAGCATTTGTCCCACTATCTAGCTGCGGTATCTCAGCAGAACCTCACACAACTGCTGCACAATACAAATGCACTATAATATACTTTCTATGTTAGTAGGTATATTATAGGTATATCACACCCCTCAGTATGTCACACCTATCGATAGCACACCTATACCAGTCCTTAAAAGGACTTTTGTGGCCCTATTAACTAGCGTTTGGTGTCCCTAACAGTCTGTCCCTGCTCCACACAGCAACTTCTCCCTACACTGGCAAAAAACAGAATGTAAAATGTCTGTCAGATCAGGTTTATTTATAGGGTAGGGTGTGTGTCCATGTGTTGAAACGTCTCAATTGGCTGTCCTGTCCCACCTGATGGATGTGTCATGTGTCAAAGTTCTGCACATTGCAAAAGAATATGGCACCGGCAGATATCGCCATATGTTCGCCTGTTCGACAAACCCCAAACGAGCAAAGTTCGCCGCAAAACGACTGCTGGGCGAATCGCAAGGCCATCTCTAGTTGTGCCTATCTCTGCTTGTCCGGGATTATGATCCTGAATACAGCTGATAAGATCTTCAGTTAAATCTCAGTAGGAATAGAGTTCATGAGGAGAAATGAAATATGAAGAGGAGTGGGGGGATGTGGCTGATGAGCAGCAGCACTTGAATGCCGTCTCCATTACCAGTCTGTCCTGTCCGTCCTCTATGTACTGCATGTCTCCTCATCATCTCCATTCCTACAGAAATTCAGCTGATGATCTTTTTAGCTGTATTCAGGATCATAATCCCTGATGAGCAGAGAGGAGGATGAGGCAGCTCTTTAGCTCCGTGTTGTGGAATAACTTGTCCTGCTGTGTGATAAGGACAGGTTTTGTGTGTACTAATAGGACAGTGGCCATTTTATTATAACGAAAGGTATTTGGATATATATTTATAATAAAGCAACATTTAAGTATTTTCATTTTTTAATTCCTGGAGAACCCCTTTAAGTTATTTTATTGAGTCTCTTTTTGTATTTTATAGGCACTGCATATTTTTGCATTAAAGCTTAAAAATGTAATATGCTTGGATCTTGCATGCGGTAAGAATTCTTAGCCTTTTGAAGAATGTTTAACCGGTTTAATGTCTGAGAGCAGTCTTGGCCTTAGTGGAGTGGTATCTTGTCTGTCATCACAAACAGTGGTAGTAGCATGTATCTGGTTTGCATGGGCTGCGCTGAGGTGTGATTTATGTCCAGTGTGCAGCATGAGTGCACAATTCAGTTAGTGGACATAGATTAATCCTTTGCGGTCACCTCCAATGCACTTGCTGGAACGGTGGAAGAAAGTACCAGAATAAAGAGAGAGAGATATTAGTAAGTTAATTAGTGACAGCCGGGTAGAGATAATGGATGAGGTGTGAAGGAATAAGGTCACTAATGCTGTAGAGTGAGAAGAAGAAAGGAACCTGAAGACTTCTTCTGTTATTGGGTCAAAGGCTGACAAAGAGGAAGTGAAGGAGTGCACTGCATTGATGCTTCCTGCCAATTGTGATTTTTTTTTACTAGCTGTTTATTTTTGCCATGTGGCCAGGTCTGCAAAGTGGTCTGTAGTAGGTAACTGCACTTTAATCCCTTACCCTTGTCACAGGATGATGAACGGGAGAGCAGACCCTGAAATGTTGAAGTCCCTGAACTGGGACAAAAATAAAAAGTGAAAAGAAAAGTGTTCTGTCCTTAGGGATGAGCGAACCCGAACTGTATAGTTCGGGTTCGTACCGAATTTTGGGGTGTCCGTGACACGGACGCGAACCCGAACATTTTCGTAAAAGTCCGGGTTCGGGTTTGGTGTTCGGCGCTTTCTTGGCGCTTTTTGAAAGGCTGCAAAGCAGCCAATCAACAAGCGTCATACTACTTGCCCCAAGAGGCCATCACAGCCATGCCTACTATTGGCATGGCTGTGATTGGCCAGTGCAGCATGTGACCCAGCCTCTATTTAAGCTGGAGTCACGTAGCGCCGCACGTCACTCTGCTGTGCTTAGTGTAGGGAGAGGTTGCAGCTGCGACGTTAGGGCGAGATTAGGCAGTGATTAACTCCTCCAAAACACTTAAGTCAGTGATCGATCTACAGCTGTGGATCATTGAACTGCTGCTATTATTGACTTGCTCACTGTTTTTAGGCTGCCCAGAGCGTTTTTCAGTCACTTTTTTCTGGGGTGATCGGCGGCCATTTTGTGGCTTGTGGTGCGACAGCACAAGCTGCCACCAAGTCCATTTAACCATCAATAGTGTGGTTATTTTTTGGCTATATCCTACATCAGGGGCAAGCTGCCACCAAGTCCATTTAACCATCAATAGTGTGGTTATTTTTTGGCTATATCCTACATCAGGGGCAAGCTGCCAACAAGTCCATTTAACCATCAATAGTGTGGTTAATTTTTGGCTATATCCTACATCAGGGGCTTGGCTGTGCTTGCTATTTTATTGAGGGGTGAAATACAATTGGCAAAATAGCAGTACCCTAAATCTGGTGTTTCAGCTGTGGCCAGCCAATTGTAATACTGTCTGCTGTCTGGCAAAGGATATATTTTTGTTCTGGGTTGAAATACAATTCCCAACTTAGCAATTCCCTAAATTAGTAGTTTCTGCTGTATCAGGGCTACTTTAAATCTATTCATTAAAAGGGTATATTAGATTCAAGGTGCTGATAGGGTCATTCTCAATAACTTCACACACACGCTACTGTGCATATCCAATTCTAACTCTGTCCGTAAATGTATACCTGTCACCCAGCGCCTAAATAATAGGCCTCAAATTTATATTCAGCTAAATCTGTGGTTATTGCTGTAGCTGGTCAAGTTATATTGTGTCCGTCAAAGCACAGTTTTTGTTCTGGGTTGAAATACAATTCCCAACTTAGCAATTTCCTAAATTAGTGGTTTCTGCTGTATCAGGCCTACTTTAAATCTATCCATAAAAGGATACATTAGATTCAAGGTGCTGATAGGGTCATTCTCAATAACTTCACACTCACGCTACTGTGCATATCCATGTCTAATTCTGTCCGTAAACGTATACCTGTCACCCAGCGCCTAAATAATAGGCCTCAAATTTATATTCAGCTAAATCTGTGGTTATTGCTGTAGCTGGTCAAGTTATTTTGTGTCCGTCAAAGCACAGTTTTTGTTCTGGGTTGAAATGCAATTCCCAATTTAGCAATTTCCTAAATTAGTGGTTTCTGCTGTATCAGGCCTACTTTAAATCTATCCCTAAAAGGGTATATTAGATTCAAGGTGCTGATAGGGTCATTCTCAATAACTTCACACACACGCTACTGTGCACATCCAAGTCTAATTCTGCCCGTAAACGTATACCTGTCACCCAGCGCCTAAATAATAGGCCTCAAATTTATATTCAGCTAAATCTGTGGTTATTGCTGTAGCTGGTCAAGTTATATTGTGTCCGTCAAAGCACAGTTTTTGTTCTGGGTTGAAATGCAATTCCCAATTTAGCAATTTCCTAAATTAGTGGTTTCTGCTGTATCAGGCCTACTTTAAATCTATCCCTAAAAGGGTATATTAGATTCAAGGTGCTGATAGGGTCATTCTCAATAACTTCACACACACGCTACTGTGCATATCCAAGTCTAATTCTGTCCGTAAACGTATACCTGTCACCCAGCGCCTAAATAATAGGCCTCAAATTTATATTCAGCTAAATCTGTCATTACTGCTGTGCCTGTATTAGTGTAATACGGTACCTAAATAGATAGCCAGATAGTGTTAGGTGTCTGTAAAAAAAGGCCTGAATTTGAATTCAATACATTGGGCCAAATAATATTTTACTTATTGTGGTGAACGGTAACAATGAGGAAAACATCTAGTAAGGGACGCGGACGCGGACATGGTCGTGGTGGTATTAGTGGACCCTCTGGTGCTGGGAGAGGACGTGGCCGTTCTGCCACAGCCACACGTCCTAGTGTACCAACTACCTCAGGTCCCAGTAGCCGCCAGAATTTACAGGGATATTTGGTGGGGCCCAATGCCGTTCTAAGGATGGTAAGGCCTGAGCAGGTACAGGCATTAGTCAATTGGGTGGCCGACAGTGGATCCAGCAGGTTCACATTATCTCCCACCCAGTCTTCTGCAGAAATCGCACAGATGGCGCATGAAAACCAAGCCCATCAGTCTGTCACATCACCCCCATGCATATCAGGGAAACTGTCTGAGCCTCAAGTTATGCAGCAGTCTCTTATGCTGTTTGAAGACTCTGCTGCCAGGGTTTCCCAAGGGCATCCACCTAGCCCTTCCCCAGCGGTGGAAGACATAGAATGCACTAACGCATAACCACTTATGTTTCCTGATGATGAGGACATAGGAATACCACCTCAGCACGTCTCTGATGATGACGAAACACAGGTGCCAACTGCTGCGTCTTTCTGCAGTTTGCAGACTGAACAGGAGGTCAGGGATCAAGACTGGGTGGAAGACGATGCAGGGGACGATGAGGTCCTAGACCCCACATGGAATGAAGGTCGTGCCACTTACTTTCACAGTTCGGAGGAAGAGGCAGTGGTGAGACCGAGCCAACATCGTAGCAAAAGACAAAGAGGGAGCAGTGGGCAAAAGCAGAACACCCACCGCCAAGAGACTCCGCCTGCTACTGACCGCCGCCATCTGGGACCGAGCACCCCAAAGGCAGCTTCAAGGAGTTCCCTGGCATGGCACTTCTTCAAACAATGTGCTGACGACAAGACCCGAGTGGTTTGCACGCTGTGCCATCAGAGCCTGAAGCGAGTCATTAACGTTCTGAACCTTAGCACAACCTGCATGACCAGGCACCTGCATGCAAAGCATGAACTGCAGTGGAGTAAACACCTTAAAAACAAGGAAGTCACTCAGGCTCCCCCTGCTACCTCTTCTGCTGCTGCCGCCGCCTCGGCCTCTTCCTCCGCCTCTGGAGGAACGTTGGCACCTGCCGCCCAGCAAACATTGGATGTACCACCAACACCACCACCTGCGTCACCAAGCATCTCAACCATGTCACACAGCAGCGTTCAGCTCTCCATCTCACAAACATTTGAGAGAAAGCGTAAATTCCCACCTAGCCATCCTCGATCCCTGGCCCTGAATGCCAGCATTTCTAAACTACTGGCCTATGAAATGCTGTCATTTAGGCTGGTGGACACACACAGCTTCAAACAGCTCATGTCGCTTGCTGTCCCACAGTATGTTGTTCCCAGCCGGCACTACTTCTCCAAGAGAGCCGTGCCTTCCCTGCACAACCAAGTATCCGATAAAATCAAGTGTGCACTGCGCAAGGCCATTTGTGGCAAGGTCCACCTAATTACAGATACATGGACCAGTAAGCACGGCCAGGGACGCTATATCTCCCTAACTGCACACTGGGTAAATGTATTGGCGGCTGGGCCCCAGGCGGAGAGCTGTTTGGCGCACGTCCTTCCGCCGCCAAGGATCGCAGGGCAACATTCTTTGCCTCCTGTCTCCTCCTCCTCCTACTCCTCCTCCTACTCAACTTCCTCCTCCTCTTCTTCCACCTGCTCATCCAGTCAGCCACACACTTTCACCACCAACTTCAGCACAGCCCGGGGTAAACGTCAGCAGGCCGTTCTGAAACTCTTATGTTTGGGGGACAGGCCCCACACCGCACAGGAGTTGTGGCGGGGTATAGAACAACAGACCGACGAGTGGTTGCTGCCGGTGAGCCTCAAGCCCGGCCTGGTGGTGTGCGATAATGGGCGAAATCTCGTTGCAGCTCTGGGACTTGACGCACATCCCTTGCCTGGCGCATGTGCTGAATTTGGTGGTGCAGAAGTTCATTCACAACTACCCCGACATGTCAGAGCTGCTGCATAAAGTGCGGGCCGTCTGTTCGCGCTTCCGGCGTTCACATCCTGCCACTGCTCGCCTGTCTGCGCTACAGCGTAACTTCGGCCTTCCCGCTCACCGCCTCATATGCGACGTGCCCACCAGGTGGAAATCCACCTTGCACATGCTGGACAGACTGTGCGAGCAGCAGCAGGCCATAGTGGAGTTTCAGCTGCAGCACGCACGGGTCAGTCGCACTGCGGAACAGCACTACTTCACCACCAATGACTGGGCCTCCATGCGAGACCTGTGTGCCCTGTTGCGCTGTTTCGAGTACTCCACCAACATGGCCAGTGGCGATGACGCCGTTATCAGCGTTACAATACCACTTCTATGTCTCCTTGAGAAAACACTTAGGGCGATGATGGAAGAGGAGGTGGCCCAGGAGGAGGAGGAGGAAGAGGGGTCATTTTTAGCACTTTCAGGCCAGTCTCTTCGAAGTGACTCAGAGGGAGGTTTTTTGCAACAGCAGAGGCCAGGTACAAATGTGGCCAGACAGGGCCCACTACTGGAGGAGGACGAGGATGAGGAGGAGGTGGAGGAGGATGAGGATGAAGCATGTTCACAGTGGGGTGGCACCCAACGCAGCTCGGGCCCATCACTGGTGCGTGGCTGGGGGGAAACGCAGGACGATGACGATACGCCTCCCACAGAGGACAGCTTGTCCTTACCTCTGGGCAGCCTGGCACACATGAGCGACTACATGCTGCAGTGCCTGCGCAACGACAGCAGAGTTGCCCACATTTTAACGTGTGCGGACTACTGGGTTGCCACCCTGCTGGATCCACGGTACAAAGACAATGTGCCCACCTTACTTCCTGCACTGGAGCGTGATAGGAAGATGCGCGAGTACAAGCGCACGTTGGTAGACGCGCTACTGAGAGCATTCCCAAATGTCACAGGGGAACAAGTGGAAGCCCAAGGCGAAGGCAGAGGAGGAGCAAGAGGTCGCCAACGCAGCTGTGTCACGGCCAGCTCCTCTGAGGGCAGGGTTAGCATGGCAGAGATGTGGAAAAGTTTTGTCACCACGCCACAGCTAACTGCACCACCACCTGATACGGAACGTGTTAGCAGGAGGCAACATTTCAATAACATGGTGGAACAGTACCTGTGCACACCCCTCCACGTACTGACTGATGGTTCGGCGCCATTCAACTTCTGGGTCTCCAAATTGTCCACGTGGCTAGAGCTAGCCTTTTATGCCTTGGAGGTGCTGGCCTGCCCGGCGGCCAGCGTTTTGTCTGAACGTGTATTCAGCACGGCAGGGGGCGTCATTACAGACAAACGCAGCCGCCTGTCTACAGCCAATGTGGACAAGCTGACGTTCATAAAAATGAACCAGGCATGGATCCCACAGGACCTGTCCATCCCTTGTGCAGATTAGACATTAACTACCTCCCCTTAACAATATATTATTGTACTCCAGGGCACTTCCTCATTCAATCCTATTTCTATTTTCATTTTACCATTATATTGCGGGGCAACCCAAAGTTGAATGAACCTCTCCTCTGTCTGGGTGCCAGGGCCTAAAAATATCTGACAGTGGCCTGTTCCAGTGGTGGGTGACATGAAGCCTGATTCTCTGCTATGACATGAAGACTGATTCTCTGCTGACATGAAGCCTGAATCTCTGCTATGGGACCTCTCTCCTCTGCCTGGGTACCTGGGCCTAAATATGTGACAGTGGCTTGTTCCAGTTGTGGGTGACGTAAAGCCTGATTCTCTGCTATGACATGAAGACTGATTCTCTGCTGACATGAAGCCTGAATCTCTGTTATGGGACCTCTCTCCTCTGCCTGGGTGCCTGGGCCTAAATATCTGACAATGGACTGTTCCAGTGGTGGGTGACGTGAAGCCTGATTCTCTGCTATAACATGAAGACTGATTCTCTGCTGACATGAAGCCTGAATCTCTGTTATGGGACCTCTCTCATCTGTCTGGGTGTCGGGGCCTAAAAATATCTGACAGTGGCCTGTTCCAGTGGTGGGTGACGTGAAGCCTGATTCTCTGCTATGACATGAAGACTGATTCTCTGCTGATATGAAGCCAGATTCTCTGTTACGGGACCTCTCTCCTCTGCCTGGTTGCCTGGGCCTAAATATCTGACAATGGACTGTTCCAGTGTTGGGTGACGTAAAGCATGATTCTCTGCTATGACATGCAGACTGATTCTCTGCTGACATGAAGCCAGATTCTCTGTTACGGGACCTCTCTCCTCTGCCTGGGTGCCTGGGCCTAAATATCTGACAATGGACTGTTCCAGTGTTGGGTGACGTAAAGCATGATTCTCTGCTAGGACATGCAGACTGATTCTCTGCTGACATGAAGCCAGATTCTCTGTTACGGGACCTCTCTCCTCTGCCTGGGTGCCTGGGCCTAAATATCTGACAATGGACTGTTCCAGTGTTGGGAGACGTAAAGCATGATTCTCTGCTATGACATGCATACTGATTTTCTGCTGACATGAAGCCTGAATCTCTGTTATGGGACCTCTCTCCTCTGTCTGGGTGCCTGGGCCCAAATATCTGACAATGGACTGTTCCAGTGTTGGGTGACGTAAAGCATTATTCTCTGCTAGGACATGCAGACTGATTCTCTGCTGACATGAAGCCAGATTCTCTGTTACGGGACCTCTCTCCTCTGCCTGGGTGCTGGGGCCTAAATATATGACAATGGACTGTTACAGTGGTGGGTGACGTGAAGCCAGATTCTCTGCTATTGCATGAAGAGACTGATTCTCTGCTGACGTGAAGCCAGATTCTCTGCTATGGGACCTCTCTCCAATTGATATTGGTTAATTTTTATTTATTTTATTTTTATTTTAATTCATTTCTTTATCCACATTTGTTTGCAGGGGATTTACCTACATGTTGCTGCCTTTTGCAGCCCTCTAGCTCTTTCCTGGGCTGTTTTACAGCCTTTTTAGTGCCCAAAAGTTCGGGTCCCCATTGACTTCAATGGGGTTCGGGTTCGGGACGAAGTTCGGGTCGAGTTCGGATCCCGAACCCGAACATTTCCGGGAAGTTCGGCCGAACTTCTCGAACTCGAACATCCAGGTGTTCGCTCAACTCTAATTACTACACCTCATCTATACTCGATCAACTGAAATATTTGATCAAAGGAGACGTCACCAAAAAATGGGTTTTGTTGGAAACAATTTTTATGGGGTCCCATGATATACTGTTACGCCTTTCCTCTACAGCGGCCTTTGGCATTAAAAATAATTCCCCATTATCAACCCTGACAGCAATTTATAAGACTTGGTATTCCCTTGCTAGAATAGAAAAGTTAGTCCCCACTTCTGTGTCCTCAGCTCCTCTGGAAATTTGCGAATTAGTTCTTCCAGATTTGCGTGTAAACAATTGGGTGTCCTCGGGCATTTCTGAAATTAGGCAATTATGGAAGGAAGATATTTTTGTTGAATTTGCTCAAATTCACTGAGATTTTGATATTCCCAATTTGGATTTCTAAAGGTATCTAAGGATAAGACAATTATTGCAATCTCCAAAAGTTTTCAGCTTCGACCCACATAACTATTCCCTTCTAGAGTGGTTACATATGTCCAAAAATTCGGACAAAGGTTTCACTAAGGGTTACCAACTTCTAAATGAATCACGTTTGAACCCCTTACAACATATTATAGACCTTTGGAATTCTGAATTAGGTTCTGTTCTCTCAGACTCAGATTGGAAAGAAGCGTTTACTTGTGTTTCTAAATTATCCAAATGGTCTGATCATCTAGAAGGGGCAAGAAAAATCCTGTATAGATGGTACAGAACCCCTCTCTATTTAAACAGGATATTCACAGATATTCCCCCAGAGTGTTGGAGATGCGGAAACGTTCCAGGTTCATATATACATTTATGGTGGGAATGCCCCACAGTTAGAAAATTATGGAACTCAGTATTTAAGTTCATTTCATCTATAGCAAATTGCCCCATTAAACCTTCATCTAAGATGGCTCTCCTATCTATTGGGCTTATAGACCTTCCTTACCACATTCGGTCGATAGCCAGTCACTTAAAGGGGTTGTCCGGGATTGGGGACATTGCTCTAATAGTACAAGTGTGGCATACACATTACATACAAGCAGGTAGTACCTTTGTCACAGATTTCTGCAGCCCCGTTTTCATCTTTGAAATTCATGGCCGGAAGTTACTGTTTTCTTCTCCTCAGTGACGTACCGGGTCCCTTGCAGGCAAGCAAAGCTTCCTTTTCCGCTGTTCAGGGAGCCCGGTGACGTCATTGGCAGCAAATGAATTGAGGTGAATATTGATGAGGTGGCGGAGTTACAGCGGCTGGCCGACATCCCGCTAAGCCCCGCCCCTTAACCCGCTAAGCCCCGCCCCTCCAGTCAGGTGAACTTCTGAATGAATTGAGGTGAATATTGATGAGGGGGCGGAGTTACAGCGGAGCAGAGAGACAGCTGTAACCACCTGATGCTGCGCTGCCTCAGGACCCACAGGGCAGTGCAGCCGGAAGTCAGGTAAAGATAAACAGATATATAAACAATGAGTGGGGAACCGTTGGAGCCACATAGAAGTGGCAAAAATAGCTGAAAATGTATGGAGGCCTTTACTTAGATTTACATTGTGAGTAAACCTGTTTTTAAAAAAAAAACATTTGGTCCCGGACAACCCCTTTAATATTCGCTACTCGACTAAAAATCGCTCCTTGCTGGAAATCGGGTAATCTCCCTAATATTAATATAATTTTTAGAACACTGGACAATAACTGCTTATATGAAGGTTTATGGGCTTCTTCTCGGAACTCTAAAGCCTTGTTTTTGAAAAATTGGAAAGTGTGGCTTAACCATAACTACTGTAAATTACCTCCTAAGGCTGCCATTAGACTATAAAGATTTGTACTCCACAATGTTATGTTCCTGTGCATATAACACTTTACTCCGTTATGTACAGTACAGACCAAAAGTTTGGACACACCTTCTCATTCAAAGAGTTTTCTTTATTTTCATGACTATGAAGGCATCAAAACTATGAATTAACACATGTGGAATTATATACATAACAAACAAGTGTGAAACAACAGAAAATATGTAATATTCTAGGTTCTTCAAAGTAGCCACCTTTTGCTTTGATTACTGCTTTGCACACTCTTGGCATTCTTTTGATGAGCTTCAAGAGGTAGTCCCCTGAAATGGTCTTCCAACAGTCTTGAAGGAGTTCCCAGAGATGCTTAGCACTTGTTGGCCCTTTTGCCTTCACTCTACGGTCCAGCTCACCCCAAACCATCTCGATTGGGTTCAGGTCCGGTGACTGTGGAGGCCAGGTCATCTGGCGCAGCAACCCATCACTCTCCTTCATGGTCAAATAGCCCTTACTTTCAAAGTTTTCCCAATTTTTTGGTTGACTGACTGACCTTCATTTCTTAAAGTAATGATGGCCACTCGTTTTTCTTTACTTAGCTGCTTTTTTCTTGCCATAATACAAATTCTAACAGTCTATTCAGTAGGACTATCAGCTGTGTATCCACCTGACTTCTCCTCAACGCCACTGATGATCCCAACCCCATTCATAAGGCAAGAAATCCCACTTATTAAACCTGACAGGGCTCACCTATGAAGTGAAAACCATTTCAGGGGACTACCTCTTGAAGCTCATCAAAAGAAAGCCAAGAGTGTGCAAAGCAGTAATCAAAGCAAAAGGTGGCTACTTTGAAGAACCTAGAATATGACATATTTTCAGCTGTTTCACACTTGTTTGTTATGTATATAATTCCACATGTGTTAATTCAGAGTTTTTGATGCCTTCAGTGTGAATCTACAATTTTCCTAGTCATGAAAATCAAGAAAACTCTTTGAATGAGAAGGTGTGTCCAAACTTTTGGTCTGTACTGTATGTACCTGACGAGTTTTCTTTTTGTTTCATGATCTTGTCACACACTGTGTATTGATATCTATTGCTTATAGATTCTATACGATTGTCTCCTTTAACTTTGATTTAGTTATGTCCATGTGATTGACATACATTTATACTGTAACCTACTAATTTATAATTTCAATAAAAACTATTGTTCAAAAAAAAAAATTGATAGATTATAAATATAAAACATATAAAATATAAAAAATAAAAAATAAAATGTATATAATTAAAAAAAACACTATAAACAATTCCTTAATATAAAAAGATAGAAAAAATATATATAATAAAATAATAGTATAAAATAAAAAAATAAAAAATAAAATAATATAAAAATTATTGGGATAAAGAACATAAAGAACATAAATGAGGGATAAAGAACATAAATGAGGCACACATATTTAATCACATAACTTTAGGTATAAATCATGTAGCCTAATTAACATATTAAGTCTAATCAGAACTGATAGTTAATTCTGCGCATGAATTAATCACATGAGCAAAATGTAGGGTTAATTCAGGGCATCGATGGTGCCATTTTATGCACAAATCAATTAGGTTCACTAATAATAATAAAAAATTATAAAAAATAAAAAAAATGTTTTTACCATTATAATTGATCCCTTATTAGATTGCATGAATGGATCACAATCAAGTTTTTCACAAGAGTTTGTTTCACTTATGTTCTCTGTGTTTGTAAGTGTTTCTCTGTCCTTTTTGCTCTATACATTCATATCATTATATGTCTTTGTATTTTTCGAATGTACTGGATCCTGTACTTAGACTTCTACTGGGTTTTATGTCGGGATCTCACTACTAATCATTGCTTGTATATGGTAGCGTATTTTCATTTTTATCTTCTGTTCGTTTTTCTCCTTTTCCTACTTTCGCTGCCGTCCGTTCACCCACAGTATCCCACACACATGCGCACTCCACGCTTCATTCCCGGCACGTCACCTCCAGCCTTTGACACACAAATGGGTGCCTCCTGAGCCTGCGCGATTTGCTGCTTCCGCTGTTTGGAAAGCAGCACGCGCCGGCTTGGTTGCCCGCATGAGCAGACGGCACTTCTGGTTGCCGTCTGCTTCAGCGCTTCCTGGCAACCATACACATGTGTCCATTGCAGGCCTGAGGCGCCGTCCCCCTCCTCCTCCTCCTCTCTCCTCCTCCATGCCAGCGAGGTGGTTACCGCCCCCACTCTCCACATGGGGACCTGAGATGCAGGTGAAGACCATCATTATTTGATTATTATGTGTATATATATTTGATTATGTGCCACTTAGGATCAGGCACTCCTGAGGAAGCCAGCAAGTCTGGCGATGCGCGTTGGGCTCTTTTCCTGACCGCCACACATACCCCCACCATGCTACTTCTATGATAAGTATCTCAGCTTTTATTCATTGTTGATGGATTTCATGCACTTTATAATGTTATATATTAAGTGATATGTAGGGGCATGCTCATGATTTTGTGGTGAGCCAGAGTGGCATGTGCAGATACATGGTTCAAATGGCCCTGATTTGTTGTATACAACGATTTTAATCCATTTTTTGTTGTGTCTGTTTCCTTAAATAAATTTGATATATTTTAGATGTGCGGCTCCTGTTTCGGTATTCTTTTTCTCCCCTCTTTCACATTGTGCATTGCATACTGTGAGCCAGCACTCTTACCTTATCTGGATGTGCCCCTGTCTTTTGAATTGAATAGCTGCCTTACATCTGGTGGCATTAGAGGCAAAGCTTGTTAAGAGCTCATTTGCATTTCTTCCCTCCCAGAATTCCAGAGGAGCATGTATGGCCTATAAGTCTCCTCACACTGATTAAGGTGCTCTCTCCCTAAGGAGAGTTAGTTCCCCCCTTACTTCATTGGAAGAAACACAACTTTTCATTTTAACAGCCAAGTGTTTCCAAATTCCGTAAAATGCTTAGGGGGTCAAAGTGGTCAGTACCCCCTTTAATATATTCTTTGAAGAGTGTCGTTTCCAAAATGGGGTCACTTTTTGAGGGTTTCCACTGTAGGGGTACGTCAGGGTCTCTTCAAATACAGAATGGTGCCTAAAAACCATTTTAGCAAAATCTGCCTCCAAAATCCATATGGAGCTTCTTTCCTTCTGACCACTGCCACGTGGCCATAGAGCCCTTTACCGCCACATATGGGGTATTTTTGTAAACTGCAGAATCAGAGTAATGTATATTGATGTTTATTTTGCTGTTAACCCTTGCTGTGTTGAAAGAAAAAAAATTGATTAAAATGAATAAAAAGTGAAATTTTGAAATTTCACCTCAATTTTCCTTTAATTCTTGTGGAACACCTCAAGGGTTAACAAAGTTTATAACATCAGTTTTTAATAATTTGAGGTTTGTAGTTTCCAAAATGGGGTCATTTATGGGTGGTTTCCATTACATAAGCCCCTTAAAATCACTTTATAACTGAATTGGTGCTTAAAAAATGGTTTGGGAAATTTTGTTGAAAATTTGAAAAATAGCTTCTAAACCTCTAAGCCTTCTAACATCCTAAAAAAATAAACTGACATTTACAAAATTATGCCAACATAAAGCAGACATATGGGGAATGTTGATTGATAAGCATTTTATGAGGTATTACTATCTGTCTTAAAAGTAAAGAAATTAAAATTTTGGTAAATTTTGGATTATTTTATAAATAAAGTTGAAATATATCAACTCAAATTTCCCAATTATCATGAAGTACAATGTGTCACGAGAAAACAATATCAGAATGGCTTTAATGAGTAAAAGCGTTCCAAAGTTATTACCACATAAAGTGACACATGTCAGATTTGCAAAAATCAGCCTGGGATTTAAGGGGAAAAGTGGACCGGTAGTAAAAGGGTTAATGATATTGGATGTATGTTTTGGGTCATTGTTCTGCTGGAGAATAAATTTGTAGCCAATAAGACGCCTGCTTGATAGTATTGAATTATGGATAAGTATCTGCCTGTATTTCTCAGCATTTAGGATACTGGTAATGCTAACCAAATCGCCAACTCAATTTCCTGAAATGCAGCCCCAAACTTACAATCCCCTCCACCATGCTTCACTGTTGCCAATAGACACTCATTATTGTACTGCTCTATAGCGCTTCAGTAAACAAACTGCCTTCTGTTACAGCCAAATATTGTATTTCAAATATTGTCTCATAAGTCCAGAGTCATTTCCCCTGGAAAACAGATGAGCAAATCAGTTTTTCTTCCAAACGGAAACTAAATGTCTCACTCCACTAGGTATAATATAGCTATCCAAAGTCAATGCTCAGCCTTTTAATTAGGCCTTTAAGCACAACTTCTATAACAATCAAACCAGCATCTCATCTGCACACAGCTCTTTCCAGGTGATTACCCATGTTCAGAGCAGAGAAAATTGCTTTAGCTAGCTGAGAGGCCTTTGATAGGTCTCTAGGGGTTCTTGTTCTCAGTATGTGGAGTGCCTAGTATGCGTGAGAATACTTGTAGGCGTGGAAACACTTCTCTGGGCTTCTGGGAAAAATATATGCACATTATCATATCTTATATCTATAAAAAATGAACATGACTTTCGTATATATGAAAATTCAAAAAGACTTTATTATAAATATACATAAACAGTACATACATACATAATAATAAAAAAGGCAGCACAAGGCGGGACACACAGATGAGGAGCAAGACCCAAGGAGAGGCCGGGAGATCAGCACACCAAAGAACAGGGAAAAAGAATGCTGGCTAGAAAAGCATACCAAAGAACCTCATGGCAGCAACGCCCCAAACAAAGTACAAGAGAGGCGATTGTAAAAGTATTGAGGTTTAGGTGAAAGAACAAAATAGGCATACCCTGAGTGGTGTATCGATCTCTCTACCGACTCCTGACCCAACGCCGTTTCGCCAGTAGACCTGGCTTCTCCCGGAAGAAGCCAGATCTACTGGCGAAACGGCGTTAGGTCAGGAGTCGGCCGAAAGATCGATACACCACTCAGGGTATGCCTATTTTGTTCTTTCACCTAAACCTCAATACTTTTACAATCGCCTCTCTTGTACTTTGGGGCATTGCTGCCATGAGGTACTTTGGTATGCTTTTCTAGCCAGCATTCTTTTTCCCTGTTCTTTGGTGTGCTGATCTCCCGGCCTCTCCTTGGGTCTTGCTCCTCATTCGTGTGTCCCGCCTTGTGCTGCCTTTTTTTTTATTATTATGTATGTATGTACTGTTTATGTATATTTATAATAAAGTCTTTTTGGATTTTCATATATATGAAAGTCATGTTCATTTTTTGGTGATAATTATGGCTCCTTGTGGGTCCGTTTTTTTTAGATTAACCCTGTCCGGTTAATATTGGTGGAATATCTTATATTTAGTGGCCTCAGAGAAGTTTTGCTTTCTTTTCCTTTTGGAAGGAAAGCTACTTTGTATATCTTTGGGTTTCTGGGAATGATATTCAAAATGAAAGAAAGCTAAATCTCTCTGATGCCAGCAGAAGTAAGATATGCTTATTTGCTAATAGTTAGACCTATTTGTCTAACTCAATACCAACAATTGGTTGGCTTTGACAGAATTTTACATCAGAATTATGGTGCAATTTTGGCATTAAATGTCACATCTTTGGCCACTCACACTTTTCTATAAAGATCCATCCTGTTTTTGAATGTCAGAAAAAAGTACAGAAACTCTAGTGGCACCAAATTGTGCCAAAATTGCTTCAAGCTGCTCCATGTTTTATACACATTCTTAGACACAGAAACCTTACCAAATCTGTGCCATTGGCATTTATAATGTATCTGACTTTTCATATAAAGTTCATATCTGTATATCCTTTTTAGTAAATCCATTATTTTAGTGAGACATCTCCTGGTCTTCATGTTTGCCATAGAAGAAATAAACAGAAGATCTGACCTCTTACCTAATATCACTCTGGGATACAAGATCTATGACTCCGGTGTGTTAGAACATAAAGCTGTACAGAGTGTACTGAGTATACTGTCAGGACGAGAAGAAGCCGTCCCCAACTACAGCTGTGATGAGAAGAATAAAGTGGTGGCTTTTATTGGACACTTGAAGTCTTCATCCAGTCTGCCCATAGCAGAAATAACTGCGATCTATGGGTATCCTCAGGTAATATTCATAAATTACACTGCTTTCGTAACTTTGATTATTATTCACTAAGCATAGAGAATCCTACCAAAATGTTGTAAACTATAGAATGATGTATTAGAATTATATCACATCCTTTGTTTTAAAAAGGATAAGAAATGTGATGGTTAAGTGTGTTTGCTGTTTGTTAACACTGTCAACCATGTGCTTAACCTAAGCTATACAGGTCAGTGTTTCTCTGACATCATTTTTGAATGCTCTCATTGCATTAATGAGCCTGAAAGAGAAGGGATATACAGTGGCATGCAAAAGTTTGGGCACCCCTGATCAAAATTACTGTAAATGTGAACAATTAAGCAAGTTAAAGATGAAATAATCTCCAAAAGGCATAAAGTTAAAGGGGTTATCCAAGACTATTAAATATGCCCGGGCCCCTCACACTGAATATACTTACCTCACTCCCAACTCCCTGCACCGCTCCTGGTCCCCACACAGCCGCTGCTGCTTCTCCCCGTGCACGGATAAAAACATCAGTGTTGGGGGGAGCAGCCAATGGCAGGCGGGATGGGGGTGAGACTCCCTAGTATCGTGGGTTACCATTGGCTGCTCCCCCCGACACCGGATGTTTTAATCTGTGCACGGGGAGAAGCAGCAGCAGCGGTGCGTAGACCAGGAGCCAGGTAAGTAAAATCTTTGTGAGGGGCCCAGGCGTATGGGGGGCATTCAATAGTCTTGGATAACCCCTTTAAAGATGAAACACACTTTTCAACACATAAAATTTTAAGCAATATCACTGTATTATTTTGGTTATGTACAATTTTACAGTGAAAAAAGGAAAGGAGTACCTTGCTAAAATCTGAAACCAATGAGATTTGAAGGCTCAGATAACTTTGAATGAGATCTCAGACCTTAAAGCATGTTAGTGTTCTCGTTAGGAAAGGCCAGGTGATGTAAATTTCAAAGCTTTATAAATACCCAGACTCCTCTAACCTTGTCCTAATAAACAGCAGCCTTGGGTTCTTCGAAGTAGCTGCCTAACACTCTGAAAATGAAAATGGTGGAAGCCTACAAAGACGGGAAAAACTATAAGAATATAGCAAAGTGTTTTCAGGTTGTCTAACCAATAAGCGTGGGGGTGGATCAATCATGGTTTGGTTGTGTTGCAGCCAATGGCACATGTTGCAGCCCTGGCTTGGAGTGGAGGTTGCTTTGTGGGCAGGGATCAGCGGTACTCGGCCCTGGTGCCAGCTCTACCACGGAAGAAGCCTGGTTGGAGCCTGGTTGTTGGAGGGGGAGACCGACTGTCTCTCCTTTGGATACCCAGCTCTGCTGCTGGAGGGGGAGACCGACTGTCTCCCCTTTGGCTAAACAGCCCTGCTGCTGGGGGACAGGACCGACTGTCCCTACCCCCTGTGCTGTAAGTGCAGAGACCACGGTCCCATCTGCACTGTTGTGGGGATTACTGTCTCCCCCTGGTGCGTTAAGCTGCCGCTGGGGAGAGGGGTAATGAGCTCCTCTCCCATACATACTTCCAGCCACTGGGGAGGGCGATCGACCATCTCCGCTCCCAATACAGTGCCCTGCTGCTGGGGAAAGGAGACTGGGCTCTCAATTCCCTGCTGGACCCTCTGCCGCTGGGGGACAGGACCGACTGTCTCTGCCCCCTGTAACTCAGCCTGCCTCTGGGGAATGGAGACTGGGCTCCCAATTCCCAATAAATCACATTGCCGCTGGGGACAGGACCGACTGTCTCTGCCCCCTGTAACTCAGCCTGAAGCTGGGGAATGGAGACTGGGCTCCCAATTCCCTGCAGGACCGGTGGAGAGACTCCACCGGCCCCCTGGGGTTCTTCCCAGTAAACCTCCACAATATCTTCCCAGCTGAAGAGGTCTGGCTCTGGGTCTGTCACTCTACTCTCCTGCTGAGCCTTCTCACTGGAGTGGAACAGCTGCTGGCAGCCCTGTTCCAGCTCCATCTCCCGGGTCGCCAGGTGGACCAGGTCCTGCTCAATCTCATAAATGTCGTCCCAGTCATATCTGCTCTCCCTACATTCCTAGAGATCACGGAACCTGGATTGTGTAGGGCTCCCAAACTCCAGCTCTGAAAAAGTCTTCCTTAACAAGCCAGGACCATCAAACTCCTCTCCCTCTGGCTTGTCATGCTCAGCTGTAATGGGTAGGTACTGTGCCCCATACCACCAGAGCGCCTGGTAGGCATCTTCCAGCCACAGTTCCTGCCATGCTAGGTGTTCTAATTTCTTTACCCATTCCTCCCGGGGCTGCTCTCCCAGGAAAGGCATCTGCAGGGCTACTCGCTTCTGCAACCGCTGGTCTTCCGTGGGGAGTCTCTCGTCCCGCATATATTCCACAATACCCAGTGCCTGGTACCAGATGCTTTTGCGGACTGCATCTCGGTCATCCATGACACCCTCATCGTACTCCACTGCTGTTTCCATTCTGGTGCTGTCAGGGTCGCTGTACTAGGACATGCGTTGACCTCAAATTGTAAAATCCATGGAATGGTGTCGCCTGTAGCTGTCCTTCTGGCTGTGGGAACGATCCCGCCGCTTGCCACCAATGTAAAGGATCTCCTGGCACCCCGACTGGGTACCTCCGTCGATGGATGCTCCTAGTGCTTCCCGAGGACTCCAAGCACTCCACTCGACACCGATACCACCACAGGAACCAGGAACAGGAACATCTCTTACAAGAGCTAGGAGTAATAGCCAGGGAAGTATACACGTATAGCAATCCCCACACACATGAGACGGGGCTCTATGTTGAATGTAAAACAGGAACTCTTTATTGAACACACAGCATTGACTTATATACACATGACATACTGAGGAAATGACATAGCAGCTGTGGCGAAACCAACCTCGTCACTGGGTTTCGGAGGGGCCTGGCTACCAGCCTCTTGCCTCAGGATTATGGCCCATACTAACTTTAACGGAGAAAACAGACCGGCCGCACAGCTTAAATCTGTCCTTGGAATTGTATTTTATGTTATGTGAGGGTACCCAGATAGCTAATTTTATTGTATTCGTGTAGTCTGAGTGCCATTCACCTAATAATATGCACTCAGACTTGAGCTATCTGGGGATATGTTAAATGTCTGTGTTTACTGTAAGGGTTGTGACATTGCATGTTTAAATGGTGATTTCTGTCCTGTTGTCCCCACATGTGTATTGGCGATTTCCCTTTGTCTTGAGAGATAATTGAATTACTCCTCGGGTGTCTCCAGGGCAGAGAGGAGGAAACCATGATGCATTGTGGGGATGTATTGTGTCTGTGTATCCTGAATTGCTGCATATCTGTACTGTGTCAGTCTTCCTTCTGGTCCCCTAGGGGCGTGTCCACCAGATGGGGACCTGCATAAATACGGGCGGGTAGCCCTCAATAAAGAGTTCCTGTTTTACCCTTTATCATGTTGAGGCTGGTGTTTGGGTAACTGATCGACACTGGGGATTGCTATACGCTGAAGATTTGCTATACTCCCCTGGCTATAACTGCTAGCTCTTTAAGAGCTGTTCCTGCTCTCTGGATGTAGGAGAGGTTCACCCACTGGAGCCTGGAGCCTTGTCGTAGGTCCAGGGTGGGTAGGAGACGGTGAGGCCTCAACCAAGCTTCGGCGGTTCGTGCGGTCTGCAGCGCTTACGTTGTCAAGTGGAGTGCTTGGAGACCTCGGGAAGCACTAGGAGCCTCTATCGACGGAGGTACCCGGTCGGGGTGCTAGGAGATCCGTTACATTTGGTGGCAAGCAGTGGGATGGCGTCCTAGTGAGAGGAGAAGCAGCTCGGTGACACCGTTCGTGGATTTACTAAATTGAGGGCAACGCTAGTATCCGTACAGCGTCCCTGGCTACAGCAGGATGGAATCGGCTAGTCTTCCGACAGCGTTCTATGACGAGGAGGAGGAGGCAGCCGCAGACTACAGGGATGCAGACAGAAAGGAAGTCTGGTATGATGCCCTGGAAAATGCCCAGCGGCGGCGAGGTGAGAGTCTTCCCAGTTATGAGCAGCGGCTACAGAAGCGTGTGGCGATGCGGATGGGTCTCTTAGGAGAGCAGCCCCTGGATGACGATTTGCTATACTCCCCTGGCTATAACTACTAGCTCTTGTAAGAGCTGTTCCTGCTCTCTGGATTTAGGAGAGGTTCACCCACTGGAGCCTGGAGCCTTGTCGTAGGTCCAGGGTGGGTAGGAGACGGTGAGGCCTCAACTAAGCTTCGGCGGTTCGTGGGGTCTGCAGCGCTTACGGTGTCAAGTGGAGTGCTTGGAGACCTCGGGAAGCACTAGGAGCACCTATCGACGGAGGTACCCGGTCGGGGTGCTAGGAGATCCGTTACAGCAGCTAATCCTGTACAGTTTAAACACAAAACTAAACCTATTCAACAAACACAATGGCATTGTCTGTGACGCAATTAACAAATAGTGATGAGCGGCAGGGGTCATATTCGAATTCGCAATATTTCGCGAATATTTTGTAGAATATTAGTCGACTATTCGCAAATTCAAATATTCGTTAAATTCTATGCAATTTATACTCTAAAAATCAGCAAGGTAATGATCGTGTAATATGCGAATTTTCGTAATGAGTTTTTTTATTGCGAATTTTTCAACTTACAACTATTAGACAAAGAAGATTATAGCACTATATTAGATAAATTGCGCTATATTTGTTTTAGTTTTTTTCGAATATTCGCTATATTGCTATAATTTCATTTTTTAGAATATTTGTAATATTCTAAAACAAGAATATATAGCAATATAGCGAATATTCGAAAAAAAGCTAATATAGAGCAATTTAGCTAATATAGTGCTATGCAAGTTGAAATTCGCAATAAAATTCGCATTACAAAAATTCACATTACGAAAATTCGCAAACAACACTACTCCTAAAGTCAAATATACTGCAGCCTTCTCATTGGCCCACAAGCTAGAAGCAGGGAGGGATCATGTGTACTGATTTAAAAAAAAATCGAATATTCAAAATTACGAATATATATCACTATATTCGAAATATTCGCAAATTTTCAAAGTACCTATATTCGCGATAAAAATTCGAAATTCGAATATTCGTGATCAACACTATTAACAAACACACTGGCATTGTCTTTGACGCAATTAACTAACACAATGGCATGGTCTGTGACGCAATTAACAAAATACAATTACCGGGGGGCAGAGCCAGCATCAGAGCCGGATGGTCGTGTGAGGTGCTGCTCTCCTGCTAGCATATCCCTCACAGCACTTCATTACTAGTGAACTGGACTGCAAAATGGTCAAAATCGGAGGCCAAAAACCTGCTGACCAGACAGGTCCCACCAGATCCCTAAACCAGACTGGGGAGATCGAGAAATTTATGAAAAAGACGGCGGCAGCGGCAGTTAGCAAGGATTCCAAGATGGCGCCCGGGACACCTCGCTCCAGCCACAAGCAATCAGCAGCTGCAAGCGCCGATAAGGTAGGAGATGATCCCTGTGACACAGAATGTCTGCCCATATCCAGGGCTTACCTTAAAGAAGCGCTGGCTGACGCCTTGGGTCCCCTTAGCCTGGATCTCTCTTCTATCAAAGAAGATGTACGCCACATAGGCAGAAGGGTAGAAGTATTAGAAGACACCCAAAGTGTATACTGGCGATGAGATACCTGGCCGGCTGGCTGAAAATTGGTGAGACTGCTCCTGTGGTAAACTTCCCACCCTCACTCCTTGTTACTAACCAACGTCTCATATACTAACCCTGTGTGCAGGGAGGGTCGCCGCCCGCCTGATCCGGTCCTTGACCGTTGGTTGCTATATCTGTTGGGGGCATGATTGCGGTGTACCCTGTGAAAATAGCAAGTTGGGACTGTACTGTACTGTAACGTTGGAAATGGATGGCCGGTGAACGAGGGTTGGAGCCCCGACACATCTCTGACACAGTTGGGTGATCGGCGTTCGGTCTCTATGTGACTCCACGTGATTCTCTTATTTTTTTGGATGATCTAATCCCTCAACGGTTAAAGTCTACACATATATTCCCCCATGGTGTTGTACATGGTCTATGTGGTTATAGGAGAGTGGCGTTACAGGGGATTGCAGGGGACCACTGCTGATTACCTCCCCCTATAACAAGTTAACAGGGGCCTCTTCTTCTTTTTAAGCAGTGGCGCCGAGACTGACTGAATTGGCTGGACTGCCCCCGTAACAACTTACATTGGGGATTATATTCCATTACCTTGGAACCTTAGGGAAGCACACTTGCCATTGATTCCAATCCGGGGTTTAAATTGTTAACTGGTCAAACTGGGGATGTAAATTGCTGTAAACAGTGGTACACGTGGAGAGCGGTGAAGGGGTCCGTGAGCCATTTTTATTACCGACTCCTCCTGTACCATTGATGTGAACAAGTGCTTAGATCCTGCTGGCACCCCCTTTCGCATGCTGCTCTTGGGCAGAACTCTGACACCTATTAACTTTATACTATATGCATAATTGTTTTTGCTTTTGTATATTTATGTGTCCCAAATAGGTTGATATATTGCTATACCCCTTCTAGTGGGGTTCCGAAAAACCAATACTGGGTATGCATACAATTCCATTCTGTTACTGAGTATACACAGCAGAAAATTAGTTGTTGACCTGGTGTTAGGATATTTGTGATAGGGGGCGATACTGTGAGAGTGTTCGCCTCTGTGTTACTCTATCCTTCTTATTTCTCCCCCACTTGCTCTATACGGCGTACCCCCGTTCTATAGGATTGAAATATGCCTCCTAAATATAACAGGAGATCTGGGGGTACGGGATCCCCTAGGGCGGGTGATGGTAATAGTCCACAGGCGAGAATGGATAAATATTTGAAATCGCCTCCACCCAAACAGAGGGGGGGGGGGGGAAATACTTGACCCTGTGGAAGCACAGGCAGACCCACCGGTACAGACAGAACAGTGTTTGAGATTTGATATGATTGAGAATAAGCTGGCGGACATATTGTCGGTTGTGCAGACCACCAACCAATCAGTTTTGGATATCTCTACCACCATACAGACACTTCAGACTGAGCTTACTCTCATTAGAGATGACATGAATAAAGTTAGGGCCGGCATCTCATTTGTAGAAACCGGGTTATCCAAGGTTCAAACAGAACAGCGACAGATGACTACAAAAATAGATGAATTGGACAAAGAAAATAAACGGATTAACGCGAGATTAACAGATATGGAGGATAGAGCACGCCGTAACAACCTCAGGATAGTGGGTTTTCCAGAGGGGGTAGAGGGGGGGAACCCTGTGGCGTTTATGCAAAAATGGCTGATTGATGTGCTGGGACCCTGTGGGGATACTCCTGCACTATGTGTGGAGAGAGCGCATAGAATGCCTGTTAAAAAACCTCCGCCGGGTGGCCCCCCTCGACCCCTCTTAATTAGGCTGGTATCCTCTAGTGATAGAGATTGGGTGCTTCGACGTAAGAGGGAATTAGCAGAGATTGCCTTTAATGATCATCCGATACAGATATACCCCGACTTCTCCAAGGATACACAAAATAAGCGTAGGGAGTATTTCGATATTAAGAAAAGACTACGGGATGGAAACATCAAATACTCTATGTTATACCCCGCAAAGCTAAGAGTGGTTTATAGGGATACTGTAATGTTTTTCCATTCACCTAGAGAAACCTTGGAATGGTTAGATACTGTCAGGGATTAGATATTGGATTTTGGCCGATGCGGTAGGAGACTGACCTAATGAAGGGGGTGGGGGAATAGTGGGGGCGGCCCATGGACGGATGGGCGAAATGCGAGAGGTTGACAACGATGCTCCGCATCAGTGAACCAGTAAGGGGGATACGATGGGGTGGGGAAAAAGGGGGGGGTGGGTGGGGGTGGATCCTGGCCTGGCTGCGGTTGCTTTTGGGGGGCGACGGACGTCTCCTTTATAGCGTATAGCATGACTAATAACAGAGTGATGATATGGAATGTGCGTGGACTGGCTGATAGAACGAAACGGGTAGTGGTGTTTGATCTGATTATTCGACACCTCCCCGCAATAGTGGCCCTACTCGAAACGCACGCTGCACCTGACATCCCAGAATATCTAACAAAGAGATGGGCAGGGCATCAGTTCCACTCCGGCTTCTCATCATATTCCCGAGGGATAAGTGTGTATGTACACCAAAGCATTGACTTTACCTTATTAGACCAGTCGATTGATAGAGATGGGAGATTCATCTTCCTCTATGCCCAATGGAACGGCAGAAAGTGCGTCCTTGCTTTTTTGTACATCCCGCCACCTTTTGCAATGACAGTCCTAAATCAGTTGACGGTTTTCATGCATAATAGAGAGCGGTCTCCGGTACTAATATGCGGCGACTTTAACTGCGTGCTGGACCCGGCGCTGGATAGAATCTCAGTCGCGGGGAAAAGTGCGCAGGGAAAGCACGCCTTATTCCGAGGGTTTTGTGAGGAGTTAGGACTAATAGATGTCTGGCGATGGCCTTATGGTAACAAACAGGTGTTCTCTTGCTTTAGTAAAGCATATAGTGCTATGTCCAGGATTGATATTGCCCTGGCCAATGGCGAGATGCTCGATTCTGTGTTAAAAATGACATATGAGATCCATGGCATCTCTGACCATTCACCGATTTTATTGGTGATGAAGACCGGGCAACAATCTGGTATTAGTAGATCGTTCAGATTGAACGAGCACTGGTTAACCATATTAAATGATTCAGTAGGGATTGATAAAAAACTCATGCAATTTTGGCAAGAGAATATTGGTACAACACACGTTCACTATGTTTGGGACGCCATGAAGGCGTTTATTCGCGGGCTATATTGTTCCAGAAAAAAAAAAAAAAAAAGAATTCTTTGAGGAGCAAAAAAAGTTGGAAGTAAACATTGCATATCTGGAGGGCTGTATTAGACTACAGAATGACGCGAGCACACGCACTAAGTTAAAATCCGCTAAAGATCTCTATATAACTTTTATGAGGAAAAAAGCTCAGAATCAACTATTCTTTATGGGTTATAAAGATTTCTGTGAGGGTGGCACTCCGGGTAGGTTATTGGTTTCTATCATGGCGAATCAAAAACCCCCCCATAAAATGAGACAAATACTGAAGGATGATGGGCGCAGATTGGAAAGAGGAGTGGAGATGGAGGGAGAGTTTTTAAAATATTTTGGCAATTTATATTGCTCCGGTGTGGATGATACAGGGACCAAGACAGACGACTTTTTAGAACAGGTTGAGATCCCGGTGCTGTCGGACTCGGTTTCGGCCCCCCTGAGTGCCCCCATTTCTTTAGATGAGCTACAGGTGGCTTTACATGAGACCCGGGGCTCCTCGGCGCCTGGATCGGATGGACTCCCGTTTGGCATATATAAGAGCCATGCGGGGGTGCTTCTGCCCGGGTTGCTGCAGGTTCTGAATGAATCTAGCAAATGCGGAAAGCTGCCCCCGTCCTTGACAGAGGCAACGGTTACGCTGATCCTTAAGAAAGGGAAAAATGGCAACAAAGTTGAGGATTATCGCCCTATATCGCTGCTTAATGCAGACTACAAAGTAATTGCTAAAGTCCTTTCTAACAGGCTAAAAAAAGTAATAACCGGCCTAGTCCACATAGACCAGACAGGGTTTATCCCCGGGCGACAGATCCAGACCAATATACGCCGGACCATCCTTAATATTCAGATTGGCGGGGGGAGGACCGCTCCATCCTGTCTTTGCACGCCGCTAAGGCGTTTGATCGGGTGGAGTGGTCCTTCCTCTGGCGTGTTATGCACAGGATGAACCTGGGTCAGGAATTTATTGGATGGGTCAAATTGCTTTATAGTGAAGCAACGGCCAGAATTAAAGTAAATGGGGTGATTACCCCTGCCGTTTCCCTAATGCGGGGGACACGACAGGGATGCCCCCTCTCTCCACTCCTCTTTTCAATCTTTATGGAACCCTTCGCCTGTAGGATACGGGCCGACCCTTGCATAGTGGGTTTTGGGGGGAGAGGGATGGACGATAAGATCTGTCTATATGCAGACGATGTATTGCTTTATCTGAATGATGGATGGAGAAGTGTCCCAGACGTTATGCGGATAACAGAGGAATTTGGTAGAATTGCCGGATACGAGATAAACTGGGGAAAGTCTGTACTCTTCCCCCTGAACCGGATGCCCCCCCCCCGAATGATCTCAGGGTCAGAATTATCGCTCCAACAGATCATCTAGACTACTTAGGGATAAAAATTAGCAATACCATCAGGGACTATAATACACTAAATATCACCCCTTTGGTTGGGAAAATAAGGGAAAAAATAAGGGTTTGGCAGAAACTTCCGCTTTCACAGATTAATAGGATCGCGCTGATTAAAATGGTCCTGCTGCCTTGGATATTGTACACGGTGAGCTCCTGCCCTGCCTGGATTGAGGATAGTGTTTTCAATCTGATTGATCGATTGATAAATGATCTGATATGGGGCAGAAAAAGGGTCCGTATTAAGTTACAATATTTGCGAATGGCGGTAGCTAATGGTGGCCTAGGCCTGCCCCACTTTCAAATTTATTACTTGTGCTCACAACTACAGTGGTGCGTTAACACTGGGGATGGAGTATTATTATCCCATATTCTTGGGCAACGTCAACAGCATACATATAATATATTCAGTATACTGGAATCCGGGCTTCTCGAGCGTGCGGATGGTTCCTGCCCCATTGGGGCCGCGCTACAGAAGACCTGGAATAAAATCAAGGTGCTTATTCAGGCCTCTCAAGTTCTGGACTTTTCCCCGTTATGGGATAACCCTGCGTTAACCGAATTCTTGACACTTAACGAAAATGATTATTGGACTCGAAGAGGTATCACGCTAGTTTCACATATATGCACGAAAGGGAAAATTAAATTAATAGGGGAACTGTTTCAACAGACACCAATAACGGCACTACAACACTATAGATATTATCAACTACAACATGCATTAGCATGCACGCTCAAAAAAATACCCTTGACAACAGTCATTCAGCGGTTTTTATTATTTTGCTATAATATAGTAGGGAATAAAGTTAAGATCTCACTAATATATAGGAGATTTATTGAGGAACTAAGCACTGTCACTAAATTTAAAAGTGTAGATAAATGGAACGCGGATATAGGGGAATGTAACCCTTCACAATGGCGGGAAATATATCAAAACATTAAGAAGGCCTCCCTCTCACGACAACACCGGTTGACACAATTTAAAATAATACACCGTTTGTACGTTACCCCGAGTCTCTTATCTAAAATGTATAGTAATAAGGGTCAAGAATTTAGTTGTTCGAAATGTTCTCTTGTTGCCGCAGGGTTCGTGCACATGCTGTGGGATTGCCCAGTTATTAAGAGTTTTTGGGGTAGCATATTTCAGGCGATGACGGTACAAAGTGGGAATAGCCCCCCCTTAACTATCCACGTAGTTGTGCTAGGACTTTTTCCCCCCGAATATAAAAAAAGAACTACCAAAAATGAACAGATTTACTGGTTGAAGGGATTTCTGTTGGCCAAGGTAATAATCCTGCGACAATGGGTGAAAGATAGATCACCAACAATAAAGGAATGGCAGGGTTTAATGGTAAGAATAACAGACTTTGAGGATATGAAACGGCGCGGGATGAGCTATGCCACAGAAATGGGCACACAGAGAGGGGAAATGGCGAGAAGAAATATCCTGACTGGAACTGATGACCACCCATGTGCTGTGGCTATGCCCTAACACAAATAAATAAACTGCCAAGCATTCTTAAACAATAAATACCATTATAACAGTTCACACCAAACAGGATCTGATATGATGAAGGTTTGAGAAATACCCAAGAGAGGGATATGAGCGCCCTAACGCCCCCTCGTGGCGGCCGCACCAGGCCAGGTATGCAGGGTGGGGGGATAGGGAGGGGGGGGCTTTCTGGAGCCTTGGGGGGGATGGGTCTATGGGTTTTGATATGTGTGACAGAGAATTGATACTCTGGATATAGATGCCTTTGTATGTGTGTATGTGCGCTGTTTAGTACCAAAGTGATACACTGCTTAAATGTACCTGTCATACGTGGCTACTCTCTGTGATCAGATATTTGTTTTATATTGTTTTTATGTAAGAAAAGCAATAAAGATATTTATAAAAATAAAAAAAAGAAGACACCCAAGCCGCGATTTTACAGCATCAGAGTGAGGTGTCCTCCAGCCTGTCTCTTGCACAAAACCACATTAACTCCTTATATACTGCTATGGAGGATCAAGAGAACAGAAGCAGGAGAAACAACCTCCGCTTCAGAGGCATCCCTGAAACTATCACAGCAATTGATATCCCTGAAACAGTTATTCAGATATGTCTTAAGCTACTAAGCCCAGACTCGGCGCATGAAGTTTTAATTGAAAGGGCGCATAGAGCACTTCGCCCCAAGCCACAAGCAAATGACCCACCCAGAGATGTCATTTGCAGATTTTTACATTTCCCGGTGAAGGAAGCTATACTTACCAGCTCCAGGAACTCCAACTCTGTGGAATGGGAGGGAAGCGTAAAGCGTTGAAACCACTCACAGACCTACTACGCCACCATAAGATCATATACAGATGGACATTTCCATTTGGTCTCTCCTTCCTCCATGATGGACGCCGCATCCATATCGCCTCTTTTGGAGATCTTGATAAAGCCTACGACCTTCTCCAGATTTCTCCGCTTCCTATAGAAAATTGGGACATGGTCCAGAACTTGACCACCTTACCAGATCTACCTACAGTTACTCCTTGGGAACCGCTTCATACTCCCAAATCCCAAAGAACCAGAAGAGGAAACTTTTCAACTACTCCGAAGCGTTTAGCCCTAGCGGATAAGTAATTTGCCTGTGACTCTCCTTTTTTGGTAACGGGGATCCATGAGATTTAATTCACGGACCTTTGCTCTAATAAATATACAGTTGATTGATATGCTTCACAGGGATTTGCCCCAGATACTGATTGGGGATGTTGGCACTTTTATTTTCAATGCTTTGCTATATGCCATATCTCCAATCGGTGATAGATGTAGAATCAAGGGGGATCCTTTCTTCTCAATTGTATATAAATTAGAAATTCCCAAAGAAACAGAGGGAGGATTTCCCTTTTTGCCTCACAAACATATGCTTATAATGGATAAATGGTATATTATGCTGACTTGTCTCCTAGATTGGGCGATATATGATCAACAGCCTATGGGAAAGTACTATCCCTAGAGCACTACTATATCACCTTTCAAGTGACAACTTCCCATATACTGAGTGGAGAGCCTGGCTTATCTTTTTCATTTACTCAGATCTTGTTCTGCTCTTTGCCCAGTATTGGACGTAGAGACAGTAGGGAGCTCTTATCGAGTTTCCCATCTGTTTTAAAGTTAAAATAGTCACATTGCCATTTAACAAGACATATTTACTTTCTATATAAATACACTTTCCCATATTTGTGAAGCTTTATGAGACATATAATCTTGCACTCCTACATCTTGTAATGATATACATTATTGTTTCCACCAACAGATGTGGGCGGATATTCTTCCCCCCACCATTTATCCCTTGACTTCTTACTTTATAATGAGTTAAAATTATAAAGATTTTGTTTACATTCTTGTAGATCTCCTATACCTACCACTAATATAGTCTGAGTTCAAACACTCCAGTATAAGTGGCATTACAGAGGGTAATGCATTTGGGTTTTTTTCCCTTTCCCCCCCCCCCCCCCCATACATGCTGCCTAAACGGAAAGGCACAGTTGTTATGACTTACTTAATACGGATGATATTTACTCATCTTTTGTCTTTATCCATTGCTTTATTCATTGTTTTATATTGTTTTTGTTTTGACAGGTGCTCTGAAATTACTCTAACTCCTTCTCAAATGGGTGAACAGATGTCTCCACAGATTCAGATCATACAGGAGAGGACTTTCCTGAAAGGCTGTGTACTCCTGGGCTCCCCTCGTGGCCGCACTCCCTCCCCCGCTTTGTTGATGATCAATCAGGTTCCTTATGCTTCATCACTTAGACCCCTTCCCCTTTTCTTAAGAGAGTCATGACAGATTTTAAATTGGTTTCCTACAATGTCAAGGGAATGAGATCCCCGTCTAAGAGATCCCAGATTTTCTCTCTTCTGCACAAGGAGAGGTGCTCGATGATCTTTCTGCAAGAGACACACTTTAAACACAGAAATTACCCTAATCTCTCCCACTCTAAATTCCCTAACTGGTATCATTGTGGTGCTGGGGGTGCGGCCTCGAGGGGAGTCAGCATTGGCTTCAGTAGGGGGTTCCCTTCCAGTATAAATCCCATATTCAAGACCCAGAGGGGCGATACTTGATCCTTATAGGCCAAGTGGAGCAATCTATATTTACTTTCGCAAACTTATATGCTCCAAATGTAGACCAAAATAGTTGGATCACCCCAGTACTATCTCTGATAGAGAAACATAGAGAGGGTTTTCTGATCATGGCAGGAGACCTCAATATAGCTTTGAACCCTTTAAAGGACACTTCTTCCAAAAAATCCCCAGTTTCGTCGAGAACTCTCGGGTCATTGCAGACAAAATTGCATGATCTTGGAGTTTTAGATATCTGGCGCTGCCACAACCCCGAAACAATTGATTATTCCTTCTATTCCTCCCCTAATGGTTCATATAGTAGAATTGACTATATTTTTATACCAAAAGACAAACTGCAATTATGCTCATCTCCAAAAATTGGAAATATTACCCTATCCGACCATGCCCCGATCTATTGTGAAATAAGCCCAGACCATAAAACTGCTAGACGAACTAATTGGAGGTTTAATGAATCCCTATTAAATAACACAAAACATACTGCCCTTATAACCTCTTATCTTGAAGAGTACTTCCTAATAAATAATACCCCTGAGATATCCCAACAAATCTTGTGGGACGCTCACAAAGCGTACATCAGAGGCAGGCTGATTGGTCTCTGCTCTTTCCTAAAAAAAGAATCAGAGAAAAAACTCAATGTCTTGCTGTCAAAAATTCATATGGCATAGAAAGCTCATAAGCAATCCCTGACAGATCAACAACTAGCGGATCTTTCTTCTCTTAGAGCTCAATTAAAAAAAAATTTAAATGAACGCTCAGCAAAATTTTTCTTGTCTGTTCAACAGAAGTTTTTTGCCCATGGCAATAAAGCCTCTAAGTACGTGATGAATCGTATTAAACAGAGAAGAAATTCCCGCTATGTCCAATCTCTTAGGTCTCAACAAGTTACTTTAATGTTTAAGACTGAGGAGATAGCCGATCAATTCAGGCTATTTTACAACTCCCTCTACAACCTTCCAGTCCCTGACCTACCTGACCCTTCTAAAAGCAGAGAAAATAATATCAATTCTTTTCTAGATACCCTTGACCTCCCAGTCTTATCCTCAATACAATGAGAATCTTTAAGCAAACCCTTTACTATCTCTGAACTAGAAACTGCCATCAAATCAACCCCCAAAGGTAAATGTCCTGGCCCGGATGGTCTCCCTATAACTTATTTCTCAACCTTCAAAAATACACTTCTACCATATCTATTGCCTATTTGTAATCTAGCTATGTCTAATACCCCACTTTCACCCGATATGACAAAGGCCACTATAACAATAATACCTAAAGAGGGAAAAGATCCCACATTATGTTCCAACTATCGCCCAATTTCCCTACTGAATGTAGATCTTAAACTTATTGCCAAGATGTTGGCCACTAGGTTGCAAAATTTCCTACCTGAGCTAATCCATCCAGACCAGGTAGGTTTTGTGAAGGGAAGAGAGGGGAAGGACAACACCGCAAAAATACTAGATTCTTTATATTGTGCCTCCCATAGACACACTCCCTTGGTCCTGATTGGCACGGACGCCGAGAAAGCATTTGATAGAGTGGATTGGACTTACATTAGATTGACTCTGTCAAAATTTCAACTCCCAGAATCCTATATAAATGCAATATTTGCAATGTACACGTGCTCCTCGGCGTCCGTGTCGGTCAATGGATTATTGTCCTCCTGCTTTACCATTAGAAATGGGACGAGACAGGGGTGCCCCCTCTCACCCTTCTTATTTGTGCTAATAATGGAAACCCTCTTGCAAACTCTTAGACAAAGTAATGACATTAAAGGTCTGAAAGTTGGAACCCGAGAATTCAAATTAGCAGCCTTCGCGGATCCACATAAATCCATGCCCAAAATCCTATCTACACTTAGCCTTTTCGGCTCCCTTTCTAATTTCAAGATTAATCCTTCCAAGTCCCAAGTGCTACATATAGGCTTATCTCCTGCTAATATCTCCTCCCTACAAATGAACTCCCCATTTAATTGGCAAACCCAACAATTAACCTATTTAGGGGTCAAACTATCCCCCCATTTAACTGATTTATTCAGACTAAACTATAAACCCCTTTTAGCATCTATGCAAAAGCAGTTGGAATCCCTGGATTCTCATTATCTATCATGGTTTGGTAGAAAAAATATCTTTATGTCCCTGATTATGCCGAAACTCACCTATCTGATGCAAGTTCTTCCTATTGAAATACCTAAAACATATTTTGCCTCTTTAAATAAAACTATTCGCAAGTTTATTTGGCTAGGTAAAAGCCCGCGCATCTCTTTTGATACACTAACTAAGGCAAGACCTTCAGGTGGTATTGGTCTCCCTGACCCGGAAACCTATATGAAAGCTATCCAGCTCTCTAGAGTTATAGATTTTATTAGAGAACCAGCTCACAAACTCTGGCCCAAAATAGAAAATGCGCTACTCCCATCCCCAATTCGTGCCCTTTTATTAGCTGATAAGCCACTTCCTCCGCTTAGTTCAATCACCAACCCACTAACTCGCAACACTCTAAAGATTTGGCGGTGGTTCATAACCAACCCTGAAAGTCCTGCATTCCCATCCCCCCTTTTGCTTGTTAAAGATCTTATTGATTTGGCACCCAAGGAACTAAGAGAGAGCTGCCCAATTACTTTAAGAACTTCAGAGACTACCATCTCACGACTACTGGACAAAGAGGGCTGTATTCTCCCTATCCCTGATATATGCAAGATGTTAGAAACAAAGATCCATAACCCCTTGGTACTGCACTTCCTCAAGACAGAGGCTCTTCTCTGGGCAAAAAAGATTTCCCAGACAGGAGAATCCAATTGGTTTGATGTAATGCTTAGTACCAAGATCTATCCACCCAAAACCATTTCCAGAATATATAAACATCTGAAGTCGCCCTCCTCCCCTCCTAAGCCTGCAATTGTGGGCCTCTGGGAAAGAGACTTACAACGTAGCCTGACACCCCAAGAGATCACCAAACTTTTAATCTATCCCCATAGACTGTCCAGATGTATACGCATACAGGAAAATAGTTATAAAATCCTTATGCGCTGGTACAGAACCCCAGATATAACATGTAGATATAGCTCAATTGCCTCTGACGTCTGCTGGAGATGTCACAATTCGAAAGGCACATTCATGCATATCTGGTGGTCCTGTGACCTAATTAAACCTTGGTGGCATAAAATACTCCAACTTTGTAATCAAATTTGTCAATCATCTCTTCCCTGCTCACCTGAACTAGCCCTGTTATCCCTGGGGACAGGTGGTGTGGGATCACACAAATCATCCCTTTTCTTACTTTTATTGGCAGCAGCTAGACTACTTTTAACAACACATTTGTTGTCCTCTGATATCCCCAGTATTGACCATTGGATCAATAAGGTAGACCAGATATACAGATTGGAAGTAATATCCCACTGGGAATCTCATTCTAGATCTACCTTTCTGAAGATATGGTCACCATGGAAAATATATAGGGACTTTGTGTAATTGACTATTTCTCTGTTTACCCATTTGGGAACGATCACATGCTTATATTAGGTTGATAAATCCTGATGACCTTATATTGCTTCCTCTCCTTGTACCAGGGAATATACTTAATTGTATTTGATATTCTGTTTAACCAGAGTCTTACTTAGATAAAGTCATTTGATATCACCTGTCTATGTTGGGCCAATGAGCCCGCCAATTAGTTTAACATGTGACAATCTCCCGAACATATTTGCTGCACCCTTTTCTGTCACTTGTATTGTTGATACAATTTGTCTTCAAGCCTGTACTTTGCTATGATAAACAAAAAATAATAAAAATTGTTAATTAAAAAAACAAAAAAAAAATACAATTACCAAAACACATTGGGCTCTGCCTGTGATACAATTACCAAACATAATGGGCTAACTTAATCACACAAAGGCAGAAAACACACATTTTTCCCAAAACACAGAAAACACCTCAAAACCCCACATATCCCCATAATGTATGCTCTGATATGGGTGAACAACATATCCAAAAATCACCCAGATCCGAGCAGGGGTTCCCGAATTCCATGGAAGTCACATTTGACCGATCGCAAGCATGGCTTTCCTGCCCAAAACAGTTCCACAGATTTAAGCTGTGCTGCCGGTCTGTCTTATCCTTCAAAGTTAGTATATGGGCCATAATCCTGAGGCAAGAGGCTGGCAAACAGGCCCCTCCAAAACCCAGTGGCGAGGTTAGTTTCGCCACACAGGGCGTGTGTGATCCCCCCTATACATGCAGGGGTTTGATTCAGGTATTTGAAATACAGCCATTTTGTGCAAAGATATGTAACACCCCATAGCTTTTTGTGCAATGATGATGTTTAATGCTAAACCTTTTCTTTTCTTTCCCTCATTAGTTGCAGTGCACAGTTCTGCCCAATAGGGGTGTACTTAGAAAAGATTGCTTCGTCACACTAGGAACCAAGTTTGGAGTGGACAGTTCCTGAGGGGGAGGGTTTTGTTGGATGTGCGATGAAGGTTGGAAAAGGATGCTGTGGATGCGGTTCAGGATAGAGTTACTGGATTGTCTGGCCAGACAGAAGATCAAGCTGTATACTGCACTGGGACCAGAGAGAGAGTGTATTGTTTCTTGGAAGGAGAAAGACTAAATGGTAGTGAGTTGCTGGCATTTTCTGCTCTCAGAGGTAACAGATCTGCACACCATACTAAAATATTATGAACATTGCATCCAGGAGAATATGAGATCAACACAAACTAATACCCTGCATTCACCTCCAGCTGCATTGATATAAGCTGTTTGTCTGGAAGACACTGTGTGGACTCTCCTAGTGTATATTTCTCATGCTGATATTGAAATCTTCACAAGGCAAATGCTTAGAGCCTAAGAACCCCGTTCTGAATCATATAGCTTAGTAAAGTGCAGGGAATCATAGGTTCTGGACTTGGACACCAGTTAAGGATTTTCCTACACAAGTGAGCTACACTGTCCGCCATTGTTATAAATATTTAACCGAGAAGTCGGGCCCCAATGCATGCAGCTGCCAACTATTTTCCCTTTTCTTTTCTGCTAACGCCGGGACTATATTTGTGTTTCCTTTGGGTATATTTAAACGTTGGAAGCCTTCTACAGGTTTTAATATACTCAGCTGTTGTATTTTCATTTGATTAGAGTCAATATCTAACATTTATTTTATTCTCATCATAGTTTATCTTTGCAGTGAAACTTGTTATAGAGACACCCTGTGGAGGAAAGTGTAATTGATTGAGATTTTTGTGCAAGAAGCTGTTTGACCGCGCATTGCATGTAATACTGCAGTAATTTTATAACTAGTAATATTCTGTGCAAGTTTGACTGCTTACCATTATTTTGTTTAGGGTCACATTGTTGAAAATAAACGGGCCCATTGTTCATATAAACTGTGTCTGAGTATTGGGGAAGAAAAAGGGAGGTCACCAGAGCAAAGAGAGATCTGAACCTACTATTCCACTTCTAAGGTACACCCACGGGTGCGCTACAGATATATTTACTTCAGGCCTACAGAGGTTCAGGCCCTCTGAGATACTATCTCTACTTACAGGGGTTTGAATTAGGCATTTGAAATGCAGCCATTTTGTGCAAAGAAATCTTTACTTCAGGCCTACACTGATTCAGGGCGTGTGTGATCCCCCCCTATACATACAGGGGTTTGAATTAGGCATTTGAAATACAGCCATTTGAAATACAGCCTTTTTGTGCAAAGATATATTTACTGCAGGCCTACAGAGGTTCAGGCCCTCTGAGATACTACCTCTACATACAGGGGTTTGAATTAGGCATTTAAAATACAGCCATTTTGGGCAAAAAAATCTTTTATTGAGGCCTAGTCTGGTTCAGGCCGTGTGAGATACACCCTTTACATACTGTCGTTCTATTCTACTATTAATTAAACACCCATTTAGAGCAAGATCCTAAATAAAAAAAATATGAGGAGAGCGTCAAATAAGGGTCGTGGCCCAGGTCGTGGTGCTGCTGGTGGAGCTCCTGTTGCAGGGAGAGGACGTGGTCGATCTGTGCCAGCTACACGCACAAGTGAAACCCCTTCCTCAGGTGCGAGTAGGCGACAAAACCTGCAGCGGTATTTGGTCGGGCCTAATGCTGCTCTACGAATGGTGAGGCCTGAACAAGTACAGGCGATAGTAGATTGGGTTGCTGACAGTGGATCCAGTTCCTTCACATTGTCTCCCACCCTGTCTCCTGCTGAAAGACCACAGTTGGCACCTGCAGCCGATGTCCATCAGTCTTTCACCTCACCCCCTTGCAAATCAGCCAAGCAGTCTGAGCCCCAAGTCATGCAGCAGTCTCTTCTGCTTTTTGATGACTCTGTTAGCAGGGTTTCCCAGGGCCATCCACCTAGCCCTGCCCCAGAAGTGAAAGAGATTGAGTGCACCGATGCCCAACCATTATTTTTCAAGATGAGTACATGGGAGGACCATCGCAGCACGTCTCGGATGATGACGAAACACAGGTGCCAACTGCTGGGGTTTTCGAAAGCGTGCAGACCGACAAGAAAGTCAGGGGTGAAGACTGGGTGGAAGATGATGTGGAGGACTGTGAGGTCCTCGACCCCACATGGAATCAAGGTCATGCAAGTGACCGATGTAGTTCAGAGGAAGAGGCGGTGGTCGCACAGAGTCACCAGCACAGCAGAAGAAGGAGCAGGGTGCAAAAGCGGAGCGGCCGTCCTCTATACAGTATGCCTCCTACTGCCCACCGCAGCAAGGGACCAAGCACACCAAAACCAGCTGCAGTGGAGTAGACACCTCAAAAACCAAGAAAGGTCTCTGGCTCCTTCTGCTTCCTCTTCTGCTGCAGTCGTGGCCTCTTCATCCACCTCTGGAGTGACATTTCCACCTGGCACCCCGCAAACAGAGGATCTGCCAGCAACACCAACACCTGGGTCACCAAGCATCTCCACAATGTGCCACGGAAGCGTTCAGCTCTCCATATCCCAAACGCTGGAGAGGAAGTACCCCCCTACCCACCCGCGATCCCTAGCCCTGAATGCCAGCATTTCTAAATTATTTGCCTTTGAAATGCTGTCATTCCGTCTGGTGGAGACGGATAGTTTTAAAGGCCTTATGGCGGTGGCTGTCCCACAGTACGTCGTGCTCAGCCGCCACTATTTTTGAAGGCTCCATAACAGCACACTGGGTAAATGCAGTGGCGGCTGGGCCAAAGGGGGATAGCAGTTTGGAGCATGTCCTTCCACCACCGAGGATTGCAGGGCGCTTTAGTTTGCCTCCTGTTGCTTCCTCCTCCTACTCCGCTTCCTCATCCTCTACCAGCTCCTCATCCGGTCAGCGTAACACCTTCACCACCAAATTCAGCACAGCCAGGGGGAAAAGACAGCAGGCAGTTTTAAAACTTATCTGTTTGGGGGACAAACCCAACACCGCGCAGGAGCTGTGGACGGGCCCTGAACAACAAACTGATGAGTGGTTTGTGCCAGTCAGCCTCAAGCCCAGCCTGGTGGTGTGCGATAATGGGCGAAATCTCGTAGCAGCTCTGGGACTAGCCAGTTTGACGCACATCCCTTGCCTGGCTCATGTGCTGAATTTGGTGGTGCAGAGATTCCTTAAAAATTACCCCGACATGTCAGAGCTGCTGCATAAAGTGCGGGCCGTCTGTGCGCGCTTTCGGCGTTCTCACCCTGCTGCTGCTTGCCTGTCAGCGCTGCAGCGTAACTTTGGCCTTCCCACTCACCGCCTCATATGCGACGTGCCCACAAGGTAGAACTCCACCTTGCACATGCTGGCCAGAATGGATAGTGGATTTTCAGCTGCAGCACGCACAGGTTATCCGCTCTGCAGAACAGCACGACTTCACCACCAATGACAGTGCCTCCATACGAGACCTGTGTTCCTTGTTGCGCTGTTTCGAGTACTCCACCAACATGGCCAGTGCCGATGACGCCGTTCTCAGCATTACTATCCCACTTCTATGCCTCTTTGAAAAAACGCTGCTGGCGATGATGGAAGATGATGTGGCACAGGAGGAGGAGGAGGAAGAGGGATCATTTCAAAGGGTTTCCAGCCAGTCATTCACAAGTGGCTCCGAGGGTGGGTTCCTGCACCCACAAACGCCAGGTACACTATTGTCCAGCCAGGGCACAGTTCTGGAGGATGACAAAGTGGAAGATGAGGAGATGGAGGAGGAGGAACCGTGTTCACAGCAGGGTGGCACCCAACCCAGCTCATGGCCATCACTGGTGCGCGGCTGGGGGGATACAGAGGACACAGACGATACACCTCCCACAGAAGACAGTTTTTCATTGCCTCTGGGCAGCCTGGCGCACATGAGCGATTACATGCTGCAGTGTCTCCTCAACGACCGCCGAGTTGCCCACATTCTAACTTGTGCTGATTACTGGGTGGCCACTCTACTGGATCCCCGTTACAAGGACAACTTACTGTCCTAAATTCCGTCACTAGAGTGTGATCGTAAGATGCGCGAGTACAAGCGCACGCTGGTAGATGCGCTGCTGGTGGCATTCCCACCTGACAGCGGGGGCACAGTGGAAGCACAATGTGAAGGCAGAGTAGGAGGAAGAGGTCGCCAACGCAGTTGCTCAGAAGGCAGGGTTAGCATGGCCGAAATGTGGAAAAGCTTTGTCAGCACGCCACAACAACCAGCACCACCAGCTGATATGGAACGTCTTAGCAGGAGGCAGCATTTCAGCCACATGGTGGAGGAGTATGTGTGCACACGCCTACATGTACTGAATGATGGGTCTACCCCCTTCAACTTTTGGGTCTCCAAATTGGGCACATTGCCTGAGCTTGCACTTTACGCCCTGGTGGTGCTGGCCTGCCCTGCAGCCAGTGTATTGTCTGAACGTTTAGCACAGCAGGGGGCGTTATGACAGACAAGCGCAGCCGCCTGTCCACAGCCAATGTGGACAATCTCACGTTCATTAAAATGAACCAGGCATGAAGGGGGCGGAGCCTGCACTTGAAGTGAATGGACGTGTGAAGGACGGCTCTCCTGCCTGCATAACCCTTACAGCACCGTATCTTTAGCCCACTGGATCCCAAAATGGTTAAAATCGGGGGCCAAAAGCCCACAGACCAACCGAGCAGCAATCGCTCCCAGAACCAGGCCGGAGAGATGGAGAGATATGTTAAGAAGACAGCCGCTGCGACAGTGAGCCGCGAATCTAAGATGGCGCCCGGCACACCACGCTCAGCACACAAGCTACCAGCAGCGTCCGGCGGAGACAAGGTAGGGGATGACCCCAGCGATGCAGACTGCTTGCCCATATCTAGAACCTTCCTAAAGGAGGCCTTAGCAGAAGCACTGGGTCCCCTTAGTATGGATATCTCCTTAAAAAGAATATCTTCTTATAAAAGAAGATGTCAGGCACATAGGCAGAAGAGTGGAGGCTTTAGAGGAATCGCAGGCCGCGATCTTACAGCACCAGTCGGAAGTCTCATCATGCTTGTCCCTAGCTCAATGCCATATTAACTCCCTATATACAGCCATGGAGGATCAAGAGAACAGGAGCAGGCGTAACAATTTACGTTTTAGAGGCATTCCGGAATCTATCTCGACCATGGACATTCCTGAAACAATAATTCAGATATGCCTGAAAATTCTGGGGCCAGAATCTGCGCATGAAGTCTTGCTTGAAAGAGCTCCTAGAGCTCTCAGGCCAAAACCACAAGCGAATGAGCCCCCCAGGGACGTCATATGTAAATTTTTACACTTCCCTGTAAAAGAAGCCATACTGGCAAATGCTAGGAACTCTAGCTCCGTTGAGTGGGAAGAAAACACTATCACCATATTCCAAGACCTGGCACAGTCAACTCTTAAAAAACGCAAAGCCCTGAGACCCCTTACAGAATGGCTGCGACAGCACAGAATTATTTACAGGTGGACTTTCCCGTTTGGAATATCGTTCCTGCATGATGGTCGACGCGTCCACATCTCTTCCTTTACTGATCTGGATAAAGCCTACGACCTTCTTCAAATTGCTCCATTGCCTATTGAGAACTGGGACGTTGCCCAAAATCTGAGCTCCTTACCTAATCTCCCTCAGGTGACCCCCTGGGAATCTTTGGGTACTCCAAAACCCCAAAGAAGCAGAAGGGGGAACTCCTTCTCCACTCCCAAACGCTTGACCATGGTGGAAAAGTAAAGTGTTTTGTTCTCCTTAATTTTAGGTGGGCTCTATATAGCAATATGGGAGACGTACAGATTTCAAGCTAATGTTAGATTGTTTTTCCATGTGATGACTCCTTGTATACTGGACGGAGGGCCGAGCATACATTGCTCTCTGCCCAGTATATGACGATGAAACAGTAGGGATCTTTTTCATGAATTTCCCATCTGTTATAAGATTAGTTCAGTCACATAGCTAAATACCAAGATCAGGCTACTTTCAGTATATATGTGCACTCCCTTACAATGGTAGCAGTGCAAGACACTCAAAGCTGCCCACCACTATCTTATAATACTCCACTTTATCTTCTCCTCTAAGTAAAGTTTTTTGTTCTTCCTAAATTTAAGTGGACTCTATACAGTAATATGGGAGACGTACAGATTTTTAGCTAATGCTAGATTGTTTTCCATGTGATGACTCCTTGTATTCTGGACGGAGGGCCGAACATACATTGCTCTCTGCCCAGTATATGACGATGAATCAGTAGGGATCTTTTTCATGAATTTCCCATCAGTTATAAGATTAGTTCAGTCACATAGCTAAATACTAGGATCAGGCTACTTTCAATATATATGTACACTCCCTTACAATGGTAGCAGTGCAAGACACTCAAAGCTACCCACCAGTATCTTATAATATTCCACTTTATCTTCTCCTCTAATTGTTGAGTCTGTCTTCTTCTACACGCTCCCTGTTTCTTACACTGTTCTTTCTCAATGAAAAAATCATAAGGGTTATGTCACAACCAGACAGCTGAGAAGCTCTGACAGGAGCTGTCCAGAACCTCCTCCTTGAGTTTCTTTGTTTTGATTTCAGTTCCTCATCTCGTTAGCCTATCTCAGCTGTCATGCAGTTGGACTGATTGCTTCCCTTTAAGTTCCTCCCCATGATGCATTAGGTTGCGGCTTATACAACTTCCTGGAGTGTGTGTGCATGACTTTCCTAGTTCCCAGTCGTCTGCAAGATAAGTACTGTTTATGTGTTTGTGATTTTCTGTTTGCTGGATCCAGGTGACCCTGGCTCCCTCCGTGTCTGTGTAGGGGGCCGGTGGTCTTGTCCCCTCACTATTGTAGGGTCTTCAGCTGTAAGATAGTCGAGGTACGTGGATATGCGCCCATCCACCTTTGGGGTGTTCGCATAGGCTGAGCAGTCAGGGAGAGTGGCAGGTCTCATGTAGGGGTCTCCCTTTTGTTCCTTAGTTGTGGATCCAGTGACTCATAGATTATATTGTATTGTCTTGTTTCCCTGTACACCATCCGTGACATTATAAGCCGCCAAAACCGTCTCAAGCATGGATCCGGTTTCACTTTTGGCTGAACGCTTCCAGGGTCTTTCATTGGAGGTAGCTGATCTCCGTAAGACTTTTTCTCAGTTTCAAGTGACCGATTCAGCTTGCGTTCATGGAGTTTGTTCTGAGCCTAAGATCTCGCTCCCGGATACGTTCTACGGGGGTAGTGAGAATTTTGTGCATTTTAGAGAGGCTTGCAAACTCCATTTTCGCCTTCTTCCCCATTCCTCTGGTGATGAGGAACGGAGGGTGGGGATCATTATATCGCTGCTCAGGGGTAACGCTCAGTCCTGGGCCTTTTCGCTGCCGGAGGGGGCACGGCCCCTCCGTTCAGTGGATGAATTCTTTTTAGCCCTGGGTCAGATATATGATGATCCGGATCGTATTGCTCTGGCTGAGTCTAGACTACGTCTGTTATGCCAGGGTAAACAATCCGCAGAGATATACTGCTCAGAATTTCGGAGATGGGCAGCTGATACTGGTTGGAATAATGCTGCACTCCGAAGTCAATTTTGCCATGGTCTTTCAGAAGGATTGAAAGATGCATTTGCCTTTCATGAGAGACCTACCTCCTTGGATTCTGCTATGTCTCAGGCCGTTCGTATTGACAGGCGTCTTAGAGAGAGAGGAGAGATCTCTCCTTCCTGTCATGCTCAGTCCCGGGACAGTGCAGCGATCCCATTCTGTGCGCAGGGGTCTCAGTCGCTGTCAGCCCCTTCTGAGCAGGAGCCCATGCAGCTGGCGTTGATTGCCTCAGACAATAGAAGATTCAGCCCGCATGGGAGGGTTTGTTTTTGTTGTGGAGGTATAAATCATTTGGCAAATGTGTGTCCCTCTAGGAGATTCAGGCAGTTTTCTGAGAGTAATAAAGAAACAAAAAGGAAAAAATCTTTTAAAAATGTTCCGTCTGTTACTATTGGCAGGGTTGAGGCGGAAATTGAAGGTTTTCCGTTTGCTTGTAGTTCCCGTTTTGTCCTGCCTGCTAGGGTGGCGCTAGAGAGCAAGAGCATTTTTTGTGAGATTTTTGTGGATAGTGGAGCAGCTGTCAATCTCATTGATCATCAATTTGCAATAACTTATGGTTTCCAGGTATGCACTTTGGGAAAGGATATTCCTGTTTTTGCTATTGATTCCGCCCCACTTTCTCAGAAATCATTAAAGGGCATAGTTCACAATATCCGTTTAATTGTGAGTGATGCTCATGTTGAGGATGTGTCATGTTTTGTCCTTAGCGGTTTGCCTACTCCTCTAGTGTTGGGGCTACCCTGGCTCACTAAACATAACCCCACCATTGATTGGCAAGCGAGGCAAATAAATGGTTGGAGTGACTTTTGCAGAGAGAATTGCCTCATGACATCTGTTTCTGAGGTTTCTACTAACACTGTTCTACCTTTCCTCTCTGAATTTTCGGATGTCTTCTCTGAGAGTGGAGTTCAGGATTTGCCTCCGCACAGGGAGTACGATTGCCCTATTAATCTCATCCCAGGCGCCAAGCTGCCTAAATCTCGTTTATACAATCTTTCCCAACCTGAGAGGGTCGCTATGCGTGCTTATATCTCTGAGAGTCTGAGAAAAGGACACATACGACCCTCAAAGTCACCTGTTGCCGCTGGTTTTTTCTTTGTTAAGAAAAAAGATGGTTCTTTAAGACCTTGTCTGGATTTCAGGGAGCTGAACAGTATCACTATTCGTGACCCTTATCCGCTTCCTCTGATCCCGGACCTGTTTAACCAGGTTGTTGGGGCTAAAGTCTTTTCCAAATTAGACCTAAGAGGGGCATACAACCTGGTCAGGGTCAGAGAAGGAGACGAATGGAAGACGGCTTTCAATACCCCTGAGGGCCATTTTGAGAATTTGGTTATGCCTTTTGGTTTGATGAATGCCCCAGCCGTTTTTCAGCATTTCGTGAACAGCATTTTTTATCATTTAATGGGAAAATTTGTATTAGTGTATTTGGATGACATTTTGATTTTTTCTCCTGATTTCAAGACTCATAAGGAACACTTACGTCAGGTCTTGCTCATCCTGCGGGAGAATAAATTATATGCGAAACTGGAAAAATGTGTGTTTGCGGTTCCAGAAATTCAATTTCTGGGGTTTCTTCTCTCCGCTTCTGGTTTTCGCATGGACCCCGAGAAGGTCTGCGCTGTGCTTGAGTGGGAGCTTCCTGAGAATCAGAAGGCGCTGATGCGTTTTTTGGGCTTTGCCAAATATTACAGGAAATTTATTTTGAATTATTCCTCTGTTGTTAAACCACTCACTGATATGACCAGAAAGGGGGTAGATTTTTCTTCCTGGTCGGTAGAGGCGCGTAAGGCCTTTTCTAATATCAAGGAGAGTTTCGCTTCAGCTCCCATCCTGGTACAACCTGATATTTCTTTACCCTTCATAGTTGAGGTTGATGCTTCTGAGGTGGGTGTGGGTGCGGTCTTGTCTCAGGGTTCCTCTCCTGCCAAATGGCGACCGTGTGCCTTTTTCTCGAAGAAACTCTCCTCCGCAGAGAGAAATTACGATGTGGGAGATAGGGAGCTGTTGGCCATCAAGTTAGCTTTTGAGGAATGGCGCCATTGGCTAGAGGGAGCCAGACACCCTATTACCGTGTTTACTGACCATAAGAATCTGGCCTACTTGGAGTCAGCCAAGCGTCTAAACCCGAGACAGGCCAGATGGTCTTTGTTCTTTTTAAGGTTTAATTTTGTTGTCACGTTCCGCCCTGGGGTTAAGAATGTGAAGGCAGATGCCCTGTCACGTTGTTTTGCGGGAGGTGGGAATTTTGAAGACCCGGGTCCCATTTTGGCTGAAAGTGTGGTGGTCTCTGCTCTTTTTCCTGAATTGGAGGCAGAGGTGCAGGCAGCCCAGTCGGAGGCTCCTGATCTTTGTCCTCCTGGGAGGTTGTTTGTGCCTCTCACTTTAAGACACAAGATTTTTAAGGAACACCACGATACGGTCCTTGCTGGGCACCCGGGGGCAAGAGCCACACTGGATCTCATCGCTCGGAGATTCTGGTGGCCTGTGCTTCGTAAATCGGTTGAGGGTTTTGTGGCAGCCTGCGAGACTTGCGCTCGTGCCAAAGTCCCTCATTCATGGCCATCAGGTCCTCTCCTTCCCTTACCCATTCCTTCCCGTCCTTGGACACATCTGTCCATGAACTTCATAACGGACTTGCCTCGTTCCTCGGGGAAGACTGTGATTCTGGTGGTGGTGGACCGTTTTAGCAAAATGGTGCATTTCATCCCTTTTCCTGGTTTGCCCAATGCTAAGACGCTGGCGCAGGCATTTATTGACCACATTGTCAAATTGCATGGTATCCCTTTAGACATAGTCTCTGATAGGGGCACGCAGTTTGTTTCCAGATTCTAGAAGGCTTTCTGTTCTCGCTTGGGGGTTCGGTTGTCATTCTCTTCTGCTTTCCACCCGCAGTCGAATGGCCAGACGGAGCGCGTCAATCAGAATCTGGAGACATATCTGCGCTGTTTTGTGGCGGAGAATCAGGAGGATTGGTGTTCGTTTTTGTCCCTTGCTGAGTTTGCTTTAAATAACCGTCGTCAGGAGTCCTCTGATAAGTCACCATTTTTTGGTGCATATGGGTTTCATCCGCAGTTTGGGACTTTCTCGGGAGAGGGGTCTTCTGGTTTACCTGATGAGGACAGATTCTCCTCGTCTTTGTCATCTATTTGGCAAAAGATTCAGGATAATCTAAAGAGCATGAGTGAGAGATATAAGCGTGTGGCGGATAAGAGACGTGTGCCTGGTCCGGACCTGAATGTTGGTGATCTGGTGTGGTTGTCTACCAAGAATATCAAATTGAAGGTTCCCTCCTGGAAGTTGGGTCCTAGGTTTATTGGGCCTTACAAGATCCTGTCTGTCATCAATCCTGTTGCCTACTGTCTTGATCTTCCTCAGACTTGGAAGATCCATAATGTTTTTCATAAGTCCTTATTGAAACCTTATGTTCAACCTATTGTACCCTCGCCTTTGCCTCCTCCTCCGATTATGGTTGATGGAAATCTTGAATTTCAGGTCTCTAGGATTGTGGATTCTCGTCTTGTCCGCGGTTCCCTCCAGTACCTCGTTCATTGGGAGGGTTATGGTCCTGAGGAGAGGATGTGGGTCCCAGTGACGGACATTAAGGCCACTCGTCTCATCAGGGCTTTCCATAGGTCCCATCCTGAGAAGGTGGGCTCTGAGTGTCCGGAGTCCACTCGTAGAGGGAGGGGTACTGTCACAACCAGACAGCTGAGAAGCTCTGACAGGAGCTGTCCAGAACCTCCTCCTTGAGTTTCTTTGTTTTGATTTCAGTTCCTCATCTCGTTAGCCTATCTCAGCTGTCATGCAGTTGGACTGATTGCTTCCCTTTAAGTTCCTCCCTATGATGCATTAGGTTGCGGCTTATACAACTTCCTGGAGTGTGTGTGCATGCCTTTCCTAGTTCCCAGTCGTCTGCAAGATAAGTACTGTTTATGTGTTTGTGATTTTCTGTTTGCTGGATCCAGGTGACCCTGGCTCCCTCCGTGTCTGTGTAGGGGGCCGGTGGTCTTGTCCCCTCACTATTGTAAGGTCTTCAGCTGTAAGATAGTCGAGGTACGTGGATATGCGCCCATCCACCTTTGGGGTGTTCGCATAGGCTGAGCAGTCAGGGAGAGTGGCAGGTCTCATGCAGGGGTCTCCCTTTTGTTCCTTAGTTGTGGATCCAGTGACTCATAGATTATATTGTATTGTCTTGTTTCCCTGTACACCATCCGTGACAGGTTAGCTGTTAAACCTTTGTAGATCCCCTGATTATTACACTAATATTACGATAATATTACCAGTATCCAGGGCTTTTTTTTCTCAGAGAAAAGGTGGTGGAACTCAGCCCCCCTCCCCTGGCCACGCCCCTACCCACTCCTAGGACCGCCCCCTAAAACCGCCCCTTTAGAGAACAGGGATGCAAGTAAAAGTCCAGCCCAGCAAAGAAACCCCCCAGATGGGGATGGCACTGTTAATGGTGGATCTGGGGATGGCATCCGCAGATCCCCCATCCTATAACAGTGCCATCCACAGACCCCCCCATCCTATAACAGTGCCATCCACAGACCCCCCCCACCCCATAACAGTGCCATCCACAGACCCCCCCATCCTATAACAGTGCAATCCACAGACCCCCCACCCCATAACAGTGCCATCCACAGACCCCCCCACCCCATAACAGTGCCATCCACAGACCCCCCCTTAACAGTGCTATCCACAGACCCCCCCACCCCATAACAGTGCCATCCACAGACCCCCCCAGCCCATAACAGTGCCATCCACAGACCCCCCCTTAACAGTGCCATCCACAGACCCCCCACCCCATAACAGTGCCATCCACAGACCCCCCACCCCATAACAGTGCCATCCACAGACCCCCCTTAACAGTGCCATCCACAGACCCCCCCACCCCATAACAGTGCCATCCACATACCCCCCCCACCCCATAACAGTGCCATCCACAGACACCCCCCCACCCCATAACAGTGCCATCCACAGACCCCCCCTTAACAGTGCCATCCACAGCCCCCCCACCCCATAACAATGCCATCCACAGACCCCCCCACCCCATAACAGTGCCATCCACAGACCCCCCCTTAACAGTGCCATCCACAGACCCCCCTTAACAGTGCTATCCACAGACCCCCCCATCCCATAACAGTGCCATCCACAGACACCCACCCACCACATAACAGTGCCATCCACAGACCCCCCACCCCATAACAGTGCCATCCACAGACCCCCCCCTTAACAGTGCCATCCACAGACCCCCCACCCCATAACAGTGCCATCCACAGACCCCCTCACCCCATAACAGTGCCATCCACAGACACCCCCCCACCCCATAACAGTGCCATCCACAGACCCTCCCACCCCATAACAGTGTCATCCACAGACCCTCCCACCACATAACAGTGCCATCCACAGACCCCACTTAACAGTGCCATCCACAGACCCCCCCCACCCCATAACAGTGCCATCCACAGACCCCCCACATCCCATAACAGTGCCATCCACAGACACCCCCCCACCCCATAACAGTGCCATCCACAGACCCCCCCTTAACAGTGCCATCCACAGACCCCCCCTTAACAGTGCCATCCACAGACCCCCCCTTAAGAGTGCTATCCACAGACCCCCCCACCCCATAACAGTGCCATCCACAGACCCCCCACCCCATAACAGTACCATCCACAGACCCCCCACCCCTTAACAGTGCCATCCACAGACCCCCCACCCCTTAGCAGTGCCATCCACAGACCCCCCCCTTAACAGTGCCATCCACAGACCCCCCCATAACACTGCCATCCACAGACCCCCCCATTGCCGCTCCAGTACAGTTATAAAATGTGTAAAATTAATAATGATTCTATTCATGAGGCCCCCTCTGTAGTAGAACATTCAATATATCCATCCTACTCACAGGGCTGTTATCGTAATCCAGGCCGGCCGGGCAGACGAGCGGCAGCATCACTGACTGACGTCACGTGCCTGCGCCGCCTGCTTCATTCATAAAGTAGCCCGGGCAGGCACGTGACGTCAGTCAGTGACGCTGCCGCTCGTCTGCCCGGCCGGCCTGGATTACGATAACAGCCCTGTGAGTAGGATGGATATATTGAATGTTCTACTACAGAGGGGGCCTCATGAATAGAATCATTATTAATTTTACACATTCTATAACTGTACTGGAGCTGGGGGCCGGAGCACAGTGAACGCACCGGCCCCCAGCTCCTCCTCCCAGTCCCTCCCCGCTGATACATCGCAGCCTGCGATGCTGGAGCATGGCAGGCTGCGATGTCAAAAGGTGGCGGAACGCCGTTACGGTGCGGAACGCCAGAAAAAAAGCCCTGCCAGTATCAAAATGTTCCAGTATAATTGGTACTACAGAGGGTAGTGCTTATGGGTACTTTACCCTTTTCCCCCCCTACATGATGCCTAGGAAAAAAAGGCATGATTGATATGTTCTACCTGGTTTGGATGATGTTTATTCATCCCTTACCTTAACTCATTGTTTTATCTTGTGTTCATAATTGTTATTGTTTTGACAGGTACCATGAAAATTGCCAAATACTCACTCAAACAGATCTTCAGATGTCTTCACGGATTCAGGGCCCACAAATTGAGATTCCCCCATTTGTCTGGATGCCCGTGGGCTTCTCTCGTGGCCGCACTTCCTCCTCCACTTTGCTCCTGGTTGGTCAGATTTTCTTTGCTATTACATCCAGAACCCCTCCCCCTCTCCTTGTTGAGACATGGTGGATTTCAAACTAGTCTCTTTCAATGTCAAAATGTCAAGGGGATGAGGTCCCCCTCCAAGAGATCCCAGATTTTCTCTCTTACACAAGGAGAGGTGTTCTGTGATCTTTTTGCAGGAGACACATTTCAAACATGGGAGCTACCCTAATCTTTCCCACTCCAAATATCCGAGCTGGTACCACTGTGGCGTTGGGGGTGCGGCCTCGAGGGGTGTCAGCATTGGCTTTGGTAGGGGGTTCCCCTTTCAATATAAATCGCATGTTCAGGACCCGGAGGGTCGATACCTAGTCCTCATAGGCCAAATAGGGCAATCCACCTTTACCTTTGCTAACTTATACGCCCCAAATGTAGACCAAATCAACTGGCTCACCCCAGTACTTTCTCTTATAGAAAAACACAGAGAAGGGTTTCTGATCATGGCAGGTGACCTTAATGTGGCTTTAAATCCTTCATTAGACACCTCTTCTAAAAAGTCCCCAATATCGGCAAAAACTCTTAGTTTGATGCACACGAAACTTCATAACCTGGGAGTCTTAGACGTCTGGAGATGCCATAATCCTGATGCGATTGATTATTCCTTCTATTCCTCTGCTAACAAATCTTATAGTAGAATTGACTATATTTTAATCCCGAAAGAAAAATTACAATTCTGCTCATTCCCAAAAATTGGAAACATTACTCTGTCCGATCATGCCCCAATCTTTTGTGAAATCCGCTCAGATCAGAAAACCAACAGACAAATCAACTGGAGGTTTAATGAGTCCCTTTTAAACAATGCAAAACATACTGCTCTTATTTCCTCTTACCTTGAGGAATACTTTCTTATAAATGCTACTCCTGAGATTTCCCCTCAAACCCTTTGGGACGCTCATAAGGCATATGTTAGAGGCAGACTGATTGGTCTCTGCTCCTTCCTGAAGAGGGAATCAGAGAAAAAACTTAATGACTTGCTATCAAAAATCCACTTAGCAGAAAAAGCCCACAAACAATCCATGTCAGATTTACATCTAGCGGAACTTTCTTCCCTTAGAACTCAACTAAAAAACCTTTTAAATGAGCGCTCAGCCAAACTTTTTCTATCAATATAACAGAAAATTTTTGCCCACGGCAATAAAGCCTCCAGATACGTCATGAACCGTATAAAACATAGGAGAAGTTCCCGCTATGTTCAATCCCTCAGATCTCAACAGGGCAACCTTTTGTTCAAAGCGGAGGAAATAGCAGATCAATTCAGGATATTCTATAACTCCCTTTACAACCTAACAATTCCAGATCCACCCGATCCCTCTACTTCTAGAGAAACCAATATTAACTCTTTTCTTGACACACTTGACCTCCCAACCTTAACCTCAAAACAGCGGGATTTCCTAGCCAAACCTTTCACCATCCCGGAATTAGAAGCTGCCATTAAATCTACCCCAAGAGGTAAATGCCCCGGCCCGGATGGTCTCCCTATATCATACTTTTTTACTTTCAAAAACATACTCCTTCCACATCTGCTCCGTGTCTGCAATTTAGCCATGTCCAATTTACCACTTTCACATGATATGACTAGAGCCACTATAACAATAATACCCAAGGAAGGCAAAGACCATACATTATGTTCCAATTATCGCTCAATTTCTCTCCTTAATGTAGACCTTAAGCTTACAGCTAAGAGGCTAGCCACTAGGCTACAAAGCTTTTTACCCGAGCTGATCCATCCGGACCAAGTAGGTTTCGTAAAGGGGAGAGAAGGGAAAGATAATACCACAAAAATATTAGACTCCTTGTTTTATGCTTCTCATAAACACGTCCCCTTCAGATAAACACGTGCCGAGAAAGCATTTGCTAGAGTAGACTGGCTATTTATTAGACTAACTTTGTCAAAATTTCAGCTCCCAGAGTCATATATCAATGCAGTATTTGCAATGTACACGTGCTCCTCGGCGTCCGTGTCGGTCAATGGAATACTATCACCCAGTTTTTCCATAAGAAACGGGACGAGGCAAGGGTGCACCCTTTCACCCCTTTTATTCGTACTAGTGATGGAATCCCTTCTACAAGCCCTTAGACAAAACAGCGATTTTAGTGGTCTGAAAATAGGTTCTCGAGAATATAAACTAGCAGCATTCGCTAATGACTTACTGATCACCACCACCAATCCGCACAAATCCATGCCCAAGATCCTGTCGACACTTAACCTTTTTGGCTCCTTATCTAACTTAAAATTAACCCTTCAAAATCCCAGGTCCTTCATATAGGCCTCTCGCCCGCTTGTGTCTCTTCCCTCAAAGTAAACTCCCCATTCAATTGGCAAACCCAACAATTAACCTACTTGGGGGTCAAACTCTCTCCACATTTACCTGATTTATTTCGATTAAACTACATGCCCCTTTTAATGGCTATGCAGACACAGATGAACTCCCTAGACTCTCAATACCTCTCCTGGTTTGGTAGAAAAAACATTTTCATGTCTCTGATCATGCCGAAACTTACATACCTGATGCAAGTCCTACCCATAGAAATACCCAAATCATATTTTACCTCTCTTAACAAATGCATACGCAAGTTTATCTGGCAAGGTAAAAGTCCTCGCATCTCATTTGACACTTTGACCAAACCCAGAGCTACAGGTGGTATTGGTCTCCCTGATCCGGAGACATATATGAACGCTATCCAACTATCCAGAATTATAGACTTAATCAGGGAACCTGGTCACAAATCCTGGCCAGAATTGGAGAATGCCCTTCTTCCATCCTCTATTAGGGCACTTATATTGGCCAATAAGCCACTACCTCAACCTAGCCTGATTACTAACCCTATCACATGTAACTCCTTAAAGATCTGGAGGAAGTTCACATCCAATCCTGAGAGTTCCTCACTCCCTTCCCCCCTTCTACTTATTAGAGACATCATCGATCTGGCACCCAAAGAATTAAAAGATAGCTGCCCTACAGCCATAAGAAATTCAGCAATTGCCGCCTCACAACTAATAGATAAAGAGGGTTGTGTTCTCCCTGATTCTGAAATAAGCACAATATTGGATCCGCAGATCCGCAATCCAATATTACAGCGCTTCCTCAAAACAGAGACCCTCCTCTGTGCGAAACAAGCCTCCCAGGTGAGAGAATTTAGCTGGTTTGAGACAATGCTGGGCAACAAGATGTATCCTCCTAAAACCATATCTAAAATATACAAACATTTGAAATCACCTCCCTCCCCTCCCAAACCCGCGATTGTAGGCATTTGGGAAAGAGATTTACAGCGTAATCTATCATCTCAAGAGATTACTAAACTTTTATCTTCCCCCCACAAACTGTCCAGGTGTGTACGCATACAGGAGAATAGCTACAAAATTCTCATGCGGTGGTACAAGACCCCAGATAAAACTTGTATGTACAGTTCAACAGCTTCTGATGTTTGCTGGAGATGTCATACATCGAAAGGCACATTTATGCACATCTGGTGGTCCTGTGACCTAATTGAGCCTTGGTGGCACAAAATTCTCCAACTTTGTAATAAGATTTGTCAGACGTCTCTCCCCTGTACGCCTGAATTAGCTCTCGTCTCCTTGGGGATGGAGAAAGTGGGACCACATAAAACATCTTTATTCTCACTCCTACTAGCAGCAGCTAGGTTACTCTTGCCCATGCACTGGCTCTCTTCTGACATTCCCAGTATTGATCATTGGATCAATAAAGTTGACCAGATATACAGGTTGGAGGAAATCTCTCATTGGGAATCACATTCTAGACCCACTTTTTTAAAAATATGGTCCCCATGGAAAGAATATAGAGGATTTACATAGCTAATTATATAAATATGCACCTATTTGCTAATGGTCGCTTTCCCGTACTCTCGTGAGTAGAAAGTGGTAGCCTCACATATCCCCTCCTCCACACCTATTCATACCCCTATTTCCATTTAATTTTATTTTTAGTTTACTCCATTCTACCTCACCTCAGGAAATAGGCCCTTGGATCCGTGTCATTCTGTTTGAACAGAAATCTACTTAAGCCTATCAATAACTAATGCCTGTCAATGTTGGGCCGAATCGCCCGCCTGTTACAAAAAACTTGTGATGATTTTTTCGAATATATATATTGCCTTCTTTTATGTCACTTGTAATATTGTTGTAATTTGTCTTCAAGCCTGTACCATGCTATGACAAATATAAAAACAATAAAAATTGTCAATAAAAAAAAAATAATTAACCAGGCATGGATCCCACAGGACTTGTCCGTACCTTGTGCAGAATAGACATGCATACCGGCCTTAACCAGCCATTGTTATACTACAGCGCAATTGCTGAATCTTGTATTTTGGATATTTTACACTCTTTTGGAGTGTACCCTAATTAAAAATAAATAAATAATTAATTAATTAATTAAGTAAAACCAAAAACCAGTGTTGGCTACCTCGTCCTCCTCCACCACCGCTTCCATCTGCACTGCTACGTCCACCTCCTCCTCAAACTTCTACTCCATATAGACCTCCACCTCATAAATCAAGTTTTTTTTTATTTATTTTTTTACATATTTTATTTTATGTAATTTCACTAATTTTGTCTGTTACATATTCGGGTGAAATTCACAAATTTTTGGGTGTGATATACCACTGCTATACTTAGTAGTCAGGTAAAAACATTTCACAAATTTGTCTGTTACATTTTCGGGTGAAATTCGCCAATTTTTGGGTGTAATATACCATTCCTATACCTAGTAGACAGGTAAAAAAAAATTAACTAATTTGTCTGTTACATTCTTGGTTGACATTTGACCATTTTTGCCGTGATTAAACCCCTGGTCTGCATAGGTGATAGGGACCTAAATTTCAAAAAATCGTCTGTTACAAGGTGACATTTTGCCAATTTTGCCATATACAAACCCCTGCTCTGCATAGGTGACATTGAATTAAAATTCAAAAATTCTTCTTTCATTCAATGCTTAAACTTTAATAACTTGTCCCACATTTGCGCTTCAACAATTTTTCCCACTTTTCCGCTTGATCATATTTAAATTAGAAAAATTAACCTCCCTTGCATGTGGTCTCCCTTTCTCACGCTCCCTCTCCGGCGTGGAATCCTGATTCGACGATAACCGTGATCAACATAGTAGGCTCAGAAAAGAACATCGAAAGTTGATAGAGAAGCTATCCAAATGGATCGTGGACGTCACGGTGACGTGCGACATGGTGAGGCAGAATGTGTGCACACGCCTACACAAACTGACTGATGGGTCTACAAATTGGGCACATGGCCTGATCTTGCCCTTTAGGCCTTGGAGGTGCTGGCCTGCCCTGCAGCCAGTGTATTGTCTGAACGTGTGTTTAGCACGACTGGAGGGGGTTATCACAGGTTATTTTTCCCAATGTTTTGGGGTGTACCCTAATTTAAAAAAATTCAAATATATTTAAAACCAAAAAGCAGTGTAGGCTACCTCCTCCACCGCCGCTTCCAACTACACCGCAACATCCACTGCCTCCTCAACCTCCTACTCCATATGGACCTCGTCCTCCTAGATCAAGATTATTATTTTTTATTTTTACGTATTTTATGTTATTTAAAGTCATTTCCCTATCCACATTTGTTTTCAGAGCACTTGACATGCTCTTAACCACATTGTGATGCCATATGCAACCCTCTAGCCCTTTCCATGACATTTTCAGAGCCATTTTAGTGCTCAAAAGTTCAGGTCCCTATTGACTTCAATAGGGTTTGGGTTCGGGGTTAAGTTCGGGTCAAGTTCAGGTCCCGACTTGAACTTTTTTGTGAATTTCGGCTTAACCCGTCAAACTCGAACATCCAGGTGTCCACTCAACTCTAATCCTGACACAATGTGACCTTCATAGGGGTCAACCAGTCCTGATGAAGTGGAACTCCTCTATGGTGTTACAGATGGTCATTGATCTTTAGAACACGGCCACCGATCAACTGTTTGAGAAGACAGCAGCACGGCTTTGCCTAGGCCTTGTGATGTCATGTTCATCAGTCACATGAAGTGAATGGGGCTAAGCTGTGATACAAAACACAGCCGCTGTACAATGTTGTGAGCTGTGCTTGATGAGCTAAGAAAAGACCACAGCACTATTTTGAGATCAAAGGCTTTTCAGAGAGCTGCTGGTGATCCCCTATTTAGGGGACCACCAGCAATTTTTTTACTTTACAAACACATCCTTTTCCACAGATCCAAATGTATTCCTGGACACCTTCCTACTTACCTCTCTTATCTGCCCCCATACAATATCAATATCCCTTGCTGTATCCCACTCCCTACCTACACTATCAGACGCTATTTTGTTATCAATATTCTTCTTGACCTCTCTGCAGCTTTTGAGACTGTAGACCACCATCTCTTTTTTTCTATCTCTCTGGTCGCTCTTTCAGTGTACCATTCACTGCCTCCATTTCTCCCTCTTGCTGTTGGAGTTCCTCAGGGCTCAGTCCTAGTCTCTCTCCTATTCTCTTTGTACACAGCCCCAATTGGACAGACTATCAGCAGATTTGGTTTCCAGAACCATCTCTATGCTAATGACACACAACTATACACTTCATCCCCTGACATCACACCTGCTGTATTACAGAACACCAGTGACTGTCTCTCTGCCGTCTTTAACATTATGTCCCATCATGTCTCTATCTGAAACTAAATCTTTCAAAAACTGAACTTCTTGTGTTCTCTCCATATACTAACCTACCCAAACCTGATATCTCCCTTTCAGTGTGCGACACCATCCTCACTCCTAGGCAGCACGCTCACCACCTCAGGGTAACATTTGACACTGATCTTTCTTTCTCCCCCTATATTCAATCTTTCTCCTGGTCATGTCGCCTGCACCTCAAAAACATCTCTAGAATCTACCCCTTTCTCAATATGGAATCAACAAAAACTCTCATTGTTGCCCTGATCCATTCCCGCCTCGATTACTGTAACTCACTATGAATTGGCATCCCCATCACCAGACTTTCCACTCTCCAATCTATTCTTAATGTAGCAGCCAAGGTCGCCAATCTTTCCAACCGCTACTCACTCTGATGCCTCCGCCCTGTACCAGTCATTGCACTGGTTACCCGTACACTATGGAATCCAATTTAAACTGCTTGTCCTCACCCACAAAGCTCTACACAGTGCTGCACCCCCTACATCTCTTCCCTCATCTCTGTCTACCATCTTTCCCGTGCTCACCGTTCAGACAATTACTTACAACTGACTTCCACTATAATGCGAACCTCTCACTGTCGGCTACAAGATTTCTCCCGAGCTGCACCAGTTCTCTGGAATGCCCTATGCCAAGATATCAGGCTAATTCACAACATCCACAGTTTTAGGCGCTCCATAAAAACACATCTTTTTAGAGAGGCCTATCACATCCCCTGATCTAACTCCTTTCCATATACATTGCAAGAAAAAGTATGTGAACCCTTTGGAATAATATGGATTTCTGCACAAATTTGTCATAAAATTTGATCTGATCTTCATCTAAGTCGCAACAATAGACAATCACAGTCTACTTAAACTAATAACACACAAAGATTTAAATGTTACCATGTTTTTTATTGAACACACCATGTAAACATTCACAGTGCAGGTGGAAAAAGTATGTGAACCCTTGGATTTAATAACTGGTTGAACCTCCTTTAGCAGCAATAACTTCAACCAAACGTTTCCTGTAGTTGCAGATCAGACGTGCACAACGGTCAGGCGTAATTCTTGACCATTCCTCTTTACAGAACTGTTTCAGTTCAGCAATATTCTTGGGATGTCTGGTGTGAATCGCTTTCTTGAGGTCATGCCACAGCATCTCAATCGGGTTGAGTTCATGACTCTGACTGGGCCACTTCAGGAGGACGTATTTTCTTCTGTTTATGCCATTCTGTTGTTGATTTACTTCTATGCTTTGGGTCGTTGTCCTGTTGCAACACCCATCTTCTGTTGAGCTTCAGCTGGTGGACAGATGGCCTTAAGTTCTCCTGCAAAATGTCTTGATAAACTTGGGAATTCATTTTTCCTTCAATGATAGCAATCCGTCCAGGCCCTGACGCAGCAAAGCATCCCCAAACCGTGATGCCCCCACCACCATACTTCACAGTTGGGATGAGGTTTTGATGTTGGTGTGCTGTGCCTCTTTTTCTCCACACATAGTGTTGTGTGTTTCTTCGAAACAACTCAACTTTGGTTTTATCTGTCCACAGAATATTTTGCCAGTACTGCTGTGGAACATCCAGGTGCTCTTGTGCAAACTGTAAACATCCAGCAATTTTTTTTTTTTGGACAGCAGTGGCTTCCTCTGTGGTATCCTCCCATGAAATCCATTCTTGATTTGATAACAGGGATGTTAGCATATGCCAAAGACTTTTGTAAGTCTTTAGCTGACACTCTAGGATTCTTCTTCACCTCATTGAGCAGTCTGCGCTGTGCTCTTGCAGTCATCTTTACAGGATGCCCACTCCTAGGGAGAGTAGCAGCAGTGCTGAACTTTCTCCATTTATAGACAATTTGTCTTACCGTGGACTGATGAACAGCAAGGCTTTTGGAGATACTTTTATAACCCTTTCCAGCTTTATGCAAGTCAACAATTCTTAATCGTAGGTCTTCTGAGAGCTCTTTTGTGCGAGGCATCATTCACATGAGGCAATGCTTCTTGTAAAAAGCGAACCCAGATCTGGTGTGTGTTTTTTATAGGGATGGGCAGCTGTAACCAACACCTCCAATCTCATCTCATTGAATGGACTCCAGTTGGCTGACACCTCACACACCTCACACCAATTAGCTCTTGGAGATGTCATTAGTCTAGGGGTTCACATACTTTTTCCACCTGCACTGTGAATGTTTACATGATGTGTTCAATAAAAACATGGTAACATTTAATTCTTTGTGTGTTATTAGTTTACGCAGACTGTGATTGTCTATTGTTGTGACTTAGATGAAGATCAGATCACATTTTATGAGCAATTTGTGCAGAAATCCATATCATTCCAAAGGGTTCACATACTTTTTCTTGCAACTGTAAAGACCATTTATAATTTGCTAAACCTGATCCTCCACCAAACTCTCCATGGCTCATGCAGCTTTATATCTGCTCCCCTATTCTCCCAAGATGGCTGGACCATTGTACAAAACAAGCACTCCTACATTTTGTATCACCCCTATTTCCTCATAGATTGTAAGCTCTTGCTAGCAGGGCACTCTTTCCTCTTGTTGTAATTATTGACTTGTCTGTTGCTATGTTATTTATGACTATTTGTACATGAACCCCTGAACTGTAAAGCGCTGGGGAATATGTTGGTGCTATATAAATAAAGTTCATTATTATTATTCTTCTCCAGGTCCTAATTTAAGAGCTCCTTCACCACTCGAACCATTATTTGCCCTGATACAGCTGTCATGCCTTCCAAAGTGCCTTTAGTGGACAGAGAAGTCAGCCCAGTTCTCCATAAATCCAAACCCCTTTTCTACACACATTTCTAAGTAATTTATATATTGATATATAGATTTTTTTTTATATTGATTTTTCAGGATGACTTATAAATAGAGTTGAGCAGACACCTGGATGTTCGGGTTCGACGGGTTCAGCCGAACTTCACAAAAAAGTTCGAGTTTGGGACCCGAACTTGACCCCAAACCCCATTGAAGTTAATGGGGACCCGAACTTTTGAGCACTAAAATGGCTGTAAAAATGTCATGGAAAGGGCTAGAGGGCTGCAAACAAATGTGGATAGGGAAATGACTTTAAATATCATAAAATATGTAAAAATAAAAAATAATCTTAATCTAGGAGGATGAGGTCCATATGGAGTAGGAGGTTGAGGAGGCGGTGGATGTGGCTGTGGAGGAGGAAACGGCGGTGGAGGAGGAGGAGGTAGCCTACACTGCTTTTTGGTTTTAAATGTATTAATTTTTTTTAAAATTAGGGTACACCCCTAAACACACGTTTAGACAATACACTGGCTTCAGGGCAGGCCAGCACCTCCAAGGGGTAAAGGGCAAGCTCAGGCCATGTGCCCAATTTGGAGACCCAGAAGTTGCAGGGGCTAAGCCCTGTCAGTCAGTTCGTTTAGGCGTGTGCACACTTACTGCCCCACAATGTTGCACGTCCCCGTGATTTTCACGATCCAATCTGCTCTATCAACTTTCGATGTTCTTTTATGCGCCTACTATGGTGATCATGGAAGGCGGGGAATCAGGGTTCCAGGTCAGAGAGGGAGACTGAGAAAAGGATACCACATGCAAGGGAGGTCAATGGATGAAATAAAATGTAATCGAGCGGAAATGTGGGACAAAGTATTGAAGCATAAGCTTCCAAGTTAAGGAGGGGGCGCGCAGCAATTACCCACTCCCGACTCAGGGAGGTAGTGATGATAAATAACAATACAGGACTCTTAAGATGCCCTTTTATTACAATGATTAATAAAAAAATATAGGGAATGTCACTGTGGTATTTTTGATTTGTAAACATTAGCCAGGAGAGGCCCTACTGCCGCTTTGTTGACTCTAGCTAACTTCTGCCTGATCGCACGTCCCTGTGACGTCCACCATCCATTTTGATATCTTCTCTATCAACTTTCGATGTTCTTTTCTGAGCCTACCATATTGATCACGGTTAGCGGCGAATCAGGGTAGGGAGCGTGAGAAAGAAAGGCCACATAAAAGGGAGGATTAATTGTTTCAAATTAAAAATGATAGAGCGGAAATATGGGACAAAGTATTGAAGCGCAAATGTGGGACAACTTTTTAAAGTTTAAGCATTGAATGAAAGGATGTGTCGCGCATCAATTAATGAAGAGTTTCTTAAATTTTATTCCCTGTCAACTATGCAGAGCAGTGGTTTCTATCCGGCAAAATTTGAAAAATTTCACCTGACAATGTAATAGACAACATTTTTAAATTTATGTTCCTGTCACCTATGCAGAGGTGACACAGTGACATCCACTATCCATTTGGATATCTTCTCTATCTTTCAATGTTCTTTTCTGAGCCTACCATGTTGATCACGATTATAGGCGATTTAGGGTTCCACGCTGGAGAGGGAGCGTGAGAAAGAGAGACCACATCTAAGGGAGATAAATGTATTAAATTTTTTTTGGATTGAGCGGAAATTTGGGGAAAGTTTTTGAGGCTCAAATGTGGGACAAATTACTGAAGCGAAAATGTGTGAAAAGTTATTGAGGCGCAAATGTTGGACAAATTATGCAAATGTAGGAAAAGTTATTGAAGCGCAAATGTGGGACAACTTTTTAAAGTTTAATCATTGAATGACAGGAGATGGCGCGCATCAATTAAAGAAGAATTTCTAAAATTGTATTTCCTGTCACTTATGCAGAGCAGGGGTTTCTATCCAGGAAAATTAGAAAAATGTCACCTGACAATGTAGCAGACGATTTTTTAAAATGTATGTTCTTGTTACCTATGCAGAGGTGCCCCCGTGATGTCCACCATCCATTTGGATATCTTCTCTATCAACATTCAATGTTCTTTTCTGAGCCTACCATGTTGATCACGGTTATCGGCGAATCAGGGTTCCACGCTGGAGAGGGAGAGTGAGAAAGAAAGACCACATCCAAGGGAGATAAATGGATAAAAAAAAATTGGGATCGAGAGAAAATGTGGGAAAAGCTGTTAAAGCGCAAATTTTGAACAAATTATTTAAGCGCAAATGTGGGAAAAATTTGTAAAGCGCAAATGTGGGACAAATTATTGAAGCGCAAATGTGGTACAACTTGTTAAAGTTTAAGCATTAAATGAAAGGAGGTGGTGCTCATGACTGAAAAAAATAGGGGTCTATGACAGAAAAAAATTGTTTATTGTCACCCGAAAATGTAAAAGAAAAATTATTGAAATTTATTAGGTATTATTATATTACAACCAAAAGTTAGTGAATTTCAACAGAAAATGTAACAGACAATTTTTTTTTACCTGCCTACTAGGTATAGCAGTGGTACATCACACTCTAAAATTGGTGAATTTCACCCGAAAATGTAACTGACAATTTTTTTTTTTTTTTTTTACCTGTCTAGTAGTTATAGCAGTGGTACGTCACACCCAAAAATTGGTGAATATTTCCCAAAAATGTGACAGACAAAGTAGTGAAATGACATAAAATAAAATACGTACAAATAAAAAAAAAAATTTATTTATGAGGTGGAGGTCCATATGGAGTAGGAGTTTGAGGAGGAGGTGGACGTAGCAGTGCAGGTGGAAGCGGCGGTGGAGGAGGACGAGGTAGCCAACACTGGTTTTTGGTTTAATTTTATTTATATATTTTTTTGGGGTACACTTCAAAAGAGTGTAAAATATCCAAAATACAAGAATGAGCAATTGCGCTGCAGTATAACAATGGCTGGTTAAGGCCGGTATACATGTATATTCTGCACAAGGTACTGACAAGTCCTGTGGGATCCATGCCTGGTTCATTTTAATGAACGTGAGCTTGTCCACATTGGCTGTGGACAGGCAGGTGCGCTTGTCTGTGATGACGACCCCTGCCGTGCTAAACACACATTCAGATAATACACTGTCTGCAGGGCAGGCCAGCACCTCCAAGGCGTAACGGGCAAGCTCAGGCCATGTGCCCAATTTGGAGACCCAGAAGTTGAAGGGGGCAGACCTGTCATTCAGTATTTGTAGGCGTGTGCACACATATTGCTCCACCATGTTGGTGAAATGCAGCCTCTTTACTGGAAACAGTTAACTTTGTACAGTCCTTTATAAGTTCAGTTCCACATAGCAGTATCACATCACAAGCAGGCTTTTACAATGATGGCAGGCAACAATGTTCTTTGCAAGATACTCAGAGGGTAAAACAACACTCACAGATCAGGCTGTACCTTCTCCTCAGAAATACTGTACACTGTTCCTTAGAACTCCTGTCTGGCTTTATCCCAAGGCCCGGATGCCCTAATGCTGGCTTTATCCTTGGTAGAAAACTTCCTCTTGTAAATATATCCTTGCTTTAAGTATAAATCCTTCTGCCCTTCAGCTTACTCGTCTAGCTGGAATACTGGCTCTGCTTTGCTTGTGGGAACTTGGCTTTTCTCAGGAGGCAACTCTTCCCCTGGTGTCAAATCTTCTGAGCTAACTCTGGCTCAATATCCTCAGGCAGGCTGATCCACACTCACTAGCCTCCTGGTGTCAACTAGAAGCCGGGGCTGTCTAGCTGCATGTCAGGATGTGGCCCTCAGCTTCACTCTGGCTAAGGTGCACACTCCCTTCTGTCTCTACACAGACTCCTGAGTACACAGACTAACTCCTCCCTGTCTGGGTCTAAATATATATACTAGGTGTTCCCTAGCTCCCTCTAGTGCCTAGGATGCTGAACTACACCCTAATAGGCCTGCTGCACATGTCATAGGAAAAATACACATAAATACACATTAAAAATGCATTAAAATGTGCTGTGAAATACTCTGCCACTATCCCACAGGAGGTGGAGAACAACGTGGCCCAATTGACCCTTGTGTAGTGCCCACATTTACCTAGTGGGACACTACATTTCCATCCAAAAACTAGGCATCCACATACATTCTTGCAGCAAATGCAGAGATTTGGACTGTCAAAGGGCACATGACAGGGGACATGCACTTGATACCATTGTCTATGGATCACGGTTACAGACTTTGGACACTAAACTTTTTTTTTATTACCCTTTATGTATTTTTACAAGTAATAGAGATCTGCAATTGCTTTTGATAAAAAAAAAATATATATATTTCCCCAATATTCTTGTGTTGAACTATGGCATTGACTATGAGGTTATCTGCACAATAAAATTCCACTCCACACTTGCATACCTAGCTCCACTCAGCAAAACCTCTCTGTAGCTTGGAGCTGAGTGATGTACAGAACCGTGGTGCCTCATTACCTCACTGTATGATGATGATTGATCACAACACAATAAAGGGGCAAAAAACACACATGATGATTGGGGGTGTGTGTAACAGAAGTGACATGAAGTTCCAAAAAATGGGGTGGTGATGTGTGGGATGTTGCTTTTTATTAGTCAAATAGCACTTCAGTTTTATGTTCTCTGTCAGTGTTGAGCGAATCGAAGTTGACCAAATGGAATTTGATCAAAATTTCAGGAAAAATTTGATTTGCCACAAATCCGAATTTCCTTGCGCTTCGTGGCAACAAATCAGATTTTTTTCTAAAATGGCTGCTGCATATGTTACAAAATGAAAGAGAGAAGCCCGGGAACGATGGATTCCCTCATAAAGTCGTGCAACCAGCCAATCAGCAGCTAGCCCGCCCCTGTGATGTCACAGCCCTATAAAAAGTCTCTTACTGCCCGGTCTCCCACATTTTACAGTTGACTGAGCATAGTAAGAGAAGTGACAAGTGCTAGGGAAAGTATTTTACAAAGCTTTTAATAGTATAATCTGGGATAGGGACAATGAAGGGACACTGTAGGGAGAGCGTAGGAAGAGCAAAGGGAGACTGCAGCACAGGGCAGGTTGTGTAGGCTAAAGGGATCCTTAGGAGACAGCGCAGTTTGCATCAATCCCTTGTGTAGGGCACAGAGCTATCTAATTGAACAGTGCCCACCGTGATCTAGGCCTAACCTGTGTAATATAACTGTTATACCTTGTCTACCTTGTTTCATACCTAAACAATTCCATTAGCCCTTGAGTCTCATATTGGGGTGAATAACATGTTTAATATAACTGTTATTGGGGTGTCCACCTGATTTCATAGATAAGCAATTCTATTAGGCTTTGAGTCTCATATTAGGGTGAATAAGCTATATAATATAACTGTTATTGGGGTGTCCACACTGACACTGAATAACTTATTTTAGATATACAGTTACCAAACATTATGTCCAACAAAGAGGTGCCAGGACCCTCCAAATGAACGGGCAACGGCAAAAATGTTGCTGAAGCCAGCAGAAGTGGCAGCAGAAGAGGTGGTAGCAGCAGCCTCAGGAACAGGCCAGAGCAGCTAAACCTGAACCAGAAGGTGATGGCATACTTGGACTGCACTCTGCCACCCCAGATCAAAGATCCCCTGGACTAATGGGCAGCCAAACTTGATATGTGGCTGCAACTGGCAAAGTTTGCCCTGGACTAGTTTTCCTGACCAGGCAGTAGAGTGGAATCAGAGAAGGTGTTTAGCGCGGCGAAGAGCATAGTTACCTCAAAGAGGACTCGCCTTTCAACAGGAAATGTTGAGAGATTAATCTTTCTAAAGATGAATCAGGCATGGACCAGCCAGGATTTCCACACACCTGTGCCTGATGCATTAGACTAGATTATTCTTGCAGTAATTTTCTGACTGCAGCGTGCAGCCACACCAGAACATTATGATAAAAGGCCTGTTACTTCTGGCCACTTGCTTCAGCCACTATTCTGATGCTACCACGCGCCTGATGCCACACACCTGCTGCCATCTTCTCCTACTGCCACCATCTTGTGATGTTACTGCCACTGCTGTTGCTCCAAACTCTGTGATGGGGCTACTCTCACCACTATGTGACTGGGCCACTATGTTGACTCTCCATGTTGTTGCCACCAGTGATGGTCAGTTCGCAGTGTTCACCAGCAAACACATGCGGGCTGCCATCTTTAGTAAGGTAGACTCACCCGTCCGGCGATGCACAGGTAAGCCCTTACCTGTGCCTGTGCCGGGAGCCAGTCTGAAATCAAATGCAGTCAACGGGAGCAGGCAGTTCTGAGAACATCCCGATGAAGGCCCCCGGCGGCTGTTCTCGGAACTGCCTGCTCTCGGTGACTGCATTTGATTTCAGACCGACTCCCTGCACAGGTAAGGATTTACCTGTGCATCTCCGGACGGGTGAGTCTACCTTACTAAAGATGGCAGCCCGCATGTGTTCGCTGGCGAACCCTGCGAACTGACCATCACTGTTTGCCACCTTCAACACTCTTTGACAGGGCCACTACTGTCCCTGTTAGCCTTGTTAACATCACCATTTATTTTATCCTTCTTCTGATATGTCAGAAGAACTAAAAAAAATTGAAACACAACAGAACCTGACTCAAACAGTCAGTATTTTGCAGCAGGATTTGATCACAATTTGGAAGCCAAAAGCAGGAAAGGGTCCAAAACATAGAAGACATGTAAATATTTCCATCATGTGTCATCTGTTTTGGACCTACTCCCTTTTTTGGCCTTACCAATATTGATCAGTTACTGACCAAGGCAGATGCTCAAAAGACAGGATCCATTTTTTTGGAGATTGTTCTTCTGACGGCTCATAAGAAGGGAAAAATAAACAGTGATGTCAACACAAACTTACTGCTGACAACCTCTTCACTCTGTCATATGGCCACTACTTGTATCAACGTATAACAGAACAGGTTGTCTAGCAATGTGGAATCTGAAGACGGTGTAAAAGGATGGCACTCTTTCACTCTATAGTAGAATCTTGGGCCATTGCTCAGTTAAATACATTATACCTGACGCTAACATTGACCTCTAAGGCTGAGTTCACACTTCAGTTGTTTAGTCAGTTTTTCACCCGTAACTGACCAAATAAGTGAAGTGTAAATAAATTCTAAGAGTGACGCCTGTCAACTGCCAGTCATACTGACACACAGTAACTGTTTCACTACCACAACGCACTAGCTATGCATGTTTCTGCAATGCACAGTGATGTGCACCAAGATACACTCTCCCTGCAGGCCAGGAAATAGCTGATTTATAAAGCGCTTCATGACAAATTTATTTGGATCAAATAAAAAAATTAAAAAACATTCAATGAAGCGTCCGACTAAAATTTTTGAAAACTTCGCTACTCTCTATTCTCTTCCTACAGATCAGCTATGGAGCGATGGATCCTGTATTCAACAACAAGCTCCTGTTTCCTTATTTCTCTCGCACAGTCCCTGATGGGTCCACTCAGTATGAAGCCATTGTCCTCCTACTGGAGCATTTTGGCTGGAGCTGGGTGGGGATGGTGACAGCAGATGATGAGAGCAGCCAACGGGCCGGCATGGAACTCTACAATGTAATAACACGGAGCGGGGTCTGCATAGCTTATAGAGAATCTGTTGGAGATTTTGCTTTTCTCAAACGATCTATGGTCTACAAGAAGGTGCTCTATAAAATAAAAAAGACTCACTGCAATGTGATTATATTTATTGGTTACACATATGGCTTACTGTCATTGAACTTAATATTGTCTGATGACCTCAGTCCTAGGAAAGTCGTCATCATACTGTCACTTGTTTTTCCTAGAGGAATACTCACATTCACAACATTACAAGGATCTTTCTGGCTCATGCTTCAAAAAGGAAGAATTCCAGGATTAAAAGAATATTTACTCACAGCCGGTCCTCTAAAATATCCTGACATTGACCTGATGTTTGATGCATGGGAAGATTATCTTTATTGTAGCCTTGGACCATATCATTTATACAGACCATGTGATGAAAGAGATGTTCTAGGTAATGTGGATCGCTCCCGGTATGATGTAGACAATTTCCGTTACACATTCAGTGTGTACTCTGCGGTGTATATTGTGGCTTATGCCTTACATCATCTGATCTACTCACATAAAAGACAAGAACTTCTCCAATTATTTACCATTCAGAGTTCAAAAGTTGCTTGGAAGGTGAGATCTTCAGACATCCAGATTATTTAATATTTGTAATATTTCTATTATTTTTATATGCAAAATATGAAGATGGCAGCACGCATGTGTTCGCTGGCGAACACTGCGAACTGTCCATCACTGCTCAGGACATACAAAATACTATATCAGAACCATCCTCAGTACATGTATACAGCACCAGAACTAAGCTCAGAACATAAATGCAGCACCACAGCCAAGCAGGGTACATACTGTATATACAGCACTAGAGCCAAGCCCAGTAAATACAGTATTTTCTAGACTACAACACTCACTTTTTAACAGGAGAAAATCTTGTTTAAAATGCCTGTCTCTTATAGTTTGCGTTTAGGGTGCTCCAGAAAGCCAGACCTCCCTGACTGCTTCATTTATGATCAGTTAGAGCTTGTTACCTCCCCGACACCGATCTGAGTGATCAGTGCAGGCAAGGATCAGCTTATGGATAGGACAGATGTAAATCTGGGGCAAAAATACAAATTTAGGCACAGCAGGGCCGAAGCGTGGCTAAAACAGCCGCCGAATATACGCACGCCGCTGACCCGGAAGTCGTCATATGACGCACTTCCGGGTATGGCGCACATGAGCGCAAAACGTGAGTGCGGCAGCCGGGACCAACGGCTGAATACAGGCCAAGCCCAGGGGTATATCGCCGGGATATAGAGGTGCCAACAGGCCCCCCTACCATCTAACTGCGGCAGAGGCAGCAATCCGGCAGAACCTAGGAAAAAACGGCCACAAGGACAAAGAACTTGGCAGCAAACGAATCAAAAAGGTAACAGGCAGCTCCTGAACCTGTCCTCAGTTCACAGGACAGATAAAAAAGCACTGGTTTAAGGGCCGTGTCCCTTTATAGGGGGTGGGTTAATTGTTTAATTGTCTTGGTAGCAATTTTATTCAATAAAAATTCCACCTGTCCTACCAGTTTCACAGGGGAGAACTCCCCACTTGTGCTGCTGGTTAGGACGTAAGGGAATCGTCAATTAAATTGTCAGGTGACATTTTTAAAAATTTACCTGATAGAAACCCCTGCTCTGCATAGTTGACAGGGAATAAAATTTAAGAAATTCTTCATTAATTGATGCGTGACACATCCTTTCATTCAATGCTTAAACATTTAAAAGTTGTCCTACTTTTACGCTTTAATACTTTTTCCCATATTTCCGCTCTATAATTTTAAATTTGAAAAAATGAATCCTTCCTTGGATGTGGTCTATCTTTCTCACGCTCCCTCTCCGGTTCTGGAAACCTGATTCCCCGCCACCCGTGATCACCATGGTAGGCGCATAAAAGAACATCCAAAGTTGATAGAGCAGATATCAAATTGGATCGTGAACATCACGGGAAAGTGCGACATGGTGGGGCAGTAAGTATGCACACGCCTACATGAACTGACTGACAGGGGCCAGCCCCTGCAACTTCTGGGTCTCCAAATTGGGCACATGGCCTGAGCTTGCCCTTTACCCCTTGGAGGTGCTGGCCTGCCCTGCAGCCAGTGTATTGTCTGAACGTGTGTTTAGTACGACTGGAGGGGGTTATCACAGGTTATATTTCCCAATGTTTAGGGGTGTACCCTAATTTAAAAAAATAAAAATAAATTTAAAACCAAAAAGCAGTGAAGGCTACCTCCTCCTCCTCCACCGCCGCTTCCACCTACACCACCACATCCACCGCCTCCTCAACCTCCTACTCCATATGGACCTCGTCTTCCTAGATCAAGATAATTTTTTATTTTTACGTATTTTATGTTATTGAAAATCATTTGCCTAATCCACATTTGTTTGCAGAGCACTTGCCATGCTCTTAACCACATTTTGATGCCATTTGCAGCCCTCTAGCCCTTTCCATGACATTTTTACAGCTATTTTAGTGCTCAAAGGTTCGGGTTCGGGGTCAAGTTCGGATCACGAACTCAAACTTTTTTGTGAAGTTCGGCCGAACCCGTCAAACCCGAACATCCAGATGTCCGCTCAACTCTACCCTTCCATGTGACTACAGCAAAGAACTCATCACAACCCAAAAGGACTCATCCATCTGGTAAACTGACTTTTGCTCTTTTTAATCCTGTTTGTATCATACCACCTGTATTTGTAACCTCAGACCACTGTATATATCCTTGTGTGTATAGTGTATTGTCTATTGAGCCCTTAAGGCGATTACATATATCATTTAATTTTGTGCTGTCTGGTATCTCGATCACGAATCCCCACGTCCGTGTTTTGGCCTAGTAATACGCTACCGTGGGTTGGTTTCTTACCCTATATAATTCCATCACGCCTTGGTAACCAGTGACCATACCGTAACTCATGAGCTCGATGTAGTTGACGTCAAGCGGGCACGAGGTGTGGAATCTTTCACAGGTGCATTCCCACTCTGAGAGACAGCATAAAAAAAATATATATAAAATCAGGAAATCACATTGTATGATTTTTAAAGATTTTTTTTGTCTTGCACCGCTGAACATAAGTATTTGAACACCTGAGAAAATCAGTGTTAATATTTGGTACAGAAGCCTTTGTTTGCAATTACAGAGGTCAAACGTTTCCTGTAGTTCTTGACCAGGTTGGCACACACTGCAACAGGGATTTTGGCCCACTCCTCCACACAGATCTCCTTTAGATCTGTCAGGTTTCGGGGTTGTCGCTCAGCAACACAGAGTTTCAGCTCTCTCCAAAGATGTTCTATTGGATTTAGGTCTGGAGACTGGCTAGGCCACTCCAGAACCTTGATATGCTTCTTACGGAGATACTCCTTGGTTATCCTGGCTGTGTGCTTCTGGTTGTTGTCATGTTGGAAGACCCAGCCACGACCCATCTTCAATGCTCTGACTAAGGGAAGGAGGTTGTTGCTCAAAATCTCACAATAAATGTCCCCATTCATCCTCTCCTTAATACAGTTTAGTCGTCCTGTCCCCTTCGCAAAAAAGCACCCCAAAGCATGATGTTACCACCCCCATGCTTCACAGTAGGGATGGTGTTCTTGGGATGCAACTCACCCTTCTTTTTCCTTCAAACACGACGAGTGAAGTTTAGACCAAAAAGTTCTACTTTGGTCTCATCTGACCACATGACTTTCTCCCATGCCTCCTCTAGATCTTCCAGATGGTCATTGGCAAACTTCAGACGGGCTTGGACAAGTGATGACTTGAGCAGGGGAACCTTCCATGCAATGCATGATTTGAAACCATGTTGTAGATTAATTTACGGCACTCTAATTAATGCAAATAAAATTGAAAATTTATTGAAAAGCTACCAGTGTTTATCAGTTTGATTTGGCCAACGTTTCGGGCCTGTCAATTACAATTACAATAACAGTAAATTAATATGTGATTTTTTTTTTTTTAGAAAGAAACATTGAATAATAATAAATGATAAATAGGACCACGGAAAGGCAAATACAAAAATTATATATATATATATATATATATATATATTACACTGCTCAAAAAAATAAAGGGAACACAAAAATAACACATCCTAGATCTGAGTTAATTAAATATTTTTCTGAAATACTTTGTTCTTTACATAGTTGAATGTGCTGACAACAAAATCACACAAAAATTTAAAAATGGAAATCAAATTTTTCAACCCTTGGAGGTCTGGATTTGGAGTCACACTCAAAATTAAAGTGGAAAAACACACTACAGGCTGATCCAACTTTTATGTAATGTCCTTAAAACAAGTTAAAATGAGGCTCAGTAGTGTGTGTGGCCTCCACGTGCCTGTATGACCTCCCTACAAAGCCTGTGCATGCTCCTGATAAGGTGGCGGACGGTCTTCTGAGGGATCATAATCTCAGTACCTAATGGCAGTCAGGCTAACTCTGGCGAGCACATGGAGGTCTGTGCGGCCCTCCAAAGAAATGCCACCCCACACCATTACTGACCCAATGCCAAACCGGTCATGCTGGAGGATGTTGCAGGCAGCAGAACGTTCTCCACGGCGTCTCCAGACTGTCACGTCTGTCACATGTGCTCAGTGTGAACCTGCTTTCATCTGTGAAGAGCACAGGGCACCAGTGGCCAATTTGCCAATCTTGGTGTTCTCTGGCAAATGCCAAACGTCCTGCACGGTGTTGGGCTGTAAGCACAACCCCCACCGGTGGACGTCGGGCCCTCATATCACCCTCATGGAGTCTGTTTCTGACCATTTGAGCAGACATATGCACATTTGTGGCCTGCTGGAGGTCATTTTGCAGGGCTCTGGCAGTGCTCCTCCTGTTCCTCCTTGCACAAAGGCGGAGGTAGCGGTCCTGCTGCTGGGTTGTTGCCCTCCTACGGCCTCCTCCACGTCTCCTGATGTACTGGCCTGTCTCCTGGTAGCACCTCCATGCTCTGGACACTACGCTCACAGACACAGCAAACCTTCTTGCCACAGCTCGCATTGATGTGCCATCCTGGATAAGCTGCACTACCTGAGCCACTTGTGTGGGTTGTAGACTCCGTCTCATGCTACCACTAGAGTGAAAGCACCGCCAGCATTCAAAAGTGACCAAAACATCAGCCAGGAAGCATAGGAACTGAGAAGTGGTCTGTTGTCACCACCTGCAGAACCACTCCTTTATTGGGGGTGTCTTGCTAATTGCCTATAATTTCCACCTGTTGTCTATCCCATTTGCACAACAGCATGTGAAATTGATTGTCACTCAGTGTTGCTTCCTAAGTGGACAGTTTGATTTCACAGAAGTGTGATTGACTTGGAGTTACATTGTGTTGTTTAAGTGTTCCCTTTATTTTTTTGAGCAGTGTATATATATATATATACACACACAATACACATAATTAGTGTAGCGGATTGTATTTAGCCTGGCCTGTTTAATTCCTGTAAAATGGCATTCGGTTAATTGTATTGCTATGTACTGTAAACTGCAATGTTTACTATGTTAAATGTATTGCTTTTCTGTCCCTCCTCCATCTCCCATCAGTCCTTGCTATTGTCTGGCCCTACCCTTCCTTGTACCATAATCTTCTATGTGCCCTATTGTATGTAAATGGGGCTGTGGGGGGTTTAAAAGTGTGTGCTGTGTCTAAATAAAGTGAGTTCTGCTCCTGATGCTGTGTGTCGTCCAGTCCTTGGGATTGCTGTTGAGACATTATTGGATTACTTTGCCTGCTGGAATTCCTACTCTATGGATTTATAAGACTTGTTCCTGAGCCTCACTGGGATCTTAAGTGGAGATTCGCTGTGGAATATCAGCTCTCCGCTACAATTAGGGATTGTCTGCATATAGGTATAGAAATACATACACTGACCATGGAGTAGTCACCATAATAGTAAAGAAACATTAAAGTCATCACAAGAATCATCAGAAGGATCGTCATCTTATGTTCTCAATACGACCAAAATACACAGGTAGGGTATTGACCATGGACTAATCGGCTTGAGTTTGATCAATATGTGTCTGGATAATCGTCTGTTAGCAAACATGTGATGTCTGGATTATTGAAAACCATAAGACACATTGTGCATAAAGATCAAGAGAATTGAAGAAACTGAAAAAACATTGTGCTTCTGTATATGCTCATAAGAATCGCCAAAAGACATGTGCTTGTGTATATTCAATATGGTATAGGCTCATATAAATAACCAAAAACCATGTCTGAAAGCTATGCTCCTGCATTAATTTGGGTGCCGTGAATTAATCTACAACATTATTGTGGAGATATCCTCCATCACTGAGCACCGAAGGAAACTACGCTCAAGTAGAGTGCCAGCCATCAATTGCATATATGATTTGAAACCATGACGGCGTAGTGTTCTACTAACAGTGACCTTTAAAAAATGTGGTCCCAGCTCACTTCATGTCATTGACCAGCTCCTCCCTTGTAGTTCTGGGCTTACTCCTCACCTTTCTTATCATCAGTGATACCCCACAAGGTGAGATCTTGCATGGAGCCCCAGTCCGAGGGAGACTGACAGTCTCATCTTTAGCCTCTTCCATTTTCTAACAATTGCTCCAAAGGCCTGAATTCAGCAAAGGCCTGAATCCTTGGTTGGGATCTCTGTTTTTCTGGGAGCTCCTCTTCACACAGCCTTCCCCTAGCAGGGAGAGCTGGAACACACCGGATCTAAATTGTTTCTTCCCTCCCTTGCTGCAGGGCGTGGGAATCTCCACTTCCCTTACGCAGGGGGGCAGAACAGAACTGGAATGTTCCATTCTGAATGGCCATAACATTAAAACTATGCCTACCAATGATGCCGCCACCTGCTGGTAGACCTGAGACATTACAAAGGAAAATATAACATATAAAATGGTTTCAACTGCACAGTAGTGAATGACATGAGGGAAATCACATCAGATGACAATATTAATGCTCTTAGCAGATTGTAGATACATAGACAAACATGAAACGGCTTTCTTGAGGTTCCTGCCCGCTAGAGTAAGGTGTCCAACACACAGTTTCCTTATCTTGGTATAACCAGGTAACCTAAATACTGCACAAAGCAAACATTACTGACTGACGTTGTATGTTCTGGATCCTTTAAACATCAAAGAAAGCATGGGGGTGTCTTTACTCCGTAATCCCACCATGGTGTAATGAAATACTGGCAAATGAAAGGGTGGCTTTATCCTGTATTCCCTTCCCTGCATCATAGCCTGAAGAAATTTGGCTTGGAGCACGATCACTATGATGACTGTGAGGTAGCTAAATTGTGGCTCTAAGGTTTGAGGGCCCGTACCTTAGGCAAAAGGCTCAGAAGGGGAGGTATTTATCATCTCCATGCACTTCTGGCAATGTCACCGGAGGAGGGTATGATAATCCCATGAAACTCCTGGAAGACATAGAAACATAGAAACATAGAATGTGTCGGCAGATAAGAACCATTTGGCCCATCTAGTCTTCCCAATATATCTGAATCCTATTAATAGTCCCTGGCCCTATCTTATATGAAGGATAGCCTTATGCCTATCCCATGCATGCTTAAACTCCTTCACTGTATTTGCAGCTACCACTTCTGCAGGAAGGCTATTCCATGCATCCACTACTCTCTCAGTAAAGTAATACTTCCTTATATTACTTTTAAACCTTTGCCCCTCTAATTTAAAACTGTGTCCTCTTGTGGTAGTTTTTCTTCTTTTAAATATGCTCTCCTCCTTTACCGAGTTGATTCACTTTATGTATTTAAAAGTTTCTATCATATCCCCTCTGTCTCTTCTTTCTTCCAAGCTATACATATTAAGGTCCTTTAACCTTTCCTGGTAAATTTTATCCTGCAATCCATGTACTAGTTTAGTAGCTCTTCTCTGAACTCTCTCTAGAGTATCTATATCCTTCTGGAGATATGGCCTCCAGTACTGCGCACAATACTCCAAGTGAGGTCTCACCAGTGTTCTGTACAGCGGCATAAGCACTTCACTCTTTCTACTGCTTATACCTCTCCCTATACATCCAAGCATTCTGCTGGCATTTCATGCTGCCCTATTACATTGTCTTCCCACCTTTAAGTCTTCTGAAATAATTACTCCTAAATCCCTTTCCTCAGATACTGAGGTCAGGACTGTGTCAAATATTCTATATTCTGCCCTTGGGTTTTTACGCCCCAGGTGCATTATCTTGCACTTATCCACATTAAATTTCAGTTGCCAGAGTTCTGACCATTCTTCTAGTTTTCCTAAATCCTTTTCCATTTGGCGTTTCCCTCCAGGAACATCAACCCTGTTACATATCTTTGTGTCATCAGCAAAAAGACAAACCTTACCATCGAGGCCTTTTGCAATATCACTTATGAAGATATTAAACAAAATTGGTCCCAGTACAGATCCCTGTGGAACCCCACTGGTAACATGACCTTGTTTTGAATGTTCTCCATTGACTACAACCCTCTGCTGTCTGTCACTCAGCCACTGCCTAATCCACTCAACAATATGGGAGTCCATGCTCAATGACTGCAGTTTATTGATAAGTCTTCTATGTGGGACAGTGTCAAAAGCCTTACTAAAATCTAGATATGCGATGTCTACTGCACCTCCACCGTCTATTATTTTAGTCACCCAGTCAAAAAAATCTATAAGATTTGTTTGACATGATCTCCCTGAAGTAAACCCATGTTGCAATCCATGGGATTTTAGATGTTCCACAATCCTATCCTTTAATAGGGTTTCCATTAATTTGCCTACTATTGATGTCAGACTCACTGGTCTATAGTTGCTCGATTCCTCCCTACTACCTTTCTTGTGAATGGGCACGACATTTGACAATTTCCAATCTTCCGGGACGACTCCTGTTACTAATGATTGGTTAAATAAATCTGTTAACGGTTTTGCCAGCTCACCACTAAGCTCTTTTAATAATTTTGGGTGTATCTCATCAGGCCCCTGTGACTTATTTGTCTTCACTTTAGACAGCAAACTTAGAACATCTTCCTCTGTAAAGACACATGCATCAAACGATTTATTAGTCATCCTTTCTAGTGGAGGTCCTTCTCCTTCTTTTTCTTTTGTAAAAACTGAACAGAAGTATTCATTAAGGCAGTCGGCTAGCCCTTTATTCTCTTCTACATACCTTCCGTCCTTTGTTTTTAATTTCCTTTTTTCATTTATATATATGAAGAATGTCTTATCCCCTTTTTTCATAGAATGAGCTAGTTTTTCTTCTGCCTGCGCTTTAGAAGTTCTTATAACTTGCTTGGCCTCTTTCTGCCTAATCTTGTAGATTTCCTTATCTTCATTGCTCTGGGTTTTTTTATAATTACAAAATGCTAGCTTTTTATTTTTAATGATTTGGGCCACTTCTGCTTAGTACCACAGAAGTCTAATGCAATTTTCTGTTGCCTTCAATAATGCACCTTTTAAGTAGTCCCATTTCTCCTGGACTCCATGTAATCCGTTCCAGTCTGATAAGGACTCATTTATGACTAATTTCATTTTTGAAAAGTCTGTTTTTCTAAAATCTAAAACTTTTGTTTTTGTGTGGTGGGACTCTTTCACAGTTCTTATATTAAACCACACTGACTGGTGATCACTAGATCCCAAGGTTTCGCCTACAATGACATCATATACCGAATCCCCATTTGTGAATACCAAATCCAAAATGGCCTCCCTCCGGGTTGGCTCCTCAACCACTTGTTGTAGAGATAACCCCAGTAGGGAATTTAGAATATCTGTACTCCTGGTAGAACTTGCTATTTTGGTTTTCCAGTTTATATCTGGAAGATTGAAATCTCCCATAATGATAACTTCTCCTTTCATTGTCATTTTAGCTATTTCTTCAACTAGTAGATCATCTAGTTCTTTAACTTGACCAGGTGGTCTATATATCACACCTACACGAGTTACTGCATGGTTAGCAAACTGCAACGTAACCCAAACTGACTCTATGTTGGCCTCACCAACTTGTATTAGGTTTGATTTAATGCTATCTTTCACATACAGGGCCACTCCTCCTCCTTTCTTGCCTTCTCTGTCTCTTCTGTATAAAGAGTACCCTGGTATGGTTATGTCCCAGTCATTTCTTTCATTAAACCATGTCTCCGTAACAGCCACTAAATCTACATTCTCAGATGCCATTATTGACCCAAGTTCATTGATTTTTTTACCTAAACTGCGAGCATTTGTAGACAGGACTCTGAGCTTATCATTTCTTAACCTCTGTGCTTCTGACCTGTTCTGGCATTGTTTCGGGGGGCAATTGGACTCTTTTATTTTCACTCTTTTGCCCCCCCTTCCTAGTTTAAATACTCTTCCGCAAATTCTTGGAGTTGTTCACTAAGTACATTTGTTCCTTTGAGAGAAAGATGCAAACCATCTTTTTTGTACAGTTCCTTTCTATTCCAAGTAGAGCTATCATGAGAAACAAAGCCAAATCCTTGCTCTTGACACCATTTACCAAGCCATATGTTGAACTCCTTTATGCGCCTCTGCCTATCATTCTGAACATTATGCACAGGCAGAACTTCAGAAAATGAAATGGTGGATGCAAAATCCTATACGTCATTACCAAGTGTGATAAAAGATTTTTTCACCTCTGACACTTCATTGCAAGCCAGGTCATTTGTCCCTAGATGGACAAGAACATCCACGTCCCCTTCCTGCTTTGCTTGCTTAACAATATTAATAATACGTCTTCTATCTCTTCTAGCAGTAGCCCCAGGGAGACATCTCACAAAACCATTTTCTTTAAGCTCCACACTTCTTATGATTGAATCACCCAGCAACAGCTGCTTCCTTTGAGACTTCACTTTATCTTTTTTGTCCTTGGCTGCAGTCTTGCATACATTAGACATAGGAGTCGATGGTTTCTCACCCTCTGTGCTTGAGTCCATATCCATGTGGTCCTTACATTCTGAGAGTGCTGCAAATGAATTATGGAGGACCACCGACTGTGGGACATGTCTTCTATCCACCACTCTAAGTCTTCCAGAACCTACAGTAACCCATCTGCCATTTCTGGGGGTCCTCTGTGGCAGTGGCATTGCAGCAGTCCTAGCTGGAGTTTGTTTAACAGATAATTTAAATATCTCAGATTTCAAAAATGAATTTTCCTGCTGCAGTAAGGAGAACTGTCTACAGATCTGACAGCATCCGAATCTCCAAAGAGTGGAACATGAAATAAATGCACAACAATTCCTGCACTGAACCAAGTCTGCCATTTTAAAGAGGAGAAAAAAAATTAAAAAAAAATTGTAAATTTAAATCAAACAAATCTTACCTTTTTTTTTGTATTGTTTCCACCTTCCAGCCTACCTCCTGACTATCTCCTGCAATATCTCTTCACTGTACTTAATGTAGTACTTGAAGGTAGTACTTGCAGCTAATGAAGTCTGTCTCTATATATACACACACTCCTTCACAAGCTCCTCCCCCAGCAACAAATGTAAAACCTTAGTAAGCTAGGCTCATTAGCAAACGCACAATAGCAAACACCTGACCAAATTCCTTACCTCTTCTCAAGCAATGGTCAGCAAAAAAAACACAGATGAGCCAGTTGCAAACTCCAAGCCAATCTCTTGCAGTATCTCTTCAATCTCTTCAGTCTCCTGCAATATCTCTTCACTGTACTTAATGTAGTACTTGAAGGTAGTACTTGCAGCTAATGAATTTGGCCAGCTAATGAGTCTGTCTCTATATATACACACACTCCTTCACAAGCTCCTCCCCCAGCAACAAATGTAACACCAGGATGGGGTTTTAGAAGCCCCATTACCATTCCTGGTACATATAACAAGCGAGAAGGAGGGGTACATTATTCCCCTAGCCATTCTCGAAGCAGCGGGGTACCCTTGCTAGACCTGCCTGGGACTTACCACTTGGTCCTACCCTGAGTACCTAGGATATATAACTCCGGGTGTAGGCCATTAGAATTAAGCGTCCAGATAGGCAGTCCGTGTAAAGAGAACATAGCTGTAAGGCAAGACACACAAAAGTAAGGTACTACTGCTCTGGCTAAAGGCAAAAGTTAGTGCAGTTTCACAAACAGTGCATAAATTCACATTGCGGCATCTGTAAAAGAGTCCATACAATGGGCACGAGTACTTGAACGTTGCACAACCTGCATTTTGGAATTCTGACATCCTTTAGGGTGCCCTTTCACAAGCTCCTGGATAGGTTCCGCAATCTGAGCAAAGTGTGGGATAAATCTACGATAGTAACTTGCAAATCTGAGGAAGCTCTTGACCTCTTTGACTGTTTTGGGAGCCGGCCAGCTTTGTACTGCTGCTATTTTTTCAGGGTCCGGTCTCACACCTTCTGCACTCACAACATGTCCCAGATATTTCACTTGGGGCTTCAGTAAGTGACACTTTGAAGGTTTCACTTTCAGTCCATGCTGAGTCAAAGTCTGGAACACTTCCGCCAGGTGCTGTAAATGTTCCTCATAGGTCTTAGAGTAGATGATCACGTCATCCAGGTACAACAACACAGTCTCAAAAGTTTTTGTGTCCAAGACATCTTTCCATGAGTCTCTGAAATGTCCCAGGGGCGTTGCATAGCCCGAATGGCATGTTGTTGAACTCAAGCAGACCCATTGGGGTGGCAAAAGCTGTTTTTTCTTTATCTTCTGGTGCCATGGGAACTTGCCAATAGCCACTGGTTAGATCAAGAGTTGAAAAGTAGGCAGCGGATCCCAGAGCTGCCAGGGATTCTTCAATTCGTGGCAGGGGGTACGCATCCTTGTGCGTAATGTTGTTGATCTTACGGTAGTCCACACAAAAACGGATGGTTCCATCCTTCTTCTTTACCAGGACTAAGGGGGCAGCCCAGGGGCTGTGACTATCCTGGATGACATTAGTTGTCTTCATATCCTGAACCATCTTCTTCACTTGCTGGTACATGGCAGGAGGGACTGGTCGGTATCTCTCTTTGATTGGAGGATGAGTGCCGGTTGGAATGGTGTGCTGTATTAAGCGAGTCTGACCATAGTCCAGAGAATGTTTGCTGAAGACTTGATGGTGTTGTTTGACTAAGTCCAGCACACCGTTGAGTTGCTCGGCAGAGGTTGTAGTATCCCCGATGTGTAGTTCGGTCTTTGGCTTCCTCCACTGTTTGGAGTGATTGTTGAGCCGCAGTGGGATAATCCAGGATATCCTGCGGGCGGATGTGGTATAGGCAGGCCACTGGATAGTGCTTTTTTAATTTCACAGTTTCATCACCCAGATTGACGAAGCATATAGGTACCTTTCCTTGGGACACGGTGACCACGCTCCTAGCGGCGAGGACGAGGGGATGATCCTGAAGATGTATTGGCTCCACAAGGGCATGATAATCTTGACTTTGGATACCAATGCAAGCCTTGCACCATATCAGAGTCTCTGCTCCAGGCTGGAGTTTGATAGGATAAGCATCCTTGATGCGGACACGGCAGATTTCACCCCGTTGATTACTGAACTTTTGTTGGGCGGATAGCACTCGAATGGTCTGGTGTATATCCCACTGAGTTTCCTGTGGTGTAGTCAGCAGGGTTTTCTTTAAGGCTTTCAGCACTTCAGGGTAGCAATTGCTGAGTACATTCATTCCCAGGACCACAGGGCAATTGTCATCATCTGGGACCTGAATCACGATTACTCCTTGACATGAGAGTTCAGTATCCTCAATCTGTAAGGTAGGTTCCCAATAAGCTAGTATAGGCACTGATTTGCCATTGGTAGCTATGATCTGGAGCCAAGACTCAGGAGGTCATATCAGTTGGGCTCCGTTTCGGCATGTGTCAAATGCTGTTTGGCGGATGGTAGTCACTTGAGATCCGGTATCAATTAAAGCAGAAAACTTCACTCCGTTGATGTCAACTTCCACCATGGGGCGGGCGCCCACATACCTTGGCATAAAGGCTGGATCTTTGGGACCTAGTATTCTTCCTCCCGAGGGGCGGTCCTCGACCTCAGGGATGCCTGTTTAACTGATGGCAGTCCTTTGCAATGTGTCCATACCTCTGACAATGCAGGCATCGCTGTTCCCTGATGTTTTGATAACCGGGGTCTGGCAATCTACTGACTGGCTGACGTCGATATTCTTGTAAACTGGGCGTAGAGCGGCCTCTGTTTGCAAAAGTTCCTTTCCCCACCTTGGGTTGCTGTTCTAGTCGCTCTAGCTGTTTCCTCATCCTCTCCATATTCTCAGCTAAGAGGGAGACTTGAGTGGTCAGAGCTGCTACAGTATCTGGAACGGGTGCCTGAGCTCCGTGCTCAGCTATTTGGCTGTGAGTAGCAGGCCGTAGTGCGGTCCCTGCCTTCTTGTTTTCAGGAGGTTCAGCTTGGTGACTTTCCCCTAGAATGCCAATAGCAAGTTCCTTAAAGTCCAAGAAAGGGGTATCTGGGTGCTGAGCTGAAAGCATCTTCAGCTGACGTTTGAGGGATTCATCAAGGACACCTTCAATAAACTGTTGCCTGAGGGTTTGGTCTTGTCCCTCAGTTTCACGGGGATAAATCTGAATAACAGCTCGCAGTGCTTCCTGCAGGGACAGGGCAAAGTCTCTCAAGGTCTCCTTTGACTTCTGCCGCTTTCCAAAGAAGCGCATTTTAAGTTCAGAGGCGGTCCTAGTCTCAAAGGTGGTACTGATGCCCAGTACCAGATTAGAGGGATTAGTACTGGCTACAATGCAATTTTAGATGCAGGTTGCTATGGGTGACTGCAGAGGAATTGGTGCGTGGCTCCTTTAAGAGTCGCTGCAACTGCTCAATTTCGGGACGTATGGTGCTCTGGCAGACAGATAACAACTATTAACAGTCTTTAGCAAGGTTATTTGCACAATTGTACTCACTCAGGTGTAATAGCAGACGATTCTCCCACATACAATGAAGACAATGCTGTTTTCCCTTTCTTAAAATGGCTGCCGCTTTACTTCCTGCTTCCTGTATGGGCAGCAATCTCTTTGTCCTCCTAGGAACTTGTATTCAACCCTTTTGTTCCTGCTGCTGTAGGAATGCTTTCTCTGTGGAGACAGGCTGTTTGGTTCCCTCCACTCTGCTGGGTGGAGATATCTGGGATAGTTTCTTAACCCCTGCACTGCCACTGTGCTGCAACTGATGCAAGTCCACACTCCTCAGCAATAAGTACATGCAGTAAGGCACAAAGGTAAATCCTGGTGGAGCACACTATTGGATCCGGTTCTGTTGGACAGGGGTAGGCACTCAATCCAATCCTGTTCGTGACGCCACTTTATGCAATGAGCAGGACACTGGGTCATTGGGGCTGCTATGCAGTGGGTCAGATTTAGGTGTAACTAAGTTCGTGATGCCAGTTGCAGCTTGCGCAGGTACTGTAAAGGGGCCCTTTAAGATGGTATAGCTCATGTACTAGGTTAGGAATGCCAGAGGGGGATATTGTCTCTGTATTGTGTCAACGGTGTCTCCTACCTTAGTATGGCTGGACTACTGTATCCTGGCTCACATGCAACAAATTGAGTGTTGTAAATAGGAGTAATGGAGGAATAATGGAATTCCACACAGAGAATAGGGTCCAACTTGTCTTTACTTGAGGTTATCTTATGCAGCTCTAGATCCATACAATGTTACAGCAATAGTCTAGGGTCCCAGCAGGTATTGGCAATATGTGGCATAAATTATATATATCTTCTGCATCTAGTACATAAACCTTTAAGAATCTGGCAAATATCTGTCTTCTCCTCTGCCAACTTCTGCTTTGTTTGGGCCTGACTAGCTATGGAGGTACTTATCTTCTCCTAGTATTTGGAATCTGTACTTACAGGACTGCTCGCAGGGAATGGTGGTTTCTTCCTGGAGATCAAGTAGTTCTGAAGTTGGCTGCTTTCTTTGTCATCCAGCTGATGTAAGGAACTCAGGCTGGGAAGGTTGCTTTTTGGGCCTCAGCAAAGGCCTGAATCCTTGGTTGGGATCTCTGTTTTTCTGGGAGCTCCTCTTCACACAGCCTTCCCCTAGCAGGGAGAGCTGGAACACACCGGATCTAACTTGTTTCTTCCCTCCCTTGCTGCAGGGCATGGGAAACTCCACTTCCCTTAAGCAGGGGGGCAGAACAGAACTGGAATGTTCCATTCTGAATGGCCATAACATTAAAACTATGCCTACCAATGATGCCGCCACCTGCTGGTAGACCTGAGACATTACAAAGGAAAATATAACATATAAAATGGTTTCAACTGCACAGTAGTAAATGACATGAGGGAAATCACATCAGATGACAATATTAATGCTCTTAGCAGATTGTAGCGGGGTAAAAGCGTATAGTAACCCCACTCTGGGATGTTACAACAGCAAGCAGTCTGATGACTACTGGATAGATAGGTTTTTAAACCCTCGCTATCAAAGCAAAATGACAGAAACACTCGGCCGGTTCTAACCGACCCAAAATGTTCACGTATGTGCTCAAAAAGTGGTCTGATTGTTTTCCCAATATAAAACTTTTTACATTCACAGACTATAGCGTACACTACATAAGGTGTACGACAAGTGATGAACTCCCTCACTTTGTATACAACTCCTCCCAAATGGAGAATCTTACTCTGTGAGTTGCGGGGACAAAAGGAGCAAGTCCCACATTTATAATTACCTACTGGAATATTACTTTGTAGCCAATCCACTCATTTAGATTGTTTAACCAGGCTATGGACAAGATTGTCCTTGAGGGTGTGACATCTCTTAAAGGTAACTAACGGCCTCTTTGATGTCAAGTCCCCCAGACTAGAGTCGCCCTTCAGTAGGTCCCAATTATTCATGACTGCCTGTTTCACTATGTCAGCAGCCGGACTAAACTTATGAAGCAAAGGCAAACCTATCACTGTCACGTTCTCTGACTCGATCGGCCAGCAGGTCGTTGCGAGTGAAATTGCCCACTCGATGCATCGCTGCAAGGACGTCCCTCCGCGGGTAGCCCCTCTCTAGAAGTCAATTCTACAACTGATGGGCCTGGCAAAAGTACCCACTGTCGGTGCTATTAATTCTGCGGAGCCGGATGAACTGTCCAAAAGGGCCCGCATTCTGGACCGCAGCAGGATGAAAACTGGTTTGGTGGAGCAGCGAATTGGTGGCGGTAGACTTGCGGTAGCCAGTAGTGGACAAACTACCATCCACTGCGGTGAGCGTACATCTAATACGTCGAGTGAGTCACCACCAAAGTTCAAAGTGAACTTCATATTCATCTGGTTAATGTCATTAAGATGCCGTACGAACAACTGGCACTCCTCTTCGCTGCCCGAACAGACCAGAAACACGTCATCAATAGGGATGAGCGAACCCGAACTGTATAGTTCGGTTTCGAACCGAATTTTGGGGTGTCCGTGACACGGACCCGAACCCGAACATTTTCGTAAAAGTCCGGGTTCGGGTTCGGTGTTCGGCGCTTTCTTGGCGCTTTTTGAAAGGCTGCAAAGCAGCCAATCAACAAGCGTCATACTACTTGCCCCAAGAGGCCATCACAGCCTTGCCTACTATTGGCATGGCTGTGATTGGCCAGTGCAGCATGTGACCCAGCCTCTATATAAGCTTGGGTCACGTAGCGCTGCACGTCACTCTGCTGATTCAAGCATAGGGAGAGGTTGCAGCTGCGACGTTAGGGTGAGATTAGGCAGATTAACTCCTCCAAAAGACTTCATTCTGTGATCGATCTACAGCTGTGGATCATTGAAGTGCTAATATCGACTTGATCACTTTTTTGAGGCTGCCCAGAGCGTTTTTAGATCACTTTTTTCTGGGGTGATCGGCGGCCATTTTGTGGCTTGTGGTGCGCCAGCACAAGCTATCACCAAGTGTATTTAACCATCAATAGTGTGGTTATTTTGTGCTATATCCTACATCAGCTGCAGGCTGAGCCTGTGTCACCCAAGTGCATTTAACCATCAATAGTGTGGTTATTTTTTGCTATATCCTACATCAGCTGCAGGCTGAGCCTGTGTCACCGAAGTGCATTTAACCATCAACAGTCTGGTTATTTTTTGGCCATATACTACATCAGCTGCAGGCTGAGCCTGTGTCACCGAAGTGCATTTAACCATCAACAGTCTGGTTATTTTTTGGCCATATACTACATCTGGTGCAGGCTGAGCCTGTGTCACCCAAGTGCATTTAACCATCAATACTGTGGTTATTTTTTGGCCATATACTACATCAGGGGCAAGTTGAGCCTGTCACCCAGCGCCTAAAAAATAGACCTGACATTTCTATTCAACCAAATTCGTACTGTTTTAGCTGGTCAAGTTATTTGTAGTGACCGTAAAAGCACATTTTTTGTTTTGGGTTGAAAAACTATTCCCAAATTTGCCATTCTCAAAATAACTAGTTTCTGCTATATGAGGCCTACTTGAAATCTATCCCAAAAAGGATATCTTACATTAAAGGTTCTGATAGTGTCATTCAGAAAAACTTAACACACACGCTACCGTGCAGATACAAGTCTAATTCTGTGATTAAACCTATACCTGTCACACAGCGCAAAAAAAAACAGGCCTCACATTTCTATTCAACCAAATCTGTACTGTTTTAGCTGGTCAAGTTATTTGTAGTGACCGTAAAAGCACACTTTTTGTTCTGGGTTGAAAAACTATTCCCAAATTTGCCATTCTCAAAATAACTAGTTTCTGCTATATGAGGCCTACTTTAAATCTATCCCAAAAAGGATATCTTACATTGAAGGTGCAGATAGTGTCATTCAGAAAAACCTAACACACACGCTACCGAGCAGATACAAGTCTAATTCTGTGATTAAACCTATACCTGTCACACAGCGCAAAAAAAAACAGGCCTCACATTTCTATTCAACCAAATCTGTACTGTTTTAGCTGGTCAAGTTATTTGTAGTGACCGTAAAAGCACATTTTTTGTTCTGGGTTGAAAAACTATTCCCAAATTTGCCATTCTCAAAATAACTAGTTTCTGCTATATGAGGCCTACTTGAAATCTATCCCAAAAAGGATATCTTACATTGAAGGTGCTGATAGTGTCATTCAGAAAAATTTAACACACGCGCTACCGTGCAGATACAAGTCTAATTCTGTGATTTAACCTATACCTGTCACACAGCGCAAAAAAAAACAGGCCTCACATTTCTATTCAACCAAATCTGTACTGTTTTAGCTGGTCAAGTTATTTGTAGTGACCGTAAAAGCACATTTTTTGTTTTGGGTTGAAAAACTATTCCCAAATTTGCCATTCTCAAAATAACTAGTTTCTGCTATATGAGGCCTACTTGAAATCTATCCCAAAAAGGATATCTTACATTGAAGGTGCTGATAGTGTCATTCAGAAAAATTTAACGCACACGCTACCGTGCAGATACAAGTCTAATTCTGTGATTAAACCTATACCTGTCACACAGCGCAAAAAAAAACAGGCCTCACATTTCTATTCAACCAAATCTGTACTGTTTTAGCTGGTCAAGTTATTTGTAGTGACCGTAAAAGCACACTTTTTGTTCTGGGTTTAAAATCTATTCCCAAATTTGCCATTCTCAAAATAACTAGTTTCTGCTATATGAGGCCTACTTGAAATCTATCCCAAAAAGGATATCTTACATTGAAGGTGCTGATAGTGTCATTCAGAAAAACCTAAGACACACGCTACCGTGCAGATACAAGTCTAATTCTGTGATTAAACCTATACCTGTCACACAGCGCAAAAAAAAACAGGCCTCACATTTCTATTCAACCAAATCTGTACTGTTTTAGCTGGTCAAGTTATTTGTAGTGACCGTAAAAGCACATTTTTTGTTTTGGGTTGAAAAACTATTCCCAAATTTGCCATTCTCAAAATAACTAGTTTCTGCTATATGAGGCCTACTTGAAATCTATCCCAAAAAGGATATCTTACATTGAAGGTGCTGATAGTGTCATTCAGAAAAATTTAACGCACACGCTACCGTGCAGATACAAGTCTAATTCTGTGATTAAACCTATACCTGTCACACAGCGCAAAAAAAAACAGGCCTCACATTTCTATTCAACCAAATCTGTACTGTTTTAGCTGGTCAAGTTATTTGTAGTGACCGTAAAAGCACACTTTTTGTTCTGGGTTGAAAATCTATTCCCAAATTTGCCATTCTCAAAATAACTAGTTTCTGCTATATGAGGCCTACTTGAAATCTATCCCAAAAAGGATATCTTACATTGAAGGTGCTGATAGTGTCATTCAGAAAAACCTAACACACATGCTACCGTGCAGATACAAGTCTAATTCTGTGATTAAACCTATACCTGTCACACAGCGCAAAAAAAAACAGGCCTCACATTTCTATTCAACCAAATCTGTACTGTTTTAGCTGGTCAAGTTATTTGTAGTGACCGTAAAAGCACACTTTTTGTTCTGGGTTGAAAATCTATTCCCAAATTTGCCATTCTCAAAATAACTAGTTTCTGCTATATGAGGCCTACTTGAAATCTATCCCAAAAAGGATATCTTACATTGAAGGTGCTGATAGTGTCATTCAGAAAAACCTAACACACACGCTACCGTGCAGATACAAGTCTAATTCTGTGATTAAACCTATACCTGTCACACAGCGCAAAAAAAAACAGGCCTCACATTTCTATTCAACCAAATCTGTACTGTTTTAGCTGGTCAAGTTATTTGTAGTGACCGTAAAAGCACACTTTTTGTTCTGGGTTTAAAAACTATTCCCAAATTTGCCATTCTCAAAATTGTGGTGAACGGGAACAATGAGGAAAACATCTAATAAGGGACGCGGACGTGGACATGGTCGTGGTGGTGTTAGTGGACCCTCTGGTGCTGGGAGAGGTTTCCCAAGGGCATCCACCTAGCCCTTCCCCAGGGGTGGAAGAGATAGAATGCACTAACGCACAACCATTTATGTTTCCTGATGATGAGGACATGGGAATACCACCTTAGCACGTCTCTGATGATGACGAAACACAGGTGCCAACTGCTGCGTCTTTCTGCAGTGTGCAGACTGAACAGGAGGTCAGGGATGAAGATGATGCAGGGGACGATGAGGTCCTAGACCCCACATGGAATGAAGGTCGTGCCACTGACTTTCACAGTTCGGAGGAAGAGGCAGTGGTGAGACCGAGCCAACAGCGTAGCAAAAGAGGGAGCAGTGGGCAAAATCAGAACACCCGCCACCAAGAGACTCCGCCTGCTACTGACCGCCGCCATCTGGGACCCAGCACCCCAAAGGCAGCTTCAAGGAGTTCCCTGGCATGGCACTTCTTCAAACAATGTGCTGACGACAAGACCCGAGTGGTTTGCACGCTGTGCCATCAGAGCCTGAAGCGAGGCATTAACGTTCTGAACCTTAGCACAACCTGCATGACCAGGAACCTGCATGCAAAGCATGAACTGCAGTGGAGTAAACACCTTAAAAACAAGGAAGTCACTCAGGCTCCCCCTGCTACCTCTTCTGCTGCTGCCGCCTCGGCCTCTTCTGCTGCTACTGCTGACGCCGCCGCGGCCTCTTCCTCCGCCTCTGGAAGAACGTTGGCACCTGCCGCACAGCAAACATGGGATGTACCACCAACACCACCACCTGCGTCACCAAGCATCTCAACCATGTCACACGGCAGCGTTCAGCTCTCCATCTCACAAACATTTGAGAGAAAGCGTAAATTCCCACCTAGCCACCCTCGATCCCTGGCCCTGAATGCCTGCATTTCTAAACTACTGGCCTATGAAATGCTGTCATTTAGGCTGGTGGACACACACAGCTTCAAACAGCTCATGTCGCTTGCTGTCCCACAGTATGTTGTTCCCAGCCGCCACTACTTCTCCAAGAGAGCCGTGCCTTCCCTGCACAAACAAGTGTCCGATAAAATCAAGTGTGCACTGCGCAACGCCATCTGTGGCAAGGTCCACCTAACCACAGACCACCTACGTGGACCAGTAAGCACGGCCAGGGACGCTATATCTCCCTAACTGCACACTGGGTAAATGTAGTGGCGGCTGGGCCCCAGGCGGAGAGCTGTTTGGCGCACGTCCTTCCGCCGCCAAGGATCGCAGGGCAACATTCTTTGCCTCCTGTCTCCTCCTCCTCCTACTCAGCTTCCTCCTCCTCTTCTTCCACCTGCTCATCCAGTCAGCCACACACCTTCACCACCAACTTCAGCACAGCCCGGGGTAAACGTCAGCAGGCCGTTCTGAAACTCATATGTTTGGGGGACAGGCCCCACACCGCACAGGAGTTGTGGGTGGGTATAGAACAACAGACCGACGAGTGGTTTCTGCCGGTGAGCCTCAAGCCCGGCCTGGTGGTGTGCGATAATGGGCGAAATCTCGTTGCAGCTCTGGGACTAGCCGGTTTGACGCACATCCCTTGCCTGGCGCATGTGCTGAATTTGGTGGTGCAGAAGTTCATTCGCAACTACCCCGACATGTCAGAGCTGCTGCATAAAGTGCGGGCCGTCTGTTCGCACTTCCGGCGTTCACACCCTGCCGCTGCTCGCCTGTCTGCGCTACAGCGTAACTTCGGCCTTTCCGCTCACCGCCTCATATGCGACGTACCCACCAGGTGGAACTCCACCTTGCATATGCTGGACAGACTGTGCGAGCAGCAGCAGGCCATAGTGGAGTTTCAGCTGCAGCAAGCACGGGTCAGTCGCACTGCGGATCAGACACACTTCACCACCAATGACTGGGCCTCCATGCGAGACCTGTGTGCCCTGTTGCGCTGTTTCGAGTACTCCACCAACATGGCCAGTGGCGATGACGCCGTTATCAGCGTTACAATACCACTTCTATGTCTCCTTGAGAATACACTTAGGGCGATGATTTAAGAGGAGGTGGCCCAGGAGGAAGAGGAGGAAGAGGGGTCATTTTTAGCACTTTCAGGCCAGTCTCTTCGAAGTGACTCAGAGGGAGGTTTTTTGCAAGAGCAGAGGCCAGGTACAAATGTGGCCAGACAGGGCCCACTACTGGAGGACGAGGAGGACGAGGATGAGGAGGAGGTGGAGGAGGATGAGGATGAAGCATGTTCACAGCGGGGTGGCACCCAAAGCAGCTCGGGCCCATCACTGGTGCGTGGCTGGGGGGAAACACAGGACGATGACGATACGCCTCCCACAGAGGACAGCTTGTCCTTACCTCTGGGCAGCCTGGCACACGTGAGCGACTACATGCTGCAGTGCCTGCGCAACGACAGCAGAGTTGCCCACATTTTAACGTGTGCGGACTACTGGGTTGCCACCCTGCTGGATCACCGGTACAAAGACAATGTGCCTACCTTACTTCCTACACTGGAGCGTGATAGGAAGATGCGCGAGTACAAGCGCACGTTGGTAGACGCGCTACTGAGAGCATTCCCAAATGTCACAGGGGAACCAGTGGAAGCCCAAGGCGAAGGCAGAGGAGGAGCAAGAGGTCGCCAACGCAGCTGTGTCACGGCCAGCTCCTCTGAGGGCAGGGTTAGCATGGCAGAGATGTGGAAAAGTTTTGTCACCACGCCACAGCTAACTGCACCACCACCTGATACGGAACGTGTTAGCAGGAGGCAACATTTCACTAACATGGTGGAACAGTACCTGTGCACACCCCTCCACGTACTGACTGATTGTTCGGCCCCATTCAACTTCTGGGTCTCCAAATTGTCCACGTGGCCAGAGCTAGCCTTTTATGCCTTGGAGGTGCTGGCCTGCCCGGCGGCCAGCGTTTTGTCTGAACGTGTATTCAGCACGGCAGGGGGCGTCATTACAGACAAACGCAGCCGCCTGTCAACAGCCAATGTGGACAAGCTGACGTTCATAAAAATGAACCAGGCATGGATCCCACAGGACCTGTCCATCCCTTGTGCAGATTAGATATTAACTACCTCCCCTTAACAATATATTATTCTACTCCAGGGCACTTCCTCATTCAATACTATTTTTATTTTCATTTTACCATTATATTGCGGGGCAACCCAAAGTTGAATGAACCTCTCCTCTGTCTGGGTGCCGGGGCCTAAATGTGTGACAGTGGCCTGTTCCAGTGGTGGGTGACGTGAAGCCTGATTCTCTGCTATGACATGAAGACAGATTCTGTGCTGACATAAGGCCAGATTCTCTGTTACGGGACCTCTCTCCTCTGCCTGGGTGCCTGGGCCTAAATATGTGACAGTGGCCTGTTCCAGTGGTGGGTGACGTAAAGCCTGATTCTCTGCTATGACATGAAGGCTGATTCTGTGCTGACATAAGGCCAGATTCTCTGTTACGGGACCTCTCTCCTCTGCCTGGGTGCCTGGGCCTAAATATGTGACAGTGGCCTGTTCCAGTGGTGGGTGACGTGAAGCCTGATTCTCTGCTATGACATGAAGACTGATTCTGCACTGACATGAAGCCAGATTCTCTGCTATGGCATGAAGAGACTGATTCTCTGCTGACATGAAGCCAGATTCTTTGCTATGTCATGAAGAGACTGATTCTCTGCTGACATGAAGCCAGATTCTCTGCTATGGGACCTCTGTCCAATTGATATTGGTTCATTTTTATTTTTTTTATTTTAATTCATTTCCCTATCCACATTTGTTTGCAGGGGATTTACCTACATGTTGCTGCCTTTTGCAGCCCTCTAGCTCTTTCCTGGGCTGTTTTACAGCCTTTTTAGTGCCCAAAAGTTCGGGTCCCCATTGACTTCAATGGGGTTTGGGTTCGGGACGAAGTTCGGGTGGTGTTCGGATCCCGAATCCGAACATTTCCGGGATGTTCGGCCGAACTTCTCGAACCCGAACATCCAGGTGTTCGCTCAACTCTACTCATCAACATAGCGCAGGAACAAGTGGATGTATCTCAGAAAGGGGTTATCCACGGAGAAGACGTAGGTCTCTTCGAATACCGCCAGGTATAGGTTAGCGAACGTGCATGACCCTGGCGTGCCCATCGCTGTACCCAATACCTGACGGTACCATTGTCGGTCAAAATGAAATACATTGTTGGTAAGTATCAAATCCAGGGCATCCTGGATGAATTTACAAAAGACTGCACTTTTGTTAGACCGATTCTAGACTACCTAGATGGCCGGTAACCCAAAATTATGGGGTATCCTAGTATAGAGGCTTTCAACATCTAAGGACACAAGGTGGAATTCCTCCCGCCACTCAAAGTGATTGAGGGCTCGGAGGAAGTCCCCGGTGTCCTTCTGTCTGCCAACATGTACCATATGGCGTCTGCTGCTACCAACTCAGCTGCTACTTCTCACTGATAATCTGCTACTTACATCATTATTAACCCTACGGTTTCGCTGCTAATACCACTACTAATACTACTTCTACCACTACTATTACCCATAGACAGCCAACCTATTGTCTTGTTCCATGCTATGCTGCTTCTGTTGCTGCTACTATTGCGACCACGTGCCTGTAATACCCTACCCTTTCCACATCCAGATGGCACTGCTCCCAATTAAAAGGGAGAATTTAAAGAGGACCTTTCACCTGGCAAAAAATTGTGACCTAAGTGTCATGATCTGCACAGCAGCGCCCAGGGATCTCACTGCACTTACTATTATACCTGCTATGCCCTCCAATATGTTCGGTCACTTGGTTATAGTAGGCGGAGACTTAGGGGACTTGGTTATAGTAGGAGGAGACTGCCCTTGTTCTCCTGGGCGTCTCCTTCTCCCAGGCTGTAGACACCCACGAGAACAAGGGCAGTCTCTCCTACTATAACCAAGTGACCAAATATACCGGAGGGCATAGCAGGAGAACGGAGCGGCGCCCAGGGATAATAGTAAGTGCAGTGAGATCCCTGGGTGCCGCTGTATATATCATGATACTTAGTTCACAATTTTTTTCCCGATGAAAGGTCCTCTTTAAACCACACTTGTGATTGTTATATGTGTAGCCATTCTGACTTCATTAAGGCTTAAATTTTGGATGCTTGGTCTCCCAACAATCCAGTGTTTTTTTTAATCCCATAACACATGTTATGGGATAAAAAATACATCATCTGCCCCTGATAAGGGACAATTTTTGGAAGTTTTGGAACATGAAAAAGCATGAGACATGGTTAGTGTAAAAATCCATCCAGAACGTTTTTAAAGAAATTCTACAAACCTGAATTGAACTAGTTCTCAAAAGCGTTGCTAATCTCTAATATACACCAAAATATCCAGTGGATAATGCATGGCATCTGGTGAATTGCACTTATCAAGGTTTGAGATAAGGATATGCTTTAATACAGCAATGACATCACTATGTTAAGGAAAAATAATTTGCTGGTATTTATTGCCTCCATATCTGAAGGAAACAGCTAAAAGTAAATTGGCTCCTCAAATGGATGGGTAAACATCAGATAGAAATATTCCAGTGTGAAATGATGGCTCCCAGTGTGAATCCACGGTCAACTACTTCTGTTCCTGGGACCCTGGATCATCATCTGTTGTCAGTATCTGGTTCTCCTGTATTTCTCATCATTATTGATCTCTTGTTATTTCACTTTTAGCTCAATCAATATATAAGAAGAGTTCATTTTACAACTTCTGGTGGAGATTCTATTCACCTTGATGAGAAAGGAAACTTTCCAGCAAGATTTGATCTGGTGAATTACAATGTGTACGCTAACAGTACTGTGGGGACACAAACGGTGGGACATCTCCATGAAGACAATGGTTGTCTACAGTTTTCTATAAATGACAGTTCTATAGTATGGGATCCACGATTTTTGATGGTAAATTTTACATAAGATATGTTCTTTATCATAGAGAGCTATAAATGATTTTTTTTGTCAAAACTTTTACTTACAAATCATTCTCTGTTTTTAACTCAAGAAGCAATGTAATGTAAAGATCGGGTGGTGGTAATGAACATTGTCAGCCTGTGACTCTTCATTCCAGACACCGCAATCCACCTGTAGTGAGAGTTGTCTCCCCGGATACAGGAAAGTCCCACTGGAAGGAAAACAGAAATGCTGCTACTACTGTGTCCCCTGTGTAGAAGGCGAGATCTCCAACCAGACTGGTGAGGGATGGATAATCATTGGATCCAAACTATTTGTCTAGCTGTTCAAAAAATCCCCACTTTTCAGTAGAGTAGCCTGTATTGCAGCAGATGGTTTGTTCTGATTTTCCATCTACTTGGTAAGGCCGCTTTCACACAGTGAAAAAAAGACTAGAAAGATGATAAAGATAATCTACACGTACCAAATTAATTTAGAAATAAGTAGAACCTAACGTGCTGTATTAAAACAATACCTTTATTATTAACTGGGTTATGATGCAAAAAATTGTTTGCTCAAGTGATATACTATATACACTCACCTAAAGAATTATTAGGAACACCATACTAATACGGTGTTGGACCCCAAAAGGGTGGTCCACTCATGGCAGGCAAACTCTTTTGTACCTGTTTGAACAGGTTGCTGTAGTTCAAGATCACTTGCACAAAATCAACCATAGGATGTGGCGATTGTTCTGCAGATGTTCAATCTGCTTAAAAGGGTTATTCAGGCCGTGACGGGGACGAGACTCCCTAGTGCCTCCCGCGAAAAGGGAGATGCAGGGGCGGTCGTGCGGGGATAAGGAGCGACGCGGTGTGTAAAATATCACCAAATGTAATATAAATATGTGTATGAAAAATATATATCATAACTAGAGATGAGCGAATTTCTTCAAAATTCGATTTGGCTGCTTCGCCCAAATTTTTAAATTTTTTTTTTTTTTTTATTACTTTGGCACTGAATACATTTTTTTGTAAGTAGAGGGTGCAATGACAGGGAGCTGCGATAGTGCCGACCCCATCATTGTACCCCTCAGATGCCGTGTTCATACATGATCGCGGCATCTGAGTTTAAAAACTGTGTAAAATTAACAATAAAAAAAGGATTACATAAAACCGGCCGCCGCCATCTTGCTTGAAGATCTCAGCTGAAATCCCGTGCGGCGCGAGATTACATTATCACGCCGGTAATGATGTAATCTCATGCCGCATGGGATTTCGGCTGAGATGTTCAAGCAAGATGGAGGCTGGAGGCCCGTCGCGAGCAAATGGAGGCGGTAAGTTAGAATTTTATTTTTTTTGTACTATTTCAGGATAAATCGATTCGCTGACACGAAGCACGAGGAAATTCGGCTTCTAAGCAAATCAAATTTATCCTGAAATTCGGATCAAATTCCACTTTGTGGGATTCGATTCGCTCATCTCTAATCATAACTGGTTTGGTAATCCTCTCCAAATATAGTGTATGCTTATTTGGAGTAAGGAACCCCCGGAGGACTCATTCACCAGGATTCAACAAGAGTTATATAAGTAAAAGTTGATTACTTACAAAAATAGTTTAGTAAAAGTCTTAGGCTATTGTCCATGAATGAAATGAATGTTCTTAAAATATCATTGGTGAAGGGTAGGACCTTCTCAGGCTCTATGTGTCTTCATATTCTTCAGCAACAACACCCAACAGACGTGAGAGTGAGAAGACGACCCCCTTGTCTGTCTCTGTCAATCAATTATACCATAGATACAGACGTGCCTGACACATGTATGTGCTTCTACATTGTCATATATGGAGACTTCAAATATAGGTCTTGACGTTCCCATACAGACCTCCCATTGCCAAGTGTATTACTATAGATGGTGTCAGTGTGTAGTGTAATACATCCTTTATATTATATATCAATTAATATTATATCACATATTATTTAACAGGGTGCCAGGGAGCGAGGTAATTATAATCTATATGAGGGGCCCAAGCATTGGGGTGAATGCTTTATACAGGGTGGGCCATTTATATGGATACACCTTAATAAAATGGGAATGGTTGGTGATATTAACTTCCTGTTTGTGGCACATTAGTATATGTGAGGGGGGAAACTTTTCAAGATGGGTGGTGACCATGGTGGCCATTTTGAAGTCGGCCATTTTGAATCCAACTTTAGTTTTTTCAATAGGAAGATGGTCATTTGACACATCAAACTTATTGGGAATTTCACAAGAAAAACAATGGTGTGCTTGGTTTTAACGTATCTTTATTCTTTCATGAGTTATTTCAAGTTTCTGACCACTTACAAAATGTGTTCAATGTGCTGCCCATTGTGTTGGATTGTAGCGGTGAGTCGACCAGCACACGCCAAGATGCACGCCGCGCGGGATATGACCAATTCCACGTGTAGCTAGATGAAGAATCCCAGCAGACGTGACTTGCTCTTCAAGAAATTTTATTGTCATAAATCAATATGTCCCATAATCTAGGACGCGTTTCGGCAACTGCCTTTTTCAACAAGTAAATTTACATGGTAAGAAGCAGATATATATACAGGCATCAATGATCGGGAACCTCCCAGTAACATCCACGCCCATAGGGGGCGGTACATTTCAGATTAACATACAAATAAGGGGTTAATCAAACAAGCAGACGGCACTGATATTAGAACACATACTCATAATATAGATAATAGATGGTAAATACCAGCAAGGCTGAGAAAATTCTTCATGGATAATGGATGTCTAAAAAATAATAATATAAAAAATTAATGAATGACAAATAGAAAATGCATGAGTGAACAGAACCAGAACTTAAATGTGCATAATTTCGTAGTCTCTATTGAGACCCCTTGGATGAAGGGTGTCCAGGGTGTGGATCCAATAGGCCTCCCGACGCAATAAAAGCTTTTTGATGTCACCTCCCCGCCTGGGCCTAATGACCTGTTCTATAATTTGAAACTTCAGTTGAGCGATTGTATGATTATGTTTCTCAAAATGGGAGGGGATAGGTAGAAGTAAATTTTTGGTCCTAATCGTTGACTTGTGCTTGCCAATGCGATTCCGAATACTCTGTATTGTTTCACCAATATACAGCAACCCACATGGACATTTAATCAAATAAATGACATTAGCTGAATCACATGCAAAAAAAACGTCTACTGGGTATATCCGTCCAGTATGTGGGTGGTATATATTGGGCTCCTTGATGATATTGGAGCACTGGAAGCAATGCAGACACGGAAAAGTACCCTTCCGCTGTGTGGCCAGTACACTCTGTTTGAGGGCAACACGAGTACTCCCAATATCCGCGCGTACTAGTTTATCCTTATAGCTTTGGTTCTTTTTACAATACAGAGTATTCGGGATCGCATTGGCAAGCACAAGTCAACGATTAGGACCAAAAATTTACTTCTACCTATCCCCTCCCATTTTGAGAAACATAATCATACAATCGCTCAACTGAAGTTTCAAATTATAGAACAGGTCATTAGGCCCAGGCGGGGAGGTGACATCAAAAAGCTTTTATTGCGTCGGGAGGCCTATTGGATCCACACCCTGGACACCCTTCATCCAAGGGGTCTCAATAGAGACTACGAAATTATGCACATTTAAGTTCTGGTTCTGTTCACTCATGCATTTTCTATTTGTCATTCATTCATTTTTTATATTATTCTTTTTTAGACATCCATTATCCATTGAAGAATTTTCTCAGCCTTGCTGGTATTTACCATCTATTATCTATATTATGAGTATGTGTTCTAATACCAGTGCCGTCTGCTTGTTTGATTAACCCCTTATTTGTATGTTAATCTGAAATGTACCGCCCCCTATGGGCGTGGATGTTACTGGGAGGTTCCCGATCATTGATGCCTGTATATATATCTGCTTCTTACCATGTAAATTTACTTGTTGAAAAAGGCAGTTGCCGAAACGCGTCCTAGATTATGGGACATATTGATTTATGACAATAAAATTTCTTGAAGAGCAAGTCACGTCTGCTGGGATTCTTCATCTAGCATTGTGTTGGATTGTCAATGCAACCCTTTTCTCCTACTCTTCACACACTGATAGCAACACTGCAGGAGAAATGCTAGCACAGGCTTCCAGTATCCGTAGTTTCAGGTGCTGCACATCTCGCATCATCTGAAGGCAATCGTCTATGCTGTGAAGATATGAGATGTGCAGCACCTGAAACTACGGATACTGGAAGCCTGTGCTAGCATTTCTCCTGCGGTGTTGCTATCAGTGTGTGAAGAGTGGGAGAAGAGGGTTGCATTGACAATCCAACACAATGGGCAGCACATTGAACACATTTTATAAGTGGTCAGAAACTTGAAATAACTCATGAAAGAATAAAGTTATGTTAAAACCAAGCACACCATTGTTTTTCTTGTGAAATTCCCAATAAGTTTGATGTGTCACATGACCCTCTTCCTATTGAAAAAACAAATGTTGACTTCAAAATGGCCGACTTCAAAATGGCCGCCATGGTCACCACCCATCTTGAAAAGTTTCCCCCCTCACATATACTAATGTGCCACAAACAGGAAGTTAATATCACCAACCATTCCCATTTTATTAAGGTGTATCCATATAAATGGCCCACCCTGTACTTTGGATAACCCCTTTAAATGTGTATCCAGGCATGGGAGGCTAACCCCTAGATACTGTACATGTGCCATTCCTGGTCCAGGACAGGCTGTTAGTATTACACTGTTGAAACTGTTCGGGTTGGTGTCCAGACTAAGACTGACTAGAATATTCTTTCTTCTTCTAGATATATATATATTTATTAGTGACATCGGCTCCATCTAGAGGTGGCTGTGAATATGGCCAATTAATACCTTCTGCAGATACAGTACATACAGTAAAAGCATATACAGTCTGGTAATCCTTCTATTCACACTTTGCGGTGTAATAAGAGTCCGGAGCAGGATGCTGCAAAAACCCGACCATGTGGCTGAACTCATAGATGACGGAGATTTATCTGTAATATGACAACAGTTTTGCAAAGCTTTAAGACTACAATAAAAATGCTTGCTAATTTGAAATCTTGTTCACACTTAAACTTTATTGCAATTCATAATATTCATGTTTGATTGTATTGTTTAAGCCATTTAACCTCTTCCTGACCTCCGCCTTACATGTACAGTGGAAATCGGGTGTTTAAGAATAGCGCCCACTGCTGTTATAAACAGCAGTTACCAGTCTGTGGCATGGTCTAATAGGCAGACACTGATGTCAGGACTGGGGCCTATGTTAGGTGCCCAGTTACCATGCTAATGCATTAAAACCCTGTGATCATGTTCGAAAGTAGACAGAGGAAAGGTCCTCTCACTGTCAACTACTTGAATGGAGGGGTTCAGGATAGAGAGTAAAAGCATTTTTATTATTTATAATACCTTTCCTAAAACGTAATAAAAAAATAACTCAGATTTTCCTTTTAACTTTCATTTTGTAGTTGATGAATTACACACATTTCCAATATCTTATTTTATTTTTTACAGATATGGAGAGATGCTCGGAGTGTCCTGAAGACCAGTGGTCTAATGAGAGAAGAGACACCTGTATCCCGCGACCACTTGACTTCCTGTCATATGAAGATACATTGGGATTATCTCTCATTATTATCAATCTCTTCTTCTGTTCTCTGACGGTCGTTGTGTTGGGGATATTTATAAAGCACAAAAACACTTCAATTGTGAAAGCCAATAACCAGAACCTGAGCTATATCCTGCTCCTGTCTCTGCTCTTCTCATTTCTATGTCCTCTCTTATTCATTGGACGTCCCACAAGGATGTCATGTCTACTACGACAGGTTACTTTTGGGATTATTTTTAGTCTTGCAGTTTCTTCCATTTTAGCTAAAACAGTCACTGTAGTCTTGGCTTTTCGAGCCATCCAACCAGGCAGGACACTGAGGCAGTGGTTGGGGAGACATCTGGCCACATCATTACTCATTACTGGTCCAATAGGAGAGGTTATGATCTGTGTCTTCTGGTTGTGTTTTTCTCCACCATTCCCAGATTATAACACTGAGATAGAGGTTGGAAAGATAATCTTACAATGTAATGAGGGATCTGCCAATTCTTTCTACTTGTCCATTGGCTACATTGCATTCCTGTCCATGTTGAGCTTTATTGTAGCCTTCTTGGCCAGGAAACTTCCAGACATCTTCAATGAGGCTCAGTACATCACCTTTAGCATGCTGGTGTTCTGCAGTGTGTGGATCTCCTTCATCCCGGCCTACCTCAGCACCAAGGGGAAATACATGGTAGCTGTGGAGATCTTCTCTATCTCATCTTCCAGTGCTGGACTTCTGGGCTGTATCTTCATTCCAAAATGTTACATTATTTTAATGAGACCAGAAATGAACATAAAGTCCAATCTAATTTTTATGCAACAATATCAATGATCAAATATGTTAGTTTTAGCCCATAGAATTAGCCAGTCTTCCTTCCTTGCCTTTATCTTCTGTGACCAGAGTCATTGTTCTAGCTTTTCTCTTTCATATCAAATTGAAAGTTTAAATTACCGTTTAGTCATAAATTAAGAACAGAAAGTTTTCTATCACTCAAAATACCACACTGGAACCAACGGTTCCTACTTTTAAGAACTCAATGGACTTTCCAATAGTTAAGATATTTGCCTCGTGTTAAAGCCAACCATTTAATTTACATATAAAACAAGTTTTATTTAATAAATTGCTTACACTTCACTGTGTCAGAAAGCATGTTGAAGTTTCTATATGTTGTTCAATACTTGAAAGCAAATTCTTACTTTCAAGTATCATTTTATTGAGTCTTCAAATGACATATTCACATTCTTAACAGGAAAACAGAATACTTACCCGGTGCCCTCTTTCTCATCTTTTCAGCTGCAGATCCCCCATTTCCTGTGCAACATTTCTGCCACTCAAGATGGTTGCACCACTCCTCAGACTACCTAGCGCAAATTGTACATTTGGTCGTCTCAGACACTTTCTGCTGCTCTCGGATTGGGCATCACCATCCTAATGAGACATAAGAGGAGTTCAGGATCTGCAGCTGAAAGAATGAACAGAAGGTCTCCAGGTCATCAAGTGTTCTGTTGGTTTCCCAGTTAATGTGATTTTTTTTTTCTTGAACTGGAGGCTCACTATGGTTAAACAGAGATAAAAAAGCGGGGGCAAAGGAAGAATTTATCATAGGTCTGTGTTTTACGCTGGTCTATGATATCCCCTGCACTGCTGGAGGATGCACCCAAATTAAGACGAGGTGTATCATAAATTAGGAGCATACTTCGGCAGCCCTTGAAAACTGGCATAAAGGAAGGTAAATTAATTGGTCCTGCTGGTAAGTATCCTCTACTGCCTTTTGAGGAAAGTGGCAGGGATACTGTAAAAATGCCACTCACACCTAGATTTAGGAGCAATGGAATTTATTTTATATTTACATGTGGATACAGTATATATGTATCCCTTTCAGGACCAGGCCATTATCTGTTTTTGCGCTTCCATTTTTACTCCCTGCCTTACTGGTGCCATATTTTTCTGTTCACATAGCCATCGTAGGGCTATTTCTTTTGGCAGAAAAAAATTGTACTTTGTAATGGCACCATTTAACCCTCTCGCTACCATGCACGGGGTCTTTAAACATGGGTCCCACTCGCGTGTGCAGCGGTCGCCATAGCTGACGGGTCTCTGCTGTTTAAAATAGTAAGCCAGCGGCTGATATCTGCGACTGGCAATAATGCCGATTTTGGTCATTATAGCCTTTATATGCCATGTTCAAGTGTGATCACGAATCTAAAGGATAAAAAACCCGGAAGCACGTGCTTCTGGGTTAAGTCTGGCATCCCTGTATGGAAATCGGGGATGCTAGTCATTATTTCTAATAGATTGGGTCTCTTTGAAGAGACCCAGCATATTAGAGCTGCATTTCCTATGCTCGCCAGCAGCTGCAGTTCCTATGTTGCCCAACATAGGAGATTACAACATTTTTATACTCCTTATGAGAGTATAGTAAAGTAGTGGACATTGTAGCCTCCTAGCGGGGGCTACAAAAATAATTTAAAAATATATTAAAATGTAACTCACCCCTCTTTCCTTAGAATAAAACAATACATAAATAATAAAAAATATAAACATCATCAGCATCCCCTTGTCCGAAAACACCCATACTATTAAAATATAAAAAATAGCTTTCCAATATGGTGAATGGTGTAACGGAAAAAAGTATCAAAATGGCCAATTCACAATTTTTTCATTACTTCTCTTACCCCAGAAAATAGAATAAAATATATTCAAAAAGACACACACATTCTAAAATGGTATCAATAAAAACTACAGATCATCCTGCAAAAAAAAACTGAATTAGTTTTACCGGTAATTCAGTCTCCATGAGATCATCACGACGGCATACAAGGAGATTGACCCCTGACCTCTGTAGTGGCAGGAACAGAGAAAGGTTAAATACCCCCCTCCCACCACCAACACCAGTGTTTCCAAAATCACACAGAGTAACCTGGTGGTGAAAAAATAACAAACAATGGAGAAGGTACTTCATACCTTCTGGAGACCCTCCAAAAGTAAAAAAAAATTGAAATATATGTAGGGAGGGAATAACGTGCCGTTGTGATGATCTCATGGAAACTGAATTACCGGTAAGACTAATTCCGGTTTTTCCATAGCATTATCACGACGGCATACAAGGAGATATACAAAATATATCAGTTAAGGGGGCTATGGCCTGGAGGACTTTCCGACCAAAGGACAGATCAGAGGATCTGGAAAGATCCAGGCGGTAGTGTTTTATAAATGTATGGATGCTGGACCAAGTGGCAGCTCGACATATTTCTTCCACGGAGGCGCCAGCTCGCTCTGCCTGAGAGGAAGACATGGCCCTAGTGGAATGGGTCCTAATGTCGACTGGACAAGGAAGATTTTGAATTTGGTAACGGAGGCAGATGGTTTCCTTGATCCATCTTGCTATAGTAGACCGGGAGGCCTTCTGGCCTTTGTACTTTCCTGAGAAGAGTACTAGTAAGTTGTCAGATTTTCTGAACTTTTTGGTAGCAGAAATATAGTCTAGAACTGCCCGTCTAACGTCCAGAGAGTGGAAGGAAGATTCTCTGTCATTAGAAGGGTGTTGACAAAAGGAAGGCAGGGTAATTTCCTGGCTCCGATAAAAACTGGAAACAACTTTAGGGAGAAAGCCTGGGTCAAGTCGGAGAATGACTCTATCATCCAGGACACAAAGGTAGGGTTCCCTAACAGATAGAGGCTGTAACTCGCCTAATCTGCGGGCTGAGGTAATTGCAATTAGGAAGGCGGTTTTCAGGGACAATAATTTTATTGGACAATCGGCAATGGGTTCAAATGGTGGTAGCGTAAGACCCGTAAGGACCGTATTTAAATCCCAGGAGGGGACAAGGGAAGTGATAGTTGAACGAAGTCTGGTAGCTGCTATAATGAACCTTCTGACCCAACGATGACTAGCTATATCCTGGTCAAAAAAACAACTTAGGGCTGAGATTTGGACCTTGAGGGTAGAGGGTCTAAGCCCTAGGTCGAGACGCTGTTGCAGGAAATCCAGGATTCTTTGAATGCTGGGTCTTTACAGGTGTGGAGATTTTTCGCCACTCCAGGAGCAGAAGCACTTCCAGATTTTAAGGTAGATTGCGGTTGTTACTTTCTTCCTGGAGGCTTTCAAGGTAGTTATAAACGTATCTGATAAGCCCTGTCGTTTTAGAGTCTGGGTCTCAGGATCCATGCTGCTAGTTTCAGAAGCGGTGGGTTTGGGTGTAGAACCGGACCCTGATGGAGTAGATACCTCCGTATAGGAAGGGGCCAGGGATCCTGGAGGGAGTATCTCTGGAGAGATGCGAACCAGCTCCTCTTCGGCCATAGGGGAGCGATCACGGTTACTGTGGCCCTGTCCTGGCAAAGTTTTCTGGATTACCTTCGGAATTAAAGGAACGGAGGGAAGGCATGGCATAGCTTCCAATGCCAACGGATGGCGAAGGCGTCCAAGGCGTGAGGTCTGTCCCTGGGGTATAAGGAACAAAATGTCTTCACCTTTGAGTTTACCCTGGTGGCGAATAGATCCACATCGGGCATCCCCCACTTTCCTACCACCAACCTGAATGTCTCTGAGCTTAGAGACCATTCCGTATGATTGATCCTGTGGCGGCTGAGGAAATCCGCTTCCAGATTCAGCATTCCCTTCAGATGAATTGCAGAAATGGAGGCCACTTTCTGATTTGCCCATGAAAAATTTTTCATTGTCAGCGTTTGAAGAGTTGCTGACCACATTCCCCCCTGATGGGAGAGGTAAGCGATGATAGTAGTGTTGTCTGATAGCACTCTTATATGGTGAAGACGTAGTATTCTCTCTGCTGCTTTCAATGCCTCCCAGACTGCTCTCAGTTCCCTGAAGTTTGACGACTGGGATTTGATCAATTGTGGCTAGTGCCCTGAAAAAGATGGTCACCTACTTTTGCGCCCCAGACGGACAGAATTGCATCCGTTACTACTTTTATTAGGGGAGTTTTCTGCCAGGGAGTCCCCTTGGATAAGATCTCATGGTTTTTCCACCAGTTTAGGGACTGAAGTATAGAGATGTCCCGAACTATTCGCCGGCGAACAGTTCCTGGCGAACATAGCTTGTTCGCGTTCGCCGCAGTGGGCGAACATATGTGATGTTCGGTCCGCCCCCTATTCGTCATCATTGAGTAAACTTTGACCCTGTACCTCACAGTCAGCAGACACATTCCAGCCAATCAGCATCATACCCTCCCTCTCAGACCCTCCCTCGATAGCTAGGCTAGTGTATTCAGTGTCCACTACAGTCCTGAAAGACTCATCTGATCTCTGCTGTAAGGACAGCACCCCAAAAAGCCCTTTTTAGGACTAGAACATCAGTCTGCTTTTTTTTTTTTTTTCTGTGTAATCTGCGTATACTGTGCCCACTTGTCCAGTGCCACCACTCATATCTGGTGTCACAGTAGTTTACATTTTAAAAAAAACTACAATTTTGACTGTGAAATAATAGCAGTCAGTTGCCTTAACGTGTGTGTTTCAGGCCCTGCCAGTGCACAGTGTCACACCAGTGCAACTCATATCTGGTGTCACAGTAGTTTACATAAAAAAAAAAAAACTACAATTTTGACTGTGAAATAATAGCAGTCAGTTGCCATAACGTGTGTGTGTTTCAGGCCCTGCCAGTGCACAGTGTCACACCAGTGCAACTCATATCTGGTGTCACAGTAGTTTACATTTTTTTTAAAAACTACAATTTTGACTGTGAAATTATAGCAGTCAGTTGCCTTAACGTGTGTGGTTTTTCAGGCCCTGCCAGTGCACAGTGTCACACCAGTGCAACTCATATCTGGTGTCACAGTAGTTTACATAAAAATTTTGACTGTAATAGATTGAATAGCAGTTGGTTGTCTGCAAGCGTGTATGTCAGGCCTACAGCGTCTACTCTGCCAACTTCTGCCAGTGCACAGTGCCAATCATATCTGGTGTCACAGTAGCTTGCACGCATAGTACAACTAAACTAATCAAAAAAAAATGACAGGCAGTGGCAGGCCACCCCGCAGGGGCCGTCGTGGTGCTGTGATTCCCTTTGGCCCTAGAATAATGCCCAGTGTTCAGAGGCCACGTACCCTGAACTTGAAAAGTTCTGAGGACATAGTTGACTGGCTAACACAGGACACCCAATCTTCTACAGCTTCCGCTCGGAACCTTGAAGCACCATCCTCGTCCAGCTCAGCTTCGGGCACCTCTCAAGTTACCACTCGCCCGCCTGCCGCCACCACCAACACTAGCACCACAGCCGCTTTACTTGATCTGTCAGAGGAGTTATTTACACATCAGTTGGAAGAAATGAGTGATGCACAACCATTATTGCCAGAGGATGTAGATAACAGGGATATGTCTCAGTCAGGCAGCATTACACACATGGACGTACGGTGTGATGATGATGATGTTGTACCCGCTGCTGCTTCCTTTGCTGAGTTGTCAGATACAAGTGAAGCGGTTGATGATGACGATGTGTCCGTGGATGTCACGTGGGTGCCCGCTCGAAGAGAAGAAGAACAGGGGGAAAGTTCAGATGGGGAGACAGAGAGGAGGAGGAGACGAGTTGGAAGCAGGGGGAGGTCGTCGCAAGGAGCTAGTGGCACAGTCAGACAGCATGCATCGGCACCCGGGGTCAGCCAGACAGCACGCCAATCAACGCATGCTGTTGCCACCACCAGAATGACGGCATTGCAGAGATCAGCATTGTGGCATTTTTTTTGTGTGTCTGCCTCTGACACCAGCGATGCCATTTGCAACCTGTGCCAAAAGAAACTGAGTCGTGGGAAGTCCAACACCCACCTAGGTACAACTGCTTTGCGAAGGCACATGATCTCAAATCACAAACGCCTATGGGATCAACACATGAATACAAGCAGCACACAAACTCAAAGCCGCCATCCTCCTCCTGGTCCAGCATCTTCAGCCACGTCAACCACTGCTGTCCTCCTTGCCCCCTCTCAACCATCCGCCACTCCGTCTCTCGCCTTGAGCAGTTCCTGCTCATCTGCCCACAGTCAGGTGTCTGTCAAGGACATGTTTGAGCATAAGAAGCCAATGTCACAAAGTCACCCCCTTGCCCGGCGTCTGACAGCTGGTTTGCCTGAACTCTTAGCCCGCCAGCTTTTACCATACAAGCTGGTGGAGTCTGAGGCCTTCCAAAAATTTGTAGCTATTGGGACACCGCAGTGGAAGGTACCCGGCCGAAATTTCTTTGCACAAAAGGCAATCCCCAACCTGTACTCGATTGTGCAAAAGGAAGTAATGGCATGTCTGACACATAGATACCCACTGATACCTGGTCTGCAAAGCATGGTCAGGGCAGGTATATCACCTACACTGCGTATTGGGTAAACCTGCTGACGGCTGCCAAGCATGGAATGCGTGGCTCAGCAGAGGAGTTGGTGACACCGCCACGACTTGCAGGCAGGCCTGCTGCCACCTCCTCTACTCCTCCTACTCCATCCTCTTCCATAACCTCCTCGGCTGAGTCCTCTTCTGCTGCTGCGTTTTGCTTCACATCAACGGCACCCCCCCAGCTCCCCAGGGGCTATTCCACATTCCAGATACGACAGTGTCATGCCGTCTTGGGGTTGACTTGCCTGAAAGCAGAGAGTCACACCGGACCAGCACTCCTGTCCGCCCTGAACGCACAGGTGGATCAGTGGCTGACTCCGCACCAACTGGAGATCGGCAAAGTGGTGTGTGATAACGGGAGCAATTTGTTGGCGGCATTGAATTTGGGCAAGTTGACACATGTGCCGTGCATGGCACATATGTTGAATCTGATTGTACAACGCTTTGTGCATAAGTACCCAGGCTTACAGGACGTCCTCAAGCAGGCCAGGAAGGTGTGTGGCCATTTCAGACGTTCCTACTAGTGTTGAGCGCGAATATTCGAATATCGATTTTTTTTTGCGAATATCGGCACTTTGATAATTCGCGAATATTTCGAATATAGTGCTATAAATTTGATATTTCGAATATTTTTTTTTTTTTTTTTTTTTTTATTGTTATATTTTTTTCTCTTCCACTTCCCAAAAGTAGTTCTTACCTGTCCTTAGGATTCCTGGCTTCCTGGCTGCTCCAGTCAGTGCCCGTTGCCGCTTCTGACGACTTCAGTGCTCATGGAGCGTCCCCATCACCATGGGAACGTCTCCATACTAGAATGTACTGTCAGATTTGAGAATTACGTTGAAATCGCAATTCGATTAATTCAAGTTATAATAATCGAATTTCGATTTCAACTTAGCACTGCTATATTCCATATTCGTTAATTCTAGCCTAATATGGAATATAGCAGTGCTAAGTTGAAATCGCAATTCGATTATTATAACTTGAATTAATCGAATTGCTATTTCAACTTGGACCTGGTTTACTATGGTTGGCTTGGTAGAATTAGCGAATATGACGAATGTATTCGTCATATTCCTCAAAACGAAGATAACAAAGTATTCTCCATCTTCGTTTTAGCTCCATATTCGTCAACTTCGCTAATTCTAGCAATCAAATAGGAAAGTTGACTATAGAGACAGCTAAGTTTAATTCGCTATGCGATTATATTACTTTGCTTTTTTTTTTTAAATGGAATAATTAAATACTTGATTATTATAATGATTCTATTTATAAAAAATAAAAAAAGCAAAGTAATATAATCGCATAGCGAATTAAACACAGCTGTCTCTATAGTCAACCTTCCTATTTGATTGCTAGAATTAGCGAAGTTGACGAATAGGTAGCTAAAACGAAGATGTAGAATACTTCGTTATCTTCGTTTTGAGGAATATGACGAATACATTCGTCATATTCGCTAATTCTACCAAGCCAACCATAGTAAACCAGGTCCAAGTTGAAATAGCAATTCGATTAATTCAAGTTATAATAATCGAATTGCGATTTCAACTTAGCACTGCTATATTCCATATTAGAAGAACAAAGAAAAATGGAGCTCAAAGTACCAAATAATAAATATTCAATTTTATTGTATTATAACAAGACATGATTAAAATTACAATTACATACATGTGATGCCAAGAGACAGGGTGGATGGGAGCAGGGAGAGGGAAAGAACGGCGCCACCCTGGGAGAACACACCGGTCAAAAATATATGGAGGTCAACGGGAAGTACATGGTACAGTGACCAGCCCATAACCAAAAATATATACAAAATAGAAGGTGAGTGAATGGTCAGCTGCAGAAAACAACCACTGGCATGAAACAAGGTGTGTTAGAGCAAAAGCTATGAAATGAAGAATGGATGATAGACAGCATGCCACAATGGATCAAAACCAGACCTAGTGAAAAAACATCCAGGTCAAGAAAGACCATGGAAATGAGGTTGCAAGCAGCCAAAACTCACCTACACAGTACAAAGAGTGAAATAACCCAGGATGACGCTACCCCAACGCGTGTTTCGGCTAGAGGCTAGAATTAATGAATATGGAATATAGCAGTGCTAAGTTGAAATCGCAATTCGATTATTATAACTTGAATTAATCGAATTGCTATTTCAACTTGGACCTGGTTTACTATGGTTGGCTTGGTAGAATTAGCGAATATGACGAATGTATTCGTCATATTCCTCAATACGAAGATAACGAAGTATTCTACATCTTCGTTTTAGCTATCTATTCGTCAACTTCGCTAATTCTAGCAATCAAATGGGAAGGTTGACTATAGAGACAGCTGTGTTTAATTCGCTATGCGATTATATTACTTTGCTTTTTTTAAATTTTTATAAATAGAATTATTATAATAATCAAGTATTTAACTATTCAATTTTTTTGAAAAAAAGCAAAGTAATATAATCGCATAGTGAATTAAACTTAGCTGTCTCTATAGTCAACTTTCCTATTTGATTGCTAGAATTAGCGAAGTTGACGAATAGGTAGCTAAAACGAAGATGTAAAATACTTTGTTATCTTCGTTTTGAGGAATATGACGAATACATTCGTCATAATCGCTAATTCTAGATATCAAACCAATAGGAAAGTAGCCTTAAGTTAAAATCGCAATACGCGATTATTTAAAATCGCATAATAATCGCGATAACAAGAATAATAACGAATATTCGATTTCGACGAATATGAATTGAATATTCTATAGAATATTCGCGAATTTCGTTGAAATCGAATATGGCACCTGCCGCTCATCACTAGTTCCTACACGGCCATGGCGCACTTTTCAGATATCCAGCGGCAAAACAACATGCCAGTGAGGCGCTTGATTTGCGACAGCCCGACACGTTGGAATTCAACACTCCTAATGTTTGACCGCCTGCTCCAACAAGAAAAAGCCGTCAACGAGTATTTGTATGACCGGGGTGCTAGGACAGCCTCTGCGGAGCTGGGAATTTTTTTGCCACGTTACTGGACGCTCATGCGCAATGCCTGTAGGCTCATGAGTCCTTTTGAGGAGGTGACAAACCTAGTCAGTCGCACCGTCAGCGACCTCATCCCATTTGTTTTCTTCCTGGAGCGTGCCCTGCGAAGAGTGCTGGATCAGGCCGTAGATGAGCGTGAAAAGGAAGAGAAAGAGTTGTGGTCACCATCACCACCAGAAACAGCCTTATCAGCATCGCTTGCTGGACCTGCGGCAACGCTGGAAAAAGAGTGTGAGGAAGAGGAGTCAGAGGAGGAATGTGGCTTTGAGTAGGAGGAGGAAGACCAACCACAGCAGGCATCCCAGGGTGCTCGTTGTCACCTATCTGGTACCTGTGGTGTTGTACGTGGCTGGGGGGAAGAACAGACTTTCAGTGAGATCACTGAGGACGAGGAACAGGACATGAGTAGCTCGGCATCCAACCTTGTGCAAATGGGGTCTTTCATGCTGTCGTGCCTGTTGAGGGACCCTCGTATAAAAAGGCTGAAGGAGAATGACCTGTACTGGGTGGCCACGCTACTAGACCCCCGGTATAAGCAGAAAGTGCCTGAAATGTTACCGAATTACCGCAAGTCGGAAAGGATGCAGCAGTTCCAAATTAAATTAAAAAGTATGCTTTACACAGCATATAAGGGTGATGTCACAGCACAACGGGAATCTAACAGGGAAGAGGTGAAAGTAATCCTACGACCACGCCGACAAGGACAGGACGCTTTACAGACGTGATGTTAATGGAGGACATGCAGAGCTTTTTATGTCCTACGCATCGCCACAGCCCTTCGGGGTCCACCCTCAGAGAACGACTCGACCAACAGGTAGCAGACTACCTCGCCTTCACTGCAGATATCAACACTCTGAGGAGCAATGAACCCCTTGACTACTGGGTGTGCAGGCTTGACCTGTGGCCTGAGCTATCCCAATTTGCAATAGATCTAGCGATGGAAGTAAATGCAATGTTAGTCTTAATATTAAACATAGCAGCCTCCCAATATTTCCTGAAGAGGCTGTCGGCTTTACGATCCATGGAATCCTTGAGCTGGGAGGCATCCTCAAATGGGAGGGATGCCTTCTTGTTCACCTTAACAACCTGAACATCTATTTTGGGAATCTCATTGAAGATCTTGGACTCTTTGGGATCAAATAGTAAACTGTTTTTAAAGGAAGTAGAGACTCCCAGGCGTCTTTCAGGGTCTTTCCATTCCTCTAAAACCATGTCCTTAATGCTCGTCCTTAAACACACGTGGTTTTTTTTAACTTTTAACCCTCTAAACATTTCTCCCTGTATGGAGTGGGTGCGTTGTACTTCTTCCACACCCATTGTGGATCTGACCGCTCTGAGTAGGTCGGACATATCTTCCATACAAAAATATAATCTGCGGCCACTGTCCACAGAGTCCGAATCGGAGACGCTTTCCCCTTTTTCCCATGACTTGGCCGAATGGACGCTCTCATCCGCAATGGCCTCAGAGTCAGAAGCGGAAGGAGACCTGGCATGCTTCCTTTTGGGTTGCGGTAAATCAGAGGGATTAGCAGATACATGGGCCAGAGATGATCGAATTTTATCCTGTATCATAGATTTAAGTTCCTCTTTCAGAGAGGTTGCTTCGTCACGTACAATGTTTGATATACCATTTTTGCTAAGCTTTTTGGGATAATTGTCTGGAAGTTTGTCGTTACAGGAGATACTTTTGAGGAATCTCTTGACCTTTTTTTGAGTCTCCTTGGACACCTTAAAGAAGGAGAAGGTTGCTATAAGGGGACGGTCAGAGGAAAGGGAGGGGGGGGTATAGATCCAGAGAGGAGTATATTGGAGCCAGAGGCCTGAGGAATGACTCAAATGTAAAAACTGCACATAAAGTGGACCTCTCAAGAGATAGAGAGGAGCCCACAACATCATCTTCAGAGATAAGCAGTTAAAGATCAACAGGAGGATCAAATATTCCCTTTTACCGCACCCTATGCCGCAGGAGAGGGGGACCAGCAGACTCCCTGACCATGCAAAACACGCCCTGAGGGGACTCCTTAGGAGAGCATGCGTCCGTCCCAGACATCGCGGCAGGATACTCTTGCCCTCTCAGTTCCCCGATGGGTCAGCAGGAGAGGCAGGTGAGGAGCCCCAGACTTCTCAGGCCAGGAGCATCAATGCATGTCGGGGCCTTGGCTTTGAGCCAGACCGTTCGCCGCCTACGTCACTTCCAGACCGCCGGACGTGACGTCACCACATATGCGCCACATGCGCCGGGCGCGCAACCCTGCTGAAGCCTCTGTAGGCCAGGAGGGAGCCATCGCCCTGGGAGCAGGCCCCAGAATGACCGGAGCGAGTATACCCATAACACCCCTGCCCAGCGTTAGTACTGGGACCGCGGGAGGGCAGGGGAACGCCATGGAAGGATGCCAGCGATTTTATCAGGTAAAAAAATAAAATAAAAAATCATTGTAGTTCTCAGCTTCATCTCGCTGCATAGAGGGAGACCTTTCTCTGCCCTGTCCTCTGTAGGGACAGGAAACACTGGTGTTGGTGGTGGGAGGGAGCCCCCACATAGCTCAGTAAACATTACTATAACTGGGTCAGAATATGGTAATATTTTTTGTTTCTAAGTTTTAACTTCTTTTTTCAGTATTTAAACATAAAAAAACGATACATATTTGGTATTGTTGTAATTGTACTGACCCAGAGAATGAAGGACACAGGTCCGTTTTGCCGCATAGGGAATGCTGTAGGGACAAAACCTGTAAAACTCTGGAGGAATTGCATTTTTTTTTTTCAATTCCACCCCATTTGGAATTTTTTTCCTGCTTCCCACTACATTGTATGCCATATGAAATGGTGGACGTTTTTTGGGGATGTATTTTGTGCTGCTGGCAGTATGTTTTGATAGACTGTGGTGTTTGTCTATGTTGGGGTGGTATAATGTGCAACAATATGGTATTGCTGGCCCTGCCTTCAATCAATTTGGACCCACCTACAAAATGAGGCCACTTTTAGCTTTTTTTTCCAGGGCCACTTTAAGTTCCCAGTCTGCCCCTGCCTAAGAGTTAATGTTCTGCCTCCAGCAGAGGGAGATTCGTTCAGTTCATATCTATTTCATTTCTAATTCATTCTGCTGTAATTTCTGTATTCCTGTAGTTATTAGTTAGGTAACAGCACCATCTAGCGGTGGTAAAAATGTATTGCACCTTGTTTCTTGTTAATAAAGTTTATTGCTTTGTGGGAGGTGCTAGGCATTTGGGTAGTGCAAGGCATCCTGGGAAGGAGAAGCCCTAGTCTTCAGTCTACATATAGACTACAGGACATCAGCAGAGCTGTTCCATGGAGTTCTCCTTCTTAAACTCCACCATCTTTGTGCACGTATATCTGGTGAGTGACATCCACCTTTGTTTCAGGGACAGTATGTTATGCAGAGCTGTTTAGCTAGGTATAAGTGTCACTCAGGGAGTTATGTCTGTTAGCTAGCCATGCAATCTATGTATAGGCAGCCATTTTGGACATCTGCTTTCTCTGTCAAAGTATTACTGTGCATGCTATTCATGTTATGCCTTATACTTACACAAGCCATTTGTATTCTTGTAGTTTTACCAATTCACGATCCTGTTGAACAATAAACAAGTTAGGCTACTTTCACACTTGCGACAGAGTGATCCGGCAAAACGTATTCCAACTGATAGCATGGGATCCTGATCAGTCTGAAAAATGCCTGATCAGTCAGAAAAATGCATTGAAGTGCCAGATCCAGCTTTCCGGTGTCATCCGCCAAAACGGATCCGGCATTTATTTTTTTCACCTTTTTTTTTGTCTGCGCAGGAAGGACGGAGCCGGCATTTTGAATGCAGGATCCGGCACTAATACATTCCTAAAAGCGGGAGTGGGTAAAAGACATAGAACACATGTAAATATTCCATTCACGTGTCATCTCTGTTTTGGTTCCAATCCTGTATTTTTTTGGCTTAAACAATACTGATGGATTACTGACCAAATGCTGACCGAGTGAAGGTGGATGCTCAACATACAGGATCCGTTTTTTTGCGGTTATTGTTCTGATGGATCAGAGGAAGGGCAAAATAATCAGTTACGTCAACACAAACTTACTGCTGACACCCTCTCCACTCTGTCAGGGGTGCTCTATTTGTATAAGTGTTTAATAGAACAGGTTCTGTAGACATCTATGTGGAATCAGCTGACGACGGTGTAAAAGGAGTGCGCTCTTTTAAGCTATAGTAGGATCTTGGACCTCTGTACAGTTCTTTATACCTGGTGCTAACATTGACCTGTAAGGCTAAGTTCACACTTGAGTTATTTGGTCAGTTTCGGCCCCATAACTGCCCAAATAAGTGAAGTGTGCATTGATTCTAAGAGCGATGCCTTTCATCTGTGTGTCATATGGACTCACAGTATTGTTTCACTACCACAGCAGACTCCCTATGCGTGTTAATTCAAGGTACAGTGTTCTACACCACTATACAGGCTCTATGCAGCCAGGAAATAGCTGTTTTTTAATGAGATTCACCATGAATAAATTTGGATCGAATCAAATCTTTTTGGAAAATTCGTTGAAATGACCAAATCAAATTTTTAAGAAATTCGCTAATCTCTAGTTATAAACTAAGGGCCAGTCACTAATCTGAAATATTATAAAGTTAGTGGAGTTGGTTGAAAGAAAGTTTTCTGGTCACTTTATCTCTAGTGATAAGCGAGCACCAAAGTATTCGGGTGTTCGGCCCAAGCACACTGCTATATTCGTGTGCTCGGCCGAGCACCCGAGTATAATGGAAGTCAATGGGAGACAACCAGGCACCCCCTGCTCAGTAGAGAAGAGGGGGTCTGGTTCATAAAAAAAGGTTAGAAATTGATGAAAACCCCATCAAAATGGTTTAGAAACAGCATTAAGAGGATAGCTGGATGCATCTTAGACTCCTATTATGTACAACATACAATAGACAACGACACAAAAGCTATATGCCAAAAGCCAGGTATGTGCAAGCCATCGATCTATCCATGAGACAGATGGCAGCCTTGTGCACTATGGGATATTAAAAACCAGCTCTCATCTGACTGAGAACCAGTAAACCTCAAAGTTATTTTGCATCTGTTGGATGGCTTGGGTGGACCTGCACACCTAGATCAATATCACTAGGGCGACAAAAAGTTTTCTGATTGTTCTAACATAATATTCAATAACCTTTCTATACAGTTTTGTCATGTAAAAACTCATTTGCATAAACATGGGTATATGGGAAAGACATGCAAATGAGCAGAATCTGCCTTGTTTTTCAGCTGTCATAAGACTTATGAAAACCAATAGATGGCGCTATTGAGTTATGAACAGCGCCCTCTATTGGTTTCTCAGTCTTATGACAACAGATTAATAGTTTTAGTAGAAACAGATGCAGCCGGCACTCTGATATATCAGCCTCGCGGTGCTCACGTCTAGGGTCAGCGTCCCAAAAATTAATATGAAGTAAAGGACCGGCACTCTCAGTAAGTTATGATCTTCAATCTTTCTTTATTTCGCCATGTAGAGGACTAGAAAAACAACGCGTTTCCACTCACATACTGAGTCTTTGTCAAGTAATAGTTTTGTCAGAAGACTATGAAACCAATAGAGGGCACTGTTCATAACTCAATAGCACCATCTATTGGTTTCATAGTCTGCTGAAAAGAATATTAGACTGAGTCTTATGACAAGCTTATTAGTGTAGCATTTTGCATGGAAAATTTGCGATAAAAATTTGCGATCTACACTAGGATGATATCTGACACTGGGAAAGCTGGGTAATAACTCAGTGATAAAATCTCAGTCAGATGAGAGCTGGTTTGGAATATCTCATAGTGCACGAGGCTGCTATTGTAAGTTATGCTGGATGTTATCTGTCTCATGGATAGATGGATGGCTTGTACATACCTGGCTTTTGGCATATTGCCTTTGTGTGGTTGTCTATTGTATGTCATGCATAATAGGAGTCTAAGTTGCATCCAGCTATCCTCTTAATGCTGTTGCCAAATCATTTTGATGGTGTTTCCATCAATTTCTAACCTTTTTTTATGAACCAGACACCCTCTTCTCTTCCGAGCAGGGGGTGTCTGGGGTTCTTCCATTGTATTACATTGTATTCAAGCACCCAAATTATTCGACCGAACACTGGGATGGGCCGAGCTTAGCGAGGCTCAAGCCGAACAGCAGTTTGGCCTAGCATGCTCGCTCATCACTATTTATCTCCAGTGAATAAACTTACATCAGAAATAACAGATATAACAGAAATTTTATAAATTACAATATTCCCTCCTCTGGTAAAACATATTTCTGAATTTCTCATAATTCCCCGAACTCTTCTATTTCTATCTGATCTGTCCACAGATGAGCCAGCGTTGATGTAAGAAGAAGATAAATGTGAGGGTCAGAGACAGACTCTGGGAGAAAGAGGACCTGGACTCATCTTCACCTGTCACCGTACAGCCAGGATCTCCATACTATCAGGTAAGTGACCGCCACATCTACCTTTCACATAGACGCTGCTCCTCTAACTTACATATTTCTTTTATGGATTTCCTATATCTAGTGATAACATTTGTCACAAGTGAATAATTAACAATTACATTTAGTTGAAGACATTCATTGTTTCTGAAAGAGAACATCGGTCCTGTGGCTGATCTGTAAATGGTTATTCATGGCTACAGTATACAGAAGAGTTTTCAGTAGAATCACATACCAAGCTGTGCTTACTAGCAGAAAACAACATTTACATTTACAGTACCAGAGAAGAGGGGGAAACAAGAGCTGCACAGAATATACTACGCTCCTCGCAGCAGCCAGGGAATGAGGAGAGGGAAGGGCTGTTCAGAAGACAGGAGTCTTCACATGGCGGGCAACAGAGAAGAGGGAAGGCTGCACGGATGAGACAACTCTCCAGATGGTAGGCAGGGAAGGAGGAGAGAGAAGAGCTGCACAGGATATACCACTCTTCAGGTGGCAGGTAGCCAAGGAGTAGTTTTCAATGAATCAAAGTCAAAGGAATTGACTTTGATCTGAATTTGAGGGAAAATTCGATTTGGCACAGAGCCGAATTTCACAAATGTCACGCTTCTTGGTAACAAATAAATTTTTCCTGACATTTCGTTAAAAAACTAAAGAAATACATGCTTCATCCATTTGCTCACATACGCTGGCCGGCCTTGGGGACGTCATCATCCACCCAACGTCATCGTCCACCCAACCTTAAGTCATCATGTTAGAGATTTTGCTTGTTTTCCTCGATCAAGATGGCCGCGGCGGCCTCTCTGTGAGCAGATGGATGAGGTAAGTATGTATTTTTTTGTTTTTAAACCCTGATTCATCCCTGAAAAGCCTTAATGTGTCAGATGCCACAATCAGGGTTGAATGTGGCATCTGAGGGGTTGCCTGTCAGTGTGCCCACTACATACAGTGGAATGCAATTACAAAGTGATTTGTTATAAATCGAATTTCTTTGTGAACTTCGGCGAAGCAGCTGAATGGAATTTTTGCAAACTTCACTCACCGCTACCAACGAGGACAGGCAAGGACTGCACAGAAGATCTATGGCATTATTTACTATTACTGTCACTGCATTAACCACTTCATTACCGGAGTGTTTATCCCCCTTCCGTACCAGGCCAGTTTTCAGTTGTAGCAATGCGTCTATCTACCTGCAAATAACTGATTAATTTCTGAGCCAGCCTACATGATTTTGATATTATTTTTCAAGGGACACCTTAGATCTTTCTTTTGTGCCATTAGATGATGGATATAATATTTTAAAAAAAGCATATTTAAGAAAAAACTGAAAATTCAGAATTTTCTTTTTCCTTTCTTATCAATTTTTTTTCTATTTCAAAATGTTTCAAGACAAAACATTTCTAAAACCATTCCCGTACGCTTGTACCCTGAAAATGGACACTATTTATGTAATTTATCTACTGGCTGGCCCCGCAGCAAGACTTCATAAGACTGGAGCACATTTTGGATTTTGGCGCCTATTTTTCTATTGCTGGTTCTATAGCATTGTACTGCCAGAAAAATCTTGTACAGCGCCAAAATGCAACAAGCCCCTTCAAAATGACTTCTTTTTTATGGTTTTCATCTTGGGGAAATTTGGACATTTATTTATTTTTTATTTATTTATTTTTTAAGTGAATTAACCCCTTTCTGCCACAGTCAAGGCAGGAAGAGGTTAATTCCCAGCCTGCAGGCTGACATTTCATTTTATAGCCAGCAGGTGGCTCTCTTACCTGAAGCGCTTCATGACGGCTTTTAGATTTTACCATGTAATCCAGCTACAAGTGTCTATTACTGCCTGACCACTCCAGGTGGCCACGACACACCTCCCTGTGACCACAGCTGTCTAATAACAGCGCAGTCACAGCTATCTGCGGCAGTACGTTCCGCCGGCAGATCGCGATGTAACCAGACACTTTTATACCTCGGGATACAGATAAGAGCCTACCGCCACGACGTATAAAGTTGTGCGGCGGTAACCAAATGGTTAAAGAGCCGTTAGGTATAAAGAGAGAAAAAAAATTCTTCCAGCACTTCACCAGTATGAAGTCTAGCATCCAAATGAATTGGCTCTAACAAGTAACTCACTAGTAGTGAGCGGAATAGTCAAAATACACAGAACTAGTGAGTTAATTGTTAGAGCACCTGAGGTGGTGACTGATGTATTGTATACCTGGGAGGGTTCAGATACTAGACTTTATACTAGCCTATGACTAAGAACATGGATTTTATTGTTCGAAACGTGTGAGTGTCTGTATCAAACCTTTTTGATATGTTTTTAAGTGCTGGAAGATTTTTTTCTCTCTCGCTGTTTGGACATTTGCTATCTCCCAGGTACAAGTAGTAAAGAAAGCAACAGCTGCATAAAGAACTACAAATGATACTGTTAGGCCTCATGCACACGACCGTAGTTCTGGTCCGCATTTGAGCCGCAGTTTTTGAGGCTCGGATGCGGACCCATTCACTTCAATGGGGCCGCAGAAGATGTATAGCATATAACATAGGAAATATAACATGTCTTATTCTTGTCCGTTTTGCGGACAAGAATAGGCATTTCTACAATGGGCCGCCCGTTCCATTCCGCAAATTGCAGAAGGCACACAGGCGGCTTCAGTTTTTTTCGGATCCGCGGTTTGCAGACTGCAAAAAAACGGGACGGTCGTGTGAATGAGGCCTTACTTTATTAGGCTTTGTTCACATCACCGTTCAGCCTTTCTGTTCTCCTGCTCCGTTTAGTAAAGGACAGATTCGGCACATAACTTAGCCGAACGGAACCTAAGGACCCCATAGACTATAATGAGGTCCGTTAGGTTTCCGCTCAGAGGAAGATATTTGAAGCGGAGACAAAAGTCCTGCATGCACAACATTTGTCTCCACTCCAAAAACATATTTGAGCGGAAACCTAACGGACCTCATTATAGTCTATGGGGTCCTTAGGTTCTGTTCGGCTCAGTTATGTGCCGAATCCGTCCTTTCCTAAATGGAGCAGGAGAACGGAAAGGCTGAACGGTGATGTGAACAAAGCCTGATAAAGTAAGGCCTCATGCACATGACCGTCCCGTTTATTGCGGTCCGCAAACCACAGATCCGCAAAAAACTGAAGCCGCCCGTGTGCTCCTGAACGGAGCAGGAGAACAGAAAGGCTGAACGGTGATGTGAACGAAGCCTTAGCACTATGACAACTATGAAACAAATCCATGTCATGTTTTCTTTTCTATTAGGACAAATTATGAGCACATATCTATACCTTCTACCCCTGATACTGATTATCACAGATGGAGGACATTCCCAGGATTCTCTGTGCAGTCTTGAGCTAATTGATGATGTTGAGTCTGCCACAAAACCAGCAGATCTGATAATCGGAGTTATATTAGAACTTACTCCCTTTGTAAAGAATAAATATATTCCTAACTTTAAAGATAATCTTAATTCAATAACATGTACCTAGTAAGTATTTGTAATTTTAGGTTATTTTATCTGAAAATATAATTTTATTATTATTTGTTATGCTGGCTGCCCGTGCCTGACGCTCTCTTGCTCCCCTGGATGGGTATGGACACTGCACCAAATACCTTAATGCTACTTCCGCCATTGCTCTCCAGTATTACAGGCCTGCTGGACCTCCTCTGCCTCCCAGCAGCTTGCCCAGCCACCTGAGTCCTGTGTGTCCATCGTCTGCTACAGGCCATGGCCAGCACTTGCTGGATAGGCATCTCCTATTCCAGCTTGGAAAAAGCACTTGAGGACCCTAATTCTTCCCTGGCCTATAACTGTCCACCTCAGGGTACTTAAAGTGTAACTGCCATTTCATTTTTTTTATTCCCTAATGGTATAGTACACCCTGCTGTATCAGTGCTTTTGTGCTTTAGCCCCTTAAGGACCCTGCCATATTTCACCTTAAGGATCTGGCCATTTTTTGCAAATCTGACATGTGTCACTTTATGTTGTGACAACTTTAAAACGCTTTTACTTATACAGGACATTCTGAGGTTGTTTTCTCGTCACATATTGTACTTCATGACAGTGGTAAAATTGAGTCAAAAAAATTAATTTTTATTTATAAAAAAATTCAAAACTTACCAAAAATTTAGAAAAATTTGCTACTTTTATAATAGATAGTAATACCTCTAAAAATAGTTATTACTTTACATTCCCCATATGTCTACTTCATGTTTGGATAATTTTGTGAATGCAATTTCATTTTTTAGGGACGTTAGAAGTAGGGATGAGCGAACCCGAACTGTATAGTTCGGGTTCGTTCAGAATTTTGGGGTGTCCGTGACACGGACCCGAACCCGAACATTTTCGTAATAGTCCGGGTTCGGTGTTCGGCGCTTTCTTGGCGCTTTTTGAAAGGCTGCAAAGCAGCCAATCAACAAGCGTCATACTACTTGCCCCAAGAGGCCATCACAGCCATGCCTACTATTGGCATGGCTGTGATTGGCCAGTGCAGCATGTGACCAAGCTTCTATTTAAGCTGGAGTCACATAGCGCCGCACGTCACTCTGCTGATACAAGTGTAGGGAGAGGTTGCAGCTGCTGCTGTTAGGGCGAGATTAGGCAGGGATTTACTCAGCAAAAACACTTAATTCAGTGATCGATCTGCAGCTGTGGATCATTGAACTGCTGCTATTTAATTGCTCACTGTTTTTAGGCTGCCCAGAGCGTTTTTTTGTCACTTTTTTCTTGGGTGATCGGCGGCCATTTTGTGGTGCGCCAGCACAAGCTGCCACCAAGTCCATTTAACCATCAATAGTGTGGTTATTTTTTTGCTATATCCTACATCAGGGGCTTGGCTGTGCTTGCTATTTTATTGAGGGGTAAAATACAATTGGCCAAAATAGCAGTACTCTAAATCTGGTGTTTCAGCTGTGGCTAGCCAATTGTACCGTATTTTTCGCCCTATAAGACGCACCGGCCCATAAGACGCACTAGGTTTTTGAGGAGGAAAATAAGAAAAAAAATATTTTGAACCAATAGGTGTGCTTTTGGTGGGTTTTGAACTAATTGTGGCCTGTGGATGGCACTGTTATGGGGGATCTGTGGATGGCGCACTGTTATGGGGGATCTGTGGGTGACACTTATGGGGGATCTGTGGGTGACACTTATGGGGGATCTGTGGGTGACACATATGGGGGATCTGTGGGTGACACATATGGGGGATCTGTGGGTGACACATATGGGGGATCTGTGGGTGACACTTATGGGGGATCTGTGGGTAACACTTATGTGGGATCTGTGGGTGACACATATGGGGGATCTGTGGGTGACACTTATGGGGGATCTGTGGGTGGCTCTTATTGGTGTCTCTGGATGGCACTGTTATGAGGATCTGTGTATGACAGTTATGGGGGGATCTGTGGATGACACATATATAGCATCTTATGCTATGTGTCATCCACAGATCCCCTCCATAAGTGTCCCTGTAGTGAATGACCCTCAATACACGCTGGGGGCCGGCATCTGCTTTTATAATGACAGCGGGGCCCGTGCAGTGACTGTATTCTACTACACGGGCCCCGCTCACTGTATAATCCTATGTCTAATAGTTAATTGTAATTGTATGTAATGTAATCGCATAAGGAGCGCTGTGTATTACCGGTACTTACAACTACAAGCGCTCGCCGCTAGGTAGGTAGCAGAGAGGAGGGAGGAGGCAGGCCGGGAGGACGGACGCTAGAAGTGTGAGTCATACGTCATGCGCCCACGCCGCCTGCTTCATTCATAAAGTGGGCGGCGCATGACGTATGACTCACACTGCCAGCGTCCGTCCTCCCGGCCTGCCTCCTCCCTCCTCCCTGCTACCTACCGAGCAGGCGAGCGCTTGTAGTTGTAAGTACCGGTAATACACAGCGCTCCTTATGTGATTACATACAATTAACTATTAGACATAGGATTATACAGTGAGCGGGGCCCGTGTAGTAGAATACAGTCACTGCACGGGCCCCGCTGTCATTATAAAAGCAGATGCCGGCCCCCAGTCCCGCCTCCCTCACAGCTGATACACCCGCCGCACGGCATCGCGGCGGGTGTATCATTGAAAACTCAGCAAAATCAGCAGCATTCGCCGTATAAGACGCACTGCTATTTTCCCCCCACTTTTGGGGGAGAAAAAGTGCGTCTTATACGGCGAAAAATACGGTAATACTGTCTGCTGTCTGCCGAAGCACAGTTTTTGTTCTGGGTTGAATACAATTCCCAACTTAGCAATTCCCTAAATATTTTTTTTCTGCTGTATCAGGCCAAGTTTAAATCGATCCATAAAAGGGTATATTAGATTGAAGGTGCGGATAGTGTCATCCTCAATAACTTAACACGCTACCGTGCATTTCCAAGTTTAAATAATTGTGTCAGTAAACGTATACCTGTCACCCAGCGCCTAAATAATAGGCCTCAAATTTATATTCAGCTAAATCTATGTTTATTGCTGAGGCTGGTCAATTTATTTAGTGTCCGCCAAAGCACAGTTTTTGTTCTGGGTTGAATACAATTCCCAACTTAGCAATCCCCTAAATCAGTGGTTTCTGCTGTATCAGTCCTACTTTAAATCTATCCATAAAAGGGTATATTAGATTGAAGGTGCAGATAGGGTCATTCTCAATAACTTCACACACACGCTACCGTGCATTTCCAAGTCTAATTCTGTCCGTAAACGTATACCTGTCACCCAGCGCCTAAATAATAGGCCTCAAATTTATATTCAGCTAAATCTATGTTTATTGCTGAGGCTGGTCAATTTATTTAGTGTCCGCCAAAGCACAGTTTTTGTTCTGGGTTGAATACAATTCCCAACTTAGCAATCCCCTAAATCAGTGGTTTCTGCTGTATCAGTCCTACTTTAAATCTATCCATAAAAGGGTATATTAGATTGAAGGTGCAGATAGGGTCATTCTCAATAACTTCACACACACGCTACCGTGCATTTCCAAGTCTAATTCTGTCCGTAAACGTATACCTGTCACCCAGCGCCTAAATAATAGGCCTCAAATTTATATTCAGCTAAATCTGTTGATACTGCTGTGGCTGGTCAATCTATTTAGTGTCTGCCAAAGCACAGTTTTTGTGCTGGGTTGAAATACAATTCCCAACTTAGAGCAGAAACCAGAAATTTAGGGAATTACTATCAGGCCAAGTTTAAATCGATCCATAAAAGGGTATATTAGATTGAAGGTGCGGATAGTGTCATCCTCAATAACTTCACACGCTACCGTGCATTTCAAAGCTTAAATAATTGTGTCCGTAAACGTATACCTGTCACCCAGCGCCTAAATAATAGGCCTCAAATTTATATTCAGCTAAATCTGTCATTACTTGTGTGCCTGTATTAGTGTAATACGGTACTTAAATAGATAGCCAGATAGTGTTAGGTGCCTGTAAAAAAAGGCCTGAATTTGAATTCAATACATTGGGCCAAATAATTTTTTTCTTATTGTGGTGAACGGTAACAATGATGAAAACATCTAGTGAGGGACGCGGAAATGGTCGTGGTGGTGTTAGTGGACCCTCTGGTGCTGGGAGAGGACATGGCCGTTCTGCCACAGCCACACGTCCTAGTGAACCAACTACCTCAGGTCCCAGTCGCCAGCAGAATTTACAGCAATATTTTGTGGGGCCCAATGCCGTTCTAAGGATGGTAAGGCCTGAGCAGGTACAGGCATTAGTCAATTGGGTGGCCGACAGTGGATCCAGCACGTTCACATTATCTCCCACCCAGTCTTCTGCAGAAAGCATACAGATGGCGCATGAAAACCAAGCCCATCAGTCTGTCACATCACCCCCATGCATATCAGGGAAACTGTCTGAGCCTCAAGTTATGCAGCAGTCTCTTATTCTGTTTGAAGACTCTGCTGGCAGGGTTTCCCAAGGGCATCCACCTAGCCCTTCCCCAGGGGTGGAAGAGATAGAATGCACTAACGCACAACCACTTATGTTTCCTAATGATGAGGACATGGGAATACCACCTCAGCACGTCTCTGATGATGATGAAACACAGGTGCCAACTGCTGCGTCTTTCTGCAGTGTGCAGACTGAACAGGGGTCAGGGAGGAAGACTGGGTGGAAGATGATGCAGGGGACGATGAGGTCCTAGACTCCACATGGAATGAAGGTCGTGCCACTGACTTTCAGAATTCGGAGGAAGAGGCAGTGGTGAGCCAACAGCTTAGCAAAAGAGGGAGCAGTGGGCAAAAGCAGAACACCCGCCGCCAAGAGAGTCCGTCTGACACTGGCCACCGCCATCTGGGACCCAGCACCACAAAGGCAGCTTCAAGGAGTTCCCTGGCGTGGCAGTTCTTCAAACAATGTGCTGACGACAAGACCCGAGTGGTTTGCACGCTGTGCTATCAGAGCCTGAAGCGAGGCATTAACGTTCTGAACCTTAGCACAACCTGCATGACCAGGCACTTGCATGCAAAGCATGAACTGCAGTGGAGTAAACACCTTAAAAACAAGGAACTCACTCAGGCTCCCCCTGCTACCTCTTCTGCTGCTGCCGCCTTTGCCTCTTCCTCTGCCTCTGGAGGAACGTTGGCACCTGCCGCCCAGCAAACATGGGATGTACCACCAACACCACCACCACCTCCGTCACCAAGCATCTCAACCATGTCACACGGCAGCATTCAGCTCTCCATCTCACAAACATTTGAGAGAAAGCGTAAATTCCCACCTAGCCACCCTCGATCCCTGGCCCTGAATGCCAGCATTTCTAAACTACTGGCCTATGAAATGCTGTCATTCAGGCTGGTGGACACAGACAGCTTCAAACAGCTCATGTCGCTTGCTGTCCCACAGTATGTTGTTCCCAGCCGCCACTACTTCTCCAAGAGAGCCGTGCCTTCCCTGCACAACCAAGTATCCGATAAAATCAAGTGTGCACTGCGCAACGCCATCTGTGGCAAGGTCCACCTAACCACAGATACGTGGACCAGTAAGCACGGCCAGGGACGCTATCTCTCCCTAACTGCACACTGGGTAAATGTAGTGGCGGCTGGGCCCCAGGCGGAGAGCTGTTTGGCGCACGTCCTTCCGCCACCAAGGATCGCAGGGCAATATTCTTTGCCTCCTGTTGCCTCCTCCTCCTACTCAGCTTCCTCCTCCTCTTCTCCCACCTGCTCATCCAGTCAGCCACACACCTTCACCACCAACTTCAGCACAGCCCGGGGTAAACGTCAGCAGGCCGTTCTGAAACTCATATGTTTGGGGGACAGGCCCCACACCGCACAGGAGTTGTGGCGGGGTATAGAACAACAGACCGACGAGTGGTTGCTGCCGGTGAGCCTCAAGCCCGGCCTGGTGGTGTGTGATAATGGGCGAAATCTCGTTGCAGCTCTGGGACTTGACGCACATCCCTTGCCTGGCGCATGTGCTGAATTTGGTGGTGCAGAAGTTCATTCACAACTACCCCGACATGTCAGAGCTGCTGCATAAAGTGCGGGCTGTCTGTTCGCGCTTCCGGCGTTCACATCCTGCCGCTGCTCGCCTGTCTGCGCTACAGCGTAACTTCGGCCTTCCCGCTCACCGCCTCATATGCGACGTGCCCACCAGGTGGATCTCCACCTTGCACATGCTGGACAGACTGTGCGAGCAGCAGCAGGCCATAGTGGAGTTTCAGCTGCAGCACGCACGGGTCAGTCGCACTGCGGAACAGCACCACTTCACCACCAATGACTGGGCCTCCATGCGAGACCTGTGTGCCCTGTTGCGCTGTTTCGAGTACTCCACCAACATGGCCAGTGGCGATGACGCCTTATCAGCGTTACAATACCACTTCTATGTCTCCTTGAGAAAACACTTAGGGCGATGATGGAAGAGGAGGTGGCCCAGGAGGAGGAGGAGGAAGAGGGGTCATTTTTAGCACTTTCAGGCCAGTCTCTTCGAAGTGACTCAGAGGGAGGTTTTTTGCAACAGCAGAGGCCAGGTACAAATGTGGCCAGACAGGGCCCACTACTGGAGGACGAGGAGGACGAGGATGAGGAGGAGGTGGAGGAGGATGAGGATGAAGCATGTTCACAGTGGGGTGGCACCCAACGCAGCTCGGGCCCATCACTGGTGCGTGGCTGGGGGGAAACGCAGGACGATGACGATACGCCTCCCACAGAGGACAGCTTGTCCTTACCTCTGGGCAGCCTGGCACACATGAGCGACTACATGCTGCAGTGCCTGCGCAACGACAGCAGAGTTGCCCACATTTTAACGTGTGCGGACTACTGGGTTGCCAACCTGCTGGATCCACGGTACAAAGACAATGTGCCCATCTAACTTCCTGCACTGGAGCGTGATAGTAAGATACGCGAGTACAAGCGCACGTTGGTAGACGCGCTACTGAGAGCATTCCCAAATGTCACAGGGGAACAAGTGGAAGCCCAAGGCGAAGGCAGAGGAGGAGCAAGAGGTCGCCAACGCAGCTGTGTCACGGCCAGCTCCTCTGAGGGCAGGGTTAGCATGGCAGAGATGTGGAAAAGTTTTGTCACCACGCCACAGCTAACTGCACCACCACCTGATACGGAACGTGTTAGCAGGAGGCAACATTTCAATAACATGGTGGAACAGTACCTGTGCACACCCCTCCACGTACTGACTGATGGTTCGGCCCCATTCAACTTCTGGGTCTCCAAATTGTCCACGTGGCTAGAGCTAGCCTTTTATGCCTTGGAGGTGCTGGCCTGCCCGGCGGCCAGCGTTTTGTCTGAACGTGTATTCAGCACGGCAGGGGGCGTCATTACAGACAAACGCAGCCGCCTGTCTACAGCCAATGTGGACAAGCTGACGTTCATAAAAATGAACCAGGCATGGATCCCACAGGACCTGTCCATCCCTTGTGCAGATTAGACATTAACTACCTCCCCTTAACAATATATTATTGTACTCCAGGGCACTTCCTCATTCAATCCTATTTCTATTTTCATTTTACCATTATATTGCGGGGCAACCCAAAGTTGAATGAACCTCTCCTCTGTCTGGGTGCCAGGGCCTAAAAATATCTGACAGTGGCCTGTTCCAGTGGTGGGTGACATGAAGCCTGATTCTCTGCTATGACATGAAGACTGATTCTCTGCTGACATGAAGCCTGAATCTCTGCTATGGGACCTCTCTCCTCTGCCTAGGTACCTGGGCCTAAATATGTGACAGTGGCCTGTTCCAGTTGTGGGTGACGTAAAGCCTGATTCTCTGCTATGACATGAAGACTGATTCTCTGCTGACATGAAGCCTGAATCTCTGTTATGGGACCTCTCTCCTCTGCCTGGGTGCCTGGGCCTAAATATCTGACAATGGACTGTTCCAGTGGTGGGTGACGTGAAGCCTGATTCTCTGCTATAACATGAAGACTGATTCTCTGCTGACATGAAGCCTGAATCTCTGTTATGGGACCTCTCTCATCTGTCTGGGTGTCGGGGCCTAAAAATATCTGACAGTGGCCTGTTCCAGTGGTGGGTGACATGAAGCCTGATTCCCTGCTATGACATGAAGCCTGATTCTCTGCTATGGGACTTCTCTCCTCTGTCTGGGTGCCGGGGCCTAAAAATATCTGACAATGGCCTGTTCCAGTGGTGGGTGACATGAAGCCTGATTCTCTGCTATGGGACTTCTCTCCTCTGTCTGGGTGCCGGGGCCTAAAAATATCTGACAATGGCCTGTTCCAGTGGTGGGTGACATGAAGCCTGATTCTCTGCCATGAGACCTCTCTCCAATTGATATTAGTTCATTTTAATTTATTTAATTTTTATTTTAATTCATTTCCCTATCCACATTTGTTTTTCAGGGGATTTACCTACATTTTGCTGCCTTTTGCAGCCCTCTAGCCCTTTCCTGGGCTATTTTACAGCCTTTTTAGTGCCGAAAAGTTCAGGTCCCCATTGACTTCAATGGGGTTCGGGGCGAAGTTCGGGTCGAGTTCGGATCCCGAACCCGAACATTTCCGGGAAGTTCGGCCGAACTTCTCGAACCCGAACATCCAGTTGTTCGCTGAACTCTACTTACTATGTAAAACTGAAACAAACAAAAAAAAGACATATTTGTTATCATCGCTTCTGTAGCAACCTGCTCTATAAAAATAACACGTGATCTATCCTGTCAGGTGAATGCTGTAAAAAACAAAACATCAAAATATTGCCAGAACAGCAATTTTTTTGTTAACTTGCCTCATAAAAAGCGTAATATTGAGCAATCAAAAATCATATGTTCCCCAAAATCGTACAATAAAACTGTCAAGTTGTCCCGTAGTTTCCAAAACAGGGTCACTTTTTCTGAGTTTCTACTGTAGAGGTGCATCAGGGCATCTTCAAATGCTACATGGAAATTTCAAATTATCCCAGTGAAATCTGCCCTCCAAAATCCATATGGCGTTCCTTTCCTTCTGCGCCTGTCGTATACCCGTACAGCAGTTTACAACCACATATGGGGTGTTTCTGTAAACTTCAAAATCAGGGTAATAAATATTGAGTTTTGTTTAGCTGTTAACCCTTGCTGACTTACAGGGAAAAAATGGATTAAAATGGAAATCTTTAAATTTCTCCTCTATTTTCCTTTAATCCTTGTGGAACACCTAAAGGGTTAAAAAGGTTTGTAAACTCATATTTGAATAACTTGAGGGGTGTATTTTCTGCAATGGGGTCATTTATGGGTAATTTCTATTATGTAAGCCCCACAAAGTGACTTCATAACTGAATTGGTCCTCCAAAACGTTGGTTATGGAAATTTATTAAATGTTTTTAAAATTGCATCTGAAATTCTAATCCATCCAACAGCCCCCCAAAAAAAGACATTTAAAAATAATGCCAATATAAAGTAGACATAAAGGAAATGTAAAGTAATAACTATCGTGGTCAAAAGGTTTGAAGTGTTTTGGGTGCGGCATCATCCACAGTTCTTTTGAGAGTTTTAATGTAGACAGATTAACACAGTATATGGATGAGATTGGGGACAATAGTCACTACAGAGTTTCTATAATTTGCTAATAACATGTTAATGGCAAGTAGTTTTCTGTGTAGTGGAGGTTCTGAGAAGGACAAGAATTCTTGTTAGTAAGGAAATAAAGCATATGGTCAGCTATTTGGAGGGGGGGCATTAATAAAGCCTGAAACTGAGAAGAGTTGGAAGAAAGCCAGATGTGTCTTTTGTGTAGATAATTACAAAGTTGTGAGAGACCTAGAAACTAGAGAAGAGGTTAAAAATAAAAACTGAGACAGATGGGGAGAACATGTTATCAACAGAGATATTGTCACGGACGTTCCCGCGACAGGTGGCAGGAGATCAGTGAGACTGGCAACACGTGGTTTGATCTGACAGGTTTCCTTGTGGATCAATAGGCGTCTGTGTTGTTTCTGGTAATGGCCACACCCCTTGCCTCAGGTGTTGCTAATGTGGTCCTTTAACCTTCCTTATTTAGTTGTTTCTCCCACTATGCTTTGTGGTTTATAGCTTCAGTTTCAGTTGTGGATTGCTGGTGTGTGATCTCGGTGGAGTTCCTGGTGCTTCCATAAGTCTTTCCTTTCCCTTTTTGTATTTTGTTTGAGTTCTGCGTGTTGCATTTCCCTGTCATTTGTATTATGCCTGAGGGAGACACCTGTTTGTCCTTCCTTTTGGAGGAACAGGTTATCTCAGTCCTGACATTAGTACCAGGGTCCTATAGGGTGAGTTAGGACATTAGGTATTTCTGTGTATGAACTCACCTACCTCTGGGGTCTGTTCATACTGGAAGCTAGTCAGGACTTTGATTAGGGTTTTACTAGGAGGTGTCCATCTCCTTTCCCTAGTTTCCAGGCCTTATTCCCTCACCCCTTTCCCCCCTATGTTTGGTGTGGTGTTTCCCTCCCACATCCGAACGTGACAGATATTAAAGTCACCCAAATTAAAATTCTGTATTCTACAAAGTGATCCTAGAACTGGCAGGGTTGGCCTGTCAGGTCGGAGACATCAGCCACTCGCAGTAAGAATGAATAAAAGATTCCGTGGGCATGGATCTTAATAGGGGGTTAGAGTGAGAATTCAGACAAATAATCTAGAAAGTGCATTGCAAAGAAAGATGTATATCTACTTCTCTGCACTGCCTATTGTCAGGTCTCGGCGGGGGGTGATAAAAGTGCAGACCACAATAGAATACATCTTCAGAAATCCATCAGTTTGTGGTTGTTTCAGTGGTTTTTTGTCTTATTTATCATAGGAAATTCTCTAAAAAAAATTCTCAAAAGTGCTCTGTGCCTCTTTCATAAAATTTGACTCAAAATATGGCCCTTTTACATGGGCAGATATCTGCCAGGGAAAGAGGAGTGCCTCACATGGTGGAATACATCTATTGAATGGCTAGACACTTTTTGTGTAACCAACTTTTGCTTGGTTTACCTTGCACCAAAAACTTTGATGCCAATTTTGAGAGGCATTGTTAAGCCATACTCCCTTTTCTCTAAGCCATACCCTCTTGTCGAGCTAGAAGATCAAAACCAGGAAGCTCAATTTTGTTTGGAGATATCATGCTCCAGAAAATCACTTTGGTGTGTTTTACAGAATCATATAGACACACTTTATTAACCAGTAGGAGCTATATGTTACTATTTTACTGGTCAGCCCATGTCTCTGAGAAAGTCATTCGTTTACAAGCAACTGCTGAGCAAATCCCTAGCAATCTGAAGATCAGTGCTGACTTTGGTGGACAGCGAATCTCCTAGCCAGCAATGTTAACTAACCTGGTGAGTGTCAGAGAACTCTAAAACTCTGAATATAGCATTGGTAGTGGGATCCCTATGTTCAAAATGCAGGTAATGGATTTGTAGTAGAAGAGATCCAGGAATTGCCACCAGCATATGTGGAGAAAAACTCATTGGTTGCATGCTGAGGCTTGGTGACGGTACAGGCTGTGCTTATTGGTGGAGCACTAGCCACAAGCCCCTACTGACTTCTGCTCCATCAATCATTGCTTACTTCTCATCACAAAGAAGCAAAGAAAATGGAGGAGCATTGCTTGTCTGTCTTTCCTCCTCTCTCTTGCTTCAGAAACTTTAGAATTTTAATAGTTTAAGTCTGAGGGAGGCAGGAGAGAGTGTTGTTAAAAAAATATGTGTCAAGCTGGTGCAACACCTCACAAATCCTCACCTTACGCATCAGACTCCCAGTACTGAGTGGTAATTTTGGGGCTCAGGAGACTCCTTGGAATCTGGCTCATTAATGTCTTGCTCCAAAAACTGTGGTAGTTGGTATGTTTTTCAATAGTGTACAGTAGAGATGAGCAAAGATTTAAAACATTTGATTTGGACGCTTCGCCGAATTTTCCAAAAACATTCGATTAAATCCGAATTTATTAAATTTATTTGTTAAAAATCAGCTATTTCCCAGCTGCAGAGAGCCTGAATATTGGTGTACATCACTGTGCATTGCAGGAACATGCATAGGTAGTCCACTGTGGTAGTAGATCAGTTATTTTGCGTCTGTATGACAGGCGTCACTATTTGAATCACTCCACACTTCACTTATTTAGTCAGTTACGGGGCCAAAACTGACCAAATAACGCAAGTGTAAACTTATCCTTAACAGGTCAATGTTAGCATCAGGTATAAAGAACCATGCAGTGGCCCAAGATTGTACTATAGAGTGAAAGAGCTCACTCCTTTTACACCGTCAGATGATTCCATGTAGATTTCTACAGAACCTATTCTGTTACACGCTGATATAAGTAGTGCCCCCCATGACAGAGTGGACACTGTGTCAGTAGTAAGTTTGTGTTGACATCACTGTTTATTTTTCCCTTTTGATCCGTCACAAGAACATCCCCAAAAAAACGGATCCCACGTGCGATCGGCTACATCATCATCCACTATTGTCTGCACATCACTGATGTCACCTTCACCAGTCTCAGGGCCGCAACCCTAACCACTTGCAACACTAGCTCCCACGCGGCTCTCATCGACTCTACTTACCCACCTACTAGAGGAAGCAGGGATCTCTCACATCTGGGCTGGGCAGTAGCTGCTGACTGTCCTCTAGAAGCTTGTCCTTTGCTGAAAAGCGGAGCAGAGACGACAACATACAATACTTCCAGAGCAGAAGAAACAGAAAATGAAAGACAGGTCCAGGACAGGTGGAGGCACAGAGCTTGTTCCCAGGCCGTGCCAACAAAGCGTGATGTCAGAGGAACCCACTAACTCCTGGCTGGGGATGTCTGATGTCACTTGAGATGATGTTGAAGACTGAGTCAACCATTCAAGGACAGCTGGGTTGCTTGTCAAAACACAACCGCTGGGTGACAGTGGCATCTCTGGCCAGTCGCTGCGACTGCTGCTACCACCCCCACCCCTTGTTCTGCTGCTACTTCTGCCAGCTCCAGAAACATTTTTGACACTGCCTGTTCCCTTAGAAGGGCCTGGCACCTGTCTGTCAGACGTACTGTAGTGTAATATCAATCGATCAAAAAGGTGTATTTAGCCCAAAATGGTACCAATCAAACCGTCATCTCATCTTGCAAAAAATGAGCCCCTACAATAGCACAAAAATAAAATAAAAATAGGGCTCTCAGAAAATGGCAACACAAAAACAAGATTTTATTCTGTTCAACAATGCTTTCACTGTGTAGAACTTAACAAAAATAAAAATGATAGACATATTAGGTATCGCCGCGTCCGTAACAACCTGCTCTATAACAATATCACATTATATGCCCCCTCAGGTGAATGCTGTCAAAAATATATTTTTTAAAACCATGCCAAAACAGCAATTTCTTTTTTACCTTGCCTCACAAAAAGTTTAATACCAAGTGATCAAAATGTCTTACGTACCCCAAAATGGTACAAAACCGTCACCTCATCCCGCAAAAAATGCGTCCCCACATAAGACAATCACTTAATAAATAAAAAACAATGGCAACCATAAACCAATCCATCAAAATCTGCGCTGCAAAAGCCTTATGGCGCTCCTTCCATTCTGAGTCCTGCCATGTGCCCCCACAGCAGTTTACCACCAAATATGGGGTGTTGCTGTATTCAGGAGAAAATTTGTAAAAAAAATTATGGGGTGCTTTTTCTCCTTTTACCCCTTGTGAAAATGAAAAAATATTGGGCTAAAGCAACACTTTATTGGAAGAAACACAACTTTTCATTTTCACAGCCAAGTGTCACCGCCAGCTCTGTGAGAAGATCTGTCAGACGTTCTTCTCTACCTGTTGTATGATGTTCTTTGTTTTGGTTTCACTTTCTCATCTCCTTTCCTTCTCCCAGCTGTCACCTATTTGCACTGATTGTCTCCCTTTATATTCCCTCCCATACTGCCTCACTTTGCGGTTTATACTTCTTCCTAGATTGTGTTCACTGCTGGAGGCTGCTTCTCCTGATTCCTCAGATAAGTCTGTTTCCTTTATTTGTGGTTCCTTGCTGGCTTGATTGTAGGTGACCCTGACTCCGTCCATATTAAGTGCAGGGAGCCGGGGAAAAATGTGTGTTTGCGGCTCCGGAGATTCAATTTCTTGGTTTTCTTCTCTCCGCTTCTGGTTTTTGCATGGACCCTGAGAAGGTCCGTGCTGTGCTTGATTGGGAGCTTCCTGAGAATCAGAAGGCGCTGATGCGGTTTTTGGGTTTTGCCAATTATTACAGAAAGTTCATTTTGAATTATTCCTCTGTTGTTAAGCCACTCACTGATATGACTAAAAAGGGGGTAGATTTTTCTTCGTGGTCGGTAGATGCGCTTAAAGCCTTTTCTAGTATCAAAGAGAGTTTTGCTTCCGCTCCCATTTTGGTACAACCTGATGTCTCTCTACCTTTAATTGTTGAGGTGGACGCTTCTGAGGTGGGTGTGGGTGCGGTCTTATCTCAGGGTCCCTCTCCTGCCAAATGGCGACCGTGTGCCTTTTTCTCAAGAAAACTCTCCTCTGCAGAGAGAAATTACGATGTGGGAGATAGGGAGTTGTTGGCCATCAAATTAGCTTTTGAGGAATGGCACCATTGGTTAGAGGGAGCCAGACACCCTATTACCGTGTTTACAGACCATAAGAATCTGGCCTACTTGGAATCGGCTAAGCGTCTGAACCCGAGACAGGCCAGATGGTCTTTGTTCTTATCTAGGTTTAATTTTGTTGTTACGTTCCGCCCTGGGGTTAAAAATTTGAAGGCAGATGCCCTGTCACTTTGTTTTCCGGGAGGGGGGAACTTTGAAGACCCGGGTCCCATTTTGGCTGAAGGGGTGGTTGTCTCTGCTCTTTATCCTGATTTGGAGGCAGAGGTTCAGGCAGCCCAGGCAGAGGCTCCTGATCTTTGTCCCCCTGGGAGGTTGTTTGTGCCTCTCGCTTTACGACACAAGGTTTTTAAGGAGCACCACGATACTGTCATTGCTGGGCACCCGGGGAGCAGAGCCACAGTGGATCTCATTGCTCGGAGATTCTGGTGGCCGGCTCTTCGTAAGACGGTTGAGGGTTTTGTGGCAGCCTGCAAGACCTGTGCTCGTGCCAAGGTCCCTCATTCACGGCCATCGGGTTCTCTCCTCCCATTACCCATTCCTTCCCGTCCTTGGATGCATCTGTCCATGGACTTCATTACGGACCTGCCTCGTTCCTCGGGGAAGACTGTGATTCTGGTAGTAGTGGACCATTTTAGCAAAATGGCGCATTTCATTCCCTTTCCTGGGTTACCCAATGCTAAGACGCTGGCACAAGCGTTTGTTGATCACATTGTTAAATTGCATGGCATTACTTCAGACATCGTTTCTGATAGGGGCACGCAATTTGTTTCCAGATTCTGGAAGGCCTTCTGTTCTCACTTGGGGGTTCGGTTGTTGTTCTCTTCTGCTTTTCACCCGCAGTCGAATGGTCAGACCGAACGCGTCAATCAGAATCTGGAGACATATCTGCGCTGTTTTGTGGCGGAGAATCAGGAGGATTAGTGTTCTTTTTTGTCCCTTGCTGAGTTTGCTTTAACCGCCTCCGGACCGCCTAATCGCAGTATCGCGTTCCGGAGGCGGCAGCTGCAGGCACAGTCACGCATATATGCGTAATCTCGCGAGACGCGAGATTTCCTGTGAACGCGCGCACACAGGCGCGCGCGTTCACAGGATTGGAAGGTAAGCGAGTGGATCTCCAGCCTGCCAGCGGCGATCATTCGCTAGCGGGCTGGAGATGCGATTTTTTTAACCCCTAACAGGTATATTAGACGCTGTTTTGATAACAGCGTCTAATATACCTGCTACCTGGTCCTCTGGTGGTCCCTTTTGCTTGGATCGACCACCAGAGGACACAGGCAGCTCAGTAATAAGTAACACCAAACACCACTACACTACACCCCCCCTGTCACTTATTAACCCCTTACTAACCCCTGATCACCCCTGATCACCCCATATTGACTCCCTGATCACCCCCCTGTCATTGATCACCCCCCTGTCATTGATCACCCCCTTGTAAGGCTCCATTCAGACGTCTGTATGTTTTTTACAGATCCACGGATACATGGATCGGATCCGCAAAACACATACGGACGTCTGAATGGAGCCTTACAGGGGGGTGATCAATGACAGGGGGGTGATCACCCCATATAGACTCCCTGATCACCCCCCTGTCATTGATCACCCCCCTATCATTGATCACCCCCCTGTAAGGCTCCATTCAGACATCCGTATGTTTTTTACGGATACATGGATCGGATCCGCGAAACACATACAGACGTCTGAATGGAGCCTTACAGGGGGGTGATCACCCCATATAGACTCCCTGATCACCCCCCTGTCATTGATCACCCCCCCTGTAAGGCTCCATTCAGACGTCCGTATGTTTTTTACAGATCCACGGATACATGGATCGGATCCGCAAAACAATTACGGACATCTGAATGGAGCCTTACAGAGGGGTGATCAATGACAGGGGGGTGATCACCCCATATAGACTCCCTGATCACCCCCCTGTCATTGATCAACCCCCTGTCATTGATCACCCCCCTGTAAGGCTCCATTCAGACGTCCGTATGTTTTTTACAGATCCACGGATACATGGATCGGATCCTCAAAACACATACGGACATCTGAATGGAGCCTTACAGGGGGGTGATCAATGACAGGGGGGTGATCACCCCATATAGACTCCCTGATCACCCCCCTGTCATTGATCACCCCCCTGTCATTGATCACCCCCCTGTAAGGCTCCATTCAGACGTCCGTATGTTTTTTATGGATCCACGGATACATGGATCGGATCCGCAAAACACATACGGACGTCTGAATGGAGCCTTACAGGGGGGTGATAACCCCATATAGACTCCCTGATCACCCCCCTGTGATTGATCACCCCCCTGTCATTGATCACCCCCCTGTAAGGCTCCATTCAGACCGTATGTTTTTTATGGATCCACGGATACATGGATCGGATCCGCAAAACACATACGGACGTCTGAATGGAGCCTTACAGGGGGGTGATCAATGACAGGGGGGTGATAACCCCATATAGACTCCCTGATCACCCCCCTGTCATTGATCACCCCCCTGTCATTGATCACCCCCCTGTAAGGCTCCATTCAGACGTCCGTATGTTTTTTATGGATCCACGGATACATGGATTGGATCCGCAAAACACATACGGACGTCTGAATGGAGCCTTACAGGGGGGTGATCAATGACAGGGGGGTGATCACCCCATATAGATTCCCTGATCACCCCCCCTGTCATTGATCACCCCCCTGTCATTGATCACCCCCCTGTAAGGCTCCATTCAGACGTCCGTATGTTTTTTATGGATCCACGGATACATGGATCGGATCCGCAAAACACATATGGACGTCTGAATGGAGCCTTACAGGGGGGTGATCAATGACAGGGGGGTTGATAACCCCATATAGACTCCCTGATCACCCCCCTGTCATTGATCACCCCCCTGTCATTGATCACCCCCCTGTAAGGCTCCATTCAGACGTCCGTATGTTTTTTATGGATCCACGGATACATGGATCGGATCCGCAAAACACATACGGACGTCTGAATGGAGCCTTACAGGGGGGTGATCAATGACAGGGGGGTGATCACCCCATATAGACTCCCTGATCACCCCCCTGTCATTGATCACCCCCCTGTAAGGCTCCATTCAGACGTCCGTATGTGTTTTGCGGATCCGTGGATCCGCAAAACACGGACACCGCGGATCCGCAAAACACATACGGACGTCTGAATGGAGCCTTACAGTGGGGTGATCAATGACAGGGGGGTGATAACCCCATATACACTCCCTGATCACCCCCCTGTAAGGCTACATTCAGACATTCTTTTGGCCCAAGTTAGCGGAAATTTAATTTTTTATTTTTTTCTTACAAAGTTTTATATTCCACTAACTTGTGACAAAAAATTAAATCTCACATGAACTCACCATACCCCTCACGGAATCCAAATGCGTAAAATTTTTTAGACATTTATATTCCAGACTTCTTCTCACGCTTTAGGGCCGCTAAAATGCCAGGGCAGTATAAATACCCCACATGTGACCCCATTTTGGAAATAAGACACCCCAAGGTATTCAGTGAGGGGCATATTGAGTCCATGAAAGATTGAAATTTTTGTCACAAGTTAGCAGAAAGGGAGACTTTGTGAGAAAAAAATAAAAATAATCAATTTCCGCTAACTTGTGCCAAAAAAAAATATTTCTATGAACTCGCCATGCCCCTAATTGAATACCTTGGGGTGTCTTCTTTCCAAAATGGGGTCACATGTGGGGTATTTATACTGCCCTGGCATTTTAGGGGCCCTAAAACGTGAGAAGAAGTCTGGGATCCAAATGTCTAAAAATGCCCTCCTAAAAGGAATTTGGGCCCCTTTGCGCATCTAGGCTGCAAAAAAGTGTCACACATGTGGTATCGCCGTACTCAGGAGAAGTTGGGGAATGTGTTTTGGGGTGTAATTTTACATATACCCATGCTGGGTGAGATAAATATCTTGGCAAAAGACAACTTTTCCCATTTTTGTATACAAAGTTGGCATTTGACCAAGATATTTATCTCACCCAGCATGGGTATATGTAAAAAGACACCCCAAAACACATTGCCCATCTTCTCCTGAGTAAGGCGATACCAGATGTGTGACACTTTTTTGCAGCCTAGGTGGGCAAAGGGGCCCACATTCCAAAGAGCACCTTTCGGATTTCACAGGGCATTTTTTACAGATTTTGATTTCAAACTACTTACCACACATTAGGACCCCTAGAATGCCAGAGCAGTATAACTACCCCACAAGTGACCCCATTTTGGAAAGAAGACACCCCAAGGTATTCCGTGAGGGGCATGGCGAGTTCCTAGAATTTTTTATTTTTTGTCACAAGTTAGCGGAAAATGATGATTTATTTTATTTTTTTTCTTACAAAGTCTCATATTCCACTAACTTGTGAAAAAAAAAAAAAAACTTCCATGAACTCACTATGCCGATCACGAAATACCTTTGGGTGTCTTCTTTCCAAAATGGGGTCACTTGTGGGGTAGTTATACTGCCCTGGCATTTTAGGGGCCCGAATGCGTGAGAAGTGGTTTGAATTCAAAATCTGTAAAAAATGTCTGGTGAAATCCTAAAGGTGCTCTTTGGAATGTGGGCCGCTTTGCCCACCTAGGCTGCAAAAAAGTGTCACACATGTGGTATCTCCGTACTCAGGAGAAGTTGGGCAATGTGTTTTGGGATGTCATTTTACATATACCCATGCTGGGTGAGATAAATATCTTGGTCAAATGCCAACTTTGTATAAAAAAATGGGAAAAGTTGTCTTTTGCCGAGATATTTCTCTCACCCAGCATATGTATATGTACGGCGATACCAGATGTGTGACACTTTTTTGCAGCCTAGGTGGGCAAAGGGGCCCACATTCCAAAGAGCACCTTTATTATTTCACAGGTCATTTTTTACAGATTTTGATTTCAAAATACTTACCACACATTAGGGCCCCTAGAATGCCAGGGCAGTATAACTACCCCACAAGTGACCCCATTTTGGAAAGAAGACACCCCAAGGTATTTCGTGATGGGCATAGTGATTTCATGGAAGTTTTTATTTTTTGTCACAAGTTAGTGGAATATGAGACTTTGTAAGGAAAAAAATAAATAAAAATCATCATTTTCCGCTAACTTGTGACAAAAAATAAAAAGTTCTATGAACTCACTATGCCCTTTAGCGAATACCTTAGGGTGTCTACTTTCCGAAATGGGGTCATTTGTGGGGTTTTTCTACTGTCTGGGCATTGTAGAACCTCAGGAAACATGACAGGTGCTCAGAAAGTCAGAGCTGCTTCAAAAAGCGGAAATTCACATTTTTGTACCATAGTTTGTAAACGCTATAACTTTTACACAAACCATTTTTTTTTTACCCAAACATTTTTTTTTTATCGAAGACATGTAGAACAATACATTTAGAGAAAAATTTATATATGGATGTCGTTTTTTTGCAAAATTTTACAACTGAAAGTGAAAAATGTAATTTTTTTGCAAAAATTTTGTTAAATTTCGATTAATAACAAAAAAAGTAAAAATGTCAGCAGCAATGAAATACCACCAAATAAAAGCTCTATTAGTGAGAATAAAAGGAGGTAAAATTCATTTGGGTGGTAAGTTGCATGACCGAGCAATAAACGGTGAAAGTAGTGTAGTGCAGAAGTGTAAAAAGTGGCCTGGTCATTAAGGGTGTTTAAGCTAGAGGGGCTGAGGTGGTTAAATAACTGTCGCCAGGAGTCCTCTGATAAGTCAGAATTTTTTGGTGCATATGGGTTTCATCCGCAGTTTGGGACATTCTCTGGAGGGGGGTCTTCTGGTTTACCTGATGAGGAGAGATTTTCCTCGTCTTTGTCATTTATTTGGCAAAAGATTCAGGGTAATCTGAAGAGGATGAGTGAGAGATATAAGCGTGTGGCGGATAAGAGACGTGTGCCTGGTCCGGACCTGAATGTGGGGGATCTGGTGTGGTTGTCTACAAAGAATATCAACCTGAAGGTTCCCTCCTGGAAGTTGGGTCCTAGGTTTTGTCCGTGTTCAATCCCGTTGCCTTCCGTCTTGATCTTCCTCAGACTTGGAAGATCCATAATGTTTTTCACAGGTCCCAATTAAAACCTTATGTCCAACCCACTGTACCCTCCTCTTTGCCTCCTCCTCCGATTGTTGTTGATGGTAATCTTGAATTTCAGATCTCTAGGATTGTGGATTCTCGCATTATCCGCGGTTCTCTCCAGTACCTCGTTCATTGGGAGGGTTATGGTCCTGAGGAGAGGATGTGGGTCCCACTGGCGGACATTAAGGCCACTCATCTCATCAGGGCTTTCCATAGGTCTCATCTTGAGAAGGTGGGCTCTGAGTGTCCGCAGTCCACCCGTAGAGGGAGGGATACTGTCACCGCCAGCTCTGTGAGAAGATCTGGCAGACGTTCTTCTCTACCTGTTGTATGATGTTCTTTGTTTTGGTTTCACTTTCTCATCTCCTTTCCTTCTCCCAGCTGTCACCTATTTGCATTGATTGTCTCCCTTTATATTCCCTCCCATACTGCCTCACTTTGCGGTTTATACTTCTTCCTGGATTGTGTTCACTGCTGGAGGCTGCTTCTCCTGATTCCTCAGATAAGTCTGTTTCCTTTATTTGTGGTTCCTTGCTGGCTTGATTGTAGGTGACCCTGACTCCATCTGTATTAAGTACAGGGAGCCGGTGGTCGTGTCCCCTCACTATTATAGGGTTTTCAGGTGTCACATAGTATAAGGTTCGAGGGCATGCAATCGTCTACCATTAAGACCTTTGCATGGGCATAGCAGTCAGGGAGAGCTCTAGGGGTTTTATAGGGCTCACCCATATGCTCCTTAGTTTGGGATCAAGCCAGTCGGTTGTTTATTTATAAGTTCCAGCTTTCTGCAACACCATCCGTGACACCAAGTGTTTCCAAATTCTGTAAAATGCTTAGGGGGTCAAAGTGGTCAGTACCCTCTTTAATATATTCTTTGAAGGGTGTAGTTTCCCAAATGGGGTTACTTTTTAAGGGTTTCCACTGTAGGGGTACGTCAGGGTCTCTTCAAATACAGAATGGTGCCTAAAAACCATTTTTAGCAAAATCTGCCTCCAAAATCCATATGGAGCTCCGTTCCTTCTGACCACTGCCACGTGCCCATAAAAACATAGAAACATAGAATGTGTCGGCAGATAAGAACCATTTGACCCATCTAGTCTGTCCAATAAAGTGAATACTATGAATAGCCCCTGGCCCTATCTTAAATGAAGGATGGCCTTATGCCGATCCCATGCATGCTTAAACTCCTTCACTGTATTTGCAGCTACCATTTCTACAGGAAGGCTACTCCATGCATCCACTACTCTCTCAGTAAAATAATACTTCCTGATATTACTTTTAAACCTCTGCCCCTCTAATTTAAAACTATGTCCTCTTGTAGCAGTTTTTCTTCTTTTAAATATTCTCTCCTCTTTTACCTTGTTGATTCCCTTTATGTATTTAAAGGTTTCTATCATATCCCCTCTGTTTCGTCTTTCTTCCAAGCTATACATGTTAAGGTCCTTTAATCTTTCCTGGAAGTTTTATCCTGCAATCCATGTACTAGTTTAGTAGCTCTTCTCTGAACTCTCTCCAAAGTATCAATATCTGTCACGATGGGGAGTCGGGGAAACCCCCCACCGTGCGGTGTCAAAGGGTAAAAGGGGATCAGCCTGGCCAAAAGGAGTAATAAGGGAGCAGGTCACCTCCTAAAGCGTGCCTAATCCTCTCCCTGACTCCTCACCGTATGAGTGGACCCTGATGGTAGGACGACTCATACTCAGGATTCCTAGAGACCCTAAGTTGCCCTGGTAATCCCTCACCAAGGAGCAGGGTAGAGACGATCTGCTCATCCCAGTAATGGAGGAACAGGAGTCTCTATCGGAGACCAGGCTGCAAGGAGAGGGGAACACCTACAGCATAAGGAGATGGCAGGTAAGCGAAACCAATAACACACTTACCTGCCACAGACACACTGACTGGAACCCGTGCACTAGTGCTGCTGTCCACACCAACATTAAAGGACACAGCACACACCACAAACCACACAGGAACCCAGGACACCATAGCTGCAATAACATGAGACAGGGGAATGTCTAGTAAACATGCTGGACACCAAACACCACCAGACATGTAACACCAAACTAGACATACCAACTCCCTGAACATTACCCACTCCATACAAATAAGGACAGGAAGAGAAGGAGACGCCAGGATAACATTAATGACCACAAGGGTGGCCCTCACTAAACAGATGGAACACCCTGGACTGGAGCAGAACTCCAGCACCAACAACAGCGGAAGTACCACAGACTCCAGCCAGGAAACCACAGAAAATATAAGCCAAGTGACCACACCCAGTCAGGGAGTTAACCCTTTCAGCACCAGACAGAGGGAGGCTACAACTAAAAGGGGAAGTTCACACACAAGCATACCAAACACGCTAGGGAGCTTGACCGCGGACTGGATGGCAGCCTGAGAGAGCTCTCTCCTGCCACGTACTTACAATAACGTTGAATTAGCCTACTAAATCGCCTAAATTATGGGCAAAATAGGGAGATATCAGCCGAGAGAAGGTGAAGGACCTACCAAACAGAAGATGAATCAAGCGGCAGTCACGAAACTCTTCACTAAGAGACATGCAGGTTCTCCCGCTCCACTGGCCAAGATGGCGCCGGAACCCATTGAGTAGCGGGACTCTGAGGAGGAACGTCACTCGAGTAGTGATGAAGAACAAACACCGAATGAAATGCTCACAGCGGCAGTGCTTAAGAAAGCCCTGACCCAGGCACTGAGACCGGTAAGAGAGGATTTAGCAGACATAAAAACGGACTTACATGCCCTTGGCTTCCGGACGGAGGCCCTTGAGTCGACGTGCTCGGAACTCACCGATCATGCCTCAGGACTAGCAGCCAGAACGGAGCAGCTGGAGGCCCATGTTAATACGGCATACGCACTGATCGAGGATCAGGAAAACAGAAGCCGCCGGAAAAATATTAGAATAAAGGGGCTCCCGGAATCCTGGGCAGGGGATGCACTCCCTAAAGTGGCGCGGGAAATATTTGCTGGACTTTTAGACCAGGACCGTGCAAAGCAATCATAATAGAGCGGATACATAGAGCTCTTCGTTCGAAACCAAAACCGAGTGGGACATAATATGTGGCCTGTTATCTTATGTGGACACGGCTGCGATTCTTCGCTCGGCAAGGGAAAAATCTCTGATTTGCTACGAGGGGGTCGAGATCTCCCTCTACCAAGACATTGCGCCCTCTACTCTTCAGAAACGAAGAGTGTCGCGACCGCTTATTGACAAGCTGAGAGAAAGAAACCTGCAATATGCATGGTTGTTCCCTTTCGGGATCTCGATAATGAAGAATGACAAGAGGATCTTTATCAAGACCACAGCTGATCTAGAAACCGCATGGTCTGCCCTCGGCATTGAACCTGTAGAGATACCGTCATGGTCACCTGCAGCTGATCTGGTTCGTCTGCCTCCCTTGCCACGCACAGAGGAATGGCATACTTTCATTCGCCCGAAACCTCAAAGAATGAAGAGGCCTTCAGCTGTCACCAACTCGCCTCATCGCTGAATTCTGGTTCATACTCATCTGGTTTTATCTTCAGAAAGAACCGCACGAGGCACTTACAGTTTACATGTTCCTGCAGACTGTCTGCTTGACTTGCCGCAAGTGGATCTGTTTAGTTTTTCACCACTACGGAATACCTATTGAGAGAACTCTCATCTCCTCCTTTGCCTAAAGGTTCCTTTTTGTCAGTTTGTCCCTTCCCTGAATGTCCATCCTGACCCTCATCACCCCGTCCCTCTTCCCCCTCCCTTCCTCTCCCTCTCCCCTCTCCCCTTTTTTTTTTCATTTTCGTCTCAGTTATAGGTTGCTCAGAGTCTTCTGGACACTATCTACATCTTTGGACTCCCCTGCACATGAGATCTGCGGCAGGGTAGAGGACGGTTCCTGAGACCCCTTATCTATCGTTTTCATTGTGATTATGAATGGTTCCTTAAATCTAGCTATTTATGTAGTCCTGGCGGGAAGCGATGTTCCATCTTCCCCATCTCTATAGGATAAGCGCGGGAAACTGGGTTAAGGATGTGCGGAGATATCAGTTGGTTAGCTATGATTGTCCTCTGAATGGGGTCATGCTTCTGCACTTGATGGAGGAGATGGAACATCATTGTATTGCATAAATAATAGCAACTCAGTCATACGTATTGAAAGCCAGGGTAAGGTTGATCCATGTGCTTCCTCCCTCCCCGCTCCCATCCCCCCTCTTTTTTTTTTCTCTCCCTTCTTCCTTTTAACTCAATCCAAGGGCCCCAAGTGCTATTGCCCTAGAAGGAAGAGGGAGTTAGCAGTTTAACTAATGAAGGTTTTGAGTTTCAGAGAAGCTTGAGGAGATCGGAACGAAGCGATGATTTACTGATCTCTCTTTGCAACCATGTTAGCTAATCAACCTACTCCCCCCCCTCCCTCCCTTTCCATGGGAACAAGCTGATAGTTGAGACAAGGTTTATGATAATTGGCGATTTGCTAAATATGTTGTGCATAACGTTATGTGTCTGTACACCACAGGTCAAGACTTGTTCACATTTTGAACATCTCTCTCACCCCTGTCTTTGAGTGCTAACTCATCTTTCACTTGGCTTCATAGACTTGAAGCTCGCTCTTACTTAATACACCCCTTCTTTTCCTATTTAGTCTTTAACACTTTATCGTCTTACCCTACTGATTCTTATCTTTTTTTTTTCTCTTTCCCTTTTCTCCTCTCTAAGTTTTATCTTTTCTATTTTATCAAATCTCAGAGTTTTGTTTTGTTTGCTTTTCTGTCTAGGGGAAAGTACTCCCTGAAGCATGTGCGACATTAGATGCGCATCTTTTAATGTGAGGGGCTTGAATACCCCGAACAAGAGACATCATGTACTGGACATGCTCAAGAAACTCAGAGCCTCCATTCTCTTCCTACAAGAGACCCATTTTAAAAATCACAAAATTCCGAAATTGCCTTCCAAACATTTCACTAACTGGTACCACTCATGTCATACTTCCTCAGCTTCTAAGGGAGTTTCTATAGCTGTGCACAAATCTATCCCTATTAAGATATTGCAACAGTACAAGGACCTAGAAGGGAGGATGTTATTCATAAGGGCCCAGATATATAATGTCAAGTTTACCTTGGCAAACCTGTATGCTCCCAATCATGCACAGGGGCCTTGGCTGTTAGATGCCTTAGATAAACTCAAGTTGTTTGCAGATGGTCCGATTATTTTAGGGGGTGATCTGAATGTCACGTTGGACCCTTCACTTGATTCCTCGACCTCTAGGTCAAGTGTCTCTAAACGTACTTTAGCGAAGTTGAAGTCTAAACTGTCTAAACTCTCCCTTACAGATGTCTGGCGGCTGCAGAACCCCTCTGCTCGGGATTACTCATACTTCTCCCAGGTGCATAACTCACATCAGAGGTTAGATTACCTATTGGTTCATGCATCTCTTCTGCCGAGAGTAACGGATACAGGTATTTCGGTCATTACAATTTCAGATCACGCACCGGTTCATCACCCTCACTAATGACACCCCCACGACATGGAGATGACGACTCAACGAGCAAATCTTAGAAAATTCGGAAGCATTCTCAGATATACAGGCTCAACTTTCAGTCTTCTTTGACCTGAACAAACACTCGGGTCCCAAGTTTCCAATAGTTTGGGAATCGCACAAGGCTTTTGTTAGGGGACTCTTCATCTCGTGGGGGTCCAAACTTAAGAAAGATCGGCAAAAAATTATAGATGAGTTGTTAGGACAGATCACAATATTAGAAAAAGAGCACAAAAGCTCTAGAACGTTGGAAATACAGGAGAAACTCAGAGCTCTGAGGGAAAAACTTATCACCTATTTACAGAATAAATCTGCCAAAGCTTATTTACATTTTAGACATAAGCTATATGCTCATGGCAATAAAGGAGGGAAGCTCATGTCTACACTGCTCAAGAAAGAAAAAGCTAGACAACATATCCATGAGATAAGGGACCACACAGGGAAAGTTACGTCATCCCTTCCTGAGATGGCTGAAGCTTTCCATAAATTTTATTCAGCATTATACAACATAGACAAAACAGACGCCATAGTTGGTACTAATCAAAGGCAAAACTTAATTGATAGTTTTTTAAGGGACATTTCCCTGCCGCAACTAGATCAGGCCATGATCAACTCCCTAATTGTACCTATCACACAAAAGGAAGTGTCTGAGGTCCTTACCTCCTTTCCCCCTGGGAAAAGTCCAGGCCCTGACGGTCTTCCCTTGCTTTACTATAAGAAATTCCAGGAGGTGCTTCTGCCCCATTTAGTAGAATATTGTTCCTCGCTGTTTAGAGGTGACCCTTTGCCAAAGCAGACTCAGGCGGCACACATCACTCTTGTAGCTAAAGAGGGGAAGGATCCAGCAGAGTGTGGGAGCTATAGACCCATTTCACTTCTGAATTTAGATTTGAAAATATGGGCCAAGCTCTTGTCCTTAAGGATAAAAAAAGCTTCTACCTCACCTGATAGGTGAGGAGCAGTCAGGTTTTGTCCCAGGAAGGGAGGGGAGGACCAACACGACTAAACTGCTTACAGAAATACACCAGGCACATGCTGAAGATAAGTCATTGGTTCTTCTCGGAGTAGATGCCGAGAAGGCCTTTGACCGAGTTAATTGGCTCTTCATGCACTCAACCCTTTTGAGATTTGGCTTCCCTACGGCTTTCATAGAGGCAATCTTTTCGCTGTACTCTCACCCGTCAGCCTCTCTCTTGGTCAACGACCATCTGTCAAGCCCCTTTGAAATAACAAATGGAACTAGACAGGGTTGCCCTCTCTCCCCCACGCTTTTTATACTAGTAATGGAAACTTTATTACAGAAAGTGAGACAACATCCACTTATTGGAGGTTTCTCTACGCCAAAAGGGGAATTGAAAATGCTGGCTTTTGCAGATGACCTTTTGTTTTTGTTATCTGATCCTGAGAGGGGGCTGCCCTGTTTGGTCAAACTGTTTGACAGCTTTGGTGTGGTGTCGAACTTTAAAGTGAATGCCACAAAATCGGAGATATTGAATATTTCCCTAGCAAAACATAGACTTTGGAGACTTAAGGAAGCTTCACCTTTTGTTTGGGCTCAAGCTTCTCTCAAGTATCTGGGAGTAAATATTCCCTCCTCTATACACAAAATATATGATGCGAACTTCCGTCCACTTCTAGCAGAGATTCAAAAAATCCTTACAGATTATGATATTCCTCTGATCTCATGGATTGGTAGGAAGAACGTCATCCAAACATATGTGCTTCCAAGGGTCCTTTACAAGCTACAAATGCTACCAATAGCCCTGCCACAAGCCTTCTTTACCAGATTGAAATCACTTTTCTCGCGGTACTTATGGAAACAGAAGCGGCCTCGTCTAGCGCATGCTCTCCATACTAGACCTGTGTGTAAGGGTGGTATAGGGCTTCCCGACGTATATACATTATATAAAGCGATACAACTGAGGAGATGGTCCAATCTAACTGCTTTTTCTGACCCACATAGTATTTTCAGTTGGTCAAGTAAGGCATACAAGGGAGACCTACTACGGGAAATGTGGATCCCCTCTAAAAAGCGTGTCACATATAACCCGTTGGATATTAATTTGTTATTTAAGGGAGCCTCAAACATGTGGGCACTGCTGTCGCCGGAGTTGGCACCTGGGATCTCGCCATTGCTACCCTCTAGCTTAATACCTGTGGTTACTGGGAGAGAATCAATGACCTTTAAACCTATGTGGGACCAACTATCCCATGTTTCCGTCTCAGATTTGTTCCCGAGTGGAGGGGTTCCCGGCCGATCAGACCTACAGGCACTGCTCCCGAACTTCAGTCTTACGTTCTTGCATGTCTCGCATTTTAACAGTTGCTGCACAGACTTCTTACGGGCCAATTATCCCCTTAGAGAGCTCACCGACTTTGAAAAAGAGCTGTCGTTACCGACCACCAGGCTTAGTAAGTTGTCTAAAATGGTGGCCACCGTGAGAAACGTGAAGCACTTGAGTAGTCCTGGGTATATTACATCCTGGGAAAAGGAGCTGGACCTTTCCCTCACTGAGCTGGAAACTAGACAAATTCTACAGCATTCCCATGGCTACTCAAGGTGTATACGCCTGCAAGAATCTCATTACAAAATACTAGCTCGTTGGTACAAGACCCCGGAGTTTCTTTACTTGCATGGTCTAGCTCCCACTAACCTGTGCTGGAGATGTAATTTGCAAATAGGCACACATACCCATATTTGGTGGGGATGTTTGGTTATCCGCCCCTTTTGGTCCGAAATAGAAAATATAATAGAAGAAGTTGTGGGGACAAAGCTTACACTGACTCCGGCAATGGTCCTTCTGGGCTGCTCGTCGGCGCCAATCTTCCTCATCTTTAGTTACTTACCTTCTTGCTGCAGCAAAGTCACTGATTCCCCTGAAATGGCTGAGTATGGTACCTCCCTCCACCAAGGATTGGCTTGGAAAAATACATCAAATCTGTAGGTTCGAAGAGATGTCCAGTAGATCATGTCGTGCTCACCATAAGTTCCTTCATATTTGGAGTCCCTGGCTATCCTCATCTTATTGTAAAGACTCGCAGATAGCCTTTCTTCCTGTAAGAGTTGATTAGCCTCAGATGTCACTCCTGGAGGCTTCCCCCCCCCCCGCCCACCCCTCTTTTTCTCCTCTCTCTTTCTTTTCTTTTCGCTTCTATTCTTCTTTTATTGTTTTCTCTGACTCGTACTTCTTTTGATTTGCACCAATGTTACTAAGTTAGTAGTATGCTATCACATTTTAATGATGTTGATGCTAAGCATCGGGAGATTGTAATTGCTAGTGTGATGTAACACTGTTCTCATGCTATTTCCTGATATTTTATGTTTCATCCATTGATGTCATGCGTCCCACTTTGGGGCTTTGTTGTACCTGGTTGTGGTAATAATGGATGTCAATATATCTATATAATTCAATAAAAACAAAGTTGATTAAAAAAAAAAGCATACCAAACACGTAACCACCGGCAACAGCATGCGTGGCAACCATAGCATGGCAATCCCCAGAAGGCCGAGCCACTGCCACCGCATGCTCTAACAGCAACACGTTGCCGCGGGCAACCGCAAGTGTGGCAACAGTATCACAGCGTACACCATAGGCCGTGACACTCCCACCCCTCAAAGCCCCCCACCCCCAAAAAAAAGGGGAACTAAACAGAACACCCAAAAAACAACGGGGTAGGGTGGTGGGGAAAGTAACAGGATCAGCATCAGTGCAAGCAAGTCTCTGAAAGACTGTTGCCAGCCCCCAGAACCACCTAGAAACCAGGCAGCCAGCCACCATACACAGTGGCGTAGATAGAAATGACTGGGCCCCATAGCAAATTTTTGAATGGGGGCCTCCTCCCCCAGTAATTTTTTCGCAACCCCTTCATTTCATGCCGCCCCCATTCCTGTGGCTAGTAAAGATCACTCTCTCAGACCAAGCCCGGCAGCTGTTCCTTCCGTTTTCTACACTGTCTATACTGTCACTGTATATCATTTCATTGTGTAATACTGTTGAGGGGGCCCTGACAAAATCTTTTAGTCCTCCTCCTCCTGGATGGGCCCCTTCTTGGTCAGGGCCCCAAAGCAGCCGCTTCCCCTGCTTCCCCTATAGTTACGCCCCTGACCATACAGCTCAGAGAGACCGCACTGAACACTGAGTCCACCTCAGACCCAGTTCACACAAGGTTGCTGCGAGCAAGCATTCCCAACCAGCACACAGACAGTACACCACAGGAATGCAGCCAGCACACAACACAAGTGACAAAACCACTGAGACATGGACAAGGGGAAGTAAGAAGATTCAGCGTCAGAGCAAGGATGTGTCTCTAAGACTGCATCAGCAACCAGCACACAGTCAGTACACCAAAGGAATGCATCCAGCAAACAACACAAGCACCTGAACCACTGAGGAATGGACGAGGAGAAATGCAAACACCAGTGATGGTTCACACCAACTGCAACCAACTGTCACAGGGAACCGCACTGTTAACAGCATCTCACCTTTCACCCTCCCTCCGGAGGATAAGCATGTGTGCCAGAAAATGGCAGGCGACACATGCTGGGCCCTCTTCCGAAGGCTCCAAGCAAGGAGCTTTTGTGGTCATACTGTCACGATGGGGAGTCGGGGAAACCCTCCACTGTGCAGTGTCAAAGGGTAAAAGGGGATCAGCCTGGCCAAAAGGAGTAATAAGGGAGCAGGTCACCTCCTACAGCGTCCCTAATCCTCTCCCTGACTCCTCACCGTATGAGCGGACCCTGATGGTAGGACGACTCATACTCAGGATTCCTAGAGACCCTAAGTCGCCCTGGTAATCCCTCACCAAGGAGCAGGGAAAAGACGACCTGTTCATCCCAGTAATGGAGGAACAGGAGTCTCTATCTGAGGCCAGGGTGCAAGGAGAGGGGAACACCTACAGCATAAGGAGATGGAAGGTAAGCAAAACCAATAACACACTTACCTGCCACAGACACACTGACTGGAACCCGTGCACTAGTGCTGCTGTCCACACCAACATTAAAGGACACAGCACACACCAAGAACCACACAGGAACCCAGGACACCATAGCTGCAATAACATGAGACAGGGGAATGTCTAGTAAACATGCTGGACACCAAACACCACCAGAAATGTAACACCAAACTAGACATACCAACTCCCTGAACATAACCCACTCCATACAAATATGGACAGGAAGGGAAGGAGACACCGGGATAACATTGATGACCACAAGGGTGGCCCTCACTGAACAGATGGAACGCCCTGGACTGGAGCAGAACTCCAGCACCAACAACAGCTGAAGTACCACAGACTCCAGCCAGGAAACCACAGAAAATATAAGCCAAGTGACCACACCCAGTCAGGGAGTTAACCCTTACAGCACCAGACAGAGGGAGGCTACAACTAAAAGGGGAAGTGCACACACAAGCATACCAAACACGTAACCACCGGCAACAGCATGCGTGGCAACCATGTCACGGCAATCACCCAGAAGGCTGAGACACTGCCACCGCATGCTCTAACAGTAACACGTTGCCGCGGGCAACTGCAAGTGTGGCAACAGTGTCACAGCGTACACCATAGGCCGTGACAATATCCTTCCGGGGATATGGTCTCCAGTACTGCGCACAATACTCCAAATGAGGTCTCACTAGTACTCTGTAGAGCGGCATGAGCACCTCCCTCTTTCTACTGGTAATGCCTCTCCCTATACACCCAAGTATTTTGCTAGCATTTCCTGCTGCTCTATGACATTGTCTGCCTACCTTTAAGTCTTCTGAAATAATGACCCCTAAATCCCTTTCCTCAGATACTGAGGTTAGGACTGTGTCAAATATTCTATATTCTGCTCTTGGGTTTTTACGTCCCAGGTGCATTATCTTGCACTTATCAACATTACATTTTAGTTGCCAGATTTTTGACCATTCCTCTAGTTTTCCTAAATCCTTTTCCATTTGGTGTATCCCTCCAGGAACATCAACCCTGTTACTAATCTTTGTGTCATCAGCAAAAAGACACACCTTACCATCTAGGCCTTCTGCAATTTCGCTGATAAAGATATTAAACAATATGGGTCCCAGAACAGATCCCTGAGGTACCCCACTGGTAACAAGACCATGGTCTGAATATACTCCATTGACTACAACCCTCTGTTGTCTGTGCCTCAGCCACTGCCTAATCCATTCAACAATATGGGAGTCCAAGCTCAAAGACTGCAGTTTATTGATAAGCCTTCTATGTGGGACAGTATCAAAAGCCTTACTAAAGTCTAGATAAGCGATGTCTACTGCACCTCCGCCATCTATTATTTTAGTCACCCAATCAAAAAAATCAATAAGATTAGTTTGACATGATCTCCCTGGGATTTTAGATGTTCCACAATCCTCTCCTTTAGTATGGTTTCCATTAATTTCTCCACTATTGATGTCAGGCTTACTGGCCTATAGTTGCCCGATTTCTCCCTACTACCTTTCTTGTGAATGGACTCAACATTTGCTAATTTCCAATCTTTTGGGACGACTCCTGTTTCTAGTGATTGGTTAAATAAATCTCTTAATGGTTTTGCTAGTTCACCGCTAAGCTCTTTTAATAGCTTTGGGTGTATCCCATCAGGACACTGTGACTTATTTGTATTAATTTTAGACAGCTGACTTAGAACCTCTTCCTCTGTTAAGACACATGCATCAAAAGATTCATTAGTCTTCCTTCCTAACTGAGGTCCTTTTCCTTCATTTTCCTTTGTAAAAACTGAACAGAAGTATTTATTGAGGCAGTCAGCTAGTTCTTTATCTTCTTCCATATATCTTCCTTCTTTTGGTTTTAATTTGGTAATTCCTTGTTTTAGTTTCCTTTTTTCATTTATGTATCTGAAAAATGTCGTATCGCCTTTTTTCACTGACTGAGCTAATTTCTCTTCTGCCTGTGCTTTAGAAGCTCTTATAACTTGCTTGGCCCCTCTTTGCCTGTCATCCTCGTTTTTTTATTTTTTATAATTACTAAATGCTATCTTTTGCTTTTAATGATTTTGGCCACTTTTGCTGAGTACCACAGTGGTCTCTGCCTTTTTTTTTTGCTTTTACTGGCAAGCCTAATGCAATTATCTGTTGCCTTCAACTTTACTGCCACATATGGGGTATTTCTGTAAACTGCAGAATCAGAGTAATGTATACTGACGTTTATTTTGCTGTTAACCTTGCTGTGTTGAAAGAAAAAATTGATTAACATGAATAAAAAGGGAATTTTTGAAATTTCACCCACATTTTCCTTTAATTCTTGTGGAACACCTCAAGGTTTAACAAACTTTGTAACATCAGTTTTAAATAATTTGAGGTGTGTAGTTTACAAAATGGGGTCATTTATGGGTGGCTTCCATTACGTATGCCCCTCAAAATCACTTTATAACTGAATTGGTGCCTAAAAAAATGGTTTGGGAAATTTTGTTGAAAATTTGAAAAATAGCTTCTAAACATCTAAGCCTTCTAACATCCTAAAAAAATAAAATTACATTTACAAAATTATGCTAACATAAAGCAGACATTTGGGGGATATTGATTGATAACCATTTTATCAGGTATTACTATCTTTCTTAAAAGTAGAGAAATTCAAATTTAGAAAATTGGGAATTTTTCCAAATTTTGGGATTATTTTATAAATAAAGGTGAAATATATTGACTAAAATTTACCACTGTCATAAAGTACAATGTGTCACGAGTAGAGGTGAGAGAACACCTGGATGTTCGGGTTCGAGAAGTTCGGCCGAACTTCCCGGAAATGTTCGGGTTCGGGATCCGAACCCGACCCGAACTTCGTCCCGAACCTGAACCCCATTGAAGTCAATGGGGACCCGAACTTTTCGGCACTAAAAAGGCTGTAAAACAGCCCAGGAAAGAGCTAGAGGGCTGCAAAAGGCAGCAACATGTAGGTAAATCCCCTGCAAACAAATGTGGATAGGGAAATGAATTAAAATTTTAATAAAATATATAAAAATAAACCAATATCAATTGGAGAGAGGTCCCATAGCAGAGAATCTGGCTTCACATCAGCAGAGAATCAGTCTTCATGCCATAGCAGAGAATCTGGCTTCACGTCACCCACCACTGGAACAGGGCACTGTCACATATTTAGGCCCCGGCACCCAGACAGAGGAGAGAGGTCCCATAACAGAGATTCAGGCTTCATGTCAGCAGAGAATCAGTCTTCATGTCATAGCAGAGAATCAGGCTTCACGTCACCCACCACTGGAACAGGCCACTGTCACATATTTAGGCCCAGGCACCCAGGCAGAGGAGAGAGGTCCCATAACAGAGATTCAGGCTTCATGTCAGCAGAGAATCAGTCTTCATGTCATAGCAGAGAATCAGGCTTCACGTCACCCACCACTGGAACAGGCCACTGTCACATATTTAGGCCCCGGCACCCAGACAGAGGAGAGAGGTCCCATAACGGAGATTCAGGCTTCATGTCAGCAGAGAATCAGTCTTCATGTCATAGCAGAGAATCAGGCTTCACGTCACCCACCACTGGAACAGGCCACTGTCACATATTTAGGCCCAGGCACCCAGGCAGAGGAGAGAGGTCCCATAACAGAGATTCAGGCTTCATGTCAGCAGAGAATCAGTCTTCATGTCATAGCAGAGAATCAGGATTCACGTCACCCACCACTGGAACAGGCCACTGTCACATATTTAGGCCCCGGCACCCAGACAGAGGAGAGAGGTCCCATAACAGAGATTCAGGCTTCATGTCAGCAGAGAATCAGTCTTCATGTCATAGCAGAGAATCAGGCTTCACGTCACCCACCACTGGAACAGGGCACTGTCACATATTTAGGCCCCGGCACCCAGACAGAGGAGAGAGGTCCCATAACAGAGATTCAGGCTTCATGTCAGCAGAGAATCAGTCTTCATGTCATAGCAGAGAATCAGGCTTCACGTCACCCACCACTGGAACAGGCCACTGTCACATATTTAGGCCCAGGCACCCAGGCAGAGGAGAGAGGTCCCATAACGGAGATTCAGGCTTCATGTCAGCAGAGAATCAGTCTTCATGTCATAGCAGAGAATCAGGCTTCACGTCACCCACCACTGGAACAGGCCACTGTCACATATTTAGGCCACGGCACCCAGACAGAGGAGAGAGGTCCCATAACAGAGATTCAGGCTTCATGTCAGCAGAGAATCAGTCTTCATGTCATAGCAGAGAATCAGGCTTCACGTCACCCACCACTGGAACAGGCCACTGTCACATATTTAGGCCCAGGCACCCAGGCAGAGGAGAGAGGTCCCATAACAGAGATTCAGGCTTCATGTCAGCAGAGAATCAGTCTTCATGTCATAGCAGAGAATCAGGCTTCACGTCACCCACCACTGGAACAGGCCACTGTCACATATTTAGGCCCAGGCACCCAGGCAGAGGAGAGAGGTCCCATAACAGAGATTCAGGCTTCATGTCAGCAGAGAATCAGTCTTCATGTCATAGCAGAGAATCAGGCTTCACGTCACCCACCACTGGAACAGGCCATGGTCACATATTTAGGCCCAGGCACCCAGGCAGAGGAGAGAGGTCCCATAACAGAGATTCAGGCTTCATGTCAGCAGAGAATCAGTCTTCATGTCATAGCAGAGAATCAGGCTTCACGTCACCCACCACTGGAACAGGCCACTGTCACATATTTAGGCCCAGGCACCCAGGCAGAGGAGAGAGGTCCCATAACAGAGATTCAGGCTTCATGTCAGCAGAGAATCAGTCTTCATGTCATAGCAGAGAATCAGGCTTCACGTCACCCACCACTGGAACAGGCCACTGTCACATATTTAGGCCCAGGCACCCAGGCAGAGGAGAGAGGTCCCATAACAGAGATTCAGGCTTCATGTCAGCAGAGAATCAGTCTTCATGTCATAGCAGAGAATCAGGCTTCACGTCACCCACCACTGGAACAGGCCACTGTCACACATTTAGGTCCCGGCACCCAGACAGAGGAGAGGTTCATTCGACTTTGGGTTGCCCCGCAATATAATGCTAAAATTAAAATAAAAATAGGATTGAATGAGGAAGTGCCCTGGAGTACAATAATATATTGTTAAGGGGAGGTAGTTAATGTCTAATCTGCACAAGGGATGGACAGGTCCTGTGGGATCCATGCCTGGTTCATTTTTATGAACGTCAGCTTGTCCACATTGGCTGTAGACAGGCGGCTGCGTTTGTCTGTAATGACGCCCCCTGCCGTGCTGAATACACGTTCAGACAAAACGCTGGCCGCCGGGCAGGCCAGCACCTCCAAGGCATAAAAGGCTAGCTCTGGCCACGTGGACAATTTGGAGACCCAGAAGTTGAATGGGGCCGAACCATCAGTCAGTACGTGGAGGGGTGTACACAGGTACTGTTCCACCATGTTAGTGAAATGTTGCCTCCTGCTAACACGTTCCGTATCAGGTGGTGGTGCAGTTAGCTGTGGCGTGGTGACAAAACTTTTCCACATCCCTGCCATGCTAGCCCTGCCCTCAGAGGAGCTGGCCGTGACACAGCTGCGTTGGCGACCTCTTGCTCCTCCTCTGCCTTCGCCTTGGGCTTCCACTGGTTCCCCTGTGACATTTGGGAATGCTCTCAGTAGTGCGTCTACCAACGTGCGCTTGTACTCGCGCATCTTCCTATCACGCTCCAGTGTAGGAAGTAAGGTGGGCACATTGTCTTTGTACCGGGGATCCAGCAGGGTGGCAACCCAGTAGTTAAAATGTGGGCAACTCTGCTGTTGTTGCGCAGGCACTGCAGCATGTAGTCGCTCATGTGTGCCAGGCTGCCCAGAGGTAAGGACAAGCTGTCCTCTGTGGGAGGCGTATCGTCATCGTCCTGTGTTTCCCCCCAGCCACGCACCAGTGATGGGCCCGAGCTGCTTTGGGTGCCACCCCGCTGTGAACATGCTTCATCCTCATCCTCCTCCACCTCCTCCTCATCCTCGTCCTCCTCGTCCTCCAGTAGTGGGCCCTGTCTTGCCACATTTGTACCTGGCCTCTGGTGTTGCAAAAAACTTCGAAGAGACTGGCCTGAAAGTGCTAAAAATGACCCCTCTTCCTCCTCTTCCTCCTGGGCCACCTCCACTTCCATCATCGCCCTAAGTGTTTTCTCAAGGAGACATAGAAGTGGTATTGTAACGCTGATAACGGCGTCATCGCCACTGGCCATGTTGGTGGAGTACTCGAAACAGCGCAACAGGGCACACAGGTCTCGCATGGAGGCCCAGTCATTGGTGGTGAAGTGGTGCTGTTCCGCAGTGCGACTGACCCGTGCGTGCTGCAGCTGAAACTCCACTATGGCCTGCTGCTGCTCGCACAGTCTGTCCAGCATGTGCAAGGTGGAGTTCCACCTGGTGGGCACATCGCATATGAGGCGGTGAGCGGGAAGGCCGAAGTTACGCTGTAGCGCAGACAGGCGTGCAGCAGCAGGATGTGAACGCCGGAAGCGCGAACAGACGGCCCGCACTTTATGCAGCAGCTCTGACATGTCGGGGTAGTTGCGAATGAACTTCTGCACCACCAAATTCAGCACATATGCCAGGCAAGGGATGTGCGTCAAATCGGCTAGTCCCAGAGCTGCAACGAGATTTCGCCCATTATCGCACACCACCAGGCCGGGCTTGAGGCTCACCAGCAGCAACCACTCGTCGGTCTGTTGTTCTATACCCCGCCACAACTCCTGTGCGGTGTGGGGCCTGTCCCCCAAACATATGAGTTTCAGAACGGCCTGCTGACGTTTACCCCGGGCTGTGCTGAAGTTGGTGGTGAAGGTGTGTGGCTGACTGGATGAGCAGGTGGAAGAAGAGGAGGAGGAAGCTGAGTAGGAGGAGGAGGAGACAGGAGGCAAAGAATGTTGCCCTGCGATCCTTGGCGGCGGAAGGACGTACGCCAAACAGCTCTCCGCCTGGGGCCCAGCCGCCACTACATTTACCCAGTGTGCAGTTAGGGAGATATAGCGTCCCTGGCCGTGCTTACTGGTCCACGTATCTGTGGTTAGGTGGACCTTGCCACAGATGGCGTTGCGCAGTGCACACTTGATTTTATCGGACACTTGGTTGTGCAGGGAAGGCACGGCTCTCTTGGAGAAGTAGTGCCGTCTGGGAACAACATACTGTGGGACAGCAAGCGACATGAGCTGTTTGAAGCTGTCTGTGTCCACCAGCCTAAATGACAGCATTTCATAGGCCAGTAGTTTAGAAATGCTGGCATTCAGGGCCAGGGATCGAGGGTGGCTAGGTGGGAATTTACGCTTTCTCTCAAATGTTTGTGAGATGGAGAGCTGATTGCTGCCGTGTGACATGGTTGAGATGCTTGGTGACGCAGGTGGTGGTGTTGGTGGTACATCCCATGTTTGCTGGGCGGCAGGTGCCAACGTTCCTCCAGAGGCGGAGGAAGAGGCCGAGGCGGCGGCAGCAGCAGAAGAGGCCGAGGCGGCAGCAGCAGAAGAGGTAGCAGGGGGAGCCTGAGTGACTTCTTTGTTTTTAAGGTGTTTACTCCACTGCAGTTCATGCTTTGCATGCAGGTGCCTGGTCATGCAGGTTGTGCTAAGGTTCAGAACGTTAATGCCTCGCTTCAGGCTCTGATGGCACAGCGTGCAAACCACTCGGGCCTTGTCGTCAGCACATTGTTTAAAGAAGTGCCATGCCAGGGAACTCCTTGAAGCTGCCTTTGAGGTGCTCGGTCCCAGATGGCGGCGGTCAGTAGCAGGCGGAGTCTCTTGGCGGCGGGTGTTCTGATTTTGCCCACTGCTCACTCTTTGTCTTTTGCTACGCTGTTGGCTCGGTCTCACCACTGCCTCTTCCTCCGAACTGTGAAAGTCAGTGGCACGACCTTCATTCCATGTGTGGTCTAGGACCTCATCGTCCCCTGCATCGTCTTCCACCCAGTCTTGATCCCTGACCTCCTGTTCAGTCTGCACACTGCAGAAAGACGCAGCAGTTGGCACCTGTGTTTCGTCATCATCAGAGACGTGCTGAGGTGGTATTCCCATGTCATCATCATCAGGAAAGATAAGTGGTTGTGCGTTAGTGAATTCTATCTCTTCCACCCCTGGGGAAGGGCTAGGTGGATGCCCTTGGGAAACCCTGGCAGCAGAGTCTTCAAACAGCATAAGAGACTGCTGCATAACTTGAGGCTCAGACAGTTTCCCTGATATGCATGGGGGTGATGTGACAGACTGATGGGCTTGGTTTTCATGCGCCATCTGTGCGCTTTCTGCAGAAGACTGGGTGGGAGATAATGTGAACGTGCTGGATGCACTGTCGGCCACCCAATTGACTAATGCCTGTACCTGCTCAGGCCTTACCACCCTTAGAACGGCATTGGGCCCCACCAAATATCCCTGTAAATTCTGGCGGCTACTGGGACCTGAGGTAGTTGGTACACTAGGACGTGTGGCTGTGGCAGAACGGCCACGTCCTCTCCCAGCACCAGAGGGTCCACTAACACCACCACGACCATGTCCACGTCCGCGTCCCTTACTAGTTGTTTTCCTCATTGTTACCGTTCACCACAATAAGAAAAATATTATTCGGGCCAATGTATTGAATTAAAATTCAGGCCTTTTTTTACAGACACGTAACACTGTCTGGCTATCTATTTAGGTACCGTATTACACTAATACAGGCACACAAGTAATGACAGATTTGGTTGAATATAAATGTGAGGCCTATTTTTTACGCGCTGTGTGACAGATATACCTTTAATCACAGAATTAGACTTGTATCGGCACGGTAGCGTGTGTGTTAAGTTTTTCAGAATGACACTATCAGCACCTTCAATCTAAGATATCCTTTTTGGGATAGATTTAAAGTAGGCCTGATATAGCAGAAACTACTAATTTTGAGAATGGCAAATTTGGGAATAGTTTTTCAACCCAGAACAAAAACTGTGCTTTTACGGTCACTACAAATAATTTGACCAGCTAAAACAGTACTGATTTGGTTGAATAGAAATGTGAGGCCTATTTTTTACGCGCTGTGTGACAGATATACCTTTAATCACAGAATTAGACTTGTATCTGCACGGTAGCGTGTGTGTTAAGTTTTTCAGAATGACACTATCAGCACCTTGAATCTAAGATATCCTTTTTGGGATAGATTTAAAGTAGGCCTGATATAGCAGAAACTACTAATTTTGAGAATGGCAAATTTGGGAATAGTTTTTCAACCCAGAACAAAAACTGTGCTTTTACGGTCACTACAAATAACTTGACCAGCTAAAACAGTACTGATTTGGAGGAATATAAATTTCAGGTCTATTTTTTAGGCGCTGGGTGACAGGCTCAACTTGCCCCTGATGTAGTATATGGCCAAAAAATAACCACACTATTGATGGTTAAATGCACTTGGGTGACACAGGCTCAGCCTGCAGCTGATGTAGGATATAGCAAAAAATAACCACACTATTGATGGTTAAATGCACTTGGGTGACACAGGCTCAGCCTGCACCTGATGTAGTATATGGCCAAAAAATAACCACACTGTTGATGGTTAAATGCACTTGGGTGACACAGGCTCAGCCTGCACCTGATGTAGTATATGGCCAAAAAATAACCACACTGTTGATGGTTAAATGCACTTGGTGGTAGCTTGTGCTGGCGCACCACAAGCCACAAAATGGCCGCCGATCACCCAAGAAAAAAGTGATATAAAAACGCACTGGGCAGCCTAAAAAAGGTGAGCAATTCAATATTAGCACTTCAATGATCCACAGCTGGAGATCGATCACTAAATTAAGTCTTTTGGAGGAGTTAATCTGCCTAATCTCGCCCTAACGTCGCAGCAGCAACCTCTCCCTATGCTTGAATCAGCAGAGTGACGTGCAGCGCTACGTGACCCAAGCTTATATAGAGGCTGGGTCACATGCTGCACTGGCCAATCACAACCATGCCAATAGTAGGCAAGGCTGTGATGGCCTCTTGGTGCAAGTAGTATGACGCTTGTTGATTGGCTGCTTTGCAGCCTTTCAAAAAGCGCCAAGAAAGCGCCGAACACCGAACCCGGACTTTTACGAAAATGTTCGGGTTCGGGTCCGTGTCACGGACACCCCAAAATTCGGTACGAACCCGAACTATACAGTTCGGGTTCGCTCATCCCTAGTCACGAGAAAACAATCTCAAAATGGCTTGAATAAGTAAAAGCGTTCCAAAGTTATTACCACATAAATTGACACATGTCAGATTTGCAAAAATCAGCCTGGAATTTAAGGTGAAAAGTGGCCCAGTAGAAAAGGGGTTAATGACATTGGATGTATGTTTTGGGTCATTGTTCTGCTGGAGAATAAATTTGGAGCCAATAAGACGCCTCCTTAATAGTATTGAATTATGGATAAGTATCTGCCTGTATTTCTCAGCATTGAGGATACTGTAAATGCTAACCAAATCGCCAACTCAATTTCCTGAAATGCAGCCCCAAACTTACAAGGAACCTCCACCATGCTTCACTGTTGCCAATAGACACCCATTATTGTACTGCTCTATAGCGCTTCAGTGAACAAACTGCCTACTGTTACAGCCAAATATTGTATTGCAAATATTGTCTCATAAGTCCAGAGTCATTTCCCCTGGAAAACAGTTGAGCAAATCAGTTTTTCTTACAAATGGAAACTAAATGTCTCACTCCACTAGGTATAATATAGCTATCCAAAGTCAATGCTCAGCCTTTTAATCAGGCGTTTAAGCACAACTTCTATAACAGTCAAACCAGCATCTCATCTGCACACAGCTCTTTCAAGGTGATTACCCATGTTCAGAGCAGAGAAAATTGCTTTAGCTAGCTGAGAGGCCTTTGATAGGTCTCTGGGGGTTCTCGTTCTCAGTATGTGGCGTGCCTAGTATGCGTGAGAATACTTGTAGGCGTGGAAACACTTCTCTCGGCTTCTGGGAAAAATATATGCACATTATCATATCTTATATCTAGTGGCCTCAGAGAGGTTTTGCTTTCTTTTCCTTTTGGAAGGAAAGCTACTTTGTATATCTTTGGGTTTCTGGGAATGATATTCAAAATGAAAGAAAGCTAAATCTCTCTGATGCCAGCAGAAGTAAGATATGCTTATTTGCTAATAGTTAGACCTATTTGTCTAACTCAATACCAACAATTGGTTGGCTTACTTTGACAGAATTTTACACCAGAATTGTGGTGCAATTTTGGCATTAAATGTCACATCTTTGGCCACTCACACTTTTCTATAAAGATCCATCCTGTTTTTGAATGTCAGAAAAAAGTACAGAAACTCTAGTGGCACCAAATTGTGACAAAATTGGTTCAAGCTGCTCCATGTTTTATACAGATTCTTAGACACAGAAACCTTACCAAATCTGTGCCATTAGCATTTTTTATGTATCTGACTTTTCATATAAAGTTCATATCTGTATATCCTTTTTAGTAAATCAATTATTTTAGTGAGACATCTCCTGGTCTTCATGTTCGTCATAGAAGAAATAAACAGAAGATCTGACCTCTTACCTAATATCACTCTGGGATATAAGATCTATGACTCCGGTGTGTTAGAACATAAAGCTGTACAGAGTGTACTGAGTATACTATCAGGACGAGAAGAAGCCGTCCCCAACTACAGCTGTGATGAGAAGAACAAAGTGGTGGCTTTTATTGGACACTTGACATCCTCCTCCAGTCTGTCAATAGCAGAAATAACTGGGATCTATGGGTATCCTCAGGTAATATTCACAAATTACACTGCTTTCGTAACTTTGATTATTATTCACTAAGCATAGAGAATCCTACAAAAATGTTGTAAACTATAGAATGATGTATTAGAATTACATCACATCCTTTGTTTTAAAAAGGATAAGAAATGTGATGGTTAAGTGTGTTTGCTGTTTGTTAACACTGTCAACCATGTGCTTAACCTAAGCTATACATGTCAGTGTTTCTCTGACATCATTTTTGAATGCTCTCATTGCATTAAAGAGCCTGAAAGAGAAGGGATATACAGTGGCATGCAAACGTTTGGGCACCCCTGGTCAAAATTACTGTAAATGTGAACAATTAAGCAAGTTAAAGATGAAATGATCTCCAAAAGGCATAAAGTTAAAGGGGTTATCCAAGACTATTAAATACACCCAGGGCCCTCACACTGAATATACTTACCTCACTTCCAACTCCCTGCACCACTCCTGGTCCCCACACAGCCGCTGCTGCTTCTCCCCGTACATGGATTAAAACATCCAGTTTCAGGGGGAGCAGCCAATGGCAGGCAGCATGGGGATGAGACTCCCTAGTATCGTGGGTTATGCTAGGGAGGCTTGACCTGTCACTGCCTGCCATTGGCTGCTCCCCCCGACACCGGATGTTTTAATCCATGCACGGAGAGAAGCAGCAGCGGCGGTGCGTAGACCAGGAGCCAGGTAAGTATAATCATTGTGAGGGGCCCGGGCGTATGGGGGCATTCAATAGTCTTGGATAACCCCTTTAAAGATAAAACACACTTATCAACACTTAACCAAAATAATACAGTGATATTGCTTAAAATGTTAGGTATAATTTTAGAGTGAAAAAAGGAAAGGAGTACCTTGCTAAAATAGGAAGACAATGAGATTTGAAGGCTCAGATAACTTTGACCGAGATCTCAGACCTTAAAGCATGTTAGTGTTCTCGTTAGGAAAGGCCAGGTGATGTAAATTTCAAAGCTTTATAAATACCCAGACTCCTCTAACCTTGTCCTAATAAACAGAAGCCTTGGGTTCTTCGAAGTAGCTGCCTAACACTCTGAAAATGAAAATGGTGAAGGCCTACAAAGAAGGAAAAAACTATAAGAATATAGCAAAGTGTTTTCAGGTTGTCTAAACAATAAGCATGGGGGTGGATCAATCATGGTTTGGTTGTGTTCCAGCCAATGGCACATGAAACATTTCACGGGTAGAGAGAAGAATAGATTCGATGAAATTCCAGCACATTCTGGAAGCAAACATTAACACCAACTGTGAAAAAGCTGAAGTTGAAAAGATGATGGCTTCTACAAATGGCTAATGATCCTAAACACACCTCAAAATCCACAATAGACTACCTCAAAAGGCGTAAGCTGAAGGTTTTACCATGGCCCTCACAGAACCCTGATCTGATCATCATTGAAAATCTCTGGATAGACCTCAAAAGAGCAGTGCATGCAAGATGGCCAAAGGATCTCACAGAACTGAAAAACTTTTTCAAGGAAGAATGGATGAATATCCCTCACACAAGAATTGAAAGACACTTGGCTGAATACAAAAACATTTTACACGCTGTGATACTTGCCAAAGGGGAGGATGCTAACCATGCAGGGTTAGTTTTGTTATTTTGAAAATGTAAAAGATTCAAATAAAAAAAAAATATTCTGGCAATACAAAGGGAATGTTTCATCTTTAACTTTATATGTTTTGGAGATCATTTCATCTTCAACTTTCCTAGGCTGGTGTTGACATTGTTTGGTCCTCATTAGTGTTGAGCGAACTTCTGTTTTAAGTTCGGCGTCTAAAGTTCGGCTTCCGGTTAGCGAAGAATCCCGATATGGATTCCGAATTCCGTTGTGGTCCGTGGTAGAGGAATCAATAATGTCCGATTATTGATTCCGCTACCACGACCACAACGGAATTCGTAATCCATATCGGGATTCTCCGCTAACCGGAAGCCGAACTTTAGACGCCGAACTTAAAACAGAAGTTCGCTCAACACTAGTCCTCATGCATTCTGAATGGAAAGAGATCCATTCAGGATGCATCAGAATGTCTTCCGTTCCGGCAGCATTCTGTTTTTTGCAAGCTGCGGTTTTGTGTCCGGTTATAAAAACGGAAAAAAACGGATCTACAAAAAACAAGATGGCTGCACACCGTTATATATATACAAACAATAGAGCTAAGAAATGGGGGTCATTCTAGATAAAAGTGGTACAATACCGACTATTAATGAGTAATGTAAGCTCTTAGAGCACATAAGTGTCTGGCCCATCTACCAGGCGTCATGGTGGCTTCCGCAGATGGGTACCTACCACTAAGTATACTGCCTCACTTTGGACTTAATTAAGCCTACAATATTCAGGGCAGTGTAGGAACCAGCTACAAACGTACTCTGCTCAGAAGTCCCAGGTAGATGGGCGTGTTTAGTCTAAAAGAGGTGCTACCCTCAATATATTGCAAGAAAATTTAGACTAGAACCTTCAGAATCACAGGTGCATATCCATGAAGCAAACATAATTACAAAAAACAAGATGGCTGCACACCGTTATATATACAAACAATAGAGCAAAGAAATGGGGGTCATTCTAGATAAAAGTGGTACAATAACGACTATAAATGAGTAATGGAAGCTCTTAGCCCACATACGTGTCGGGCCCATCTACCAGGCGTCAAGGTGGCTTCTGCAGATGGGTGCCTACTAGGGATGAGCGAACCCGAACTGTATAGTTCGGGTTCGTACCGAATTTTGGGGTGTCCGTGACACGGACCCGAACCCGAACATTTTCGTAAAAGTCCGGGTTCGGGTTCGGTGTTCGGCACTTTCTTGGCGCTTTTTGAAAGGCTGCAAAGCAGCCAATCAACAAGCGTCATACTACTTGGCCCAAGAGGCCATCACAGCCATGCCTACTATTGGCATGGCTGTGATTGGCCAGTGCACCATGTGACCCAGCCTCTATTTAAGCTGGAGTCACGTAGCGCCGCACGTCACTCTGCTATGATCAGTATAGGGAGAGGTTGCAGCTGCGACGTTAGGGCGAGATTAGGCAGATTAACTCCTCCAAAAGACTTCATTCTGTGATCGATCTGCAGCTGTGGATCATTGAAGTGCTATTATTGACTTGCTCAATTTTTTGAGGCTGCCCAGAGCGTTTTTAGATCACTTTTTTTTCTGGGGTGATCGGCGGCCATTTTGTGACTTGTGGTGCGCCAGCACGAGCTATAACCAAGTGTATTTAACCATCGATAGTGTGGTTATTTTGTGCTATATCCTACATCAGCTGCAGGCTGAGCCTGTGTCACCGAAGTGCATTTAACCATCAACAGTCTGGTTATTTTTTGGCCATATACTACATCAGCTGCAGGCTGAGCCTGTGTCACCCAAGTGCATTTAACCATCAACAGTCTGATTATTTTTTGGCCATATACTACATCTGGTGCAGGCTGAGCCTGTGTCACCCAAGTGCATTTAACCATCAACAGTGTGGTTATTTTTTGGCCATATATTACATCAGGGGCAAGTTGAGCCTGTCACCCAGCGCCTAAAAAATAGACCTGACATTTCTATTTAACCAAATCTGCACAGTTTTAGCTTGTCAAGTTATTTGTAGTGACCGTAAAAGCAGACTTTTTGTTCTGGGTTGAAAAAGCATTCCCAAATTTGCCATTCTGAAAATAACTAGTTTGTGGTATTTGAGGCCTACTTGAAATCTATCCCAAAAAGAAAATCTTACATTGAAGGTATTGATAGTGTCATTCAGAAAAACCTAAGACACACGCTAGCGTGCTGATAGAAGTGTCATTCTGTGATTAAACCTATAACTGTCACACAGCGCAAAAAAAAACAGGTCTCACATCTCTATTCAACCAAATCTGCACAGTTTTAGCTGGTCAAGTTATTTGTAGTGACCGTAAAAGCAGACTTTTTGTTCTGGGTTGAAAAAGCATTCCCAAATTTGCCATTCTGAAAATAACTAGTTTGTGGTATTTGAGGCCTACTTGAAATCTATCCCAAAAAGAAAATCTTACATTGAAGGTATTGATAGTGTCATTCAGAAAAACCTAAGACACACGCTAGCGTGCTGATAGAAGTGTCATTCTGTGATTAAACCTATAACTGTCACACAGCGCAAAAAAATACAGGTCTCACATCTCTATTCAACCAAATCTGCACAGTTTTAGCTGGTCAAGTTATTTGTAGTGACCGTAAAAGCAGACTTTTTGTTCTGGGTTGAAAAAGCATTCCCAAATTTGCCATTCTGAAAATAACTAGTTTGTGGTATTTGAGGCCTACTTGAAATCTATCCCAAAAAGAAAATCTTACATTGAAGGTATTGATAGTGTCATTCAGAAAAACCTAAGACACACGCTAGCGTGCTGATAGAAGTGTCATTCTGTGATTAAACCTATAACTGTCACACAGCGCAAAAAAAAAACAGGTCTCACATCTCTATTCAACCAAATCTGCACAGTTTTAGCTGGTCAAGTTATTTGTAGTGACCGTAAAAGCAGACTTTTTGTTCTGGGTTGAAAAAGCATTCCCAAATTTGCCATTCTGAAAATAACTAGTTTGTGGTATTTGAGGCCTACTTGAAATCTATCCCAAAAAGAAAATCTTACATTGAAGGTATTGATAGTGTCATTCAGAAAAACCTAAGACACACGCTAGCGTGCTGATAGAAGTGTCATTCTGTGATTAAACCTATAACTGTCACACAGCGCAAAAAAAAACAGGTCTCACATCTCTATTCAACCAAATCTGCACAGTTTTAGCTGGTCAAGTTATTTGTAGTGACCGTAAAAGCAGACTTTTTGTTCTGGGTTGAAAAAGCATTCCCAAATTTGCCATTCTGAAAATAACTAGTTTGTGGTATTTGAGGCCTACTTGAAATCTATCCCAAAAAGAAAATCTTACATTGAAGGTATTGATAGTGTCATTCAGAAAAACCTAAGACACACGCTAGCGTGCTGATAGAAGTGTCATTCTGTGATTAAACCTATAACTGTCACACAGCGCAAAAAAAAACAGGTCTCACATCTCTATTCAACCAAATCTGCACAGTTTTAGCTGGTCAAGTTATTTGTAGTGACCGTAAAAGCAGACTTTTTGTTCTGGGTTGAAAAAGCATTCCCAAATTTGCCATTCTGAAAATAACTAGTTTGTGGTATTTGAGGCCTACTTGAAATCTATCCCAAAAAGAAAATCTTACATTGAAGGTATTGATAGTGTCATTCAGAAAAACCTAAGACACACGCTAGCGTGCTGATAGAAGTGTCATTCTGTGATTAAACCTATAACTGTCACACAGCGCAAAAAAAAACAGGTCTCACATCTCTATTCAACCAAATCTGCACAGTTTTAGCTTGTCAAGTTATTTGTAGTGACCGTAAAAGCAGACTTTTTGTTCTGGGTTGAAAAAGCATTCCCAAATTTGCCATTCTGAAAATAACTAGTTTGTGGTATTTGAGGCCTACTTGAAATCTATCCCAAAAAGAAAATCTTACATTGAAGGTATTGATAGTGTCATTCAGAAAAACCTAAGACACACGCTAGCGTGCTGATAGAAGTGTCATTCTGTGATTAAACCTATAACTGTCACACAGCGCAAAAAAAAACAGGTCTCACATCTCTATTCAACCAAATCTGCACAGTTTTAGCTGGTCAAGTTATTTGTAGTGACCGTAAAAGCAGACTTTTTGTTCTGGGTTGAAAAAGCATTCCCAAATTTGCCATTCTGAAAATAACTAGTTTGTGGTATTTGAGGCCTACTTGAAATCTATCCCAAAAAGAAAATCTTACATTGAAGGTATTGATAGTGTCATTCAGAAAAACCTAAGACACACGCTAGCGTGCTGATAGAAGTGTCATTCTGTGATTAAACCTATAACTGTCACACAGCGCAAAAAAATACAGGTCTCACATCTCTATTCAACCAAATCTGCACAGTTTTAGCTGGTCAAGTTATTTGTAGTGACCGTAAAAGCAGACTTTTTGTTCTGGGTTGAAAAAGCATTCCCAAATTTGCCATTCTAAATAATAACTAGTTTGTGGTATTTGAGGCCTACTTGAAATCTATCCCAAAAAGAAAATCTTACATTGAAGGTATTGATAGTGTCATTCAGAAAAACCTAAGACACACGCTAGCGTGCTGATAGAAGTTTCATTCTGTGATTAAACCTATAACTGTCACACAGCGCAAAAAAAAACAGGTCTCACATCTCTATTCAACCAAATCTGCACAGTTTTAGCTGGTCAAGTTATTTGTAGTGACCGTAAAAGCAGACTTTTTGTTCTGGGTTGAAAAAGCATTCCCAAATTTGCCATTCTGAAAATAACTAGTTTGTGGTATTTGAGGCCTACTTGAAATCTATCCCAAAAAGAAAATCTTACATTGAAGGTATTGATAGTGTCATTCAGAAAAACCTAAGACACACGCTAGCGTGCTGATAGAAGTGTCATTCTGTGATTAAACCTATAACTGTCACACAGCGCAAAAAAAAACAGGCCTCACATCTCTATTCAACCAAATCTGCACAGTTTTAGCTGGTCAAGTTATTTGTAGTGACCGTAAAAGCAGAATTTTTGTTCTGGGTTGAAAAAGCATTCCCAAATTTGCCATTCTGAAAATAACTAGTTTGTGGTATTTGAGGCCTACTTGAAATCTATCCCAAAAAGAAAATCTTACATTGAAGGTATTGATAGTGTCATTCAGAAAAACCTAAGACACACGCTAGCGTGCTGATAGAAGTGTCATTCTGTGATTAAACCTGTACCTGTCACACAGCGCAAAAAAAAACAGGCCTCACATCTCTATTTAACCAAATCTGTACTGTTTTAGCTGGTCAAGTTATTTGTAGTGACCGTAAAAGCACACTTTTTGTTCTGGGTTGAAAAACCATTCCCAAATTTGCCATTCTCAAAATAACTAGTTTCTGGTATTTGAGGCCTACTTGAAATCTATCCCAAAAAGGATATCTTACATTGAAGGTACTGATAGTGTCATTCAGAAAAACCTAAGACACACGCTACCGTGCAGATAGAAGTCTGATTCTGTGATTAAACCTTAACCTGTCACACAGTGCAAAAAAAAAACAGGTCTCACATTTCTATTCAATGGTCTGCCGGGTGTTCACTCCAAGGTCATGGAAGTCACGCCTGCGGCCACCCCGTTCTCCGAGGGATATGTCCTGAAATCCAGCTGAAAGCTGCAGAACATCAGTCGGAGGTCTCTCCACTACTGGCGGGCCTCTCTGGCGCCCTCTTCCCACAAGCAAAGGCTCGGCTGGTGGCTGCTGGGGTCTTTTAATGCGTCTAGGTTCTTGAGCCTCTTGCTCCTGTCCAGGCTGTCCTTGTCAGGGCTGCCCCCTGGCACGCGCTCTTCTGCGGGCTCTGGCTCGTCCACTCATCTTCTATTCCTGAGAGGATATAAACCGCTAATAAGGTCAATCTGCCGCCTAGCAGCTCCGCCGTGGCACAATCACCTCAGAACTCGCACACTGGTGACTTTAGGTATCTTCACTGGTCACTTTGAGCAGAATGATGACATCCGAGTCACGGCACCAAATGTAACCCTCTTTTCCTTGCACCATCTGCGACACCTCCAGCTTTCACACTCACTCGGTCACCAGCTCCTCCAGGCATAAACTCTAAGTGGACTCTAAGGGACGACACTCAGGTCTTCTGTGGTTTAAAGCTTTATTGAGGTGTAGTGCACTTGGCTGGAGCCTGTAATACAACAGGGAAACACTGCCACTATGTGGTATACAGCCAGGTCACCAGCCCACCTATATCATAACAGGCAGTCATTATATTACATTCCCACATACATGTTACAGGATATAACAAAGCATACAGAAAAATGAACAAGAGAAAATCATTTACAAAGATATTGCAGCAGGGTGACCTGGAATACAGCATGTCTTGCAGCCATTTTAGGAAGAACACATGTCTCTTTAACTGTACATCATCTACTCAGCCTAGCATGTGCTGCAGGGTTTAAAGGCTGCTAAAAAAACATACAGTCACCTCTTTACATTCTACAGAACTATTATGGGTATATATTATAACTTTTTACAATAGATAAATGAACTTTAGCTTTAGAGAACTTAGACAGAGATACTACCTCCTTCACAGTAAATGTCTGCACTGAGGAGACCAAACCAAGTAGCAGAATACACAGGGGGCTTTCTGGAAGAGTCCACTGTAAAGACTCTGTCTGTTAAAACTTTCCTCAGTTATCTAATAGCACATTTGAAGAGGTTTATTTAGCATGTCCTGACTCTCTGCTAACAGCTTATGAATATATGGAACTATATTTAACAAGTGATCATTGCTGCAGCTCCTGTATATTGGTATGACCCTATTGCAAACCTGCAGACTGGATATTTGGTGAAACTTCATGTGGTTCATATCGACTGTACTACACCACTGACTTGGTGCCTGGGCCTAAATATGTGACAGTGGCCTGTTCCAGTGGGGGGTGACGTGATGCCTGATTCTCTGCTATGACATGAAGACTGATTCTGCGCTGACATAAGGCCAGATTCTCTGTTACGGGACCTCTCTCCTCTGCCTGGGTGCCTGGGCCTAAATGTGTGACAGTGGCCTGTTCCAGTGGTGGGTGACGTGAAGCCTGATTCTCTGCTATGACATGAAGACAGATTCTGTGCTGACATAAGGCCAGATTCTCTGTTACGGGACCTCTCTCCTCTGCCTGGGTGCCTGGGCCTAAATGTGTGACAGTGGCCTGTTCCAGTGGTGGGTGACGTGATGCCTGATTCTCTGCTATGACATGAAGACAGATTCTGTGCTGACATAAGGCCATATTCTCTGTTACAGGACCTCTCTCCTCTGTCTGGGTGCCTGGGCCTAAATGTGTGACAGTGGCCTGTTCCAGTGGTGGGTGACGTGATGCCTGATTCTCTGCTATGACATGAAGACAGATTCTGCGCTGACATAAGGCCAGATTCTCTGTTACGGGACCTCTCTCCTCTGCCTGGGTGCCTGGGCCAAAATGTGTGACAGTGGCCTGTTCCAGTGGTGGGTGACGTGAAGCCTGATTCTCTGCTATGACATGAAGACTGATTCTGCGCTGACATAAGGCCAGATTCTCTGTTACGGGACCTCTCTCCTCAGCCTGGGTGCCTGGGCCTAAATGTGTGACAGTGGCCTGTTCCAGTGGTGGGTGACGTGATGCCTGATTCTCTGCTATGACATGAAGACAGATTCTGTGCTGACATAAGGCCAGATTCTCTGTTACGGGACCTCTCTCCTCTGCCTGGGTGCCTGGGCCTAAATGTGTGACAGTGGCCTGTTCCAGTGGTGGGTGACGTGAAGCCTGATTCTCTGCTATGACATGAAGACTGATTCTGCGCTGACATAAGGCCAGATTCTCTGTTACGGGACCTCTCTCCTCTGCCTGGGTGCCTGGGCCTAAATGTGTGACAGTGGCCTGTTCCAGTGGTGGGTGACGTGATGCCTGATTCTCTGTTATGACATAAGGCCAGATTCTCTGTTACAGGACCTCTCTCCTCTGTCTGGGTGCCGGGGCCTAAATGTGTGACAGTGGCCTGTTCCAGTGGTGGGTGACGTGAAGCCTGATTCTCTGCTATGACATGAAGACTGATTCTGCGCTGACATAAGGCCAGATTCTCTGTTACGGGACCTCTCTCCTCAGCCTGGGTGCCTGGGCCAAAATGTGTGACAGTGGCCTGTTCCAGTGGTGGGTGACGTGAAGCCTGATTCTCTGCTATGACATGAAGACTGATTCTGCGCTGACATAAGGCCAGATTCTCTGTTACGGGACCTCTCTCCTCAGCCTGGGTGCCTGGGCCTAAATGTGTGACAGTGGCCTGTTCCAGTGGTGGGTGACGTGATGCCTGATTCTCTGCTATGACATGAAGACAGATTCTGTGCTGACATAAGGCCAGATTCTCTGTTACGGGACCTCTCTCCTCTGCCTGGGTGCCTGGGCCTAAATGTGTGACAGTGGCCTGTTCCAGTGGTGGGTGACGTGAAGCCTGATTCTCTGCTATGACATGAAGACTGATTCTGCGCTGACATAAGGCCAGATTCTCTGTTACGGGACCTCTCTCCTCTGCCTGGGTGCCTGGGCCTAAATGTGTGACAGTGGCCTGTTCCAGTGGTGGGTGACGTGATGCCTGATTCTCTGTTATGACATAAGGCCAGATTCTCTGTTACAGGACCTCTCTCCTCTGCCTGGGTGCCGGGGCCTAAATGTGTGACAGTGGCCTGTTCCAGTGGTGGGTGACATGAAGCCTGATTCTCTGCTATGGGACCTCTCTCCTCTGTCTGGGTGCCGGGGCCTAAATATCTGACAATGGCCTGTTCCAGTGGTGGGTGACATGAAGCCTGATTCTCTGCTATGGGACCTCTCTCCTCTGCCTGGGTGCCTGGGCCAAAATGAGTGACAGTGGCCTGTTCCAGTGGTGGGTGACGTGAAGCCTGATTCTCTGCTATGACATGAATACAGATTCTGCGCTGACATAAGGCCAGATTCTCTGTTACGGGACCTCTCTCCTCTGCCTGGGTGCCTGGGCCTAAATGTGTGACAGTGGCCTGTTCCAGTGGTGGGTGACGTGATGCCTGATTCTCTGTTATGACATGAAGACAGATTCTGTGCTGACATAAGGCCAGATTCTCTGTTACGGGACCTCTCTCCTCTGCCTGGGTGCCTGGGCCTAAATGTGTGACAGTGGCCTGTTCCAGTGGTGGGTGACATGAAGCCTGATTCTCTGCTATGGGACCTCTCTCCTCTGTCTGGGTGCCGGGGCCTAAAAATATCTGACAATGGCCTGTTCCAGTGGTGGGTGACATGAAGCCTGATTCTCTGCTATGGGACCTCTCTCCTCTGTCTGGGTGCCGGGGCCTAAATATCTGACAATGGCCTGTTCCAGTGGTGGGTGACGTGAAGCCTGATTCTCTGCTATGACATGAAGACAGATTCTGTGCTGACATATGGCCAGATTCTCTGTTACGGGACCTCTCTCCTCTGCCTGGGTGCCTGGGCCTAAATGTGTGACAGTGGCCTGTTCCAGTGGTGGGTGACGTGAAGCCTGATTCTCTGCTATGACAAGAAGACTGATTCTGCGCTGACATAAGGCCAGATTCTCTGTTACGGGACCACTCTCCTCTGCCTGGGTGCCTGGGCCTAAATGTGTGACAGTGGCTTGTTCCAGTGGTGGGTGACGTGATGCCTGATTCTCTGTTATGACATGAAGACAGATTCTGTGCTGACATAAGGCCAGATTCTCTGTTACAGGACCTCTCTCCTCTGCCTGGGTGCCGGGGCCTAAATGTGTGACAGTGGCCTGTTCCAGTGGTGGGTGACGTGATGCCTGATTCTCTGCTATGACATGAAGACAGATTCTGTGCTGACATAAGGCCAGATTCTCTGTTACAGGACCTCTCTCCTCTGTCTGGGTGCCGGGGCCTAAATGTGTGACAGTGGCCTGTTCCAGTGGTGGGTGACGTGATGCCTGATTCTCTGCTATGACATGAAGACAGATTCTGCGCTGACATAAGGCCAGATTCTCTGTTACGGGACCTCTCTCCTCTGCCTGGGTGCCTGGGCCAAAATGTGTGACAGTGGCCTGTTCCAGTGGTGGGTGACGTGAAGCCTGATTCTCTGCTATGACATGAAGACTGATTCAGCGCTGACATATGGCCAGATTCTCTGTTACGGGACCTCTCTCCTCAGCCTGGGTGCCTGGGCCTAAATGTGTGACAGTGGCCTGTTCCAGTGGTGGGTGACGTGATGCCTGATTCTCTGCTATGACATGAAGACAGATTCTGTGCTGACATAAGGCCAGATTCTCTGTTACGGGACCTCTCTCCTCTGCCTGGGTGCCTGGGCCTAAATGTGTGACAGTGGCCTGTTCCAATGGTGGGTGACGTGAAGCCTGATTCTCTGCTATGACATGAAGACTGATTCTGCGCTGACATAAGGCCAGATTCTCTGTTACGGGACCTCTCTCCTCTGCCTGGGTGCCTGGGCCTAAATGTGTGACAGTGGCCTGTTCCAGTGGTGGGTGACGTGATGCCTGATTCTCTGCTATGACATGAAGACAGATTCTGTGCTGACATAAGGCCAGATTCTCTGTTACAGGACCTCTCTCCTCTGTCTGGGTGCCGGGGCCTAAATGTGTGACAGTGGCCTGTTCCAGTGGTGGGTGACGTGAAGCCTGATTCTCTGCTATGACATGAAGACTGATTCTGCGCTGACATGAAGCCAGATTCTCTGCTATGGCATGAAGAGACTGATTCTCTGCTGACATGAAGCCAGATTCTTTGCTATGGCATGAAGAGACTGATTCTCTGCTGACGTGAAGCCAGATTCTCTGCTATGGGACCTCTGTCCAATTGATATTGGTTCATTTTTATTTTTTTTATTTTAATTTTAATTCATTTCCCTATCCACATTTGTTTGCAGGGGATTTACCTACATGTTGCTGCCTTTTGCAGCCCTCTAGCTCTTTCCTGGGCTGTTTTACAGCCTTTTTAGTGCCCAAAAGTTCGGGTCCCCATTGACTTCAATGGGGTTCGGGTTCGGGACGAAGTTCGGTTCGGGTTCGGATCCCGAACCCGAACATTTACGGGAAGTTCGGCCGAACTTCTCGAACCCGAACATCCAGGTGTTCGCTCAACTCTAGTGCCTACCACTAAATATACTGCCTCACTTTGGACTTATTAGGGACCCATCTGCGGAAGCCACCCTGTACCACTTTTATCTAGAATGACCCCCATTTCTTAGCTCTATTGTTTGTATATATAACTGTGTGCAGCCATCTTGTTTTTTGTAATTCTGTTTGCTTCATGGATATGCACCTGTGATTCTGAAGGTTCTAGTCTAAAATTTCTTGCAGTAAAAAAACTGATCTGTCACCCTTTGACTTTCAATGTATTTAGTGACAGATCAGTTTTTTTTTTTCATGTTGATTTCACACAACTTAACAGAACGATTGCATCCTGATGTGCAAAATCAAAACGGATCCATTTAATTCCGGTATTAAGATCCTCTGCCGGATCTCAAGATCTCAATACCGGAATTAACAACGCAAGTGTGAAAGTAGCTTTAGCTGTTCACGAAAACAGTATTTTTGACCAGGGTTGCCCAAACTTTTGCATGCCACTAGATATACATACATACATACTTAGAGAGAGAGGGAAATATAAAAGATTTGGTCCTAAGAGATCTTAGAATGTCATACACGATTTTTCAGGCCACTTTGAACAATTTTTTAATATCCGAATTGAATTTTTCCAACTAATTCATTAGAACCGGATCATAAATGTAACGGGGTTCCGAAGGTACACTCGGTCCCCCATTAGCCGCAGACCTGCTGCTTAGCTTCGGGAACGAGGATCTGTGTTTTACCTCGTTCCCAGGGCGGCTTTACTAGCTGTGTGGTTCCCTGCTCCTAAGTCTGCCTTGAGCGCCGAACTGATCACTCGGTGCTCGACTGGTTGGTCTGTCGGTCATGTGACGCTGGCCTCACTCCCCACTATAAATACAGGCAGCCTGCTGGCCACAGGTTGCCTGTTAATTTAGGTTCCACCTGTGATTTGGTCTTTCCTGGCGTACTTACCTCCTGCTGAATTCCTGACGATCCTCTGCCTGCTCCTTGTGTACTTTGCTGCTCTCCTGGTATTCTGACCCCGGCCTCCTCCTGACGATCCTCTGCTGATTCCTTTGGTACTTTACGTCTCTCCTGGTATTTATGACCCCGGCTTCTCCTGACAATTCTCTGCTTGCTCCATTTGTACTTTGTAGCTTTCCTGGTATTGACTCGGTCCGTTCACGTCCTGTTGTTTGTCTGTCTGTCATCCCTGCACTTATTCCAAGTTAGGGATTGCCGTCCAGTTTTCCCCTGTCATTAGGACTCGCGAGGCAAGTAGGCAGGGCCAGGGGTAAGGGTGGAGCGCAGTGGTCACTTCCCTCCCCCCTGTGTGTGTGTGTACGCGACCGTTACAGATTAACAGGCCCAATAACCACTGTATAATGAATCCTCTGGTGACCCTGACTGACCATGTCTCTAATCTGACGCAGATGTTGCAGGAGTTAGGGGAAAAACTCAGTTATTTTGAGTTAGGGCAAGGTTCTTCCACTCATCAGGCCTCCAGTCCGCATTTTGAGCCCCAGATTAAGCTCCCAGAACCCTTTTCTGGAGACCGGAAGAAGTTTCTCTCCTTTAAGGAGAATTGCAAACTTTACTTCCGTTTGCACCCCGTGTCCTCTGGCCCCAAGAGTCAACGCGTGGGCATTATCATTTCCCGATTACAGGGTGATCCCCAGGACTGGGCGTTCTCTTTACCTGCTGGCGCCAGTTGTTTATCTTCTGTGGAGGGGTTCTTTCAGGCCCTGGGTACCCTCTATGATGAACCAGACAGGGGTCTAGTAGCCGAGACGGCTCTAAAGGCACTGGTTCAGGGCAATCTACCAGCGGAGGATTAATGCACCCAATTCAGAAGGTGGTGTGTCCCCTCAGGATGGAACGAACCAGCCCTGAAGAGTCAGTTCAGGTCAGGTCTGTCTGATAAATTAAAGGATCTTCTGGTCAGTTATCAACTTCCAGAGACCTTAGAGGAGATGATGACCCTTGTTGTCCTACTTGACCGACGGGTTAGAGAGAGACGACAGGAACAACAGTTCTCTTCCCAGATGGTGGTCCAGCCAGAGGCCTATCCCAGAGACAATGCTGAGGTCTCCACCGAGGAACCCATGCAGCTTGGCATGACCCGAGGGAATCTTCGCCGCAGATGTGGAGAATGCTTTTACTGTGGAGATCCTGACCATTGGATCAACCAGTGTCCTAAGAAGGTCCTCTCTGTCAAGTCTCCTAAGGCAAGGCAACCTAAAGACCAGGAACACCCTGAATTTTCTAAATGTAAGCTTTCGGTACGCATTACGATTTCTCTGGGAGTAGATAAATGGCCGGGTAAGGCCTTTATTGATTCTGGCTCAGCGGCTAGCTTTATTGACTCTGAGTATGCTGTAAGATTGGGTATTCCTATGTTTGCCTTACCAACTCCTATTCATGTTATGGCTATTGATGCTACTCCTCTTATTGGTGGTACGGTGATCTTATGTACCTAAGAGATTTCTCTAACCGTGGGTGTGTGCCACTCAGACAGATGTTCGCTTTTAGTCCTGGAGAACCTACCGGCTGAGGTGGTACTAGGGTTGCCTTGGCTCCGACTACATAACCCCACTATAGATTGGTCCAATGGGGAGTTGGTGAGATGGGGGCCTAAGTGTGACTCGTGCTTGTCCGTGGTACAGGCTGGGGTCTCAGTAAAGTCTGATACTTTACCCTCTGTTGTTAGAGAATATTCTGATGTATTCTCATCACCAACCCCGGAGGTTCTACCCCCCCCCATAGACCTTATGATTGTACCATAGAGCTAGTAGAGGGGGCCAAGTTTCCTAAGGGACGAATTTATAATCTTTCTATGCCCGAACGCAAGGCCATGGAAGATTATATTAAGGAGAGCCTTGGTAAAGGGCATATTAGACCTTCTGTCTCTCCTATGGGGGCAGGGTTTTTCTTCGTTAAGAAAAAAGATGGTGGTCTTAGGCCATGTATCGATTACCGGAGATTAAATAAAATCACTGTCCAGAAGAGATACTCCCTCCCATTGATTCCGGATTTATTTAACCAGGTTCTGGGGGCAACCTGGTTTTCCAAAATTGTAAGGGCCAGGGGTAGGGGTGGAGCGCAGTGGTCACTTCCCTCCCCCCTGTGTGTGTGTGTACGCGACCGTTACAATAAATTTGCTCATTGCTGCTCCCTATCATCAGGATGGTCCTGTCACCAGGGGTCTACTAATCCATTTTGTCCCATACTGGGAGAATTAAGTTTCTTGTCTTTGTAGTCACCCTCAATATGTCATTTACTGTCCAATCTTCAAAAGGTTCAGAATTGTATTAGACCCCCCCCCCACACACACACACAATTTTGTGCTGAATGAGGTCAGAACGTATTCTATTTATAACATAATAAAAAATTATGCATTTCAGTCATTAGGGCCATACAGACTATTGAGGGTTATCTCAGAGGGAGTAGATAGTACCAGTTTAAATAGTATGCATTTTGAGGTGCTCGTCCCCTCCACCCAAATCTGGCATTGTAACTTTTTGTAGATTAAAATTGGAACCTCTCATTTGCCGGTAACAGTTGAGGATCTCAAAACCTTCTCCATCTACCTCCTCTGCATCCTAAAAAACTCCTCACCAAGCAGATGTCTTTCCTGGAGCATTCCAATGTCCACTTTGAGGAGGTTGCAGTAATGAAAAACCATTGTTCATTTGTGCTGGCATTTAAGTCCTTTAAGCTCCAGGATACAATTTGCATGGCTCGGATACATTTGAGATAAAAATCAATACAAGATTTATGGATCCAATAGGTTTGCAGAATCTGGGACAATTCCTTAACACCCCACCCAATCCCCTTGCCAATTCCTAGGTAAGGAACCAGGACAAGAAACTGAAGAATCGAGATCATATCCTGACACAATATGACCTTTATAGGGATCAACCAGTCCTGATGAAGTGGAACTCCTCTATGGTGTAACAGATGATAATTGATCTTTAGAATACGGCCACCGATCAGCTGTTTGAGAAGACAGCAGCACGGCTTTACCTAGGCCATGTGATGTCATGTTCATCAGTCACATGAAGTGAATAGGGCTGAGCTGTGATACAAAACAATGTTGTGAGCTGTGCTTGATGAGCTAAGAAGACCGCAGCACTATTTCGAGATCAAAGGCTTCTCAGAGAGCTGCTGGTGATCTCCTATTCCCCAGATCCAAAAGTATTCCTGGACACCTCTCTACTTACCTCTCTTACCTGCCCCTATAAAATTATCAATATCCCTTGCTGTATCCCACTCCATACCTACACTATCAGACGCTATTTTGTTATCAATATTCTTCTTGACCTCTCTGCAGCTTTTGACACTGTAGACCGCCATCTCCTACTCACCATGCTCTAATCCATCGGCCTAAAGGACACTGCCCACTGTTTTTTTCCTATCTCTCTGGTCGCTCTTTCAGTGTACCATTCACTGGCTCCACTTCTTCACCTCTTCTCTCTGTACACATCCCCAATTGGACAGACCATCAACAGATTTGGTTTCCAGTACCATCTTTATGCTGATGACACACAACTACTGTATATACTTCATCCCCTAACATCACCCCTGCTGTACTACAGAACACCAGTGACTGTCTCTCTGCTGTCTTTAACATTATGTCCTCTCTACCTGAAACTAAATCTTTCAAAAACTGAACTTCTTGTGTTCTCTCCATATACTAACCTAGCCAAACCTGATATCTCCCTGATGGTGCGACACCATCATCACTCCTAGGCAGCACGCTCGCCGCCTCAGGGTAACGTTTGACACTGATCTTTCTTTCACCCCCTATATTCAATCTCTCTCCTGGTCATGTCGCCTGCACCTCAAAAACATCTCTAGAATTCACCCCTTTCTCAATATGGAAACAACAAAAACTCTCATTGTTGCCCTGATCCATTCCCGCCTCGATTACTGTAACTCACTATTAATTGGCATCCCCCTCACCACACTTTCCACTCTCCAATCTATTCTTAATGCAGCAGCCAGGGTCACCTATCTGTCCAACCACTACTCTGATGCCTCCGCCCTGTGTCAGTCATTGCACTGGTTACCCGTACACTATAGAATCCAATTCAAACTGCTTGTCCTCACCCACAAAGCCCTCCACAGTGCTGCACCACCCTACATCTCTTCCCTCATCTCTGTCTACCACCTTACCCGTACTCTCTATTCAGCCAATGACTTACGACTGACTTCCACTATAATGCAAACCTCTCACTCTCGGCTCCAAGATATCTCCCGAGCTGCACCAGTTCTCTGGAATGCTCTACCCCAAGAAATCAGGCTAAATCACAACATCCACAGTTTTAGGCGCTCCCTAAAAACACATCTTTTTAGAGAGGCCTATCACATCCCCTGATCTAGCTCTTTTTCATATATAGACCATTTATAATTTCCTAAACCTGATCCTCCACCAAACTCTCCACCGCACTCATGCACCCAGAAGCACTTCATATATTTGCTGCTGAACGGCTCATGCAGCTTTATATCTGCTCCCCTATTCTCCCAAGATGGCTGGGCCATTGTACAAAACAAGCACTTCTACATTTTGTATCACCCCTATCTCCTCATAGATTGTAAGCTCTTGCGAGCAGGGTCCTCTTTCCTCTTGTTGTAATTATTGACTGTTGCTATCGCTATGTTATTTCTGACTGATTGTACATGAACCCCTAAACTGTAAAGCGCTGCTGAATAGTGATGGATGAACATCTGCCGGGACGGTTCGCGAACGCGATCAAATGTTCGCGAACCGCAAGTTCGCGGCGGGCCCCATTCACTTTAACCCCTTAAGGACTCAGCCCTATTTCACCTTAAGGACCAGGCAATTTTTTGCAAATCTGACCAGTGTCACTTTAAGTGCTGATAACTTTAAAATGCTTTTACTTACCCAGGCCGTTCTGAGAAAGTTTTTTCGTCACATATTGTATTTCATGACACTGCTAAAGTTGGGTCAAAAAGTAAATTTTTTTGCATAAAAAAATACCAAATTTACCAAAAATGTTGAAAAATTAGCAAGTTTCTCTACTTCTGTAATACATAGTAATACCCCCAAAAATTGTGATGAGTTTACATTCCCCATATGTCTACTTCATGTTTGTATCATTTTGGGAATGATATTTTATTTTTTGGGGATGTTACATAGCTTAGAAGTTTAGAAGCAAATTTTGAAATTTTTCAGAAATTTTCCAAATCCCACTTTTTACGGACCAGTTCAGGTCTGAAGTCACTTTGTGAGGCTTACGTAATAGAAACCATCCAAAAATGACCCCATTCTAGAAACTACACCCCTCAAGGTATTCAAAACTGATTTTACAAACTTTGTTAACCCTTTAGGTCTTCCACAAAACTTCATGGCAAATGGACATAAAATTTAAGAATTTCGATTTTTTTGAAAATTTTCCAATATAATCAATTTTTTCCAGGAACAAAGCAAGGGTTAACTGTCAAACTCAATATAGGTAGCCCTGATTCTGTAGTTTTCAGAAATACCAGATATGTGGTCGTAAACTACTGTTTGGCCAAACGGGAGGACATAGAAGGAGGGGAACGACATATGGTTTTTGCAAGGCAGATTTTGCAGGACTGGTTTTGTTCATACCATGTGCCATTTCAAGCCCCCCGTTGTACCCCTAGAATAGAAATTTCAAAAAAATGACTCCATCTAAGAAAGTACACCCCTCAAGGTATTCAAAACTGGGTTTACGAACGTTGTTAACCCTTTAGGTGTTCCACAAGAGTTAATGGCAGATGGAGAAACAATTTAGGAATTTCTATTTTTTTTATATTTTTTAAATTTTAACCCATTTTTTCCAGTAATAAAGTAAGGGTTAACTGCCAAACAAAACTCAATATGGGTTGCCCTGATTCTGTAGTTTGCAAAAACACCCCATATTTGGTCCTAAACTACTGTTTGGCCAAATGGGAGGACATAGAAAGAGGGGAACGCCATATGGTTTTTGGAAGGCAGATTTTGCTGGACTGGTTTATTTACACCATGTACCCTTTCAAGCCCCCTGATGCACCCCTAGAGTAGAAACTCCATAAAAGTGACCCCATCTAGGAAACTACGGGATAAGGTGGTTGTTGTTTTAAGACTATTTTAGGGTAAATATAATTTTTGGTTGCTCTATATTACACTTTTTTGAGGCAAGGTAACAAAAATATTTAAATTCTAAAATTGTTTCTACATTCGCTATTTCGTTTTGTGGAACACCTAAATGGTTAACAAAGTTTGTAAAGTAACTTTTGAATACCTTGAGGGGTGTAGTTTCTTAGAGGGGGTCACTTTTTTGGAGTTTCCAGTCTAGGCTACATCAGGGGGGGCTTCTAATGGGACATGGTGTAAATAAACCAGTCCCTCAAAATCTGCCTTCCAGAAACCATATGGCGTTCCCTTCATTCTATGCCCTGCCGTGTGGCTATATAGACATTTACGACCACATATGGGGTGTTTCTGCAAACTACAGAATCAGGGCAATAAATATTTAGTTTGGTTTAGCTGATAACCCTTGCTTTATTACCGGAAAAATAGGATTCAAATGGAAATTTTGCCAAAAAATTTGTGTTTTGACACAGTTTTTATTTTATATTTTTAACGCTGTTCATCCGAGGTGTTTGGTCAAATGTTATTTTTATAGGGCAGATTCTAATATGTCTACATTTTAAAATGTATTTAGATTTTACACTATATTATCATTTTAGGAACCCCAAAAAATTATTTTTGTATCTCCATAGCCTGGGAGCTACAGTTTTTTTTTTTTTGTTGGGCGACTATCTAATGTAGGGGCTCATTTTTAGCGGGATGATATGGCGGTTTTATTGGCACTAATTGGGGGTGCATATGACATTTTGATCGCTCGCTAGTCACTTTTTGTGATGTTAGGTGACAAAAAATGGCTTTTTTTTACACGTATTCTTTTTTTTTTAACGCTGTTCATCCCGGGGGGTTGGGTTAAATGTTATTTTTATAGAGAAGATTTTTACGGACGCGGCGATGCCCAATATGTATGGCTCTCAGACTTTGGAGACACTAAGCAGGCATCCTCAAACTGCGGCCCTCCAGATGTTGTAAAACTACAATTCCCACCATGCCCTGCTGATGGCTGTAGGTTGTCTGGGCATGCTGGGAGTTATAGTATTTTTGGAAAAAAGAATTGTTTCTCCAAAGTCTGAGAGCCATAGTTTTTTATGTTCTCTAGGGGACTGTTGGGGATTCTAAAAATGTAGTACTCCATGGAAGTGTGATACTCCCTGAAGCAATCGATAACGCAGAGGCCCGGATGATCGGGGCAAGTGTCACATTGAGTGGTGGTGTCCTTCTGTATCCCCCTCTTGTGACACACTCTGCATCTTTTTTGGGTTCGTCCCTTCTTTCCAGTATGGGGGACCACACCTGGAAAATGTTGGCCAGGGACGATCTGGGCGCCTCCAATTCCCGCGGTACTCCGGCCTGCTCTTTCCCGGTCTGAAAAAATCAGGTCCTTAAGGACTGCCTCATAGAATTGGAGGAATGTCCCTGTGCTGCCAGTGCTTCGGAATAGTACAAAAGAGTTGTACAAGGCAACCTGTACCAAGTAGACCGCAACTTTTTTGTACCATGCCCGGGTTTTGCGCATGGCATTATATGGCTTGAGGACTTGATCAGAGAGATCAACTCCTCCCATATACCGATTGTAGTCGACGATACAATGGGGCTTGAGGACCGTTGCCGCGGTACCTCGCACAGGGACAGGGGTGATGCCATTACCGTGGATTGTGGACAGTACAAGGACATCCCTCTTGTCCTTATACCTGACCAGCAACAGGTTTCCACTGGTAAGGGCACGGGTCTCACCCCTGGGGATAGGTACCTGGAGGGGGTGGGCAGGGAGGCCGCGCTGATTTTTCCGCACGGTCCCACAAGCGATCGTGGATCTGGCGGCAAAGGACCTGAACAAGGGAATGCTAGTATAAAAGTTATCCACGTACAAGTGGTAACCCTTATCTAGCAGTGGGTACATAAGGTCCCACACAAGTTTCCTGCTAACAACCAGAGTGGGGGGACATTCTGGGGGTTGAATACAGGAATCTCGCCCCTCGTACACACAAAATTTATAAGTGTACCCTGGGGTGGTCTCACAAATTTTGTACAGCTTCACGCCATACCTCGTCCGCTTAGTGGGAATGTATTGGCGGAAACTGAGTCTCCCCTTGAACGCAACAAGAGACTCATCAACCGCGACCTCCCTTCCAGGTACGTAGGCCTGCGCAAATTTGGGGGGGACATGCTGCATTATCTGAATAATGCAGACATTTCCGGATGGCCTCAAACAGGGAGCGTGTCATGGCCGTACTGTAGAGTGGGGTCTGGTAGAGGACATCCCCACTTCAGTATTGCCTGACACTGGGTTTTTGCACTAGACCCATTTGCAGCACGAGGCCCCAAAATGTCCTCATCTCGGCTGCACTGACGGGCGTCCAGCCTCCGGGTCTAGCCAAAAAGGAGCCCGGTGCTGAGCAACGAACTGTTGGGCGTACAGGTACAGGTTCGTCTGCTCCACCATCAGATTCACAAATGGGTCACTGAAAAAAAAACTAAAAAAGTCCATTTCAGTGAACCCCACTGTGGGAATCTGACCATGAAGGAGAGTGATGGGGTGCTGCGCCAGATGACCTTGCCTCCACAGTCACCGGATCTGAACCCAATCGAGATGGTTTGGGGTGAGCTGGACCGCAGAGTGAAGGCAAAAGGGCCAACAAGTGCTAAGCATCTCTGGGAACTCCTTCAAGACTGTTGGAAGACCATTTCAGGGGACTACCTCTTGAAGCTCATCAAGAGAATGCCAAGAGTGTGCAAAGCAGTAATCAAAGCAAAAGGTGGCTACTTTGAAGAACCTAGAATATGACATATTTTCTGTTGTTTCACACTTGTTTGTTATGTATATAATTCCACATGTGTTAATTCATAGTTTTGATGCCTTCATAGTCATGAAAATAAAGAAAACTCTTTGAATGAGAAGGTGTGTCCAAACTTTTGGTCTGTACTGTATATTGCTGTGTTTTATGTGTATTTTCCCTGTGTATCTGTGTATCAGGCCTGTTAGGGTGTAGTTCCTCCTCCTAGACAGTAGAGGGAGCTAGGGAACCCCTAATATATATAGTCAGGTCCTGTTCAGGGAAAGAGGTCTGTGGGCAGAGTCAGAAGCAAGAGGACACTTTAGCCAGAGAGGAGCTGAGGTGCAGGCTCTGCCATGCAGCTAGACAGCCCAGGCTTCTAGTTGCCACCAGGAGAAGAGGCTACCTCCTGAGAAACCTGCAGTTCCCACAAAGCAAAGTGCAGAGCAGAGCAGAAGTGTTACCAGCTGAACCAGAGAGCTGAAGGGCAGAAGGAACTACTTAATGCAAGGAGATATATACCTGAGGAATTTTTGGTGACCAAGGATAAAGCCATCAATAGGGCATACGGGCCTTGGGATTAAGACAGACAGGATTTCTGAGGAATAGTGCACAGGATTTCTGAGGAAAAGTGCAGCCTGATCTGTAAGTGTTTTAACCCTCTGAGTAGCTTGCAAGAACATTGTGCCTGCCATTTGTAAAAGCCTGCTTATTATTGCTACTGCCATGTGGAACTGAACTCAGACTGTAAATAGTTGACTGTTTCCAGTAAAAGGAAGTTTTGGTTCACCCCAACATCGTGTTCCTCAATTATTCTTATCATAAATCGGTGTGCCACCGTTACAGGCACTGGCGTCACTAATTTTAAAGAGATCTTGCCACTGGCACATTAATCCTGCAACACCCAGGGCACCTCACCTACCACCGGCCTGGTCCCTATACACAGAGAGTGCCTCAGAGGACCCCTGTGCCAGCCTCTCAATCACTGCTGTACGCCTGCCCAGGGTCTTTCAAGAAACTGTGAGTAACCCAGAGCAACCCTCGTTTGCCTAAGTAACCGTGACCTCACTATCGCAATACCCTGCAGGGCTGCGTACTGCACTTCTCCTCCCTATCTGCTGCTCCGTCTCTCCCTTTGAACTCCCCTCTTCCTCTCTTGTGGGCACCCACATGACGTCCATCGACACGTCATCATCGGATTTATCTCCTTCACCACCACTGACATTAGAGATCTCGGAGTAGGCAGCAACAGTGGGGACCACCCTCCTTGGGCTGATCTGGGTACTGTCGTCAGACTGCTGGGTGGCGACCGTTGATACCTCCTTTTCCTGATCCGATGCCAAGAATGACTAGGTAAGGTCTTGGAATGTATGGGAAAATAATTCCTCTAAGTCGAGCGGAGGGGATATGGTGGTGGAGGTGTCTTTGTGGGTGGACACAGCAGAGAGTGAAGAGGGTGCAGATAGAGAGGATGAGGAGGGTGCAGAAGCAGAAGGCTGAGTGAGCCATTCAACCAAGTCTGGTGCGTCCTTTGACGTAATCGCACGCACCTTCTGCAACTTCCCACTTAGGCTCCGGCCTGGTGCACCTGCCCGACCCCTACCACCCCTGTGGAATGGCCTGCCTCTACCAACATGCATGCCGAGCCCAATCTATACCTTTCCTTGTGCCAGACAGCTTCCAATGAATGTAGTGAGAGCAGGCTACAGCTTTATACTGAAACTAATTAAAATCAACTTATGGGGCGGACAGGCTAATCAGGAGTGCACGACTCGCTGGAGTGCCACATCTCCAGCATTACATCTAGTGAGAGCCCCTTTTTTTTGCAGATTTACAATGCTGGAGATGTGGCACTCCAGCGCCCCATAGGTTGATTTTAATTACTTTCAGTATAAAGCTATAGCCTGCTCTCACTACATTCATTGGAAGCTGTCTGGCACAAGGAAAGGTATAGAGTGGGCTCGGCATGCATGTTGATACCTGCATCCCTTGTAATGGAGGCCATTATGGCACCAAAAATGGTAAAAAGCAGAGTGGATCCAGCATGCATGTGGATCCAACACTCCCTGAACTTTATGGCGGCCATTATGGCGCATAACAGGTAGTATTTAGTGTTAGGACCTGTTTAACAGAGATCGCCTAGTTGTACGGCAGACGGGCTCAGATGGTTTTGTACAAAATGCATTGGCCAAGCATCTCACTTTATAAATAAGCGTAGCATTAGCACTATAATTTCTGGCATTATTGTACTTTATCTGATTTGCAGGGTGCTGCTGCATTGTCTCTTTTTTTTCCTCTAGAACTATGGCATTGACTATGAGGTTATTGCAGTATGCAGCCCTGCAGGGTGAGTGAGTGGCAGGTCACGGTTAATAGGCAGAACGAGGGTTGCACTGGGTACTCACAGTTCATAGAAGACCCTTGGCAGGCATATGGCAGTGATGGAGAGGCTGGCACATAAATCCTCTGGGGCACTCTCTGTGTATAGGGACCAGGCCGGTGGTAGGTGAAGTACCGTGGGTGTTGCAGGTTTAATGTGCCGGTGGCAAGATCCCTTTAATTTTGTGATGCCAGTGCCGGTAACGGTGGCACACCGATTTATTATAGTAATAATGGAGGAACACACGTTGCAGTGAACCAAAACTTCCTTTTACTGGAACAGTTAACTATTTACAGTCTTTTGGTCAAAGTTCCATATGTCAGCAGCAGTCACAAGCAGGCTTTACATAAATTGGCAGGCACAATGTTCTTGCAAGATACTCAGAAACACTTACAGATCAGGCTGCACTTTTCCTCAGAATCCTGTCTGTCTTTATCCCAAGGCCCGTATGCCCTATTGCTGGCTTTATCCTTGGTTGGGGAAACTTCCTCAGGTATATATCTCCTTGCTTTCAATATATCCTTCTGCCCTTCAGCTCTCTGTTTGGCTGGAAACAACTTGGCTCTGCTCTGTACTGTTATGGGAACTTCAGGTTTCTCAGGAGGTAAACCCTTCTCCTGGTGGCAACTTCTGAGCTTCTCTGGCTCAGCAACCTCAGGCAGGCTAGACTGCACTCACTAGCCTCCTGGACTATACTGCCCTCCCCTTTCCTGTCTGGGTCTGACTATATATACTAGGGGTTCCCTAGCTCCCTCTACTGTCTAGGAGGAGGAACTACCCCTAACAGGCCTGATACAGGAAATACACAGGGAAAATCACATAAAACATCATATAAAATACAATGGCCATATTAACCCTTGTGTAGTGCCCACATTTACCTAGTGGGACACTACATACACCGCTGCTTTGAGGTTGCCCGTCCTCGGCGCAACATAGGGGGCCCGCCCAGCTGGAAACTGCAACCTGAAAGACAAAAATGAAAAGCAGGCATATACAATAATCACTACTTTTGCAGTACAAATATCAGGCAGCTCCGCTGGCAAAGGAACAAGTGCGGTGAAAAGGGGCGTCGTTCTCTTCATACAGGTTAGAACAGGGAACAGGGGCGCTGACCTGGTACAGCGTATCAGGAATAACCAGGATAGTCCATAATAATAAAATGCAACAATAACGTAAGTTCCTGGAGGCTCAAAAGAACAAAATGAGTCCGTACCCGGGTCTTGTAGACAGTTAAACAGGGGTTTCCCGGGAGGAGCTACCCTGGTCCACAATGTAGTCTCCGAATCTCACAGGTGGGTGCCCCTTATTAGGCCGCGTGGACCTTCTTACTGGCAGAGGCTCTTTCTGCCATGGTTCAGGAGGGCCAGAGGAATCCACAGGCTCTGGAGCTCTTTCAGGTACACTCTGGGACAGGTCATCCTGGGGTTGAGGACTAGCAGGAACTGGAGCCGGTACCACAAAGTTCAACCAGGGTGTGAGGAACCAATCAAGTGGTTCTTTGTCATGTATCAGGTTCTCAACAGCCTGCATAGGATCAACAGGTTGGGCTGGCAACTCGGGCTCAGGAGACTCTGGCTCAATGTCCCCTGCTGCAATTTCTCCTTCTATGCAGAGTTTCAAACGATTCCTCTGTACAATTTGAGAGCCTTTACCTTCCCTGGAAATTTGATAAATGTGGGCCTCAGCATTAGAGATGTCCCGAACTATTCGCCACCGAAAATTTCCCGGCGAACATCGCTTGTTCGCGTTCGCCGCGGCAGGCGAACATATGCGATGTTCGGTTAGCCCTCTATTCGTCATCATTGTGTAAATTTTGACCCTGTACCTCACAGTCAGCAGACACATTCCAGCCAATCAGCATCATACCCTCCCTCCCAGACCCTCCCACCTCCTGGACAGCATCCATTTTAGATTCATTCGGAAGCTGCAGTGTCACAAATTTGACTAAGTTGTAATCGCAATGCGATTAATACAGGTTATATTAATCGCATTGCGAAGTCAACTTAGAGCTGGATTCCTAATGGTTGTTGTATTGCTAGAATATAACAAAGATTGAGAATACAGTGCTATATTCGTTATATTCGTCAATTCTAGCAATACAACCATTAGGAACTCAGATCTAAGTTGTAATCGCAATGCGATTAATACAGGTTATATTAATCGCATTGCGAATTCAACTTAGAGCTGGGTTCCTAATGACCCTGTACCTCACAGTCAGCAGACACATTCCAGCCAATCAGCAGCAGACCCTCCCTCCCAGACCCTCCCACCTCCTGGACAGCATCCAAAAAGCCCTATTTAGGGCTAGAACATGTCTGCTTTTTTTTTTTTTTTCCCTGTGTAATCTAATTGCAGTTGCCTGCCTGCCAGCGTGTGTGTCAGGCTCAAAGCGTATACTGTGCCCACTTGCCCAGTGCCACCACTCATATCTGGTGTCACAGTAGCTTGCATTTAAAAAAAAAAAAAACTTTTTTGACTGTAATATAATAGCAGTCAGTTGCCGGCACGCGCGTGTCTTTCATGCCCTGAAAGTACACAGTGTCACCTGCGCAACTCATATCTGGTGTCACATTCGACTCCATTTAAAGAAAAGCAACAATTTTGACTGTGAATAAATAGCAGTCAGTTGCACACACGTGTTTGTGTGTTTAAGGCCCAGCTGCAAGTGCATAGTGTCAATTCAGCGCAACTCATATCTGGTGTCACATTCGATTCCATTTATATAAAAACAACAATTTTGACTGTGAATAAATAGCAGTCAGTTGCACACACGTGTTTGTATGTTTAAGGCCCAGCTGCAAGTCCATAGTGTCACTTCAGCGCAACTCATATCTGGTGTCACATTCGATTCCATTTAAATAAAAACAACAATTTTGACTGTGAATAAATAGCAGTCAGTTGCACACACGTGTTTGTGTGTTTAAGGCCCAGCTGCAAGCGCATAGTGTCACTTCAGCGCAACTCATATCTGGTGTCACATTCGATTCCATTTAAAGAAAAACAACAATTTTGACTGTGAATAAATAGCACTCAGTTGCACACACAAGTTTGTGTGTTTAAGGCCCAGCTGCAAGAGCATAGTGTCATTTCAGCGCCATTCATATCTGGTGTCACATTCGATTCCATTTAAATAAAAACAACAATTTTGACTGTGAATAAATAGCAGTCAGTTGCACACACGTGTTTGTGTATTTAAGGCCCAGCTGCAAGAGCATAGTGTCACTTCAGCGCCATTCATATCTGGTGTCACATTTGATTCCTGTTAAATAAAAACAACAATTTTGACTGTGAATAAATAGCAGTCAGTTGCACACACGTGTTTGTCTGTTTAAGGCCCAGCTGCAAGTCCATAGTGTCACTTCAGCGCAACTCATATCTGGTGTCACATTCGATTCCATTTAAAGAAAAACAACAATTTTGACTATGAATAAATAGCAGTCAGTTGCACACACGTGTTTGTGTGTTTAAAGAGGACCTTTCACTTGTAAAAACTATGTGAACTAAGTATGCTGCCATGTAGAGCGGCGCCCGGGGATCTCACTGCACTTACTATTATCCCCGGGCGCCGCTCCGTTCTCCCGTTATGCCCTCCGGTACCTTTGCTCCTTAGACTGCTGGTATTTAGGAGAGGGCAAAGGAGAGCTAAGAACCGGGCCGGCACCTCTGCCTACCTGTAGCTCCCCTTACTTAACTGACCCATATAATAACACGCAGGACAACAGGTAACCTTTTAGCTGGGTGATGATCGGCCACAGCTTATTTATTTTATACGGCAAAACCAAATAACATCTTGGAGCGGTATGCCAACCGCCGGACTCCCGGCGGGCAAGTACGCAATCAGCCATCTCCAACACTCCGCTGTATCAATTGCCGCCACGGAGGAGACCCGCAGCCTTAAACGGGGCTCCGACCACCACCCAGCAAAAACATGGCCTGTTCAATACCGTCCTGCAAGCCAGAAATAAAGATGTCCAGACCAATCTCAGTCAAGTGAACACCATCAGGCCTCATAAGGGATCTGTTATCACCTTCTAATTGGCGATGTCTCACCACAATCCCCCCACGGGAGCGCACAAACCGGGACATGTGAGAATTGACCGTCCTCCTACATTTCTCGGCAGCCTCGGCATCCCTGGCACCGTGCCAAACCACCCGAGGAATGATTTCGGACCATACCAGCACCATCTCGGCAAAGAAGGACGAGAACCTCTCAATGTCAGAGCGCATGAGAGTCATGAGCTCAGCCAAGCGTGATAGGCATAGGTCATTGCCACCGGCATGAATGACAAGAATCACAGGACCCCTGGAATGAAAACCGATATCTACCACCTCAGTAAGCATCTGCGACCACTTAAGACCACGGATACCCCTCCAGGATACATCCACTTCACGGAATCCCAGCATCCGACCGCCAGGCCTGCACTCCGCCCTTTGAGCCGCCTAGAAAATGTACGAGTGGCCAACCAACCAGACCGCCGGGCGCACCACACCTAAAAGAAAAAACAGTTAGTACCAATGTAACATAGGATAACGCTGCGAACCCGCGCCGCACACCCACTGATGCCGTATCATGCATAACAGCCTGGGAACACAAGAATTACATACATATAACATCCGTATAACTTATATATATATATTTTATTTTATTTTTTATAACAAGAGATCCGGCCTGATATACCTGGCGTAACAGGCAGACTGCCACCTGCCAATGCGCATAACCTCCGACTCCGGCAAACCCGCTCTGGCCGCCTCTGTAGCAGCACCAATGCGAAACGAGTGGGTGCCAAAGTCCTTTGGCTCAACTCCCAACCGTGACAAGCAAGCGCGAAAGACAGTTACAAACTGAAATTTTGTCAAGGGGGAGGTATCCTGGTGAGTGAAGAAATTAGCACCACCAACGCGAGACTCACCGTACACAGAGACCAAACGAACCGGACAAGCCACACCAGGAACCTGGTGAAGAGGGATCCACGCCCCCCTGCCAAACTGGTCCGTCTTAGACCTGCGAACACGAACCCTGACAGCCCCATTCCCACAGACCACATCCTGAAACAACAACCCACCTGGTTTCTTGCCAGAAGGGGGGAGCAATTCACCCACCCGGAGAGCTGCAAAAAAGGCCAAGCTAAAACAGGCCGAGAAAAGCTTCGCTTCAAACACTGAAGTACACACCCCTGAACAAGCCTCGACCAGCCTGCATAACAGGTTAAATTAAATAGGCCGTTGACAATCCTTCAAAACATATTCCTTCTTCCAACCCTTCATAGCCTGCCTGATGATAAAATGCTTAGAGACATCAGACCAACCACAAAGGCGAAAGAAAAAGGCAACCCCAGACAACCGTCGCTGCGCAACTGGTGCAGACACACCCATGGATCTGAGTTTTAGCAACCATTCGACTGTTACCTCCAGACGGAGGGAATCCTGTGTGGAAACGCTCCTCGCTCCCACCCCTGATAACCAGTCGGCCCATGCCTTACCGTGACCCCGCCAGGTCGCAGGAGACACCGAAGCCCCAACCAGGGACATCAGCTGGTGGCCACCAAACGCCATAGGTGCTCCGGACATTCCTTCCCGATGTGCTCCGCTTCCGGAAGCAGCTCCCGAAAAACCTGCCAACGAAAACGGGAAAGAGCATCAGCAATACTGTTATCAACACCTGGAACATGTCGAGCCCTGAAATATATATTATGCTCAAGACAACGCAATACCAAATGTCGCAACAGCGCAATCACCGGGAGAGAAGAGGAAGACAGACGGTTGATAAAATGGACCACACCCAGGTTATCAGACCAGAAGCAAACGTGGTGATCCGAAAGCTCGTGACCCCAGATCTCCACAGCCACCACAATAGGAAACAATTCCAGCAGCGTCAAATTCATACAAAGACCCTGAGAGCGCCACAACTCTGGCCAGGGGGCAGAGCACCACTCCTTACCAAAAATGGTGCCAAAACCGCAGGAACCAGAAGCGTCTGAAAAAAGGGACAAAACCGAGTTAGGAACCTCTTCAGAAATAACACACGTGTGACCATTGTACGAGTGCATAAAATCCCGCCATACCCGCAAGTCGGCTTTCATGGACCTAGTCAGGCGGATGCGGTGATTTGGAGACTTAGCCCCACGAGTAGCCAACGACAAACGCCTGAAAAAAACCCGACCCATGGGCATGACCCGGCATGCAAAACAAAGCAAACCTAGCAATGACTGAAGCTGCTGTAGGGTAACCTTACGCACTGCCAGAAAACCTTCTATCAAATACAACAACTTCTGCAATTTATCACAGGGCAAACGAAAAACCATATTGACAGAATCAATTTCAATGCCCAAAAAAGACAAACACGTGACAGGACCCTCCGTTTTTTCTGCTGATATGGGAACACCAAACCTGGCCATACAGGACAAAAACGTGTTGAGGAGCAAAAGACAACCATCCCCCGCCCCCGGGGAAACAAACAAAAAGTCGTCCAAATAATGTATGACCGATGAAGATAACGTCTCATACCTGACCACCCATTCCAAAAAACAACCAAACATCTCAAAATAGTGGCAGGAAATAGAACACCCCATAGGAAGGCAAGTGTCATAATAAAACAGACCATCAAAAGAACAACCAAGAAGATGATGACAATCCGGGTGAACAGGCAAGAGCCGAAAAGCCGATTCAATGTCTGACTTAGCCAAAAGGGCGCCCTGACCTGCCGTCCTGACCAGAGAAACCGCACGGTCAAAGGATACATATGACACTGAGGCCTCTTCAGGCAGAATAGCATCATTCACCCACCGACGAACCCTTGGGGTGGGATAAGTGGTGTATGAGGCGAAACTTACCAGGTTCCTTCTTGGGAACAATACCCAAGGGGGAAACTCTAAGATTAGGAAACGGAATAGATTGAAACGGCCCCTTGACTCTACCCAAAGACACCTCCTTACCCAACTTCTCACGAAGAACCTCAGGGAGTTCCCTAGCAGATCGTAAATTATCGGAAAAAACAGGAAACCTACTCAAGACAAAAGGAATAAAGAAACCAAACGTGAAACCAAAGCGAAGCTGCGAGGCAGCAGCCTTATTGGGGTAAATGTCTAGCCATGGGGACATCTTTGCTACGCTCACCGGGGTCCTTAGGGTCTCCCGAACCAGGGGCTTGAAAGGTCTAGATGAGGGGCGAGAGCACCGGTTAGCGGCGTGGTTGCCACCACATGCTGAGCACTCGTGCTTGTACTTACACAGGCCTGCGTATTTGCAATGGCCTTCGTTGAAAAGCCAGCACGCCCCGGGGCGGCGGGCGGCCACTGGCCCTTGGCCAGCATTTGTTCCGGAACCAGTGGCCACGCTAAGAAAGGGGGCTGCCGCTGGGACACCATGAGGCGAAGCCAGACATCAGTTGCCTTAACACCCCAACCTACATCCGGATGTAACGCTAAACGCCGCCGGAATTCTTCATCATATCTCCACCAAGCGCTACCGCCATGGGCTCTATAAGCACTGTAAATGGTATCTTGGTAGACAAATAATTCCGAACAGCGGTCAGGGTGACGCTGACCCATAATACACCCCAACACTGAAAAAGCTTGCAACCGGTTATTAATGGTCTTAGCGACCCTGGGCTTGCGATCAAACGGCTTGTCAGGAAAACGCCTCTCCTTATCAACCGTATGCTGATCCACCGATATAAGAGACCAAATGTCAATATATTGGTTAGACCATATTTTCTCTTTCGCAGTGTCATCCAAATGACAACCCAGGGGGCTAACGCCACAAAAGAAAGAGTCTTTATATACTCCCGCTAAAACTGGGGCGCGTGATAAAGAAGGAGAAGGGGCAGGGGAAGGGGACATCTTTGCAAGCAACGCCTTAAGCACCGATTCCATATCCCCACTAACCCCCCCTCCCCCCCATGCCCCGGTATACTGGTACTCACCAGGTGCGTCAGTCGCCATAACCGGAGAAGGACCGGGTACCGGGATCTCAGTCCGGGGTTCCGTCACTGGGGCCAGGCTGGGAGCCCTGGAGGTATGACTAGGCACCCGCATCTTTCTTCTTGAACCCGCCGGCCGACCAGACTCCTCAGATGCGCCCGTCGATCCATCCGAAGATGACGGTGAGCGCCACCTAGAGGATCTGGAACGCCTGCTGCTGCCTGAAATCCTGGAACGGTGACGGGACTGTCGTCTACGTGCATGGCGATGATAACGCCGCCTACTGTCTGAGGATGATGACGAAGATCTAGACATCTCCCTGCGCCTGCGTGACTTAACACTGCCCCCAGTGGTTCGAGGCTGCAGGGGGGTTTGAGACTGCAGGGGGGTTTGAGGCTGCAGGGGGGGTTGAGGCAGGGGGTGTTGTGGCAGCTGGAGGGGGTGAGATGGCAAAGGAGGGGGCGCAGCTATCACAGGGGGCTCTGCCAGAGAGGAAGCAGGCCCCATTAAGCCAGCCTGGCTGGCGGCTATCACATTCGGGGCAACCCCTGTGCCCCCTGGTACCTCATACATACTAACAGCCTGGGCTGTAGGCTGAGAAAGAGGGGGGGTCGGGGGGGAGTCACAAGACTCGACGCTGCCTTGTGCTCCCATTATGCTCAACAAACTCGCCTGCCACGCGCTAACTAACTCCGGAGCGGCCGGAAATGACGACACAGGAAGGGGCGGGGCTAAAGCGCATTGACGCGCCGAAGAAGACTCCCGGCCGGACGGCACAGCGCATGCGCGGGACTGGGAGCTCCGGTAAGTGTCTGCTGCTCTATGGGAGGGTGCGGGGGGACTGTGACCTAAACGGGTGGGAGGGCGGGTACACCGGGCGGACCGCCGGCCTCCTTGAGAAGCAACGGCGCTGCCTGCAGCTTGCGGCAGCGCCGCCACATTCCCACCAATCGCGACAGCAGAAGAGGGCAGAGGGGAACCAAGGCTGCTCAAAAAGAAGCGCAGTCAACCCTCTCCCCCTTCCGAATAGCTCGCCATAAGGGCCTCCCTCAAAGAAGCATCCCTTGCGGTCATCTCTCGTACGGACAGCCAACCTTACCAACTCGGCTTCCGGTGCAAAGAGGAAGTGCAGCAGCAGGGGAGGGGGTTATATACCCTGCTAAAGGGAGGAGACATCTCCTACTCGTCCCCCAGTGACGTGCCACCATACCTCCATTAACCCCTCAGGCACCTAAAAGAAACCGGCAAGGTGCACCATATGACCCAACTCATATCTGGTGTCACAGTAGCTTGCACGCATGTTACAACTTAACGAATCTAAAAAAAATGACAGACAGAGGCAGGACACCCCGCAGGGGCCGTCGTGGTCGTGGTGCTGTGATTCCCTTTGGCCCTAGAATAATGCCCAGTGTTCAGAGGCCACGTACCCTGAACTCGAAAAGTTCTGAGGACATAGTTGACTGGCTAACACAGGAAACCCAATCTTCTACAGCTTCCGCTCGCAACCTTGACACACCATCCTCCTCCAGCTCAGCTTCGGGCACCTCTCAAGTTACCACTCGCCCGCCTGCCGCCACCACCAACACTAGCACCACAGCTGCTTCACTTGATCTCTCAGAGGAGTTATTTACACATCAGTTGGAAGAAATGAGTGATGCACAACCATTATTGCCAGAGGATGTAGATAACAGGGATATGTCTCAGTCAGGCAGCATTACACACATGGACGTACGGTGTGATGATGATGATGTTGTACCCGCTGCTGCTTCCTTTGCTGAGTTGTCAGATACAAGTAAAGCGGTTGATGATGACGATGTGTCCGTGGATGTCACGTGGGTGCCCGCTCGAAGAGAAGAAGAACAGGGGGAAAGTTCTAAAGGGGAGACAGAGAGGAGGAGGAGACGAGTTGGAAGCAGGGGGAGGTCGTCGGAAGGAGCTAGTGGCACAGTCAGACAGCATGCATCGGCACCCGGGGTCAGCCAGACAGCACGCCAATCAACGCATGCTGTTGCCACCACCAGAATGCCGTCATTGCAGAGCTCAGCAGTGTGGCATTTTTTTTGTGTGTCTGCCTCTGACAACAGCGATGCCATTTGCAACCTGTGCCAAAAGAAACTGAGTCGTGGGAAGTCCAACACCCACCTAGGTACAACTGCTTTGCGAAGGCACATGATCGCACATCACAAACGCCTATGGGATCAACACATGAGTACAAGCAGCACACAAACTCAAAGCCGCCATCCTCCTCCTGGTCCAGCATCTTCAGCCACGTCAACCACTGCTGTCCTCCTTGCCCCCTCTCAACCATCCGCCACTCCTTCTCTCGCCTTAAGCAGTTCCTGCTCATCTGCCCACAGTCAGGTGTCTGTCAAGGACATGTTTGAGCATAAGAAGCCAATGTCACAAAGTCACCCCCTTGCCCGGCGTCTGACAGCTGGTTTGCCTGAACTCTTAGCCCGCCAGCTTTTACCATACAAGCTGGTGGAGTCTGAGGCGTTCAAAAAATTTGTAGCTATTGGGACACCGCAGTGGAAGGTACCCGGCCGAAATTTCTTTGCACAAAACGCAATCCCCAACCTGTACTCGATTGTGCAAAAGGAAGTAATGGCATGTCTTGCACACAGTGTTGGGGCAAGGGTCCATCTGACCACTGATACCTGGTCTGCAAAGCACGGTCTGGGCAGGTATATCACCTACACTGAGCATTGGGTAAACCTGCTGATGGCTGCCAAGCATGGAATGCGTGGCTCTGCAGAGGAGTTGGTGACACCGCCACGACTTGCAGGCAGGCCTGCTGCCACCTCCTCTACTCCTCCTACTCCATCCTCTTCCATAACCTCCTCGGCTAAGTCCTCTTCTGCTGCTGCGTCTTGCTTCACATCAACGGCACCCCCCCAGCTCCCCAGGGGCTATTCCACATCCCGGATACGGCAGTGCCACGCCGTCTTGGGGTTGACTTGCCTGAAAGCAGAGAGTCACACCGGACCAGCACTCCTGTCTTCCCTGAACGCACAGGTGGATCAGTGGCTGACTCCGCACCAACTGGAGATCGGCAAAGTGGTGTGTGACAACGGAAGCAATTTGTTGGCGGCATTGAATTTGGGCAAGTTGACACATGTGCCGTGCATGGCACATGTGTGTAATCTGATCGTACAATGCTTTGTGCATAAGTATCCAGGCTTACAGGACGCCCTGAAGCAGGCCAGGAAGATGTATGGCCATTTCAGGCGTTCCTACACGGCGATGGCGCACTTTTCAGATATCCAGCGGCGAAACAACATGCCAGTGAGGCGCTTGATTTGCGACAGCCCGACACGTTGGATTTCAACACTCCTAATGTTCGACCGCCTGCTCCAACAAGAAAAAGCCGTCAACGAGTATTTGTATGACCGGGGTGCTAGGACAGCCTCTGCGGAGTTGGGAATTTTTTTGCCACGTTACTGGACACTCATGCACAATGCCGGTAAGCTCATGAGTCCTTTTGAGGAGGTGACAAACCTAGTCAGTCGCACCGAAGGCACCATCAGCGACATCATCCCATTTGTTTTCTTCCTGGAGCGTGCCCTGCGAAGAGTGCTGGATCAGGTCGTAGATGAGCGTGAAGAGGAAGAGGAAGAGTTGTGGTCACCATCACCACCAGAAACAGCCTGATCAGTATCGCTTGCTGGACCTGCGGCAACGCTGGAAGAGGATTGTGAGGAAGAGGAGGAATGTGGCTTTGAGGAGGAGGAGGAAGACCAACCACAACAGGCATCCCAGGGTGCTCGTTGTCACCTATCTGGTACCCGTGGTGTTGTACGTGGCTGGGGGGAAGAACATACCTTCAGTGAGATCACTGAGGACGAGGAACGGGACATGAGTAGCTCGGCATCCAACCTTATGGAAATGGGGTCTTTCATGCTGTCGTGCCTGTTGAGGGACCCTCGTATAAAAAGGCTGAAGGAGAACTACCTGTACTGGGTGTCCACGCTACTAGACCCCCGGTATAAGCAGAAAGTGCCTGAAATGTTACCGAATTACCGCAAGTCGGAAAGGATGCAGCAGTTCCAAAATAAATTAAAAAGTATGCTTTACACAGCGAATAAGGGTGATGTCACAGCACAACGGGAATCTAACAGGGGAAGAGGTGAAAGTAATCCTCCTCCTCCCACGACAACGCCGGCAAGGACAGGACGCTTTACAAACGTGTTGTTGATGGAGGACATGCGGAGCTTTTTAAGTCCTATGCATCACCACAGCCCTTCGGGGTCCACCCTCAGAGAACGACTCGACCGACAGGTAGCAGACTACCTCGCCTTCAGTGCAGATATCGACACTCTGAGGAGCGATATACCTCTTGACTACTGGGTGTGCAGGCTTGACCTGTGGCCTGAGCTATCCCAATTTGCGATAGAACTTCTGGCCTTCCCCGCTTCAAGTGTCCTGTCAGAAAGGACCTTCAGTGCAGCAGGAGGTATTCTCACTGAGAAGAGAAGTCGCCTAGGTCAAAAAAGTCTAGATTACCTCACCTTTATTAAGCTGAATGAGGGATGGATCCCGAAGGGACTGACAGTGGGTGATACATTCGACTAAAAAAGGCCTGATAATATGAGCTGCCTTGGGCTAAAAATGGTCCACACGCTGCTGTATTTTTTCTCTGAATGCCGGATGACTTGCGTGACTTATCCGCCACCAACTAGGGTTCAAACCGCAATGTTTTAGGGCACTTTCTGCCTGGGAAACAAACATCAATTTTTCTGGCCGCTGCTACAGCAGCGGCTGCAACAATACCGAATTTTTCAGGCCTCTGGTGCTGCACTGTGGCTTCAAAAACCAAACAAAAAAATGGCACATACATGTGTCAATTCCCCTTCGTGATCGTTACCTTGTTGTGGTGAAGGGGCTTGCGTATCACAATGAAGCGACCATCTCTATGAGTGTGTTGGCAATGGCAATGTTGGCACACCCCAGATGATAAGGTCGTTGCTTCATTGTGAACAGACCAAAAGCGATCGGCTGAATAATTTTGCATAGAAAAAACATAAATTTTCTTTGTGATCATCTAAGGTGATCATTAAAGCCTACAAGGCCAACAATGGGCCCACACTGCAGAATCATTGTTTTCAGGGTCACTTAACTGTCACTGAACTACCTCAGCACGACCATAGGCTTTGAAAAAACCCCATCGCCTGCAATCTCCCAAACGTGTGCACGAGCACAGTCATCACTACACCAAGATTGCCGCATAGAGGTATAAAATTTATGTCATGAGTGTGTCAACTATTGACAACTCTTTGCGGTTGTCTAAAATCTATTCCATACACGTCCCCTGATAGGTGACGTAACAGGGATTAAACTGATAGGAATAGTACTACTTAACACACCACTCATATCTGGTGGCACATTAGATTGCACGCGCAGTGCCCCAAATTTGAACTAGGAGGACCGACCAAGCATCTTTTTCCATCTCCCGGTTCCTAAAATCGATTCCATATACACGTCCCCTGATAGGGGACGTAACAGGGATTAAACTGATAGGAATAGTACTACTTAACACACCACAACTATCTGGTGGCACATTAGATTGCACGCGCAGTGCCCCAAATTTGACGTAGGAGAACCGACCAAGCATCTTTTTCCATCTCCCGGTTCCTAAAATCGATTCCATATACACGTCCCCTGATAGGGGACGTAACAGGGATTAAACTAATAGGAATAGTACTACTTAACACACCTTATAATAATAATACTAGTGAACATAACAGGGATTAAACTGATAGGAATAGTACTACTTAACACACCACACATATTGGGATTGCACAGTACATTACACAGCGCACGCGCAGTGCCCCAAATTGGAATTAAGAGGACCGACAAAGCATCTTTTTCCATCTTCCGGTTCCTAAAGCTGATTCCATATACACGTCCCCGGATAGGGGACGTAACAGGGATTAAACTGATAGGAATAGTACTACTTAACACACCACTCATATCTGGTGGCACATTAGATTGCACGCGCAGTGCCCCAAATTTGAAGTAGGAGGACTGACCAAGCATCTTTTTCCATCACCCGGTTCCTAAAATATATTCTATACACGTCCCCTGATAGGGGACGTAACAGGGATTAAACTGATAGGAATAGTACTACTTAACACACCTTATAATAACGCAGAGAGAGGAGTCTGAAGAAGAGGAGTCAGAGGAGGAAGGTGGCTTTGAGGAGGTGGAAGACCAAACACAGCAGGCGTCCCAGGTGGCTTGTTGTCACCTTTCGGGGACCCTTGGTGTTGTACGTGACTGGGTGGAGGAATAGACCTTCAATGATGTCAGTGAGGACAAGGAACGGGACATGGCTAGCTTGGTATCCAACCTTGTGCAAATGGGTAGTTTGCGGTTGTGCAAATGGACTGTTTGCGGTTGTTTGCGGTGCGTTAAACGGGGAGTTTGGTCTGTCATAGTTTGGTCTGTCACTGTGAAGCGGGCGTAACCCTTACACTACCTGATCGATACAACATCATACCTGATGTTTTAAAGCACGTTATTCCAAATAATTTTGGAATGTTAGGTGATTTATGCCCTTTATGGATTAAAACCCGACTCTGCGTCAACTACTTAATTTTCCATGGGAGTTTTGCCATGGATCCCCCTCCGGCATGCCACAGTCCAGGTGTTAGTCCCCTTGAAACAACTTTTCCATCACTATTGTGGCCAGAAAGAGTCCCTGTGGGTTTTAAAATTTGCCTGCCCATTGAAGTCAAAGGCGGTTCGCCTGGTTCACGAACATTTGCGGAAATTCGCGTTTGCGAAAGGAAAATTTTATGTTCGCGACATCTCTACTCAGCATTAGGAATAGCAGTAATGACATAGGGAGTCCTTTCCCACTTACTGTCTAGTTTACTGGTTCGGTGGTTATTTTTCAGCCACACCATGTCTCCAGGTTCTGCATGAGCAGCCAGGTCATTGTCTCTCTGCTGTCGCTCTCGGGCATTTTCCATGCGCTCCTGAACCATCTCCTTAGCATTAAGGAGACGTCTTTGATGCTCCACCACCCAATCAGTCCTTGGTAGTGGGTTGATGACATCAGGCACTTGTACATCCAGGGAGTGGTCAGCAGGCAGCCTCCCTTGACGGCCGAACAACAAATAGAAGGGCGTGTACCCGGTGGAGCAGTGAATTGTATTGTTATATGTATACATGAGTTGTGGCAGCAGAGTAGGCCAATTGCCCCTTGTCTCAGGGGGCACTGCTCTCAACATTTCAATGAGAGTTTGATTCATCTTTTCACAGAGTCCGTTACCTTGCGGATGATAGGCTGTGGTCCGGACCTTCTGGCAATTATGTAGCAGGCACATCTCTTGGAACAACTGTGATTCAAACGCAGACCCCTGGTCGATGAGGATCCTCTCTGGGCAGCCGTAGGGCAGGAGGAAATGCTTCCAGAACGCCTCCGCCGCATTCTTGACTGTCAGGTCTTTCAGAGGCACTGCTACGACAAACTTAGTGAAGTGATCAATAATGGTCATGGCATAAGTATACCCTGAGCGACTCGACTCCAACTTCACATGATCAATGGCAACAAGTTCTAAGGGAGTTTTACTCGCGATAGGATGGAGAGGCGCTCTCTGGTCATGGCGTTCACTTCTCCCGACGGCACAGGCGGTACATTCCCGGCACCATTTTTCAATGTCTTCTCTCATCCCGATCCAATAGAACCTCCTGCGAATGGTGGCCTCAGTTTTCTGCACGCCGGAGTGTCCGGACTGGTTATGATACATCTCTAACACCAGACTGGCGTCTCAACGTGGTATGAGGATCTGGTACACCCTATCGCAGGACACTGGATACAGGCTCCTTCTAAGCAACAGGCCTTTTTGAAGGAAGAGTTGGTGGCGGTGTCTCCACAGTCTCAATAGTTCTGGGTCTGCACTCTTCCTGCGGACTCTCTCGGGAGCTCTCCCACTAGTAAGGAAGTCGAGCAGTTCACCGAGAACTCTACTTTCTGACTGGAGCTTAATCCACCTTTCTTGTTTGCCTCTGGACTCAGGAGTATTTGATGGAGAGGGATCAGCAGCTGAGTGATTTTCAGTGCGAACATTATCTTGCTGAGCAAATTTGTTGTAAAACGCCAGCATCTCCACTTCTTCCCAGGCATCCTTTGGTTCATCAGGTGCTTCTGTAGTGGGGAGCCGAGACAGCGCATCAGCATTATCATTGGAGCTGCCTGCCCGGTATTTCACAGTGAAGTCATAGTTGGCAAGGCGGGAGGCCCATCTTTGCTCCAGAGCCCCTAACTTGGCTGTATTCAGATGCGCCAGGGGATTGTTGTCCGTGAAGGCGACAAACGGAGTGGCAGCAAGGTAGTCCTTAAACTTTTCAGTCACAGCCCACACTAAAGCAAGGAACTCCAGCTTGAAGGAACTATAATTCTGATCGTTTTTCTCAGCTCCCCTCAGGGATCTGCTGGCGTAGGCAATCACCCTCTCTTTGTTGTCTTGCACCTGAGCCAGCACGGCTCCCAGGCCTCCTTTACTTGCATCCGTATAGAGGTGAAACGGCTTCTGATAATCCGGGTAACCCAGGACAGGGGGTTCAGTCAGCTTCTTCTTTAGGAGCTGGAAGGCAATTTCCCGTTCTTCATTTCATTCAACAGGAATAGGAGTCTTTGGACTCTTTTTGGGATGCCCCCTTAGGAATTCCTGGATGGGATCCGCAATCTGTGCAAAATGCGGGATGAAGCGTCTGTAATATCCTGCAAAGCTGAGGAAACTTCTCACCTCCTTCACGGTGGTAGGAGTAGGCCAATTACGGACAGCGGCAAATTTATCAGGATCAGGCTGGACTCCTTCGGCACTAACAACGTGCCCTAGGTACTTTACTGCTGGTTTCAGCAGATGGCACTTGGACGGCTTGATTTTAAGGCCATATTTAACGAGGACTTGAAACACTTCAGCCAGGTGTTTTAAATGATCCTCATATGTCATGAAGTAGATAATGACGTCATCCAAGTATAGCAGTACAGTCTCAAAGTTCTTATGGCAGGATTACTGGCCGGTTATCCGGGATCCGGGCAGTACAGATTTCTCCTTTTCCATTTGCAAATTTTTGCTGAGCACACAGCACACTTCTGAATGACTCTTTTAGAAGCAGGTGAAGCTGAAGGTATGGATTGGTTCAATGCCTCAAGCACCTCGGAGTAACAATTTTTAAAGACATTAGTCACTAAGATCACGGGGTGTCCCCCTTTATCTCCGGCTTGCACCACAATCACACCTTGCTGTGGTAAGGTGGCTTCTCCCACCTAATGGGTAGGTTCCCAGTACCCATGGACTTTCACCGGCTTGCCGTTGCTAGCAATGATATCCAGCCAGGATTCTGGTGGCTGGGTGAGGAGACTTGAATCCCAGAATTTGTCAAAGGTGGGTCATTGGATGGTGGTGACCTGAGACCCAGTATCCAGCAAGGCTTCAAAAGGTATCCCGTTGATGCATATGTTAATTTTTGGACGAGATCTTACTTATCTGGGCATCCAACTTGGATCCTTTGGAACTATTGTTCTACCTCCTGAGGGGCGTTCCTCGGCCTCGGGGGTGGCCCGTTTAACTGCCAACACGTTGATTCAGTATGTCCATATTTTTTACAATAGTGGGTGCTTGCGATTCTTAGACCGGTAACTCGGTCGCCCATCAGGTTCTTTGGGGTATACCTCTTTAAATGCAGGCGGGAGGAGCCTTTGAGGTAGTGGGCTCTCTTCCTCCAATAACAATGGCCTTTCCCATTCCTCTATTTTCCTGCACACCTTTTTCTAGGCTCTTAGTGAGATGGTTAACTTGCTCCATTAATGCCACCACCACATCTGTTACTGGAGCCTGGGTGGCTTGACTGGCTCCGGACGGCCTCACAGTTTTTGACTGGCAGGCCTGAGGTTCAAGGGAAACCGCTGGCCCCGTGGGCGGGTTTTGACCTAGGATACTGATGGCCAGCTCTTTAAAGTCCAAAAACGCGTAATTGGGGTGTTGGGCCGACAGCATCCTCAGCTGGACCTTTAAGTGCTCAGTGTTTACACCAGCAATGAACTGCTCTCTTAGAGTCCGGTCCTGGTCCTCAGCCTCCCGGGGGTCCACCTGGACCACAGCCCTCAGGGTCTCTTGCAGTGACAAAGCAAAATCACGGAGTGACTCACCAGGCTGTTGCTTCCTGCTGAAAAATCGCATCCTAACTTCTGACACCGTTCTGGCCTCAAACGTGGTGCAGAGGCGATCAAAGATCTGTTCCAAGCTATTCTTTTCAGAGCTGGGCCATGACATGACTTCCCTGCGGGCGGCCCCTTCTAGCTGTGCTAAGAGGATCTCCATTTATTGCTCAGTGGAGATAGGGTAGAGCCGGAACAAGGCCAGGATCTGGTCTCTAAAGTCTTTCAATTTGTAGGCTTCCCCGGAATATCGCGGGAACCAGGGGGCCCCAGTAAATAAAATGGCATGGTCAGTGGCATCAGGCTAGATGCTGCCGCAGCGGCAGGCGCCCTGTTATCAGCTGCGTGCATTTCAGGAGGTTCATTGGGGGCCACCTGCTCCGCTTCTACAGGTGCGGACATGGTGTGGTCTCTGGAGGCAAGTTCTGTAGGCAGACACACGCTGGACTTCGGTCCCTCTGGCGTTGCTACGGGTGACCACAGAGTGGGTATGGCCCTTTAAGGAGTGGCGGAGCAGGCCAGACCTAAGTTGGACGTATTTCACCCCTGGATTAAGTCCTTTGTTACTATTGAGGGACCTCCCCCAGTTTCTTAGCAAGGATCGGAACCTCCCCGGTGCTTGTATATAAAGGGGCCGGAGAATACGAAAGTTTTTACTCACTCCGGTGATGCTCAGTCCAAGTCTCGCGAGGTATGAGGTTAGGTCGTGCGGGCGGAGGTCCCACGCGCAGCGTCAGGAGATAGGCGCGGCTTCTCTGAGCTCTGGGATTCAAGGTAGGCGGTATCTTCTTTACAGACAGGGCGGTACTTTTCCTTTTCTTCTTTTTTGCGCCAAACAGACACAACGAGGCGCACCGATAGTCCAGTCAGCTTAGGCAGCCATCTTTAAGTATAACGTTGTCCATTCACTGACAGCAAGCGGTGGCTTAAGAAACGGCAAACAGTCCACAATATACAGTTTCACAACGCAATTTTTCACAGTTCTTGGCCCAGCAATTTTCCAAATAAACGGATAGGGCTTTTTCGGATCCTGTTCATGACGCCAAAATATGCAGTACGCAGCCCTGCAGGGTGAGTGAGTGGCAGGTCACGGTTAATAGGCAGAACGAGGGTTGCACTGGGTATTCACAGTTCATAGAAGACCTTGGGCAGGCGTACGGCAGTGATGGAGAGGCTGGCACATAAATCCTCTGGGGCACTCTATGTGTATAGGGACCAGGCCGGTGGTAGGTGAGGTGCCCTGGGTGTTGCAGGTTTAATGTGCCGGTGGCAAGATCCCTTTAAGTTCGTGACGCCAGTGCCGGTAACGGTGGCATACCGATTTATTATAGTAATAATGGAGGAACACACGTTGCAGTGAACCAAAACTTCCTTTTACTGGAACAGTTAACTATTTACAGTCTTTTGGTCAAAGTTCCATATGTCAGCAGCAGTCACAAGCAGGCTTTACATAAATTGGCAGGCACAATGTTCTTGCAAGATACTCAGAGGGTTAAAACACTTACAGATCAGGCTGCACTTTTCCTCAAAATCCTGTCTGTCTTTATCCCAAGGCCCGTATGCCCTATTGCTGGCTTTATCCTTGGTTAGGGGAAACTTCCTCAGGTATATATCTCCTTGCTTTCAATATATCCTTCTGCCCTTCAGCTCTCTGTTTGGCTGGAAACAACTTGGCTCTGCTCTGTACTGTTATGGGAACTTCAGGTTTCTCAGGAGGTAAACCCTTCTCCTGGTGACAACTTCTGAGCTTCTCTGGCTCAGCAACCTCAGGCAGGCTAGACTGCACTCACTAGCCTCCTGGACTATACTGCCCTCCCCTTTCCTGTCTGGGTCTGACTATATATACTAGGGGTTCCCTAGCTCCCTCTACTGTCTAGGAGGAGGAACTACCCCTAACAGGCCTGATACAGGAAATACACAGGGAAAATCACATAAAACATCATATAAAATACAATGGCCATATTAACCCTTGTGTAGTGCCCACATTTACCTAGTGGGACACTACATAATCTGCACAATAAAATTCCACTCCACACTTGCATACCTAACTCCACTCAGCAAATGCTCTCTGTAGCTTGGAGTTGAGTGATGTACAGAACCGTGGTGCCTCATTACCTCAGTGTATGATGATGATTGATCACAACACAATAAAGGGGCAAAAAACACACATGATGATTGGGGGTGTGTGTAACAGAAGTGACATGAAGTTCCAAAAAATGTGGTGGTGATGTGTGGGATGTTGCTTTTTATTAGTCAAATAGCACTTCAGTTTTATGTTCTCTGTCAGTGTTGAGCGAATCGAAGTTGACGAAATGGAATTTGATCCAAATTTCAGGAAAAATGTAATTTGTCACAAATCGGAATTTCCTTGCACTTCGTGGTAACAAATCACACTTTTTCTAAAATGGCTGCTGCATATGTTACAAAATGAAAGAAAAAATCCCGGGAACGATGGATTCCCCCATAATGCCGTGCAACCAGCCAATCAGCAGCTAGCCCTATAAAAAGTCTCTTCCTGCCCGGTCTCCCACATTTTACAGTTGACTGAGCATAGTAAGAGAAGTGACAAGTGCTAGGGAAAGTATTTTACAAAGCTTTTAATAGTATAATCTGGGATAGGGACAATGAAGGGACACTGTAGGGAGAGCGTAGGAAGAGCAAAAGGGAGACTGCAGCACAGGGCAGGTTGTGTAGGCTAAAGGGATCCTTAGGAGACAGCGCAGTTTGCATCAATCCCTTGTGTAGGGCACAGAGCTATCTATTTGAACAGTGCCCACCGTGAACTAGGCCTAACCTGTGTAATATAATTGTTATACCTTGTCTACCTTGTTTCATAGCTAAACAATTCCATTAGCCCTTGAGTCTCATATTGGGGTAAATAACCTGTTTTATATAACTGTTATTGGGGTGTCCACCTGATTTCATAGATAAGCAATTCTATTAGGCCTTGAGTCTCATATTGGGGTGAATAAGCTATATAATATAACTGTTATTGGGGTGTCCACACTGACACTGAATAACTTATTTTAGATATACAGTTACCAAACAGTATGTCCAACAAAGAGGTGCCAGGACCCTCCAAAGGAACGGGCAGCGGCAAAAATGCTGCTGAAGCCAGCAGAAGTGGCAACAGAAGAGGTGGTAGCAGCAGCCTCAGGAACAGGCCAAAGCAGCTAAACCTGAACCAGAAGGTGATGGCATACTTGGACTGCACTCTGCCACCCCAGATCCAAGATCCCCTGGACTAATGGGCAGCCAAAATTTATATGTGGCTGCAACTGGCAAAGTTTTCCCTGGACTAGTTTTCCTGCCCAGGCAGTAGAGTGGAATCAGAGAAGGTGTTCAGTGCGGCGAGGGGCATAGTTACCTCAAAGAGGACTCGCCTTTCAACAGGAAATGTTGAGAGATTAATCTTTCTAAAGATGAATCAGGCATGGACCAGCCAGGATTTCCACACACCTGTGCCTGATGCATTAGACTAGATTATTCTTGCAGTAATTTTCTGACTGCAGCGTGCAGCCACACCAGAACATTATGATAAAAGGCCTGTTACTTCTGGCCACTTGTTTCAGCCACTATTCTGATTCTACCACCCGCCGGATGCCACACACCTGCTGCCATCTTCTCCTACTGTCACCATCGTGTGCTGTTACTGCCACTGCTGTTGCCCAAAACTCTGTGATGGGGCCACTCTGTTGACTCCGCATGTTGTTGCCACCCTCCCCACTCTGTGATGGGGCCACTATGTTGACTCCCCATGTTGTTGCCATCAGTGATGTTCAGTTCGCAGTGTTCACCAGCGAACACATGCGGGCTGCCATCTTTAGTAAGGTAGACTCATCCAACGGCTGTTCTCGGAACTGCCTGCTCCCGGTGACTGCATTTGATTTCAAACCGGCTCCCGGCACAGGTACAGGTAAGGGCTTACCTGTGTATCGCCGGACAGGTGAGTCTACCTTACTAAAGATGGCAGCCCGCATGTGTTCGCTGGCAAACACTGCAAACTGACCATCACTGGTTGCTACCTTCAACGCTCTTTGACAGGGCCACTAGTGTCCCTGTTTGGCCTTGTTGACATCACCATTTATTTTATCCTTCTTCTGATCTGTCAGAAGAACTGAAAAATGAGAAATAAAACAGAACCTGACTTTGGAGCAGCCGTAAGGCCTCTATCAAACGGTCAGTATTTTGCAGCAGGGTTTGATCACAATTTGGAAGCCAAAAGCAGAACTGGGTCCAAAACATAGAAGACATGCAAATATTTCCATCATATGTCATCTATGTTTTGGACCTACTCCCTTTTTTTGGCCTTACCAATATTGATCAGTTACTGACCAAGGCAGATGCTCAAAAGACAGGATCCATTTTTTTGGAGATTGTTCTTCTGACGGATCATAAGAAGGGAAAAATAAACAGTGATGTCAACACAAACTTACTGCTGACAACCTCTTCACTCTGTCATGGGGCCACGACTTGTATAAACGTATAACAGAACAGGTTGTCTAGCAATGTGGAATCAGAAGACGGTGAAAAAGGATGGCACTCTTTCACTCTCTATAGTAGAATCTTGGGCCATTGCACAGTTAAGTACATTTGTGCTCGGATCGGCTCATGCTGAGAGGGTACCCTACCTAAGCCTATACTCCACCCCCCCAACCTAGAAGCAGCAGAGTTATGCCGGAACTGCTTATCGAAGGGTAGCCTAAAGGGGGCTACCCCAATGATGAGACCTGAAAGAAGGGAGGGCTCCTGGGTGGGTTGAAATCGTTCGAACCGACAAGTGGGGGGAGGAGGGCCAGGTTTAAATAGTGAACGCCCCGCCTCCCCTCACACAAATGCGGCACTCTTAATTGCCTACCACTTGTGCTCGGATCGGCTCATGCTGAGAGGGTACCCTACCTAAGCCTATACTCCACCCCCCCAACCTAGAAGCAGCAGAGTTATGCCGGAACTGCTTATCGAAGGGTAGCCTAAAGGGGCCAAAAGAACCATGCATAGGAGTTAGAAAACTTGATAACAGAAACTACAGACCAAAACTCGAAAGCCAATGATATTTCGTATAAGGATCCGGGATATTACGCATGGAACACGCGGAACTGTGACGACCCAACCGTTTGATGACATGTACTGGCACCTAATGCATGGATGCCGCCACTGCCGCGCCCATGCGGAAGGAATGTCCTGTGATCCAGCGAGGACCGACCCCTGAACCTGTCAACTAACCTGAATGTACGTAAGAAAGGCCGCGGAGGTTAGCCGGGCATTGCCTAGTTCGAGTACGGGAGAACATGCCGCTTGGACTAAATACTACGCAGCCAAGCCTCCAAGGCCTGCACCGGACACCATCTGCTGTCCGTGGGAAAGTATCTGACCGCCACTGGTTGCCCCGGCCGTGATGTCTTGGACGAGGCCAAGGTGAGGACATGGATGGACCCGCGCCGGATGAGCTGACCTTTCCGCAGGCACCCAGCCAGCGTATTGGTGCCCATGAGCTCGCCTGACCTGAGGAATCCATGGAAGGCCAGGTACAAGGCTGTTTCTACCAGAGCGCTAACCTGTGGCCCGAACGGTTTGCCCCTGCAGTTTGCCTGTCACGGCCTGAACAAGCTACCGGTAAATGGCTGACGCCCATGTCGTTTCACAACAGACATCTTGCGCAAACCCTTCAACGCCGCTTTGATCGGGTGGGCGGAGAAGAGTGACGGTAGGTCCGGATGTAGGATGTACCAATGGTGCTGAATACCTGCCAGGTATAGTTAACAATGCTATAGGACAGGTTTAATTGAGAGTGGCAAAAACCCCGACAAAGCCCAATAGGTGAGTGATAGGCCCCCCTTCTTTTTTTTTTTTTTTTTTTTTAATCTCCATGCGTGAGAGACTCTAATGGCGGAGTCCTGTGTGTAAACCTAAAGCGGAGAAGCCATGCGTGAGAGACTAATGGCGGAGCCATGCGTGAGAGACTAATGGCGGAGTCATATGTGTAAAACTAAAACGGAGAAGCTCTGCGTGAGGGACTCTAATGGCGGAGTCATATGTGTAACCTAAAACGGAGAAGCCATGCATGAGAGACTCTAATGGCGGAGTCATTTGTGTAACCTAAAACGGGGAAGCCATGCGTGAGAGATTCTAATGACGGAGTCATATGTGTAAACCTAAAACGGAGAAGCCATGCGTGAGACTCAGATGGCGGAGTCATATGTGTAACCTAAAACGGAGAAGCCATGCATGAGAGATTCTAATGACGGAGTCATATGTGCCAACCAAAACGGGGAAGCCATGCGTGAGAGACTCTAATGGCGGAGTCATATGTGTAACCTAAAACGGGGAAGCCATGCGTGAGAGACTCTAATGGCGGAGTCATATGTGTAAACCTAAAACGGAGAAGCCATGCGTGAGACTCAGATGGCGGAGTCATATGTGTAACCTAAAACGGGGAAGCCATGCGTGAGACTCTAATGGCGGAGACATATGTGTAAACCTAAAACGGAGCAGCCATGCGTGAGAGATTCTAATGGCGGAGTCATATGTTTAAACCTAAAACGGAGCAGCCATGCGTGAGAGATTCTAATGACGGAGTCACATGTGTAACCTAAAACGGAGAAGCCATGCGTGAGAGACTCTAATGGCGGAGTCATAAGTGTAAACCTAAAACGGAGAAGCCATGCGTGAGAGACTCTAATGGAGTCATATGTGTAACCTAAAACGGAGAAGCCATGCGTGAGAGACTCTAATGGCGGAGTCATATGTGTAACCTAAAACGGGGAAGCCATGCGTGAGAGACTCTAATGGCGGAGTCATATGTGTAAACCTAAAACGGAGAAGCCATGCGTGAGACTCAGATGGCGGAGTCATATGTGTAACCTAAAACGGGGAAGCCATGCGTGAGACTCTAATGGCGGAGACATATGTGTAAACCTAAAACGGAGCAGCCATGCGTGAGAGATTCTAATGGCGGAGTCATATGTGTAAACCTAAAACGGAGCAGCCATGCGTGAGAGATTCTAATGACGGAGTCACATGTGTAACCTAAAACGGAGAAGCCATGCGTGAGAGACTCTAATGGCGGAGTCATAAGTGTAAACCTAAAACGGAGAAGCCATGCGTGAGAGACTCTAATGGCAGATCCGTATGTGTAAAACTAACACGGAGAAGCCATGCTTGAGAGACTCAGATGGCGGAGTCATATGTGTAAACCTAAAACGGAGAAGCTCTGCGTGAGAGACTCAAAAATGTATTTTTTTTATTTATTTTTTTTCACTATCAACCACTTAAGCAGCTCCCGTATGGGCACAGCTCTGAGTACGAGCATGAATAGCATGGTATAACGCAGATCACCTGCACGGACTAACTAACATCCTGTGCCTAAATAACCCCCTTGGAACCTAATGTACGGCCGGCAGCAGGAAGCCACCGCCTATGATCTGCTCCCTCTGACCGAGCCAAGTACTCCTTCCCCTGATCCCTGCCTACCTAACGGCACGGCGGCCCGTGCCAGACTTTATTGAAGATGAGGAGCCTTTACCCCCAGCCGCGTGGGGAGCTCACGCTGCTCCCTGGCAGAATGCACCAGTGCGGGGGAGCCCCCCTCCTCAGCTAGGGCCGACCCACCGCCGGCTGGACACTCATACCGCGTGGGGATCAGCGCCACTCCCTGGCAATGTGCACCGGATCAGAGGGAGCCCTTCCTTTACCGTGGGCCCCGGCCCCCGCTGGTTTGAACCGTGTGCCGCGTGAGGAGCCGCACAGCTCCCTGGCATTGTGCGCCGGTGCGGGAGTGCCCCCCCTCACCTAGGGGCTGGTTATTGTGACTGGAACCCGCTGGGAGACTGAAGCCTAACTGGACCTACCTGTGACCGTGAAGGCTGACCTCCCAGGCCGTGGCTGACCCACGTGCGTAGTCGTGACGCAACTACCCGTAGATGCCCACCCAGTGCCTGTAGTTAACGGGAGTGCGACCGAGTCTGTGGATGTGACCGACTAGCCCCTGTAGTCGTGAGGGGACCATACATCGAGAGTAGCGGTAACGGACCATCGCCTGTAGACGTGGTAGTATTACCTCATGAGTCTGTTGACATGAGACTAATGCCTGCAGTCGTGGCCGGTCTTAATAATGAGTCTGTAGTCGTAACGGATTTGTGCCTGCAGTCGTGGCAGGGCTTTAGAGCGGGTCTGTAGTCGTGACAGACTGATGCCTGCAGTCGTGGCAGGACTTTATAACGAGTCTGTAGTCGTGACAGACTGATGCCTGCAGTCGTGGCAGGGCTTTATAACGGGTCTGTAGTCGTGACAGACTGTTGCCTGCAGTCGTGGCAGGGCTTTAGAGCGGGTCTGTAGTCGTGACAGACTGATGCCTGCAGTCGTGGCAGGGCTTTATAAGGAGTCTGTAGTCGTGACAGACCTGGCAAAGCAACATTCCTATCTATACCATTATTATTATTATTATTATTTTTTTTTTTTTTCTTTTCCCCCCCACCAAAGGCCACGACTGTAGGCGCCACCCTGTAAGAGATGCGCCAGAGGCCTGGACATAATAGTCCACCATCCCCCGTCCCCCAAGCCTATGCAGGAGAAAAGAGGGGGTTGGCCCCCGCATGCACCACCCCTGACTCACCTGGCGGCCATGACAGCCACGAACCCCACAGTATCGTAAGTTAGCCCACCACCTGTGGACCTGAACAACCAAGAACAGACGTGTGAGTGAGCGCACGCCAGCTGGGCGACACTTCACTCATGCCACCGCTCCCTAGCTAACCACCGGATTATTGTGACTGCGCCCGAACCAACCCCCTGACTGACCGTATGGGCTTACGGGCGGCCCGGCTGCGTGCGCAAAGTGACGTGGCCAGCCCCCCTCCTTGAAGCCCTCTTTATATTTGATCCTTGAACATATACCAAATTTTATTTAAATATTTTTTTAATTTTTTTATTTTTTATACTCCTGCCTTAGTACCTAGCCACTGTGCCTGAGCAGAGGAGCCCTGCACCTGGACTGCAGTACCAGTATGGGCCTGTAGGTGTCGACCATCCCCCGCCCTCTCTCAAGCCAGGACCTGCTGGAGCGCAGCAAGCCAGTGATTCCCTTCTAGGTTAGAATTAACCATTGAAATCCTAACTTGTTATACAGTACACATGTCTGAGTATCTGCTTATCTTGTCTTGCCTGAGTTTGGCGCAGTAAAGAAGATGAGTTTATTCTGCAGCGGATTCCTAGACATGACTGAAAGTCACATAAGCATGTCCACCTTCACTGCCTCGCTAATTGTAATTACCAGGAGAACGTGCATCAGGATCGGCTGTGAGGGATTTGCGCTCCGCCATGTGGAACATTGCATCCCGTGCCCACCGCTATCGACTATTTGTACAGGGAAAGCCGCGGCGTATTAATCGCCTATAGGTTTCGGCTTCCGTCCCCTGATCCTGCAGCTGGACCTCCGCTTACTGATTGCAGCTAATAAATAGATCCCTGTGTGAGCGGACGGCGTTTTCCTCTACGGCGGAACGTTCTGATACGGGAGTGAGTGATATATAACGCTGCGTCGTGGAGCCGACGGCCGGCGTGACTGATGCTCAGGGTATGCGAGCGGACGTCGTGACCCGTCGCTGCTGAGCCACAGGTGAGGGGTGCCTGCCTGGGGGACGCTGCATGTGGGAGCGGGGGTGCTTAGCGCAGGGCCTGGAGCGGATCGGGGTGCCGGAAGCGATCGGGAGTGCGGGCAGTCTCCAGCGCAGCTGGGGACCGGCGGCACGCTCGGCAGCCCCACATGTTATACATAGCGAGACGGGTGTGCAAGCCACCCTGCCTACCTAATCACCGTAGCGACGAGCTCGACGCAGCCGATCCCCCGATCCTCCAGTGCCCTTCTCTGGCACCAACCCACAAGCCGATTCAAAATCGTTCGAACCGACAAGTGGGGGGAGGAGGGCCAGGTTTAAATAGTGAACGCCCCGCCTCCCCTCACACAAATGCGGCACTCTTAATTGCCTACCACTATACCTGACGCTAACATTGACCTCTAAGGCTGAGTTCACACTTCAGTTGTTTGGTCAGTTTGCCTGTCAACTGCCAGTCATACTGACACACAGTAACTCTTTCACTACCACAACGGACTAGCTATGCATGTTTCTGCAATGCACAGTGATGTGCACCAAGATACACTCTCCCTGCAGGCCGGGAAATAGCTGATTTATAAAGCGCTTCATGACAAATTAATTTGTATCGAATCAAATTTTTTAAAAACATTCAATGAAGTGTCCGACTCTAATTTTTGAAAACTTCGCTACTCTCTATTCTCTTCCTATAGATCGGCTATGGAGCGATGGATCCTGTATTCAACAACAAGCTCCTGTTCCCTTATTTCTCTCGCACAGTCCCTGATGGGTCCACTCAGTATGAAGCCATTGTCCTCCTACTGAAGCATTTTGGCTGGACCTGGGTGGGGATGGTGACAGCAGATGATGAGAGCAGCCAACGAGCCAGCATGGAACTCTACAATGTAATAACACGGAGCGGGGTCTGCATAGCTTATAGAGAATCTGTCAGTGATTATGCTTTTTTCAAACGATCTATGGCCTACAAGAAGGTGCTCTATAAAATAAAAAAGACTCACTGCAATGTGATTATATTTATTGGTTACACATATGGCTTACAGTCATTGAACTTAATATTGTCTGATGACCTCAGTCCTAGGAAAGTCGTCATCATACTGTCACTTGTTTTTCCTGAAGAAATACTCACATTCAAAACATTACAAGGATCTTTCTGGCTCATGCTTCAAAAAGGAAGAATTCCAGGATTAAAAGAATATTTACTCACAGCCGGTCCTCTAAAATATCCTGACATTGACCTGATGTTTGAAGTATGGGAAGATTATCTTTATTGTAGCCTTGGACCATATAATTCATACAGACCATGTGATGAAAGAGATGTTCTAGGTAATGTGGATCGCTCCCGGTATGATGTAGACAATTTCCGTTACACATTCAGTGTGTACTCTGCGGTGTATATTGTGGCTTATGCCTTACATCATCTGATCTACTCACATAAAAGACAAGAACATCTCCAATTATTTACCATTCAGAGTTCAAAAGTTGCTTGGAAGGTGAGATCTTCAGACATCCAGACTATTTAATAGGGTTGTCCCGATACCACTTTTTTAGGACCGAGTACAAGTACCGATACTTTTTTTCAAGTAGTCACCGATACCGAATACCGATACTTTTTTTAAATGTCATGTGACCGTTTTGGGGGATCTGTGGATCTGTGGATGACGCACTGTCATGTGGGGGATCTGTGGATGGCACTGTTATGGGGGATCTGTGGATGGCACTGTTATGGGGGATCTGTGGATGGCGCTGTTATGGGGGATCTGTGGATGGCACTGTTATGGGGGATCTGTGGATGGCACTGTTATGGGGGATCTGTGGATGGCACTGTTATGGGGGATCTGTGGATGGCACTGTTATGGGGGATCTGTGGATGGCACTGTTATGGGGGATCTGTGGATGGCACTGTTATGGGGATCTGTGGATGGTGCTGTTATGGGGATCTGTGGATGGTGCTGTTATGGGGGATCTGTGGATGGCACTGTTATGGGGATCTGTGGATGGTACTGCTATGGGGGATCTGTGGATGGCACTGTTATGGGGATCTGTGGATGGTGCTGTTATGGGGGATCTGTGGATGGCACTGTTATGGGGGATCTGTGGATGGCACTGTTATGGGGATCTGTGGATGGTGCTGTTATGGGGGATCTGTGGATGGCACTGTTATGGGGATCTGTGGATGGTACTGCTATGGGGTGGGATATCTGTGGATGGCATTGTTATGGGGTGGGGGGATCTGAGGATGGCATTGTTATGGGCTGGGGGGATCTGAGGATGGCATTGTTATTTGGTGGGGGATCTGTGGATGGTGCTGTTATAGGGGATCTGTGGATGGAACTGTTATGGGGAGGATCTGTGGATGACACTGCTATATGTCATCCACAGATCCCCCTCATAACAGTGTCCCCCAATACACCGGGCCCCGCCGCTCACCAAAGTATTTATAAACGTGAATCCTTATCCTGTTTACTAACGCTGCCCTCTCCCATGTTCCCATGTCCCCCCTGTATCCCCACAGCACTTACTTAAGCTTCCATAGCAGGCAGAGCGGACGGCACCAGTAACGTCACTCACGCGCGACGTCAGTGGGCGGAGCAGGCGCTCTACGTCAGTGAGTGACGTTACTGGTGCCGTCCGCTCTGCCTGCTATGGAAGCTTAAGTAAGTGCTGTGGGGATACAGGGGGGACATGGGAACATGGGAGAGGGCAGCGTTAGTAAACAGGATAAGGATTCACGTTTATAAATACTTTGGTGAGCGGCGGGGCCCGGTGTAAGAGTACAGTGACTGCACCGGGCCCCGCCCCTAGTTACGCCCATAGTATTCTATTTATGTATCGGGGCGGGGTATCGGCGGCTGAGTACCGCCGAGAAAACTCGGAATCGGTCCCGATACCGATACTAGTATCGGTATCGGGACAACCCTACTATTTAATATTTTTTATATTTCTATTATTTTTATATGCAAATTATGAAGATATATATATATATATATATATATATATATATATATATATATATATATTGTATGGCTAATCTATTTAAGGTATAGTGGTAGCATGTTATATCAAGTTCAATAAATAAACACAGCACCAGACCCAAGCTCAGGACATACAAAATGCTATATCAGAACCATCCTCAGTACATGTATACAGCACCAGAACTAAGCTCAGAACATAAATGCAGCACCTCAGCCAAGCAGGGTACATACTGTATATACAGCACTAGAGCCAAGCCCAGTAAATACAGTATTTTCTAGACTACAACACTCACTTTTTAGCAGGAGAAAATCTTGTTTAAAATACCTGTCTCTTATAGTTTGCGTTTAGGCTGCTCCAGAAAGCCAGACCTCCCCGACTGCTTCATTTATGATCAGTTAGAGCTTGTTACCTCCCCGACACCGATCTGAGTGATCAGTGCAGGCAAGGATCAGCTTATGGAGAGGACAGTGGGGAATGCCTTCCTCCCTAGGCTGACGATCCCCAGGCAGCAGGGAAATACATGAAAGCTCTGACTTAATGTAGCTATAGGACCTTTAATTATGTCACCTGTGGGAGAAGCCAAACCAGTATTCGCATACAGGAAAATTGATACAAGACATTGTCCAGATGGTACACCGACATACTTATACATGAGGGGTATGGCAGATAGGGATCTCTGTTGGAGATGCAATGTAGCCCCCTGTACAGTGTCGGACTGGGGTGCCTAGGGCCCACCAGTGGAAATTATTCTAGGGGCCCACCCTACAGCTACCAAAAAGAAATAGAACTTGCTCATTTTTCGGGCTCATGCACATGAATATTTGCAGTTTAGCACACAATACAGTGTGGAAAACAGAACGGTATTGTGCACTGCACCATATCAGATTGTTTCTCCTTATGCAGCTCATTGTAGTTGATAACCTAATCTGTTAAGGTCCCTTTACACAAGGCGACAGAGCAGGAGATTGTTGGGGAGGAAGCGTTCCTTCCGGACAATATCCTGCTCTTTGACGGAGGAGAACGCTGTGTTTCCATGCAGTGATCTCCATTGTATGGGGAGCAGTGATCACTACTGTCAGTGTTCTTCCCCATCCTGACAGCAGATCGTGATCACACAGCACAATCTACTTCCAGTAAATGATCATTTTTATGTGCGCACAAACGATCGAATGACGGTACCCGATGAATCCGCCTAGACGGCATGCACCGCAGCCATGACGCCCAAGAGCTACTAAAGCGAGCAACACGGTGATCTACACTGTGACAATATGTCTATCTTTAGTTATTTTTTTACATAATAAAGCATTTTTTTAAAAATCATGTTTCCATTTCTGAAAGCCATACAGGTATATTTTTTTTTTTCTGCCAATGATCTTGTGTAGGGGCTCCTTTTTTGCAGAAAGAGTTGACATATTTATTGTTGCATTTTTTGGGTGATTTTTTGATCGTTCAATATTATACTTTTTTGGGGCAAGGGGACCTAAAAATGGCTTTTTTTTTTTTTTTTTTTTTATGGCATTCACCTGAGGGGATAGGTCATGTCATTTTTATAGAGCAGGTCGTTACAGACGCAGAGATACCTAATATGTCTATTTTTTTTTATTTCTATTAAAGGGATTGTCTCATCTCAGACTATGGGGGCATATTGCTAGGATATGCCCCCATTGTCTTATAGGTGCGGGTCCCACCGCTGGGACACGCACCTATATTGAGAACGGAGCCCTGAAAATGGTGGAGGGGGAGCTGCACATAAGCAGCCGCCCTCCCTTTATTTTCTATGGGGCCCCCACAAATAGCCGTGCGCTGGCTTAGCTATTTCCGTCGGGCCTATAGAAGTCAATGGGAGCGGTTACCGGTCATGCGCAGTGCGCTCCCATTCACTTCTATGTGGAGAGAGCCCTTGGTGGTGTCCAGACCGGAGTCCTCCAGCCACCACCTTGCGGGGCTCCGTTACTGATATACATGACACTCACATCTATAAGACAAGCCATATGCCCCCATTGTCTGAGATAAGACAATTCCTTTTAGGCTACTTTCACACTGGCGTTTTGACTTTCCGTTTGTCAGATCCATTCAGGGCTCTCACAAGCGGTCCAAAATGGATCAGTTTTGCCCTAATGCATTCTGAATGGATAAGGATCCGCTCAGAAGGCATCAGTTTGCCTCCGTTCCGCCTCCATTCCACTCTGGAGGCTGCCTGCAGCGTTTTGGTGTCCATCTGACGAAACTAAGCCAAACGGATCCGTTTTCTCTGACACAATCTGGCACAATAGAAAACGGATCCGTCCTCCATTGACTTTCAATAGTGTTCAAGATGGATCCGTCTTGGCTATGTTAAAGATAATACAAACGGATCCGTTCTGAATGGATGCAGACGGTTGTATTATCTGAACTCCAGTTCCTTCACATTGTCTCCTACCCAGTCTCCTGCTGAAAGATCACAGTTGGCACCTGCAGGCCATTTCCATCAGTCTTTCACCTCACGCCCTTACAAATCAGCCAAGCAGTCTGAGCCCCAAGTCATGCAGCAGTCTCTGATGACTCTGTAAGCAGGGTTTCCCAGGGCCATCCACCTAGCCCTGCCCCAGAAGTAGAAGAGATTGAGTGCACCGATGCCCAACCACTTATCTTTCAAGAGGAGTACATGGGAGGACCATCGCAGCACGTCTCGGATGATGAAACACAGGTGCCAACTGCTGGGGCTTTCGAAAGTGTGCAGACCGACAAGGAGGGCAGGGGTGAAGACTGGGTGGAAGATGATGTGGAGGACGATGAGGTTCTCGACCCCTCATGGAATCAAGGTCATGCGAGTGACCTATGTAATTCGGAGGAAGAGGTGGTGGTCGCACAGAGCCACCAGCACAGCAGAAGAGGGAGCAGGGTGCAAAAGCGGAGCGGCCGTCCTCTAGAGAGTACGCCTGCTACTGTCCACTGCAGCAAGGGATTAAGCACTCCAAAGCCAGCTCCAAGGAGTTCCCTGGCATGGCAGTTCTTCAGCCAATGTGCTGACGATAAGACACGAGTGGTTTGCACGCTGTGCAATCAGAGCCTGAAGCGAGGCATAAACATTCTCAACCTGAGCACAACCTGCATGACCAGGCATTTAAGTGCTAAGCATGAGCTGCAGTGGAGTAGACACCTCAAAAAACCAAGAAAGTTCTCTGGCTCCTCCTGCTTCCTCTTCTGCTTCAGACTCGGCCTCTTTATCCACCTCTGGAGTGACAGTGCCACCTGCCACCCCGTAAACAGAGGATCTTCCAGCAACACCAACACCTGGGTCACCAAGCATCTCCACAATGTCCCACGGAAGCGTTAAGCTCTCCATCTCCCAAACGCTGGAGAGGAAGAGGAAGTACCCCCCTACCCACCCGCGATCCCTAGCCCTGAATGCCAGCATTTCTAAATTACTGGCCTTTGAAATGCTGTCATTCATTCTGGTGGAGACGGATAGTTTTAAAGGCCTTATGGCGGTGGCTGTCCCACAGTACGTCGTGCCCAGCCGCCACTACTTTTCCAGGCGAGCCTTCCCTTCCCTGCACAACCAAGTAGGGGACAAAATAAGGTGTGCACTGCGCAACGTCATCTGTGGCAAGGTGCACCTCATTACGGATACGTGGACCAGTAAGCACGGTCAGGGACGTTATATCTCCATAACAGCACACTGGGTAAATGCAGTGGTGGCTGGGCCTGAGGCGGATAGCAGTTTGGCGCATGTCCTTCCACCACCGAGGATTGCAGGGCGCATCAGTTTGCTCCTGTTGCTTCCTTCTCCTACTCCGCTTCCTCATCCTCTACCGGCTCCTCATCCGGTCAGCGTAACACCATCGCCACCAACTTCAGCACAGCCAGGGGTACACGACAGCAGGCAGTTTTAAAACTTATCTGTTTGGGGGACAAACCCCACACCGCGCAGGAGCTGTGGACAGGCCTTGAACAACAGACCGATGAGTGGTTTGTGCCAATGAGCATCAAGCCCGGCCTGGTGGTGTGCGATAATGGGCGAAATCTCGTAGCAGCTCTAGGACTAGCCGGTTTGAGGCACATCCCTTGCCTGGCGCATGTGCTGAATTTGGTGGTGCAGAGATTCCTTAAAAATTACCCCAATATGTCAGAGCTGCTGCATAAAGTGCGGGCCAACTGTGCGCGCTTTCGGCGTTCTCACCCTGCTGCTGCTCGCCTGTCATCGCTGCAGCGTAACTTCGGCCTTCCCGCTCACCGCCTCATATGCAATGTGCCTACAAGGTGGAACTCCACCTTGCACATGCTGGCCAGACTGTGCGAGCAGCAGCAGATGATAGTGGAGTTTCAGTTGCAGCACGCACGGGTAAGTCGCTCTGTGGAACAGCACCACTTCACCACCAATGACTGGGCCTCCATGCGAGACCTGTGTTCCTTGTTGCGCTGTTTCGAGTACTCCACCAACATGGCCAGTGCCGATAACGCCGTTCTCAGCGTAACTATCCCACTTCTATGCCTCCTTGAAAAAACGCTTCTGGCGATGATGGAAGAGGATGTGGCACAGGAGGAGGAGGAGGAAGAGGGATAATTTTGTAGGGTTTCCGGCCAGTCATTCACAAGTGGCTCCGAGGGTGGTTTCCTGCACCTACAAACGCCAGGTACACAAATGTCCAGCCAGGGCACAGTTCTGGAGGATGACGAGGTGGAGGATGAGGAGGAGTAGATGGATGAGGAGGAACCATGTTCTCAGCAGGGTGGCACCCAGACCAGCTCATGGCCATCACTGGTGCGTGGCTGGGGGGATACAGAGGACACAGACGATACATCTCCCACAGAGGACAGGTTTTCGTTGCCTCTGGGCAGCCTGGCACTCATGAGCGTTTACATGCTGCACTGTCTCCGCAACGACCGCCGAGTTTCCCACATTCTAACTTGTGCTGATTACTGGGTGGCCACGCTGCTGGATCCCCGTTACAAGGACAACGTACCGTCCTTAATTCCCTCACTGGAGCGTGATCGTAAGATGCGCGAGTACAAGCGCACGCTGGTAGATGCGCTGCTTGTGGCATTCCCACCTGACAGCATGGGCACAGTGGAAGCACAAGGTGAAGGCAGAGGACGAGGAAGAGGTCGCCAACACAGCTGGGGCACCGCCAGCACCTCAGAAGGCAGGGTTAGCATGGCCGAAATGTGGAAAAGCTTTGTCAGTACGCCACAACAACCAGCACCACCAGCTGATATGGAACGTCTTAGCAGGAGGCATTTCACCAACATGGTGGAGCAGTATGTGTGCACACGCCTACACGTACTGAATGGCGGGTCTGCCCCCTTCAACTTCTGGGTCTCCCAATTGGGCACATGGCCTGAGCTTGCCCTTTACGCCTTGGAGGGGCTGACCTGCCCTGCAGCTAGTGTATTATCTGAACGTGTGTTTAGCACAGCAGGGGACGTCATCACAGACAAGCGCAGCCGCCTGTCCACAGCCAATGTGGACAAGCTCACGTTCATTAAAATGAACCAGGCATGGATCCCACAGGACTTGTCCGTACCTTGTGCAGAATAGACATGTATAGCTGCCTTAACCAGCCATTGTCATACTGCAGCGCAATTGCTCATTCTTGTATTTTGGATATTTCACACTCTTTTGGATTGTACCCTAATTAAAAAAATTAATTAAATTAAAACCAAAAACCAGTGTTGGCTACCTCGTCCTCCTCCACCGCCGCTTCCACCTACACCGCTACGTCCACCGCCTCCTCAAACTCCTACTCCATATGGAACTTTACCTCATAAATCAAATTATATATTTTTTTTATTTGGACGTATTTTATTTTATGTAATTTCACTACTTTGTCAGTTACATTTTTGGTTGAAATTCAACAATTTTTGGGTGTGATGTACCACTGCTATACCTATTAGACCGGTAAATAAAAATAAAAAAAATTGTCAGTTACATTTTCTTGTGAAATTCACCAATTTTTGGGTGTGAAGTATCACTGCTACCTAGTAGACAAGTTAAAAAAATAAAAATAAATTGTCAGTTACATTTTCTGGTGAAATTCACAATTTTTGGGGTGTGAAGTACCATTGCTATACCTAGTAGACAGGTGAAAAAAAATATAAAAATTTTCAGTTACATTTTCGGTTGAAATTCAACAATTTTTGGGTGTGATGTACCACTGCTATACCTGGTAGACAGGTAAAAAATAAAATAAAATTAGTCAATTACATTTTTGGGTGAAATTCACAATTTTTTGGGTGTAATATACCCCTCTTCTACCTAGTTGACAGCTTAATAAATGTCAATAATTTTACTTTTACATTTTCGGGTGACAATAAACATTTTTTTTCTGTCATAGACCCCTGCTCTACCAAGTAGACAGGTTAATACATTTCTGTAATTTTTCTGTTACATTCTTGGGTTGACATTTTACTCTGCTCTGCATAGGTGACAGGGAATACAATTTCTGAAATTCTTCTTTAATTGATGCGAGCCACCTCCTTTCATTCAATGCTTAAACTTTAACAAGTTGTACCACATCCGCTTTACTGTTTTGGTCCACATTTGCGCTTCGATAATGTGTCCCACATTTCTGCTTTACTCTTTTGGCCCACATTCGCTCTTCGATAATGTGTCCCACATTTCCGCTTTACTCTTTTGGCCCACATTTGCGCTTCAATAATGTGTCCCACATTTCCGCTTTACTCTTTTGGCCCACATTTGCGCTTCTCTAATTTGTCCCACATTTGCGCCTCAATAACTTTTCCAATATTTCCGCTCGATCCCAATTTTTTTAAATTAATTTATCTCCCTTAAATTTGGTCTCTTTTTCTCACGCTCCCTCTCCAGCGTGGAACCCTGATTCGCCGATAACTGTGATCAACATGGTAGGCTCAGAAAAGAACATCGAAAGTTGATAGAGAAGATATCCAAATGGATGGTGGATGTCACTGGGGCACCTCTACATAGGTGACAGGAACATAAATAAAAAAAAAAGCGTTAATTTTAACGTAAATTTGTTTTCCCTTAGTCCTAACAGCAGCACAAGTGGGGAGTGCTCCCCTGTGAAACTGGTAGGACAGGTGGAATTTTTATTGATTAAAATTGCTACCAAGACAATTAAACAATTAACCCACCCCCTATAAAAGGGATGCCCGCCCTTAAACCAGTGCTTTATCAGCAAGTATCAAACAAACAAAAATAGGGTGGGAAATTTGTGTGCTGCCGTTAGGACTAAGGGAAAACAAATTTACGTTAAAACTAATGCTTTCCTTACATCCTAACCAGCAGCACAAGTGGGGACCTAGCAAGGAGCGACAGACAAATTGGGAGGGTTCCCCTTTTTTTAAATTTTTTATGAGAGGGTGGCACTGAGATTGGTACGTCCAAATGCCACTCCCTCAGAGCGCCAAGAATCTAGGCGGTAATGCTTCATAAAAGGTGCTGTGGGAGCTCCAAGAGGCTGCAGCACAGATTTGTTGTAGCGGGACCAGACTTTTCCCCGCGTACGAAGTAGATACTGCCCTTGTAGAGTGGGCAGTGACAAAGGATGGAGGAGCAAAACGCGAGCGCGGCAGCCAGGACCAACGGCTGAATACAGGCCGAGCCCAGGGGGATATCGCCGGGATATAGAGGTGCCAACAGGCCCCCCTACCATCTAACTGCGGCAGAGGCCGCAATACGGCAGAACCTAGGAAAAAACGGCCACAAGGACCAAGAACGTGGCAGCAAACGAATCAAAATGGTAACAGGCAGCGCCTGAACCTGTCCTCAGTCTACAGGACAGATAAAAAAAGCACTGGTTTAAGGGTGGGCGTCCCTTTATAGGGGGTGGGTTAATTGTTTAATTGTCTTGGTAGCAATTTGAATCAATAAAAATTCCACCTGTCCTACCAGTTTCACAGGGGAGAACTCCCCACTTGTGGTGCTGGTTAGGACGTAAGGGAATCGTCAATTACATTGTCAGGGAATAAAATTTAAGAAATTCTTCATTAATTGATGCACTACACATCCTTTCATTCAATGCTTAAACTTTAAAAAGTTGTCCTACTTTTACGCTTTAATACTTTGTCCCATATTTCCACTTTATAATTTTAAATTTAAAAAATGAATCCTCCCTTGGATGTGGTCTCTCTTTCTCACGCTCCCTCTCCGGCCTGGAACCCTGATTCCCCGCCACCCGTGATCACCATGGTAGGCGCATAAAAGAACATCGAAAGTTGATAGAGCAGATATCAAATTGGATCGTGAACATCACGGGGACGTGCGACATGGTGGGGCAGTAAGTATGCACACGCCTACATGAACTGACTGACAGGGGTCAGCCCCTGCAACTTCTGGGTCTCCAAATTGGGCACATGGCCTGAGCTTACCCTTTACCCCTCAGAGGTGCTGGCCTGCCCTGCAGCCAGTGTATTGTCTGAACGTGTGTTTAGCACGACTGGAGGGGGTTATCACAGGTTATATTTCCCAATGTTTTGGGGTGTACCCTAATTTAAAAAAATAAAAATACATTTAAAACCAAAAAGCAGTGTAGGCTACCTCCTCCTCCTCCACCGCCGCTTCCACCTACACCACCACATCCACCGCCTCCTCAACCTCCTACTCCATATAGACCTCGTCCTCCTAAATCAAGATTATTGTTTTTTATTTTTACTTATTTTATGTTATTTAAAATCATTTCCCTATCCACAATTGTTTGCAGAGCACTTGCCATGCTCTTAACCACGTTTTGATGGCATTTTACAGCCCTCTAGCCATTTCCATGACATTTTTACAGCCATTTTAGTGCTCAAAGGTTCGGGTCCCCATTGACTTCAATGGGGTTCGGGTTCGGGGTCAAGTTCGGATCACGAACTCGAACTTTTTTGTGAAGTTCGGCCGAACTCGTCGAACCCGAACATCCAGGTCTCCGCTCAACTCTACACTCCATGTGACTACAGCAAAGAACTGATCACTAGAGATGTCCCGAATAGGGATGAGCGAACCCGAACTGTACAGTTCGGGTTCGTACCGAATTTTGGGGTGTCCGTGACACGGACCCGAACCCGAACATTTTCGTAAAAGTCCGGGTTCGAGTTCGGTGTTCGGCGCTTTCTTGGCGCTTTTTGAAAGGCTGCAAAGCAGCCAATCAACAAGCGTCATACTACTTGCCCCAAGAGGCCATCACAGCCATGCCTACTATTGGCATGGCTGTGATTGGCCAGTGCAGCATGTGACCCAGCCTCTATATAAGCTTGGGTCACGTAGCGCTGCACTTTACTCTGCTGATACAAGTGTAGGGAGAGGTTGCAGCTGCGACGTTAGGGCGAGATTAGGCAGTGTCTTGTGGTGCGCCAGCACAAGCTGCCACCAAGTACATTTAACCATCAATAGTGTGGTTATTTTTTGCTATATCCTACATCAGGGTCAAGCTGTCATCAAGTGCATTTAACCATCAATAGTGTGGTTATTTTTTGGCCATATACTACATCAGGGGCAAGTTGAGCCTGTCACCCAGCGCCTAAAAAATAGGCCTCACATTTATATTCATCCAAATCTGTCATTACTGCTTTAGCTGGTCAAGTTATTTAGTGTCCAACAAAGCACAGTTTTTGTTCTGAGTTGAAATACAATTCCCAATTTTGCAATTCTCAAAATTAGTGGTTTCTGCTGTATCAGGCCTACTTTAAATCTATCCCTAAAAGGGTATATTAGATTCAAGGTGCTGATAGGGTAATTCTCAAGAACTTCACACAAACGCTACAGTGCAGATCCAAGTCTAATTCTGTCCGTAAACGTATACCTGTCACCCAGCGCCTAAATAATAGGCCTCAAATTTATATTCAGCTAAATCTGTCATTACTGGTGTGCCTGTATTAGTGTAATACGGTACCTAAATAGATAGCCAGATAGTGTTAGGTGTCTGTAAAAAAAAGGCCTGAATTTTAATTCAATACATTGGCCCGAATAATATTTTTCTTATTGTGGTGAACGGTAACAATGAGGAAAACATCTAGTAAGGGACGCGGACGTGGACATGGTCGTGGTGATGTTAGTGGACCCTCTGGTGCTGGAAGAGGACGTGGCCGTTCTGCCACAGCCACACGTCCTAGTGTACCAACTACCTCAGGTCCCAGTAGCCGCCAGAATTTACAGGGATATTTGGTGGGGCCCAATGCCGTTCTAAGGATGGTAAGGCCTGAGCAGGTACAGGCATTAGTCAATTGGGTGGCTGACAGTGGATCCAGCACGTTCACATTATTATTAATTCATTTCCCTATCCACATTTGTTTGCAGGGGATTTAACTACATGTTGCTGCCTTTTGCAGCCCTCTAGCCCTTTCCTGGGCTGTTTTACAGCCTTTTTAGTGCCGAAAAGTTCGGGGCCCCATTGACTTCAATGGGGTTCAGGTTCGGGACGAAGTTCGGGTCGGGTTCGGATCCCGAACCCGAAAATTTCCGGGAAGTTCGGCCGAACTTCTCGAACCCGAACATCCAGGTGTTCGCTCAACTCTAGTCCCGAACTATTCGCCGGCGAACATCGCTTGTTCGCGTTTGCCGCGGTGGGCGAACATATGCGATGTTCAGTCCGCCCCCTATACGTCATCATTTCAGCCAATCAGCAGCATACCCTCCCTCCCAGACCCTCCCACCTCCTATCAAAAAGCAAGGACAGCATCCATCTTAGATTCATTCTGAAGCTGCAGTGTTAGTGAGAGCAGGGAGAGTGCAGCTGCTGCTGAATTAATATGGAAATCGTTAGCTAGGCCAGTGTTCTGTGTCCACTCCAATCCTCAAAGACTCATCTGTTCTGCTGTTAGGACAGCGTCCTGACAGCACCCCAAAAAGCCCTTTTTAGGGCTAGTACATCAGTCTTCTTTTTTCTTCTTCTCTGTAATATAATTGCAGTTGCCTGCCAGTGTGTGTCAGGCCCACAAAGTGTACTGTGCCCACTGCCAGTGCCCACCACTCATATCGGGTGGCACAGTACCTTGCAGATAAAACAGTAAAACAATTTTTTCTTTGTAATATAATTGCAGTTGCCTGCCAGTGTGTTTCAGGCCCACAGAGTGTACTGTGCCCACTGCCAGTGCCCACCACTCATATCTGGTGACACAGTAGCTTGCAGATAAAAAAGTTTTTAAAAAAATCTCTGTAAAATAATTGCAGTTGCCTGCCAGTGTGTGTCAGGCCCACAGAGTGTACTGTGCCCACTGCCAGTGCCCACCACTCATATCTGGTGACACAGTAGCTTGCAGATAAAACAGTAAAACAATTTTTTCTCTGTAATATAATTGCAGTTGCTTGCCAGTGTGTGTCAGGCCCACAGAGTGTACTGTGCCCACTGCCAGTGCCCACCACTCATATCTGGTGACACAGTAGCTTGCAGATAAAACAGTAAAACTATTTTTTCTCTGTAATATAATTGCAGTTGCTTGCCAGTGTGTGTCAGGCCCACAGAGTGTACTGTGCCCACTGCCAGTGCCCACCACTCATATCTGGTGACACAGTAGCTTGCAGATAAAACAGTAAAACTATTTTTTCTCTGTAAAATAATTGCAGTTGCCTGCCAGTGTGTGTCAGGCCCACAGAGTGTACTGTGCCCACTGCCAGTGCCCACCACTCATATCTGGTGGCACAGTAGCTTGCAGATAAAACAGTAAAACAAATTTTTCTCTGTAATATAATTGCAGTTGCCTGCCTGTGTGTGTCAGGCCCACAGAGTGTACTGTGCCCACTGCCAGTGCCCACCACTCATATCTGGTGGCACAGTAGCTTACAGATAAAACAGTAAAACAATTTTTTCTCTGTAATATAATTGCAGTTGCCTGCCAGTGTGTATCAGGCCCAGAGAGTGTACTGTGCCCACTGCCCACCACTCATATCGGGTGGCACAGTACCTTGCACGCACAGTACCACTAATCTAAAAAAAAAAATGACAGGCAGAGGCAGGCCACCCGGCAGGGGCTGTCGTGGTCGTGGTGCTGTGATTTCCTTAGGCCCTAGAATAATGCCCAGTGTTCAGAGGTAACGTACCCTGAACTCGAAAAGTTCTGAGGACATAGTTGACTGGCTAACACAGGACACCCAATCTTCTACAGCTTCCGCTCGGAACCTTGACGCACCATCCTCCTCCAGCTCGGCTTCGGGCACCTCTCAAGTTACCACTCGCCAGCCTGCCGCCACCACCAACACTAGCACCACAGCCGCTTCACTTGATCTGTCAGAGGAGTTATTTACACATCAGTTGGAAGAAATAAATGATGCGCAACCATTATTGCCAGAGGATGTAGATAACAGGGATATGTCTCAGTCAGGCAGCATTACACACATGGACGTACGATGTGATAATGATGATGTTGTACCCGCTGCTGCTTCCTTTGCTGAGTTGTCAGATACATGTGAAGCGGATGATGATGACGATGTGTCCGTGGATGTCACGTGGGTGCCCGCTCGAAGAGAAGAAGAACAGGGGGAACGTTCAGATGGGGAGACAGAGAGGAGGAGGAGACGATTTGGAAGCAGGGGGAGGTCGTCGCAAGGAGTTAGTGGCACAGTCAGACAGCATGTATCGGCACCCAGGGTCAGCCAGACAGCACGCCAATCAACGCATGCTGTTGCCACCACCAGAATGCCGTCATTGCAAAGCTCAGCAGTGTGGTATTTTTTTTGTGTGTCTGCCTCTGATAACAGCGATGCCATTTGCAACCTGTGCCAAAAGAAACTGAGTTGTGGGAAGTCCAACACCCACCTAGGTACAACTGCTTTGCGAAGGCACATGATCTCACATCACAAACGCCTATGGGATCAACACATGATGAGTACAAGCAGCACACAAACTCAAAGCCACCATCCTCCTCCTGGTCCAGCATCTTCAGCCACGTCAACCACTGCTGTCCTCCTTGCCCCCTCTCAACCACCCGCCACTCCGCCTCTCACCTTCAGCAATTCCTGCTCATCTGCCCACAGTCAGGTGTCTGTCAAGGAAATGTTTGAGCGTAAGAAGCCAATGTCACAGAGTCAACCCCTTGCCCGGCATCTGACAGCTGGCTTGTCGGAACTCTTAGCACACCAGCTTTTACCATACAAGCTGGTGGAGCCTGAGGCCTTCAAAAAATTTGTCGCTATTGGGACACCGCAGTGGAAGGTACCCGGCCGAAATTTCTTTTCACAAAAGGCAATCCCCAACCTGTACTCTATTGTGGAAAAGAAAGACATGGCATATCTGGCACACAGTGTTGGGGCAAGGGTCCATCTGACCACTGATACCTGGTCTGCAAAGCACGGTCAGGGCAGGTATATCACGTACACTGCAAATTGGGTAAACCTGCTGACGGCTGCCAAGCATGGAATGCGTGGCTCTGCAGAAGAGTTGGTGACACCGCCAAGACTTGCAGGCAGGCCTGCTGTCACCTCCTCTACTCCTCCTACTCCATCCTCTTCGCTAACCTCCTCGGCTGAGTCCTCTTCTGCTGCTGCGTCTTGCTCCACATCAACGACACCCCAGGGGCTATTCCACATACCGGATACGACAGTGTCACGCCGTCTTGGGGTTGACTTGCCTGAAAGCAGAGAGTCACACCGGACCAGCACTCCTGTCCGCCCTGAACGCACAGGTGGATCAGTGGCTGACCCCGCACCAACTGGAGATCGGCAAAGTGGTGTGTGACAAAGGAAGCAATTTGTTGGCGGCATTGAATTTGGGCAAGTTGACACATGTTCCGTGCATGGCACATGTGTGTAATCTGATCGTACAACGCTTTGTGCATAAGTACCCAGGCTTACAGGACGTCCTCAAGCAGGCCAGGAAGGTGTGTGGCCATTTCAGGTGTTCCTACACGTCCATGGTGCACTTTTCCGATATTCAGCGGCATGCCAGTGAGGCGCTTGATTTGCGACAGCCCGACACGTTGGAATTCAACACTCCTAATGTTCGACCGCCTCCAACAAGAAATAGCCATCAACAAGTATTTGTATGACCGGGGTGCTAGGACAGCCTCTGCGGAGCATGGTATTTTTTTGCCACGTTACTGGACGCTCATGCGCAATGCCTGTAGGCTCATGCATCCTTTTGAGGAGGTGACAAACCTAGTCAGTCGCACCGAAGGCACCATCAGCGACATCATCCCATTTGTTTTCTTCCTGGAGCGTGCCCTACGAAGAGTGCTGGATCAGGCCGTAGAGGAGCGTGAAGAGGAAGAGGAAGAGTTGTGGTCACCCTCATCACCAGAAACAGCCTTATCAGCATCGCTTGCTGGACCTGCGGCAACGCTGGAAGAGGAGTCTGAGGAAGAGGAGTCAGAGGAGGAATGTGGCTTTGAGGAGGAGGAAGACCAACCACAGCAGGCATCCCAGAGTGCTCGTTGTCACCTATCTGGAACCCGTGGTGTTGTACGTGGCTGGGGGGAAGAACAAACCTTCAATGAGATCAGTGAGGACGAGGAACGGGACATGAGTAGCTCGGCATCCAACCTTGTGCAAATGGGGTCTTTCATGCTGTCATGCCTGTTGAGGGACCCTCGTATAAAAAAGGCTGAAGGAGAACGACCTGTACTGGGTAGCCACGCTACTAGACCCCCCGGTATAAGCAGAAAGTGGCTGAAATGTTACCGAATTACCAGAAGTCGGAAAGGATGCAGCAGTTCCAAAACAAGTTAAAAAGTATGCTTTACACAGCGTATAAGGGTGATGTCACAGCACAACGGGAATCTAACAGGGGAAGAGGTGAAAGTAATCCTCCTCCTACCACAACCATGCTGGCATGGACAGGACACTTTACAGACGTGTTGTTGATGGAGGACATGCAGATCTTTTTAAGTCCTACGCATCGCCACAGCCCTTCGGGGTCCACCCTCAGAGAACGACTCGACCGATAGGTAGCAGACTACCTCGCCTTAACTGCAGATATCAACACTCTGAGGAGCGATGAACCCCTTGACTACTGGGTGTGCAGGCTTGACCTGTGGCCTGAGCTATCCCAATTTGCAATAGAACTTCTGGCCTGCCCCGCTTCAAGTGTCCTGTCAGAAAGGACCTTCAGCGCAGCAGGAGGTATTGTCACTGAGAAGAGAAGTCGCCTAGGTCAAAAAAGTCTACATTACCTCACCTTTATTAAGATGAATGAGGCATGGATCCTGAGGAGACTGACAGTGGGGGATGTATTTTACTAAAAAAGGCCTGTTGTTTTTAATCTCTGCATGCCGGATGACTTGCGTGACTTTCCCCGCCACCAACTAGGGTTCAAGCCGCAATGTTTTAATGCACTTTCTGCCTGGAAAACATCAATTTTTTCCGGCCGCTGCTACAGCAGTGGCTGCAACAATACCTAATTTTTCAGGCATGTGTACATGCCTAATTTTTCTGGCCTCTGGTGCTGCACTGTTGCTGCAAAAACAAAACAAAAAAAAAGGCACATACATGTGTCAATTCCCCTTCGTGATCATTACCTTCTTGTGGTGAAGGGGCTTGTGTATCACAATGAAGCGATCACCTCTATGAGTGTGTTGGCAATGGCAATGTTGGCACACCCCAGATGATAAGGTCGTTGCTTCATTGTGAACAGACCAAAAGTGATCTGCTGGATAATTTTGCATAGAAAAAACATAAATTTTCTTTGTGATCTTCTAAGGTGATTATTAAAGCCTACTAGGCCAACAATGGGCCCACACTGCAGAATCATTGTTTTCTGGGTCACTTAACTGTCACTGAACTACCTCAGCACGACCATAGGCTTTGAAAAACCGCCATTGCCTGCAATCTCCCAAACGTGCGCACGAGCACAGTGTTCACTACACCAAGATTGACGCATAGAGGAATAAAATTTATGTCATGAGTGTGTCAACTATTGACAACTCTTTGCAGTTGTCTAAACTCTATTCGATACACATCCCCTGATAGGGGACTTAACAGGGATTAAACTGATAAGAATAGAACTACTTAACACACCACTCATATAGGGTGGCACAGTACATTGCACGGCGCACGCGCAGTGCCCCAAATTGGAAGTAAGAGGACCGACCAAGCATCTTTTTCCATCTCCCGGTTCCTAAAATCTATTCCATACACCGGCCCCTGATAGGGGATGTAACAGGGATTAAACTGATAGGATTAGTACTACTTAACATACGACTCATATAGGGTAGCACAGTACATTGCATGGCGCACGCGCAGTGCCCCAAATTGGAAGTAAGAGGACCGACCAAGCATCTTTTTCCATCTCCCGGTTCTAAAATCTATTCCATACACCGGCCCCTGATAGGGGACGTAACAGGGATTAAACTGATAGGAATAGTACTACTTAACATACCACTCATATAGGGTAGCACAGTAAATTGCACGGCGCACGCGCAGTGCCCCAAATTGGAAGTAAGAGGACCGACCAAGCATCTTTTTCTATCTCCCGGTTCCTAAAATCTATTCCATACACCGGCCCCTGATAGGGGACAGAACAGATTTTTTCATTTAAAAAAAAAGAGACAGCCTCTGTGGAGCTGGGTATTTTTTGACCGCGTTACTGAACGCTCATGCACAATGGCTATAGGCTCATGCGTCCTTTTGCGGAGGTGACAAACCTGGTCAGTCAAACCCAAGGCAACATCATCGACCTCATCCCATATGCGTTTTTTCTGGAGCGTGCCCTGCGCAGAGTGCTGGATCAGGCCGTAGATGAGCATGAAGAAGAAGAGTTGTGGTCACCATCACCACCAGAAGCAGCCTTGTCGTCGTCTATTGCTGGACCAGAGGCAACGCAGAGAGAGGAGTGTGAAGAAGAGGAGTCAGAGAAGGAAGGTGGCTTTGAGGAGGTGGAAGACCAACCACAGCAGGCGTCCCAGGGGGCTTGTTGTCACCTTTCGGGGACCCTTGGTGTTGTACGTGGCTGGGTGGAGGAAGAGACCTTCAATAACGTCAGTGAGGACAAGGAACGGGACAAGGCTAGTTTGGTATCCAACCTTGTACAAATGTACTGTTTGCTGTTGTTTGCGGTGCATTAACCACCTCAGCTCCCCTAGCTTAAACACCCTTAATGACCAGACCACTTTTTACAAATCTGCACTACGCTACTTTCACGGTTTATTGCTCGGTCATACAACTTACCACCCAAATAAATTTTACCTCCTTTTCTTCTCACTAATAGAGATTTCATTTGGTGGTATTACATTGCTGCTGACATTTTAACTTTTTTTGTTATTAATCGAAATTTACCGAAATTTTTGCAAAAAAATGCAATTTTTCACTTTCAGTTGTAATTTTTTTTTAAAAAACTACATTTCTATATAAATTGTTCTCTAAATTTATTGTTCTACATGTCTTTGATAAAAAAAAATGCAATAAGTTATATTTATTGGTTTGGGTAAAAGTTATAGCGTTTACAAACTATGGTACAAAAATGTGAATTTCCGCATTTTGAAGCAGCACTGACTTTCTGAGCACCTGTCATGTTTCCTGAGGTTCTACAATGCCCAGACAGTAGAAAAAACCCACAAATGACCCCATTTTGGAAATTAGACACCCTAAGGTATTCGCTGATGGGCATAGTGAGTTCATAGAACATTTTATTTTTTGTCACAAGTTAGTGGAAAATGATGATTATTTTTTTTTTCTTAGGGCCCCTAAAATGCCAGGGCAGTATAACTACCCCACAAGTGACCCATTTTGGAAAGAAGACACCCCAAGGTATTCCGTGAGGGGCATGGCGAGTTCGTAGAATTTTTTTTTTTTGGCACAAGTTAGCGGAAAATTATGATTTATTTTTTTTCTTACAAAGTCTCATATTCCACTAACTTGTGACAAAAAATATAAACTTCCATGAACTCACTATGCCCATCACGAAATACCTTGGGGTGTCTTCTTTCCAAAATGGGTTCACTTGTGGGGTAGTTATACTGCCCTGGCATTTTAGGGGCCCTAATACGTGAGAAGTAGTTTGAAATTCAAATGTGTAAAAAATGTCCTGTGAAATCCTAAAGGTGCTCTTTAGAATTTGGGCCCCTTTGCTCACCTAGGCTGCAAAAAAGTGTCACACATGTGGTATTGCCATACTCAGGAGAAGTTGGGCAATGTGTTTTGGGGTGTCTTTTTACATATACCCATGCTGGGTGAGAGAAATATCTCTCTAAAAGACAACTTTTCCCATTTTTTTATACAAAGTTGTCATTTGACAGAGATATTTATCTCACCCAGCATGGGTATATGTAAAAAGACACCCCAAAACACATAGACCTACTTCTCCTGAGTACGGCGATACCACATGTGTGACACTTTTTTGCAGCCTAGGTGGGCAAAGGGGCCCAAATTCTAAAGAGCACCTTTAGGATTTCACAGGGCATTTTTAACACATTTGGATTTCAAACTACTTCTCACGCATTAGGGCCCCTAAAATGCCAGGGCAGTATAACTACCTCACAAGTGACCCCATTTTGGAAAGAAAACACCCCAAGGTATTCCGTGAGGGGCATTGTGAGTTCCTAGAATTATTTTTTTTTTTGGCACAAATTAGCGGAAAATTATGATTTTCTTTATTTATTTTTTCTTACAAAGTCTCATATTCCACTAACTTGTGACAAAAATAAAAACTTCCATTAACTCACTATGCCCATCACAAAATACCTTGGGGTGTCTTCTTTCCAAAATGGGGTCACTTGTGGGGTAGTTATACTGCCCTGGCATTTTAGGGGCCCTAATGCGTGAGAAGTAGTTTGAAATTCAAATGTGTAAAAAATGTCCTGTGAAATCCTAAAGGTGCTCTTTAGAATGTGGGCCCCTTTGCGCACCTAGGCTGCAAAAAAGTGTCACACATGTGGTATCGCCATACTCAGGAGAAGTAGGGCAATGTGTTTTGTGGTGTATTTTTACATATACCCATGCTGGGCGAGAGAAATATCTCTGTAAAAGTCAACTTTTCCAATTTTTTTATACAAAGTTGTAATTTTAGAGAGATATTTCTCTCACCTAGCATGGGAATATGTAAAAAGACACGCCAAAACGCATTGCCCTACTTCTCCTGAGTACGGCGATACCACATGTGTGACACTTTTTTGCATCCTAGGTGCGCAAAGGGGCCCAAATTCCTTTTAGGAGGGCATTTTTAGACACTTGGATTCCAGACTTCTTCTCACGCTTTAGGGCCCCTAAAATGCCAGGGCAGTATAAATACCCCACATGTGACCCCATTTTGGAAAGAAGACACGCCAAGGTATTCCGTGAGGGGAATGGCGAGTTCATCAAAAAAAAATTTTTGGCACAAGTTAGCGGAAATTGATAAAAAAAGTATTCGCACAAAGTCTCTCTTTCCGCCAACTTGTGACAAAAAGTTCAATCTTTCATGGACTCAATATGCCCCTCAGCGAATACCTTGGGATGTCTTCTTTCCGATATGGGGTCACTTGTGGAGTATTTATACTGCCCTGGCATTTTAGGGGCCCTAAAGCGTGAGAAGAAGTCTGGAATATAAATGTCTAAAAATTTTACGCATTTGGATTCCGTGAGGGGTATGGTGAGTTCATATGAGATTTTATTTTTTGTCACAAGTTAGTGGAATATGAGACTTTGTAAGAAAAAACAAACAAACAAAAAAAAAAAAAAAAACAATTTCCGCTAACTTGTGACAAAAAAAATAAAAATCTATGAACTCAGCATGCCCCTCAAAAGTGATCTTTTTATAGCGCCGCAGAGATTTTACGGTGTTTTTTGCAGTGATCAGAAAAAATAATAATTCTGTCACTGCGGTGGGGCGGACTGAACCCAAGTGTGCGCACAAGATCAGGCCTGATCGAGCGAACACTGCGTTTTTTGTAGAGCCTATAGAACATGTCCTATTCTTGTCCGCAATTGCGGACAAGAAAAGGCATTTTCTATATAGTTCTGGCAATGTGCGGATCCGCAAATGCGGAAAGCACATTGCCGGTGTCCGTGTTTTGCGGATCCGCGGTGTCCGTGTTTTGCGGATCCGCAAAACACATACGGACGTCTGAATGGAGTCTTACAGGGGGGTGATCAGGGAGTCTATATGGGGTGATCACCCCCCTGTAAGGCTCCATTCAGACATCCGTATGTGTTTTGCGGATCCGTGGGTCCGCGGATAAGCAAAACACATACTGACGTCTGAATGGAGCCTTACAGGGGGGTGAACAATGACAGGGGGGTGATCAGGGAGTCTATATGGGGTGATCAGTGGTCAATAAGGGGTTAATAAGTGACAGGGGGGGTGTAGTGTAGTGGTGATTGGTGCTACTTACAGAGCTGCCTGTGTCCTCTGGTGGTCGATCCAAGCAAAAGGGACCACCAGAGGACCAGGTAGCAGGTATATTACATGCTGTTATCAAAACAGCGTCTAATATACCCTTAAGGGGTTTTAAAAAAATCGCATCTACAG